>NC_134687.1:247737341-248387341 GCF_050947455.1 Rhinoderma darwinii | reverse complement strand
GGGCTTTGCAAATGCGACATGGCACCCAAAAACCATTCCAGCAAAACTTGAACTCCAAAAGCCAAATGGTGCTTCTTCCCTTTTGAGCTCTGCCATGGGTCCAAACAGCAGTTTATGACCACTTATGGGGTTTTGCTGTAATCGGGAGAAATTGCTTTTCAAATGTTGGGGTGCTCTTTCTCCTTTTATGCCTTGTAAAAATTGATAATTTCTATGTTTTATTAGAAAAATTTTAGATTTTTATTTTCACGGTCTAATTCCACTAAATTCAGCAAAAAAATTGTCAAAATTCTCACTATACCCCTTGATAAATTCCTGGAGGGGTGTAGTTTGTCAAATGGTGTCTTTTTGGGGCTGTTTCCACTTTTTTGGACCTCTTCAAACTAGACATGGTGCCTAAAATATATTCTAAGGGCGGATTCAGACGAACGTGATTTTCGTCCGTGCAGCCCGCGTGATATTCACGCGGGTCGCACGGACCTAAACAAGTCTATGGGGCAGTGCAGACAGTCCGTGAGTTTTGCGCAGCGTGAGTCCGCTGCGTAAAACTCACGACATGTTCTATATTTAGGCGTTTTTCGCGCACCACGCACCCATTGAAGTCAATGGGTGCGTGAAAAGCACACATGACACACGGAGCTGACACGCTGCTGCCACGTGCGCAAAACGCAGCGTTTTGTGCGCGCGCAAAACGCAGCGTTTTGTGCGCGCGCAAAACGCAGCGTTTTGTGCGCGCGTAAAGCGCTCACGTTCGTCTGAATCCGCCCTAATAAAAAGAAGGCCCCAAAATCCACAAGGTACTCCTTTGCTTCAGAGGTTTGTGTTTCAGTCCATTAGCACACTAGGACCACATGTGGGATATTTCTAAAAACTCCAGAATCTGGGCAATAAATATTGAGTTGCGTTTCTCTGGTAAAACTTTTGTGTTACAGAAAAAAATGGATATTCTAAAAAAAAAAATTACATTTGTAAATTTCACCTCCATTTTGCTTTGATTCCTGTGAAACACCTAAAGGGTTAAGAAACTTTCTAAATGCTGTTTTGATTACTTAGAGGGGTGCAGTTTTTAAAATTGGGTGACTTATGGGGGGTTTCTATTATATAGGGCCCTCACAGCCACTTCAGAACTGAACTGGTCCTTAAAAAAAATTAAGCTTTGGAAATTTTCTTGAAAATGTGAGAAATTGCTTCCAAAGTTCTATGCCTTATAACGTCCTTGAAAAATAAAAGGATGTTTAAAAAACGATACAAGCATAACGTAGACATATGGGAGATGTTAACTAGTAATTATTTTGTGTGGTATTACTATCTGTTTTACAAGCAGATACATTTAAATTTAGAAAAATTATCATTTTTGTAAATGTTCTCTAAATTTTGGTGTCTTTCACAAATAAATATTGAATTTATTGACCAAATTTTTCAACTAAGATAACGTACAATATGTCATGAGAAAACAATCTCCGAATCGCCTGGATAGGTAAAAGCATTCCAAACTTATTACCACATAAATGAACATGTCAAAAATTTGGCTGTGTCCACAAGGCCAAAACAGGCTGTGTCCTTAAGGGGTTAAAAGAGTCCAGCTAACATGCCAAACATAATGGTCACAACAGATGACTTTAATATTTTAAATTATTATAAGATTTTCATATACAGGAGGCAGGAACAGTGTTATGAAGTGAGTGGAAAGTTAGGGATTGTGATTTAAAATTTCGCCACACAAGTAGGTTATATGTGCTGCCAGATAAAGTGTGGACTACTAGTCATAGCTATGGGAAGGGGGACGGGAAGGGAGTATGTATAAATTGACTATTGCTGTCACCATCCATATGCTATATTTCCAGTACACCAAAATAAATGCATGGGGAAAAATTAGGCACTGCTCACATAACTTGTCAATTACGTTTGGCTTACACATCGGGAAGGTATCCAGATGTACACTGTACTGTCCCCAAAGCCTATAGACCAGACTTCTTTTAATGGTATTGAAAAGCATAGGCATTTAAAAAAAAATGGGATACATATATATAGAAGCAGCAGCATGGAGGAGATTAGACAGAAGTGCATACCACTGTAGCTGAGAATCCAGCACTGAGTGAGATATAACACTTTCCAGGAAGCTACAGCATGTCTGCCTGTGTCTTTCTAAGGCTGGGTTCACACGACCTATTTTCAGACGTAAACGAGGCGTATTATGCCTCGTTTTACGTCTGAAAATAGGGCTGCAATACGTCGGCAAACATCTGCCCATTCATTTGAATGGGTTTGCCGACGTACTGTGCAGACGACCTGTAATTTACGCGTCGTCGTTTGACAGCTGTCAAACGACGACGCGTAAATGGACTGCCTCGGCAAAGAAGTGCAGGGCACTTCTTTGCCACGTAATTTGAGCTGTTCTTCATTGAACTCAATGAAGCACAGCTCAAGATTTACAAGCGTCTCAGACGGCTCGCAAAATGCGAGGAGCATTTACGTGTGAAACGAGGCAGCTGTTAACAGTCTGTCTTTTCACACGTAAATGACTCTCATCGTGTGAACATACCCTAAGGGTATGTGCACAAGGTAGCAGGCTTTTACGTCTGAAAAGACAGACTGTTTTCAGGAGAAAACAGCTGCCTCGTTTTTCAGACGTAAATGCTCCTCTTCGCATTTTGCGAGGATTCTCTGACAGCCGTAAATTTTGAGCTGTGCTCCATTGAGTTCAATGAAGTACGAAAGTAAATTGGAGGGAACCTCCAGCTCACCTTGAGGCAGAAAAATTGCAGATGCCTGGTGCGCACGGATCCTCGTGTCGGCACACGTTGATGAAATTGTAGCAGAAAGAAAGTTGAGATCCAGCGCAGGAAATGAATGAAAAGTTGTTCACGAATAAGTTAAAATGGAATCTAGTTCCAATTTTATTAGAAAAATGACATAAAAACAGGGAGTCTTGTTCCCCCAGTGGGTAAGGTGGATGTAGACAGAAGAAAAAATAAATGCGTAGCCTACGCGTTTCAGACGATAGCCTCGTCCTTAGTCATGGCTGAGAATGACTAAGGACGAGGCTATCGTCTGAAACGCGTAGGCTACGCATTTATTTTTTCTTCTGTCTACATCCACCTTACCCACTGGGGGAACAAGACTCCCTGTTTTTATGTCATTTTTCTAATAAAATTGGAACTAGATTCCATTTTAACTTATTCGTGAACAACTTTTCATTCATTTCCTGCGCTGGATCTCAACTTTCTTTCTGCTACAAATTCAATGAAGTACGGCTCAAATTACGTCTGAAAGAATTGTCCTGCACTTCTTTTGACGAGGCTGTATTTTTACGCGTCGTCATTTGACAGCTGTCAAACGACGACGCATAAATGACAGGTTGTCTGCACAGTACGTCGGCAAACCCATTCAAATGAATGGGCAGATGTTTGGCGACGTATTGTAGCCTTATTTTCAGACGTAAAACGAGGCATAATACGCCTCGTTTACGTCTGAAAATAGGTTGTGTGAACCCAGCCTTAGGGTATGCGCACACGACCTCTTTTCAGACGTAATTCTGGCGGTTTACGCCTTTAATTACGCCTGAAAAGACGGCTCCAATACGTCGGCAAACATCTTCCCATTGCCTGCAATGTGTCTTACGATGTTCTGTGCAGACGAGCTGTCATTTTACGCGTTGCTGTCAAAAGACGGTGCGTAAAATTACGCCCACTTCAAAGAAGTGCAGGACACTTCTTGTGACGTAAGTGGAGCTGTTTTTCATTGACTCCAATGAAAACCAGCTCCTATTACGTCAGTAAAAGACGCCGCGAAAAATGCGTGCACTTGTAAAAACCTAATTTCAGACGTATTTGGTGTTATCGTGTGAACGTACTCTTACTCTGCTCCTGCTTCCTCCCCTTGCTGACCCCTCCCCCTCCATAGACTTACATGCAGCGTGTGTTGCTCCCTCCTCCTCTCCATAGACTATGGAGAGGCAGTGAAGTGACACACTCCCACCTTCTGCAGCTGCTCAATTCTGCTCTGTAGCCAGGGACTTTGCTTGACAACAGGATGTGGACAGCAGATTACAGGAAGGGAGACACCTAGTGGCAGTAACTTCACACAGAATTTGCTTGGATAAGGCCTCGTGCACACTTCCATCACCGTTTTCACGGCCGTTTTTGACGGATCCGTGTGCCCGTTTTAGCGGCTGTGTGATTTCCGTGTGCACTCCGTGTTTCCGAGCGCCGAGCATGGTACTGTCCAGGGTGCTGAAAGAGCAGGGTTGTTCCGTCACACACGGACGGCACACGGATGCCTTCCGTGTGCCTTCAGTTTTTTTGACGGCCCCATTGACTTGCATGGGCCTCACGGTCAAGGAATCTCGGACCAAAGTAGGACATGCTCTACTTTTGATCAGAACGGACCAACGGGACAGTCAAAAAAACTGAAGTGTGCATGGCCCCATTGAAATGAATGGGTCAGGGTGCTAGCCGTCAGAAAAACGGCTAGCACCCTGAAGAAAAAGACTGAAGTGTGCTACGTTTTAACAGTAATTTATTTACAAAGTTGATCTATATCAGGTATGCTATTAGATTAGCATAAGTTGTTTGAAAAGTTAGTGTCCATTTAAGGCTAGTTTCACATCAGCGCTCAAAATGTCATTTTTCTGTTTCATCATAGGAGCAGAAAAACTGAATTCAATGCTGTGTCGTATCCGTTACATGACAGCAAACAACCGCTCTCAGCGGACTTCATTGACTTATTATGGGTTCCGTTCTGGCAAATATGACAGAATCTGCGACGGTGGCTTCTAAAAGTACCTCTGAAGCAGATGTGAACAGAGCCTAAGATGATGACAAAAGGAATAGAGTATATAGGCTGTAGAGAGAAAGAGGGACAAACATTTTTCCAAACAAATTTTTGGGACAGTCACCGAAACTCTCTAATGTATATAACAACGTTTTTTTTTTTCTATCTAATCTTTTGTTCCACAGAAATAAGCAGCTTTAGCTATGTCTGGCAGACACTTGTCCCTTTTGTTTATTGAGCTAAACATGCATGGATTGCATGTTTATGGAGGAGTTGAGTTGAGGAGTTGAGTTTTTTGACAAAGAAAACACCTGTCTCAAAAATATTAATTAGTGTATTTGGACGCTTTTTTTTTGCTTGTGGCCATTGAAGTGGGAAAAACAGTGGAAAAAAAAAAAACACTACAAAAAATTCTCAAAACAAGTGCCGGAGGATTTTTCTGCCTCCCATTGATTTCAAATGGAGGTCAGAAGTGGAAACCACTCTGATATAAAGCCAGCAGCAGCCCGGGAAAAAAACGCCTCTGCCTTCCATTGAAATCAATGGGGGGGGGGGGGGGGGCAATTTGGGGCGTTTCTTGGTGCTGATTCCGACTTGGTTTCCGCGTGGAAATCAGCGCCAAAAAACTGTGTAAACTGACCCAAAAAATCATACAGCTAACAGCTACTGAATGTGTATAGGCAGATTAACCCTTTCAAGACAAAAGCATTCTGATGGCTGAATGCCCGCAGCAAAATTTCAGCTTTTAGAATGCCACATTCTAAGGGTACGATCAAACAGGGCGGATACGCTGCGTAAAAGCACACATGGTATCCACCCTGGACGCCAAAGAGAATTTTGCCCGAAAAAAACATAAAAGGGTCATACTTACCGGTAGCCATGGCGATGCGTCCCGCTGACGTCCTGCAGCCCGACCTCATGGGATGATGTTTTATCCCATGTGACCGCTGCAGCGTTCACATGGGATAAAACGTCATCCCTGGAGTTCAGGCTGGACGCAGAAGCAGAGAGTTCTTAGTAAGTATAATATTTTCTGAGTTGCATTATTGCGGTGGAATCGCAGCTTTTCCACCGCAAAAATTGAATTCAATGGGGAAAACCTGCAACAGAAAAGCAGCAATTCCACAACATAAATTGGCATGCTGGGGATTAAAAGACGGCACCGCATGTCAATTTATGAACTTTTTTGGCGTTTTTTTTTTTTACGCAGCTTGTGGATGAGATTTGTTCATTTGTGTGAACCTGGCCTAATGATGAATATATTTGTTTATTTTCTACTTTAGCTAAATATTTTTTTTCTTTATGGAGTACAGATGATGAGGCTTTAATGTAAGGCCCTATTCACATGACAGGGTTTCCCGGCTGTGTAACGCCCTTTCAAAAAACATCCGTGACACGGCCGCAGTAGGAACAATAGACCCCAAATGTGGCTACACACACGACCGATTTTTTTTTTTTGACGGCCTGGGAAACTGGGACGTCAAAAGATGGGACATGCCCTATTTTCAGCCGTTTTCCCGGCCGCCCGGCTCGCATAGAAGTCTATGGGGCCAGGTAATACACGGCCATCATTCAAATGTGTTCCGACTGACGGCCGCGTCTTCCGTCGCTCTCTCTCTCCTATTCACAGTGCGAAGTGCATGTGAGGAGGAGGGTATTTTTTTGCTCCCTGTAGGAGCGGAATCCCCAATACCTGGCCACAGCTTTGGCAACGCTGTGGCCAGTGTTTTTGCATCAGGAGATGTCCCTGACTTCACTGTCCATATATGGACATTTAAGTCAGGGACTTCTCCTGGAACGGTGGCACTATTTACAGAAAGTTAGGGGGGGTGCAATCTATGGTGGGGGGCAGTGTGGCATAACCTACAGGGGGGCTGTGTGGCACTACCTACAGGGGGGCTGTGTGGCACTACCTACAGGGGGGCTGTGTGGCACTACTTACAGGGGGGCTGTGTGGCACTACTTACAGGGAGGCTGTGTGGCACTACCTACAAGGGGGGCTGTGTGGCACTACCTACAAGGGGGGCTGTGTGGCACAAACCTACAGGGGGGCTGTGGCAGTATCTACTGACTGCATTGTGTGGCAGTATCTACTGACTGCATTGTGTGGCATTATCTACAGAGGGAAGTGTGTGCCAAAAAATTTACAAATGAAATTCATTCGTTTTTAAAACGCCTGTGGCACTGCTGAGGTGTTATGGAGGCCCAGGTTGCTTTGATAGCGGCCTTCAGCTCGTCTGCATTGTTGGGTCTGGTGTCTCATCTTCCTCTTGACAATACCCCATAAATTCTCTATAGGTTTAAATCAGGCGAGTTTGCTGACCAATCAAGCACAGTGATACTGTGGTTATAAAACTAGGTATTGGTACTTTTGGCAGTGTAGGCAGGTGCCAAGTCCTGCTGGAAAATTAAATCAGCGTCTCCATAAAGCTTGTGAACAGAGAGAAGCATGAAGTGCCCCAAACCATCACTGACTGTGGAAACTTCACACTGGACAGCAAGCAACTTGGATTGACGCCTCTCCACTCTTCATCCAGACTCTGGGACCTTGTATTACAAATAAAATGCAAAATTTACTTTCATCTGAAAACAGGACTTTGGACCACTGAGCAACAGATCAGTCCTTTTTCCTCCTTAGTCCAGGTAAGACGCTTCTGACATTGCCTCTAGGAATGCGACAGTTGTAGCCCATGTCCTGGATACATCTGTGTGTGGTGGCTCTTGAAGCACTGTCCATTCCTTGTGAATTTCCCCCTGATTCTTGAATGGCCTTTTCTAGACAATCCTTTCGAGGCTGCGGTTATCCCTGTTGCTTGTGCACCTTTTTCTACCACACTTTTTCCTTCCTCTCAACCTTCCATTAATATGCTTGGATACAGCACTCTGAACAGCCAGCTTCTTTAGCAATGTCCTTTTGTGGCTTACTCTCCTTGTGGAGGGTGTCAATGGCTGTCTTCTGGACAACTATCACGTCAGCAGTCTTCCCCATGATTGTGTAGCCTACTGAACTAGACTGTTGGACCATTTAAAGGCTTTGCAGGGGTTTTGTGTTGATTAGCTGATTAGAATGTGACACCATGAGTCTACAATCTTGAATTTTTACCCAATATTCTAATTTTCTGAGAGACTAAATTTTGGGTTTTCATTAACTGTAGCCATAATCATCAACATTAAAAGAAAAGAATGCCGGAAATAGATCACTCTGTGTGTAATGAATCTATATAATATATGAGCTTCACTTTTTGAATTGAATTACTGAAATAAATGAACTTTTTGATGATATTCTAAATCATTGACAAGGACTAGTAGGGAGCCAACAAAACAGTGGGCCATAAATCTGAAACGAGGGGGTTCAGGAAAAAACAAAACAGCGCTGTAATCTAGGAGGCAGCGCTATTCAGGTCAAAAAACCAGTTCACCTTACATGACCTAGTGGCAGGTCCACTTTAAGGCAATAAGTTGGAATAATTCACTAAAACAAAAAAAGTTTACATTGGCTGTAAACCGTAAAGTAATGATTAAAAAAAAATGGATTCAAAAAGCTGTTAAATCAATCATAAAAACATCAAAATAATTTTTGTAGGATCATGGAAAATTATGCTTAACAAAAAGATTAACTAGATTTTAGAGCACTAAACCACCAGCATGTCTGGTTCAGGAGGATTCATAACCTGTTCAGGGACTTGGTGTGGAAAAGGGGGATTCCTCGAATTAAAATGGAAAAATTGCAGTTACCAAAGGAGCAAGGTGGGTTGGCCATCCCAAATGCGTGGGTATATTACTTGGCGGCGCAGTTGCAGCACTTTGCAGGATGGAAAGATAGAGAGGATTGGGATTCCAGGGGGAAGCTGCTATTCTACCTGGGGCAACGCATGAGTATGCTAGAGGCCTTGGAATCTCATAAATTGAAGAGGGAGGCGAGAGGAAAACCTACCTTGTTATTGCTTCATAAGGTTTGGTGGGAATGTAAGGCCTTACTGGGAGTTACGGGGTGCTCTAGTTACATGCCCATCTGGAACAATCCATACCTTGGGGAGGTTAGCACACTGGAGGGATTTCAGGAGTGGGAGCAAAATGGAGTTCGAATGGTGAGTCAGCTATATGATGAGGGAATTTTTAAACCTTTCTCACAGCTTCAGGAAGAGTTTGGCCTCCCCCATAGGTTATTCTATCAATACCTTCAACTGCGGCATGCGGCACAAGCACAGGCAAGGGTGCTGGATATGGGTTGTTCCAGCATGGGAGTGGTGGAACAGATACTGGGGGCAAGAGACACAAAAGGGCTTATATCTCTAGTATATGGCACGCTGCTTCTCAAATTTCTAGGAGATCCGATGGCAGAAGTTAAAACAAAATGGGAAAGAGATGTGGGAACATTGACAGAGGACGAGTGGGGGGAAATATTAGAGTCACCGAAAGTCCTCTCCCTTAGTGTGGCGCATAGGAGGTCGCAGCTTTTTCTCCTACACAGAGTGTATAGAACACCTAAGGTGCTCTGGCAAATGCGGCTTAGATCTACAATGGAATGTCAAAGATGTTTATTGGATGGGGCAGATCTGAAACACATGTTCTGGAGTTGTCCGAGGCTGCACGGATACTGGGGAGAGATTAAAGAAATGGTGTCTCGGATATATGGCAGGGAATTCCCACTGGATCCTAAGATATACCTGTTGGGCTGCATGGGAGGGGTGGAAGAAGATAGGGCTGAATTGCTATCCATTAAAAAAGTACTATATCACGCAAGAAAATTGATTGCTAAATACTGGCTACAGGGGGATCCCCCAGAGGTTTCTGAACTAGTGAGTTATGTTACTTATACGGTGGCTTTGGAGCGAAGAATATATATGAAACGTGGAGCGATTCATAAATATGATAAGCAATGGGGTAAATGGACACAATACTATGGACTGGGAGGTCAATAAAAGTGGAGTGAGATATATCAAGGGATAGAGACATGGACGCGCAGGGGGGGAAGGGGTGTGGAAGGGAGTTAAGGTTGGGGGGGGGATGTTATTAAAGAACCATATGGGAAATATGTAATGTATACACAGAATTTATATGAAAAGATGATATGTGTAATGTAAATTTTATTTCTCTGCTGAAAGTGGATTTATAGCAGATGACAGATGTATATTGTGTATTTTCAATAAACAGTTGTTTGATTTAAAAAAAAAAACACCAGCATGTCTATATGGGATTTAGCATCCTAAATATGACCCCCTCAAATCTGTCCTTTTGAACATTTTAGGGGAAATGTATTAATCTTTCCATGTCAGTTTTCTATCGTAGAAAATTTGCAAAAGGCCCAAAATTCGCAAATTGAAGGGAAAATTGCAATGGCCAATTTACGCTGCTCATGGCATTTTTGATTAGTGGATATGGCATAGCTGAAAGGGGCAGTTTCTCCCCCCAGATACCCACTTTCTCCCACAGCAGGCCGCGTCGCATAACATGTAATGACCCCTGGCAGCGTCAGAACGTTGTATGTGACGCAGCACTCATGACGTTGAGTGATGTGCCGCATGTAAGACCGCGACACAGCTCGGCGTTGGGACCTTGTTTGCGCCGCAGCCTGTCGTGAGAGCCTGAGTGCATTTAGGGGGAGAATCTAAGTGGTGATTATATTTTTCATATCGTGTACAATCAGATGGGGGGTGGCAATAAGGGACGGGCCAGGTTGCACTCCCTGCGACCGTTATTTCGCAATGGTGGCGCACAGCTAGCCAAAAGATGCAAAACATATATTAAGAGATGTTCACCTCTTATTAAATGTGCTGCATCTTGCTCCAGCGAATTGTTTATTAAGATTGGTTTAAGAAACACCAATATTAATAAATCTCCACCTTTTTCTAAAAAGAGATTATAATACTGTTCTCTGGTAATTTGCATCCAGAGCACGCTGTATCCTAGTTTTGAGAGGGGAATGTTTAGGACGCTCAATCCCAGTAGTATTACGACATGCTGGTGGATTCATTCCCAAAATCTAGTGACAGGTTCCCTTTAAAAGATCCAAGCTAAGGCTCTGTTCATAACTGCATCATAGTTTTCATTATTAACAAAAATCAGAATGCAGTGCCGAATCCATTGTACGCTGGATACTAACAGCGTCCAACAGGCCCCAATGACTTATAATGGGATCCGTTGGGTTCTGGTATTTTGCATGCAGCGCTGTTCTTCCTCTTAAAGCTGACAGAATCTGCGATGGAGGCTGCGACACAGAAGTGAACATAGCCATAATAGCATAATACCAAAAACTAAATAAACACCAGCTATGGGAGCCCTTAGAAGCCGGAATACTTACTTTTGGAGCAAAACCTTAGAGCTGATCCGCAACATCATGCCTGTCCGTCTTGAGGATTTCCAGCAGTAAGCAGACTTTACCCTGCCTGCAGTGGAGTGCAAAGATCATTCTCCTGCTATACAAAAACACTTTTGCAAGGCAAACCTGATATGTTTGTTGACAGGTTTATGGCATATCCACAGGATATTTATGGCATATCCAACATTAGCAAATTTATTGTTTATGTATCTGTACCTTCACAGGTTTTCAAATATACACAAATTGTCCAGTATTGTCCCCTGGTGAACCAACTAAATGTTGGGACGAAAAGTAGAAGTGTTGTTATTGGTGTATGCAAGAAATTTGTTTTGGCGTTTATTGGCTACACTAACTGTAGGGGAAAAATTATTATTTTTTGTATCCCTGGAGTTTTTCCATAGGTGGCGTATGGTACCACACCACCTAGAGACACATTTGCTCTGGATACTCCAGGTGATAATCGTACATGGCTAATTGAATCAGCCCTGGTGGTGTGAGGGTTATTTGTATATTAGTGGAATTACCTTGAATATTTTAGTCCTATAATTAATAGAGGCTTTGTTTTATGAAGAGTTCCTATTCTGTGATACTATATCCACAGGATATTCCATAAATATCCCATAGAAGTGAATGGGAGTTACGGAAACAGCGTAGCACAGTGAGCTTGGTTGCTTCCATACTCCCAACCATCTTGTAAGGTCTTATTTGCATGAACGTTGAATACGTCTGTGTGACGGCCGTTAAAACAACGGCAGTCACACGGACCTATGCAATTCAATTGGGCCATTCAGACATGCAGTGTTTTTCACACAGCGTGTTTCGGTTGCGTTAAACCCACTGTGTGTCCTATTATTTTGTATTTTTTGAAGATCACATGGCCATTGAAGTCAATGGGTGCGTGCAAATCACGGACAGCACACGGACATTCGTGTGCTGTCCGTGATTCACACACCAGTTCCTTGAAATGCAGAAAAAAGAAATGTGCACCAACGCTAACAATAACTGATGCCACACGGAACTGCATCGCATGAAAAACGTGTCCGTTTTTTACAGACGCAAAACGGAAACACTTGTGTGAATCTAGCCTTACTCAGTGGCCGGAAAGCAGTAACAGCAGGACAAGGTAGGATAAGGGGGCCCCGTTCTAGATATAGGTGCGGGTCCTAGAGGTGGGACCCACATCTATCGGACATTTATGGCATCTTCTGTAATTTGAGATCTGAAATAATTGTGGTGCTTTAGAAAACAGTGGCTGCTTCTGTGTCATGAAGTGAAGATATAGTAGAGAGTGGTAGAAGAGAGTCAAAGAGTGTGTGAATATCCCCCATATACAGCAGAACCACATGCCCCTCATAAAAAGTGCAGCCTGCTGCCCCATATCTACATGCCCCCTTCCCCATGTAGAATACGTACCTCTTCCAGGCTGCAGGTTCCTCCTTTTTCAGGCCCCATGCACACGGCCGAAATTTTGATCCGCAATTACGAACCGTAATTGCGAATCAAAGTACGGACCCATGCATTTCTATTACCCACTGACACCTTCCTGTATATTTATGGGAAGGTGTCTGGGCTGTAGAAAGGCTCCAAAAAAAATTAAGACGTCCTATTTTTGGATTTTACATACTGTGCTCCCATACTTTATGTCCGCGGCCAGCTGTAGCCGTAATCATGGACCGGGATTATGGCTACGGTAGTGTGCAGGGGGCTTCAGGAGGTAGCTTCACTGTATGATGCTGCCACCCTCTGGCCAAATGAATTGTGTCTCCCCTAAAACAAAGCAGACATAAAGCCCTGTTCACACGGCGTGTATTTAACAAGTTTTTTTGGCACGTAAAGTGTGCTGAAATATGCGTAAAAAAACAGATGATTTAAGCATCCCATTGACATCAGTGGGAAAGCTCGCCATTAGTGCATACTAGGGCTGCACGATGCATAGAAATATAGATACTATTTCGATGCCGTGCACCCTCAAACGGTTCAATACCGTTAATTCATGTATATCAATACTAAGCTGAGTGGCCGCATAGCTTAGTATTGTAACACATGAATTTAGTTAGGGCTGCGGTTGTGTAATACAACTATTGCCCCACTCCTGACAACAAGTGTGCGCGCGGTGTCAGCATGATGTGATCCGGTTGGTGCTGCACTAATGAGCGCCAGCAATGAAGACAGAGAACATGGCGGGCGCACTGCAAAACACCCCCATGTTCTGTCTTCAGTGCCGGCGCTCATTGGTGCAGTGTCTGCGGCATCACCTCAAACTTACCGCGCGCGCACTTGTTTTCAGGAGCGGGGCAATGGCTGTATTACACAGCCGCGGCCCCGCTCTAACGGGGGAGATCGGAGAAATCTCATCTCCGCCACTATTCCCTTGAATGCTGCGGTCAGCAGGAAAATGAAAAGGGGGATACCCCTTGGATCGCGTCATGAGGAATCCCTGTGACGCAGTCGAGGGACATACCATATATGGGCAGACAGCCCAGGGTCCATGGGCGGACAGCAGGGCTGTCTGACCATATTTCCTGTTGTTAGGACATACTTAGGTATGTCCTAACAACTGCCTGGGTACTATCATTACACAGGCTGTACTCGCATATATGCATAGATATATGCCAGTACATTAACGTTTACAAAATAAAAAATAAAAATAAAGTAATGTTAAATGAAAAAAAAAAAAAATACACACACATTTTTTACAATAAACATTAAAATAAAAAAGTCTCAATACATAAAATATACACATATTCGGTATTGGCGCGGCCGTAATAACCTGCACAACAAATTTATAGCGTCATTTATGATGTGCACGCTGTAAAAAAATAAAAACTGCTTTCTTTCACTTATTAGTGTGAGACACAAGGTATTATGAATTTAGTACCTCCATCTGCCTCACATTAATACTAATTAACCCTATCATATACCTCACACATTAACCCAATGTTGGCCATTATGACTGAGGAACATGATGGGGTTAATTACTATTAACGTGAAGCACATGGAGGTTCAAAATTCATCACACCAGGTCTCTCAAATCAGAAAATGGAAGAACTTTTTTTTTTTCATTATTGTTGGCAAAGTATCGTTTTGGTATCGAGAATCGCAATAATACACGAAGTAACGGTATCGAAGTCCAAATTCCGGTATCGTGATAACCCTAGTGCATACCACGCGTTTTTTTACTCAGGCGTGTTTAAAGAAAATTGTGTCGCATAAAAAAGAAGCGTCAGGTCAATTCTTTGGTGCCTAAAACGCGCCAAAAACGTTCCTAATTCCCTAGTCAATGGGAGTCCTAATTACGCACCAAAAAACGCGCTGAAAGGCCGCACAAAACGCATCAAAAAACACAATGAAAATGTGCCAAAACCGCCTGTATTTTAAAAAGCAGCTTGTCCACACGTAACGGAATTTCTGCAGCAATTCCGTTGAAAGAAGCAGACATTCCGCTGCGGCAAAAACGCACCATTTCCTGCAGTTTTGACTGCGGAAAATGGTGCCGAATTTTCTGCGTTTTTCTCAATGCTGGGAGATGCAGCAATTCAGTCTACTTCCGCAGCAGGATTTACATGCTGCAGTCCAAAAAATACAGTCTGCTCTGAATATCTACGCAGCGTGTGGATGAGACTTGTTAACCCCTTCCCTCCGCAGCCATTTTTCGGATTTTCGCTTTTGTTTTTTCCTCCCCACCTTCCAAAAGCCATAACTTTTTTATTTTTCCATCAATATTGGCGTATGAGGGCTTGTTTTTTGCGGGACGAGTTGTAGATTTTCACAGCACCATTTTTTGTGGTGGGAAACGAGAAAAAAAATATATGTGTGGTGGAATAGGAAAAAAACAGCGATTCCTCAACCTTTTGGGTGGTTTCGTTTTTACGGCGTTCACCATACGGTAAAAACGGCATGTATCTTTATTCTGCGGGTCAATACGATTACAGTGATACAAAATTTATATAGTTTTCTTTATGTTTTACTACTTTTACAAGGAAAAAACTGATTGTTAAAAATAAAATTTGAGTTTTGTCGCCACATTCTGAGAGCCATAACGTTTTGTTTTTTTCTGTCGATTTAGCCGTGTGAGGGCTTATTTTTTGTGAGGTGCAGTTTATATTGGTACCATTTTGGGGTACGTGAGACTTTTTATTTCATTTTTTGGGGGAGAAGGGACCAAAAAACAGCAATTCTGATGTTTTGAATTTTTTACGGCGTTCACCGTGCGCACTAAATAATGATATATTGTAATAGTTCCGACTTTTACGGAGGTGTCGATACCAGTTATGTTAGCTTTTGAATTTTTTTACATTGTGCTTGAGCGAAAATGGGAAAAGGTTTTTTTTTAGCTTTTAATTATTTTTATTTTTTTTATTTGTTAAAAAAAAACTTTATTTGAGTGTTTTTTACTTGTCCCCCTAGGGGACTTTAACCAGATCGTTAGATCGCTTGCACGATATACTGCAATACTAACGTATTGCAGTATATCGTGTTTCTGACAGTCTCCTATGAAGCCCTGCCGGAGGCAGAGCTTCATAGGAGTAAAAAGAAGCGGACCTGGCTGGGGGACTTAGTCAGGCCCCCAGGCAGCCGTGCCAACCAACGGCTCCCCCCGACCTCACCGCGGGGGAGCGTTGGGATGTTATAGGGGGTCGCCCCCCTGTTTTTAGTAACTTAACTGGCGCGATCTCTATTGAAAGCGGCATTTAACGGGTTAAACAAGCGGGATCGCCCTCGAAACGGGATCCCGCTCGTTACCCGGAAGTGTCGGCTGTAACACACAGCCGACACACTCGCTCTATGGAGCAGTCTCAGCCCGTGAGCCCGCTCCTTATTCCCCCACCCGGCGTGCACCGTATATATACGGCAGATGTCGGGAAGGGGGTTAAATCTCACCCACTTTGCTGCTACTGTATTCTGCTGCGTATTTCCCGTCTGTAATTCCGGATGGAAAATACACAGCAATTCCGCTACATGTGGACGAGCCCTTACACGTCGTTTTTTTGGAGCGCCGTATGAACAAGGCCTAATACACCGCATTCCAAATTATTATGCAAATTTTATTTTTCGCTGATTTTCCTAAATAGTCGATGCAAATGACAGTCAGTATAATCTTCAAGCCATCAACCGTTGGCGTATAATGCTAATTTTATTGAACAAATCTCCTAATGATAACAGATTTTTTTTTAGAAGTAAAAAACTCAAAATGCACTGTTTCAAATTATTATGCACAACAGAGATCAAAACATTTTAAAGGTTATAAAGAGACCTAAAATGGTAATTTGTTGAATTTGCAGCATCAGGAAGTCATATTTACAGAAATAAAATGCTCTTTCAATGAAAAAAAAACTTTGCAGGCCAAATTACATGTTAACATAGGACCCCTTCTTTGATATCACCTTCACAATTCTTGCATCCATTGAGTTTGTGAGTATTTGGACAGTTTCTGCTTGAATATCTTTGCAGGATGTCAGAATAGCCTCCCAGAGCTTCTGTTTTGATGTGAACTGCCTCCCACCCTCATAGATATTTTGCTTGAGGATGCTCCAAAGGTTCTTAATAGGGTTGAGGTCACGGGAACATGGGGGCCACACCATGAGTTTCTCTCCTTTTATGCCCATAGCAGCCAATGACACAAAGGTATTCTTTGCAGCATGAGATGGTGCATTGTCATGCATGAAGATAATTTTGCTACGGAAGGCACGGTAGTTCTTTTAGTACCATGAAAGAAAGTGGTCAGTCATAAACTCTACGTGCTTTGCAGAGGTCATTTTCACACCGTCAGGGACCCTAAAGGGGCCTACCAGCTCTCTCCCCATGATTCCAGCCCAAAACATGACTCCGCCACCTCCTTGCTGACGTCGCAGCCTTGTTGGGACATGGTGGCCATTCACCAACCATCCATTACTCCATCCATCTGGACCATACAGGGTTGCACGGCACTCATCAGTAAACAACACAGTTTGAAAATTAGTCTTCATGTATTTCGGAGCCCACTGCAACCGTTTCTGCTTGTGAGCATTGTTTAGGGGTGGCCGAATAATAGCTTTATGCACACTTGCAAACCTCTGGAGGATCCTACACCTTGAGGTTCGCGGGACTCCAGAGGCACCAGCGGCTTCAAATACCTGTTTGCTGCTTTGCAATGGCATTTTAGCAGCTGCTCTCCTAATCCTATTAATTTGTCTGGCAGAAACCTTCCTCATTATGCCTTTATCTGAACAAACCCGTCTGTGCTCTGAATCAGCCACAAATCTTTTCACGGTAAGATGATCACGCTTAAGTTTGCTTGAAATATCCAATGCTTTCATACCTTGTCCAAGGTATTGCACTATTTCACGCTTTTCGGCAGCAGAGAGATCCTTTTTCTTTCCCATATTGCTTGAAACCTGTGGCCTGCTTAATAATGTGGAACGTCCTTCTTAAGTAGTTTTCCTTTGATTGAGCACACCTGGCAAACTAATTATCACAGGTGTCTGAGATTGATTACAATGATCCAAAGAGCCCTAAGACACAATACCATCCATGAGTTTAATTGAAAAACTAATAATTAAATGTTTATGACACTGAGGCTTTATTCAGACGAACGGGAATTACGTCCGTTGCACGGACCTATAATAGTCTATGGGGCCGTGCAGACATGTCCGTGATTTTTACTCAGCGTGAGTCCGTTGAAAAAAAGTCACGACATGTCCGTTCTTTGGCCATTTTGCGCGAATCACGCACCCATTGAAGTCAATGGGTGTGTGAAAAACACAAATGGCGCACGGAAGCACTTCCGTGCGAACAGCCTGATTCGCGCAACTGCTGTCAAACTCTGAATGTAAACAGAAAAGCACCACGTGCTTTTCTGTTTACCAACATCCAAATGGAGTGTCATAATGATGGTGGCTGCGCGAAAAGCACGCAACCGCGCATCATATGCTGCTGCCACACGGAGCTGTTAAGTGGCGTTTGCGCACGCAAAACACCGCGTTTTTGCGTGCGCAAAAACGCCACGCTCGTGTGAATCCAGCCTTAAATCCAATGTGCATAATAATTTGGAACACGGTGTAAGTAAGCTTGAGTTTGGTACATGAAGGTAGAAGTAGCCCAGGGCCGCAGAGTGGTATGTACACCTTTCGAAGCAAATGTTGACGTAGAGGCAAAAAATCTTCTAAAATGCATAATAAATTTGGAGCAAGATATGTACTCCGCTTTTTCCCACTCTACTTATAGAGTATAATTTTTTTTAACCCATTAGATAAAACATAACTTTTAAAAATGAGGTGCCTATATCTGTAATAGTACAATGAATCCCTATAATGGACAGTACAACAAAGCAGTGTATTTACTGCTAGAGCTATAGTAATATAAATCACCGGATGCGTCTGCAGATCCCATCCAGTAGCTATATAGACGAATATATTCAGTGTTTTTAAAATTGTCTATCGGACATGTTTCGCCAGAGATATGGTATCGCCAGGGGTGCAAGGGGCAGTAGCGCCGTGCACGCCAGAGGGCAAGCTTAAATTGCCCCGGCACTAAGCCCTATCAGTGACGACGTCTGAGGCTATTTAACCCGTTAGTGAACGCCCATAGGTATTTTTACGGCGGCCACTAACAGGCTTTACTCTGAAGCAGTAGCCTTTTTATGGAGCTGCATCAAAATAAATAAACGCGGCCGGGAGCAGTTAAATCTCCCAGCTCTCAGCTACCGGGTTAAAAAAAAAAATTAAAAGCCCACTTTTTCCCTTTACAAAAATAAAAAAAATGAATAAAAAAACAATGCCTGAATTGCTGTTTTCTGTCCATCCTGCTTTCAAAAAATGTTCACAAAAAGTCGCATTTGTACTCCAAAATGGTACCAATAAAAACTACAAGTCGTACCGCAAAAAAAAACCCTCATACAGCATTGGCGGAAAAAAAAACAAAAAACATATAGCTCCTAAAATATGGCGACACAAAAACAAATAACTTTGAAAAAAAAGTGTTTTAGGCTGAGTTCACACGTGCCCCCACTGTGCGCAGCAGGGAATTCCGGGTGAAAAACCGCACCAAACTGTGGTGCAGTTTTTCGCATTGAATGTCCGCTGCGGAAATCTGCTAGCAGGCCGGAATCCTGGGATGACGTTCCATCCCAGGAAACCGCTGCAGCCCGTGAATGGCTGCAGTGGCAGTTACATGGGATGAAACATCTGCTGGAGGGAGGAACAGAGACTTCTGGGGTAGTATGAGATTTATTTATTTTTTATCTGAGTTTTTTTGCGGCGAAATAGCTGCGAACCCTCCGCAAAAAATGCTATTTCTTGCGGGTTTTACCTCCTCATTGCATTCAATGGGGAAAACCCGCAACAAATAAGCAGCGTTTACGCAAATATACGACATGCTGCGCAATAAAACGACACAGCAGGTCAATTTCTGAGTGTTTTTTCCGCTCAGTATTTACGCAGCGTGTGGATGAGACTTGTTTTATCTCATCAACTTTTCTGCTACTGTATTTGCTGCGGATTTTCCACAACTAATTCTGTTGCGGAAAATCCGCAGTATTTACACAACATGTGAACTGAACCTTACTGTGTAAGGCTGTGTTCACACGCTTAACAAAAACGGCTGTAAATATGGAGCTGCTTTCAAGGGAAAACAACACCTGATTTTCAGACGTTTAAGCAACCAGCGTTTTTTACGGCCTTTTTTTGGAGCGGTTTTCTATCGGCCGCGTAAAAAATGCCCTGTGGGAACGGAACACTGGTTTTTCCATTGAAATAAATGGGAAGATGTTTGGAGGCGTTTAGCCCCCGCATTTTTAGCTGCTTTTCAGGGCGTTTACTGTCCGAAAAACAGCTGAAAAAAACGGCTGAAAATACCCTAAAAGTAGTAAAACGTAAGAAAACCATATAAATTTGGTATCGTAGTAATAGTAACGGCCCGCTAAATAAAGCTGTGTTATTTATACCACACGGTAAACTATGTAAATTTAGGACGCAAAAAAGAATGGTGAAAGTGCTGTTTTTTTTTCTATCCCCCCCCCAAAAAAAAAGTTAGTAAAACTTAATCAATAAATTATATGTACCCCAAAATGGTGCTATTAAAAAAATACAACTTAACCCGCAATAAAAAAGTCCTTATACAGCTATGTCGACGAAAAAATAAGAAAGTTATAGCTCTTGGAATGCGACGATGGAAAAACGTAAAAAATAGCTTGGTCATTAACCCCTTAATTAATAGCTCAGGAAAAACGGGAATAAGTGCGGCGCTGCTACTCAGTGAAAGTATATAAGATGATGAAGTTTATTGAACAATTCAGGCTACGCGTTTCAATGCCGCAACGGCATCTTCCTCAGGCCATGTAAATTACAGTACAGACACCAATGTTTTAGCCAATGTGATCAGGGTCAAAGTGCATCAATGACGTAATCACTATAAAAAAATCAAAAGTTAAAAAATCATTAAAAGAACAATACCGATACAAAGATTAAAAAGACATGTTTGTATAAATACCTAACTAGCAACATTCATTAAAATAGGTATAACAGCAAGGGGAAAGGTCTTATCGTTTAAACATCCATTTGTATGCTAACCGGAAGGTGAGGCGTAAGTACGATCTCGAACATCCATTAGGATGTGCAAACATAGTTCTGAACATCCAAAAGGATGTTCAAGATACCAAACATCCATTTGGATGGTCACAGAAGAGGGTAAAGCACAGGCAGTGACTTTAACATCCATTTGGATGCTATATTATGAGACATCCAAAAGGACACTCAGCAAAGTAACGCTTAGCATCCAATTGGATGCTAAACTCTGAAGACATCCATTTGGATGCCCAGCACAGTTCTGAAGCAAAAAGGGGGTCAAAAACATGCAAATGCAGAATGACAAAGCAGTGAGAGGCACTTAAGTCTCTGGGCATCATATTGGCCAGGGGGCACAAAATTTGTATATATAAAATACATCTAGAAGATAAGCCAATCAGCAGAACATTAAATTAAGATCATTCTAAAAAATAATAAAGGATAGTAAATATACCTAAAAATGCTTTAAAATTATGTGTATATACAGAAGGTATAGCTATCATGCATTAATCAAGGGATGTTTCGGAGATGTCATTCAAACCGTTTGGATGCAAGGTCATAAGTTTAAAGATCCAAAAGTTTTCTCTTTGTTTGAGTTTTTGAAACAGGTTAGGGATGTCACTAGATATTTGCTCTATGGGGGTAATAGTGATTTTATTGAATTGGCAATTGTGAGATGAGGCACAGTGTCTCGAAACACTATGCTTTAGGAAACCTTTAAGGACATTGTGCCTGTGTTTATTAATTCTGCTGCGCAGACACTGGATTGTCCTACCAATGTATTGCAGCCGGCATGAACATTCC
Organism: Rhinoderma darwinii; assembly: GCF_050947455.1. NCBI lineage: Eukaryota > Metazoa > Chordata > Amphibia > Anura > Rhinodermatidae > Rhinoderma > Rhinoderma darwinii. The sequence goes on along the minus strand of NC_134687.1, from coordinate 248,365,906 downwards.
AGTAGATAGATGACAAACATGCTCCCACAATTAAGGAAAGCCCTAATAGGGAATGTTTCAGTAGTTACATTAGAACAAAAGACATCTTTTGGGCGTGAAATATTATTACAACATAAACAGCGAACCTGGCCGCATTTAAAAGAACCATTTAAAACTGGGAACATTTTTGGAGTAAAAGACTTGGAATTATGAATTCAGCTAGGGGCAAGAATATTTTTCAGATTTGCCGATCGCCTAAAAGTGATACCTGGTTTATCTGGCAAGGAATCTTTAAGAAATGGGTCATTTTTCAAAATATGCCAGTGTTTGGACAAAATTGATCTCACAAATTTATGACCACTATTGTAAGATGTGATAAAATTATTTGTTTGTTTTATTCATATTTTTGTTTTTATTTTTGCAATCTGTACTAACCTCGAGCGTTGTGGCTGGATTAATGCAAAATTTCTGAGTTAATTTGGCAGCTTTAGAGCGTGCCCCCTTAATTAGTTGCAGTGGAAAAAAAAATTATTTAAATCTATCTTCAAGGACATCACATTCTTTGAGGAAGTTATGATCAGAGGAGCAATTCTTCCTCACCCTCCTGAACTGCCCAAAGGGGACATTTTTAATCCACGGTGGGTAATGGGCGCTTCTAAAATCAATATAACTATTGACATCCACACTATTAAAATGTGTTCTAGTATTGAAATTATTATTGGTTTTATCATAGCCAATAGTTAGATCCAGAAAATCGATACAACTAGTAGAAAAAGTATAAGTAAAAGTTATACCAAAATCATTTAGATTAAGCGCTTCCATAAAAATAGCGGCTTCTTCTTCCTTTCCATTCCATACTATAAACAGGTCATCAATAAAACGTCTGTATAATAAAATGTTGTCTTTAAAATTATGATCATTAAAAATATGTTTGTCCTCAAATTCTCCCATATATAAATTGGCATATGCCGGGGCAAATCGTGTGCCCCTTATCTGGTTATAAAAATGTTTGCCAAAACTAAAAACATTATGTTTAAGAATATATTCCACACAGCTGGTTAAAAAATGGACTTGTGCAGTCGGAATGTTAGGATCTGAAGCTAAAACGGATTCGATCACCTCAAGGCCTCTTTCATGGGGAATATTGCTATAAAGTGCTGTGACATCCGCTGTTAGGAAGCACACCGTGGGCAATTGTGGGTCAATCACTAGATCTTGCAAATTTTTGATGAGCTGAGTGGAGTCCCCTAGGTAGGATGGTAGTTGAAGCACAAATGATTGGAGGTGTAGAGTGGGACAGGTTACTAGTAAGAGACCCAATACCCGAGATGATAGGACGGCCAGGTGGATGGGTCACAGACTTATGGATCTTAGGCAGATGGTATATAAAAGGCATACAGGGGCATGGTACATTAAGAAAATTTCTTTTCTGGTCAAAAGACCATCAGAGAAAGCCGTGTCAATAAGATTTTTATACTCGCATATAAAGTCGGGAAGTGGGTTATCCGATAATTTCAAATAAAAAGAGCCATCTGATAAAATCCTAGAGGTCTCATTTAAATAATCACATTTGTCCTGAATGACAATACCCCCTCCTTTATCCGCAGAGCGGATAACAATGTCCTCATTATTGCGTAGAGACTTAATTGCTTTTCTTTCATTCATAGATAAATTATCAGGCATAAACTCGGGTTTGTCTAGTGCACGAAATTCATTTCCAACCAATGTGGAGAAAGTTTCCAAAAAAGAGCCTTGGTGATGTAGGGGATAAAAATTTGATTTTGGGTGGACGTCCACGCTTACTGCCATATGAGCGAACTCACCCTCAGAGAGTGCATTTTTTAAAAAGGGTGCTGACGAGTAATCGGACATGGAGAAGTGTCTGGATAAAGTTAATTTTCTAATAAACCTATTTAAGTCCATAAATAATTCAAATGTATCAAGAGGGGACACTGGACAGAAGGAGAGCCCTTTGCCCAGTAAGCTAATTTCATATTCATTTAACTTATGAGATAAAAGCAGATAAAACAGACACAGCGCCACATAGTGCAAATAAAAGCGATAAAACCACAGGGGCAATTAAACAAGAAGAAAATTGCTCACCTAGAGTTGTGGACACCGGTTAGATGTCACAAAAGCAAAAGAGCTGCTGCCAGATCCGTGCACACACAAACCAAGTTTGTTGTCAAGAGGTAACTGCAAATCCACAGAGAAAAAGGGACCAAATGGCACTGCTCGTAAAGATGTCAAAATAGAATGTAAATAAATAACGTATTTATTATGAAGAAAGGGCTACGCGTTTCGACGCCGGACCGGCGTCTTCATCAGGCCAATACATACAGTGCGGTAGTTGCACGTTTATATACATGGAGGAAGTAAAAGTAAATTAGCTTGGAATTTAGAAAAAAACCGCCAACATGGGCGGGTCAGAGGTCAGACAAAGCAAATTATACAAGCATTTCATCAATGATGATTACAAAACATGCTAAAATTGCTATAACATAAAAACATAATTATATAAAAATGCCTCTAAAGAAAAAAAGAAGATGTTAACAATTATACAACAGAAGAAACATTTTTTTTTAAATTAATAATAAAATAAAAAGTAAGTATTCACATACTATCTGATGTAGAAGAGAGATGAAACGTTAATCCAAGAGGGAGTTAGATCGTAATATAAAATAAATATCCCTAGGTAACTATGTAGCCAAGAAATATATATTAATAATAAGTATATACAAAAAAGCTGATTTGAGAGCGAATCGGCTAGTGAGCCGCAAGATGGACCGCAAACAATTCATCACGTGGGACGTGAGCCGCACGGTGGACCGCAAGCTTGCAGGGATCTAGGAGCGATAGGACGAGAGCAAACCACGTAAGTAAATAACAATGCTAATTACTTAATATTGTAGCAGAAGTTGTAAAAAAAAAAAGTTTCAGGCGGTGAACATATTTGCCTTATAGGAAATTTGATATTAGGTTATTAGGTATAATCCAGATATTTACAAAAACAAAAATAGTAAAAACAAAAATTAGAAGCAAAGAAAAAGAAGAAAAAAAGGGGGGGGGGTCTGATAACGATACTTCGTTTGTATATATATATACACACAAAAAATTAATCTAAAGGGTGAACATAACGTATTTTAATCACTTTAGTCTAAAGACGTTTCTGTGAGGTCATTCAGGCCATTAGGATGCAGGGTCTCAAGTTTAAAAATCCAAAAATTCTCTCTTTGTTTAAGTCTTAAAAACCTATTAGGTATATCCACTGGGATCTGTTCAATCAGGGTCACAACTATATCTTCAAATTTACAATTATGTTTAAGCGCACAATGACGTGACACACTGTGTTTTAAAAAACCCTGCCTGACATTAAATCTGTGCTTGTTAACACGGTTTCTTAGCATTTGAGTGGTACGACCTACATATTGCAGGTTACATGTACACTGCAATAGGTACACCACATAAGTACTACCACAGTCTAGACGACTTTTAATAGGAAAATTTTCGCTGGTTTTTAATGAAAAAAACTGTGTAGATTTATTTGAAATATTTTTACAGCACAGGCACTTATTGTGACCACATAAGAATGAGCCATTTTTCACTATTAGATCCACAACTTTCTTTTTATTACTATGTCGTTTGCTGGGAGCTATCAAATTCCTCAGTGTTTTAGCTCTTCGAAAGGTAATTAATGGTTTCGCAGGGAGTATCGTTTTTAAAAAAGGGTCATTTGTTAAAATGTGGCAATGTCTTCTAAAGATGGACATAATATTTTTGCTACTTATATTAAAGGAGGTGATAAAATTTACATTCTGTTCATTGTATTTAGTTTTTTTATCAATATTAACGGGTGTTATTTCCTCAATGCATTCAAGTTGGGTCATACCCCTTGCTCTTATCTCTGCACCCTTGATTAAACTTCTAGGGAAACCTTTTTCTACAAACCTCTTGTTAAGAATAGTGCACTCTCTATCAAAACTAAGTTCATCAGAACAATTTTTCCTTTATTCTTCGATATTGTCCAAACTGGATATTTTTCAACCACGGTGTATGGTGCACACTTTTAAAATCCAAATAGCTATTTACATCAACACTTTTAAAATGAGTACTAGTGGAAAAATGGTTCCCATTGTTTTTTATCGTTATGTCTAAAAAGTCAATAGTAGTGGCTGAATATGTGTGCGTAAATGTAAGGCCAAAGGTATTATTGTTTAAGAAGTCTATAAAAGCATTAGATACAGATATGTCTCAACTCCAGATTAAAAACAGGTCGTCAATATAACGTTTATAGTAGACAATATTGTTTGTAAACATATGTTCATTCAGAATATAGGATTCCTCAAAAGACCCCATATAGAGGTTTGTAAAATTTGTCCTCAAAAGTAAAAACATTATGTGTTAGAATAAAATCGATACAATCGATAATAAAATTGAGCTGCTTGTTTGAAAATCAGGAGTCTAATGAGAGAAACGAGGAAATAGCCTCCATACCCTGTGCATGCGGAATATTTGTGTATAAAGAGGACACATCCGCAGTAAGAAAACTCAAGTCAGATAAATTACACAAAGATTGTAGCTCTAAAAGTTCCCTAGCGGTGTGGAATCTTTAAGATAGGAGGGTAATTTTAAAACAAATGGTTGGAGGTGAATATCAATAAAATTAGATAAATTGTTAGTCAAAGACCCTATTCCCGAAATAATGGGTCGACCCGGGGGGTTGGACAGATTTTTGTGTATCTTTGGCAAATGATACATAAAGGGGTTGCAGGGAACGGGACAGTAAGGAAAATCTTTTCCTTTTTGCATAACAGATCATCATTAAAAGCAGACTCAATAAGGGATTTATATTCAATTTCATATTTCGGGATGGGATTAAAAGTGAATTTTTCATAAAATAATGTATCGGAAAGTAATCTTAATGCTTCATTGACATACTCTACTCTATCTTGTACCACAATGCCCCCCCCCCTTTATCCGCGGAGCGTATTACTATATTAAAGTTCTTTTGTAGGTTTTTCAACGCTTTACGTTGAAAATTAGATAGGTTATCTGAAAATGGGGTAGATTGCTCTATAGTCTTAAAGTCATTACTTATCAAGTTTGAAAAGGTTTCTATTGCAGGACCACGGTGGTGGAGAGGATAAAAGCAGGACTAAGGCTGTACGTTAGTCCTCACAGGCATAGAAATGTCCAATGGAAGAAGAGCCGTAGAGGCCACAGAGGGGGATGAGGGCAAAATGACGTAGTAACGTTACTTTCCGTAGAAATTTATTAAGGTCCATAAATAATTCAAACTCATCTGGAGACGAGGTAGGACAGAAGGACAATCCTTTCGAAAGTAAACTCAATTCATATATTTATATTTGGACAGATTAAATATTTTTATTGTGTCAGCCTGTGTTTTCTCTTTGGTGATAGGGGTAGGGTCCTTGTGATGACTTCTACCCCCTCTGCAACCTCTAAATCTATTTCTAATTTTCTTTTTGACGGTAATTTGTGTATTTTTTTAAATAAGTACTGATGTTCTAGGATTTGGGACTTTTGAGTAGTAAAGTAACATCCCGAAATTGGGTAGTTGGAGTAATGGGGGGCATGGTGGGCTGGACGGGAGGACATAAAAAAGGACTTAAAGTAGTGGTTTGATCAGGAATGGAAAAAAGCTCATCAAGAATAGGAGCAGTATTACAAGGGACATACCTAGTAGGATCAGTGGGAAGGGGAGTTAGTTCAAATGAAGGAGAGGGATTTGTAGAACAAATAGTGAGATCCATGGAGTTATTAAAAATGGATAAATCCGATAAAGAACCAGGGGGTGTATCTGGCAAAAGATTGACTAGTCTCAGATGTGCATCCAAGTCGTGAGACTTAAATGCAAACTGAGGGATTATGCCTAGAGGCATTGGACAAGGTGTATACTTGGCCTGGGTGTCAGGAGCGATTGAGCTAGAGGTTGATAAGATTTTATTGCTTTTTAGAATCCTATTGGAGATATCACTAGTATTTGGTACAGAACAGCCACGTTTAGATTTGTCCAAAGTAGATATGGGCAAAGTATCATTATCTTGATGGGGTAATTCCATAAGGGGTTTCATTTGGGGTTTTTTGTAAATAAAGAAGTGGATAAAGTTCCTTTTAGATATTCTTGGAGAGTTAATTGGAGGAAAATATTTGGTGGTCGTGGGACGTGCAGAGGACCAATCACCAATTGTATTATTTGTATAATCTTGCCTGTCCCTTGCCAGTTTACGCATTTTTTTGGTAATAACGTTTTTTTCAAAAACCTTCAAATGATCCAACGTTGATAGTTCAAGTTTAGTAAAATCAGGATGTTGAAGGAAGGGTTCAAATTGACCAATCAGACCCTCAATAGTAGTTGCAAGAGCTAAACATAATTCAGACCTTTTATATACCAAACGGTCAATAAAGCCTAAACTACAGTGTTCGATGTAGTTCGACCAATTAGTACTAAAATCTTTATCAGCAGGATAGGGAGAATTAAAAAGAAGTCTAAGGCCTCTCGGGGCCATTTTTTAACTTATGAGAGGACAAATTAAAAAGTTTTACTGTATGTTCCTTTGTTTTTTCGGCTGCACCTGGAGTGATGGCATATTTGCAGTTCCTGCCACCTCTCTTTCCTCTATATCTCTGTCGGTTTCTATTTTTCTTTTTGTAGAAATTTTTGGAAAAAAACTGGTTATCGTTTGGATTTTGGGACTCGTAATATATGGTATCAAGCAATCTTTGCTCTTTAGTGTTGGAGTTATCGGGGGCATGGTTAATTGTGACGGAAGACCTAAAAAATTAATTGTGGAAATAGTGTTGTCCATGGATATAGAGGGTTGATCCGAAGATGGTTCTGTCGGTGTGGGAATTTTTACTATCTGTTGACTAATAAAACTGTAATCATCAGAATTCATTGATGACTCCGCATTATGTACCGAAAAATCAAACTGTTCAATAGAATTGTCAAACTGTTCAATAGAATTAGGAGTGCTGTGTACTTATAGTTGCATTAGTGATGATGCACTACCTTGCTTTTGGGAGTCGGTGGAATCATTAAAATGAGGAGATAATGGATAGCCAGGTAATGAAACACCTGGTACTAAATTCATGCGTAGTAATTCCATGTCGAGATCTGCTGATTTGAAAGCATTAACAGGTATACTAGAAAGTTGATGGCTGGGAAAAATGGTTGCTGAATCAGAACTGGTTAAAAGTGAACAGGGGGAGGGGAAGAATTTATTATCATTATTATTGGTAGTGGGGATAGAAACCCGACTACAAGGTATATTCCCAGGAATTGCCACATCCAAAATACATGGAGGGTTTTTGACATCTGTGTTCAAGTTTTCATTGGTTTTATATTTAGGATTATTTCTAAAAGATCTCACAAAAGTAGGGGACGAATATTGTTGAATATTATTAGAAAAATGTAGCTTTTTTTAGGAACGTTTTATTGGTTTTTGAGTGTTTCAACGTAATACTTGGTGGAGGGGAGTGTTGATTAAACTCCACTCTCCAATCACCAAGTTGATTGGAAGAATAGTCACTACGATCCCTTTTTAAGTTATTGCCTTTTTTCAACACAAGTTCATTCTCATACGTGGTTAATCTGTTACGGGTGGAAGTCTCTAACTTATGGAAATCCTGATGTTCTGAAAAAAACAGGAGTTGCTCTTTCAGTGCATTAATCTCTAGTATGAGCGACTCGCTAATTGTACATCTCTTGGTTCTAAGCATCTCTAAAAAACCCTTATTACATTGCCCAATATAATGGTACCAGTCAGTATTAAACACAATGTCAGCAGGATAAGGATTATTGAATAAAATTCTAAGACCCTTAGGGGAAATGTTCTCAACAATGTAAATTTTCAAAAAACGACAGTCAATGCTCTGGAGGGCCTCCTTTTTCAAAGTAGCCTCCTTTTTCCAGTAGCAAAAAGAGATCAGTCATAGATTTAGTTTGTTCAGAGGTGAATCTTTTACTCCCTGTTGGAGGAGTCTCGGGGGGGATTTCTACCCCAATAGATTGTAATATGAGAAGTTCACGCAAGTGTTCTCTGTTATCAACAAAGTCCAGCATCATGGAGGTATAATCAGCAAATATATTTAGAAGAGGTTGTCGTGAAACAGGTCATAAAGCGGCAGCCAGTGCAGGAGGATCTTTTTCCTAAAAACCGTGGAGCTTGAGTATGGTTCCTAAACGGTTAAAGGATCCGGAGCCTCCAAATGCGGGTGTGCTAGCTCAAAAAGAAGCTGGTGCAACCCAATCTAAATAGAGAAATAAAAGGAAAAAACACGGCGCCACATGGTGTTTGTAAGCCCAGAAATGACAGTCAGTGAGATACAAATGAATGCTCACCACAGGACTGTAGAACAATCGCGTTGAAATCACTGGTAGGGGTGAGTGCTGCTGCCGAAATCCCAACCGGTAAGGCCCACTGGTCACCGCAATGAAGATAATTAATAGCTCAGGAAAAACGGGAATAAGTGCGGCGCTGCTACTCAATGAAAGTCGGATGATATAAGATGAAGTTTATTGAACAATTCAGGCTACGCGTTTCAATGCCGCACCGGCATCTTCCTCAGGCCATGTAAATTACAGTACAGACACCAATGTTTTAGCCAATGTTTTTTTGGGAAACTTTCTCCACATTGGTTGGAAATGAATTTCGTGCACTAGACAAACCCGAGTTTATGCCTGATAATTTATCTATGAATAAGAGAAAAGCAATTAAGTCTCTACGCAATAATGAGGACATTGTTATCCGCACTGCGGATAAAGGAGGGGGTATTGTCATTCAGGACAAATGTGATTATTTAAATGAAACCTCTAGGATTTTATCCGATGGCTCTTTTTACTTGAAATTATCGGATAACCCACTTCCCGACTTTATATGTGAGTATAAAAATAAAAATCTTATTGACACGGCTTTCTCTGATGGTCTTTTGACCAAAAAAGAAAAGAATTTTCTTAATGTACCATGCCCCTGTATGCCTTTTTATATACCATCTGCCTAAGATCCATAAGTCTGTGACCCATCCACCTGGCCGTCCTATCATCTCGGGTATTGGGTCTCTTACTAATAACCTGTCCCACTTTACCCTCTTCTGTGACCATCCAAATGGATGTTTGGTATCTTGAACATCCTTTTGGATGTTCAGAACTATGTTTGCACATCCTAATGGATGTTCGAGATCGTACTTACGCCTCACCTTCCGGTTAGCATACAAATGGATGTTTAAACGATAAGACCTTTCCCTTTGCTGTTATACCTATTTTAATGAATGTTGCTAGTTAGGTATTTATACAAACATGTATTTTTAATCTTTGTATCGTTATTGTTCTTTTAATGATTTTTTAACTTTTGATTTTTTCAAGTGATTACGTCATTGATGCACTTTGACCCTGATCACATTGGCTAAAACATTGGTGTCTGTACTGTAATTTACATGGCCTGAGGAAGATGCCGGTGTGGCATTGAAACGCGTAGCCTGAATTGTTCAATAAACTTCATCATCTTATATCATCCGACTTTCATTGAGTAGCAGTGCCGCACTTATTCCCGTTTTTCCTGAGCTATTAATTATCTTCATTGCGGTGACCAGTGGGCCTTACCGGTTGGGATTTCGGCAGCAGCACTCACCCCTACCAGTGATTTAAACGCAATTGTTCTACGGTCCTCTGGTGAGCATTCATTTGTATCTCACTGATTGTCATTTCTGGGCTTACTCACACCATGTGGCGCCGTATTTTTTCCTTTTTTTTCCCTTTTATTTCTCTATTAACCCCTTAATGGCCAGCCTATTTTAGACCTTAATGACCAGGCTATTTTTTTATGTTTTTCCATCGTCGCATTCCAAGAGCTATAACTATTTTATTTTTGCGTCGACATAGCTGTATAAGGACTTGTTTTTTGCGGGACAAGTTGTATTTTTTAATAGCACCATTTTTAGGTACATATTATTTATTGATTAACTTTTATTAACTTTTTTTTGGGGGGGGGGGGGATAGAAAAAAATCATAAATTTCGCCACTCTTTTGTGCGTCCTAAATCTACGCCGTTTACCGTGTGGTATAAATAACACAATAAGTTTATTAAGCGGGTTGTTACGATTGCAACGATACCAAATTTGTATGTTTTACTACTTTTACACCGTAAAAACGCTTTTTTTTCTAAATTATTTGTTTTTGTATCTCCATATTTGAAGAGCCGTAACGTTTTTATTTTTTCGCCGATGCAGTTGTATGAGGGCTTTTTTTTTTCGTGAAGACTTGTAGTTTTTATTGGTACCATTTTGGAGTAGATGCGACTTTTTGATCACTTTTTAGTCGCATTTTTTTTAAAGTCAGGATTCACAGAAAACTGCAATTTTTCCGTAGTTTTTTATTTAATTTTTTACGGCGTTCACCGTGCGGGTTAAGTAATGTAATAGCTTTATAGTCGGGGTCGTTACGGACGCGGCGATACCAAATATGTGTAACTTTTTAACTTTACTGTTTTTTTAATACTAAAGCAGATTGTAAGGGGAAAAAGAGCGTTTTTCATGTTTTTTAAAAAAAAATTTTTAATTAACTTTATTAAACGTTTTTTTTAACTTTTTTACTAGTCCCACTAGGGGACTTCACTATGCGATCCTACGATCGCTGTTATAATACACTGCAATACATTTGTATTGCAGTGTATTACTGCCTGTCCGTTTAAAACGGACAGGCATCTGCTAGGTCATGCCTGCGGCATGATCTAGCAGGCATTCATTACAGGCAGACCTGGGGGCCTTTATTAGGCCCCCGGCTGCCATGGGAGACACAGACACTCGGTAATCTTATCACCGGGTGTCGGTGGGAGAGGGAGCTCCCTCCCTCTCTCCAAAACTACTCGGATGCAGTGCTCGCTATTGAGCACCGCATCTGAGGGGTTAAACGGGTGAAATCGATACTTATATCGATCTCACCCGGCAGAGCAGGGACGCCCCCAGCTACCTCTGGCAGCTGAGAGCAGGGAGATTTGACAGCTCCCTGCTCTGTTTACTTATTCCGATGCCGCAACGTAAAAAGTCTATGGCATCGGAATAAGGCTCGTTAGTGACCGACGTAAAAAGACTATGGGCCGGTCACTAACGGGTTAAAGGGGATTTCCCACGAGGGACATATATGACATATACAGAGATGTCATAAATGTCAGATAGATGTGGGTCCCACCTCTGGGACCTGCACCTATCTCTAGAACGGGGCCCATAAACCCCGTTCTACCTCTTTGTGTGTCGGCTGATTTCCGACCATGAAGGTGAAAACAGCATAGCTTGCTGAGCTACGCTGTTTCCGTAACTCCCATAGTAGTGAGTAGCAGTTACAGAAGCAGCGTAGCATGCGAGCTACGCTGTTTCCGTAACTACCATTCAGTTCTATGGGGCTTACGAAAACCGCGTAGCTCAGCAAGCTATGCTGTTTTCACCTTCATGGTCGGAAATCAGCCGACACACAAAGAGGTAGAACGGGGTTTAGGGGCCCCGTTCTAGAGATAGGTGCAGGTCCCAGAGGTGGGACCCGCATCTATCTGACATTTATGACATCCTGTGGATATGTCATACATGTCCCTCGTGGGAAATCCCATTTAAAGAGGCTCTGTCACCAGATTTTGCAACCCCTATCTGCTATTACAGCAGATAGGCGCTGCAATGTAGATTACAGTAACGTTTTTATTTTTAAAAAACGAGCATTTTTGGCCAAGTTATGACCATTTTTGTATTTATGCAAATGAGGCTTGCTAAAGTCCAACTGGGCGTGTTTAAAGTAAAAGTCCAACTGGGCGTGTATTATGTGTGTTACATCGGGGCGTGTTTACTACTTTTACTAGCTGGGCGTTCTGACGAGAAGTATCATCCACTTCTCTTCAGAACGCCCAGCTTCTGGCAGTGCAGACACACAGCATGTTCTCGAGAGATCACGCTGTGTCATCACTCACTTCCTGCCCCAGGTCCTGCATCGTGTTGGCCACATCGGCACCAGAGACTACAGTTGATTCTGCAGCAGCATCAGCGTTTGCAGAGAAGTAGCTACATCGACTTACCTGCAAACGGCGATGCTGCTGCAGAATCAACTGAATTGCTGCAGAAAATGGCGCGGGTTTTGCGTTTTTTTTTTTAAACTCAGTCCACTTTCCGGAATTGGCATGCTGCAGTACGAAAAATACGCACCGCAGGTGAATTTCTTAACGGAAACTTTACGCAGTGAGTGCATGAAATTTGTTAAAGAGGCTCTGTCACCAGGTTATCAAATCCCTATCTCCTATTGCATGTGATCGGCGCGGCAATGTAGATAACAGTAACGTTTTAGTTTTTTTTTTAAAACCATCATTTTTGGCCAAGTTGTGAGCAATTTTATATTTATGCAAATGAGCCTTTCTAATGGACAACTGGGCGTGTGTTTTCGCTTATTTCCAACTGGGCGTGTATTGTGTGTGTAACATCTGGGCGTGTTTACTTGTTTTACTAGCTGGGCGTTGTGAATAGAAGTGTATGATGCTAACATGATGCTGACAAACACTTCTATTCACAACGCCCAGTTAGTAAAACAAGTAAACACGCCCAGATGTTACACACACAATACACGCCCAGTTGGAAATAAGAAGAAAACACGCCCAGTTGTCCATTAGGGTATGTTCACACGGCCAAATTTCAGACGTATACGAGGCGTATTATGCCTCGTTTTACGTCTGAAAATAGGGCTGCAATACGTCGGCAAACATCTGCCCATTCATTTGAATGGGTTTGCCGACATACTGTGCAGACGACCTGTAATTTACGCGTCGTCGTTTGACAGCTGTCAAACGACGACGCGTAAATCTACTGCCTCGGCAAAGAAGTGCAGGGCACTTCTTTGCCACGTAATTTGAGCCGTTCTTCATTGAAATCAATGAAGCACGGCTCAAGGTTTACGAGCGTCTCAGACGCCTCGTAAATTACGAGGAGGAGCTTTTACGTGTGAAACGAGGCAGCTGTTAACAGTCTGTCTTTTCACACGTAACTGCCTCTCAGCGTGTGAACATACCCTTAGAAAGGCTCATTTGCATAAATATAAAATTGCTCATAACTTGGCCAAAAATGATCGTTTAAAAAAAAAAAACACGTTACTGTTATCTACATTGCAGCGCCGATCACATGCAATAGGAGATAGGGATTTGATAATCTGGTGATAGAGCCTCTTTAAATCTCACCTACTTTGCTGCTACTGTATTCTGCTGCGTAGTTTCCGTCCGCTATTCCAGACGGAAAATTCGCAGCAATCCTGCTACGTGTGGACAAGACCTAATACAGTACCAGCATAGCCAATGAGATTCCAGGAAATCTCATGTACACGCTGCAGTATTTTTGTGGACGGAAATTGACCTGTGGTGTTTTTTAGAATCCGCACCATGTCAATTTATCTTGCGTTTCCGCTTGCGAACTGTATCTGCCTAGTGCACCAATCGCACCAAAATCCGCATGAAAACGCGACGGTTTTTAACTGCGAATTGCTGCAGCTTTGGTGCACATTTTCTGGAGCAAAATGTGAAACGTGTGCATGTAGCCGAGGATGCCATATCTATGGCAAAAAATTATTGCAATATAAGTAGTGGGGAAAAGCTATTCAGTTGCGTTCTGGCAAATTGTTAGTATATTGGACCCCCTGACTCCTGTGGAGGTCACCCGCTGGTCTATTTGCATAGCAAAAACGTAAAAAATGGACTAAACCTCGACCGTAGTCCCTATGATTACACTGAACTGCCAGCGCAGGAAATGTTGTCATAGTAAAGAGGTATCGGACCGGTGACTAGAAGCTCCACACTGCCGGTTACAGATCGTCATCGCGTTGCTGTGGGTCTAGAATGAATCCGCGCCTTATCTGCATATGAGCAGAACAATTTTCTTGTCTAATCTACAGTCCATAATGACACTGTATCGATAGGACATTTGATAAAAAAAATAATAATTAAGCAGTCCAGAAAAACTCGTCTAACATATTAATTTACATATAGCTGATTACAGTGCAATACCAATAATTCCTCGGCTCCATACACATAAAACATGCGCAAGGTCGGCGAATACAAGCGCGTCTGGACAAACTTCTCCTCAAACACTGCCGTTCAGCAAAAGCCAACCTCAACATGGCGGCACGTAGCAGGATTCGAGGGGAGGAGCAACCTTCACAAGATGGCTGCACGCATTTAGCTGTTACGTACGCGGCTCAGCCGCACTGACGTTATAGATCGAGTGTCCTTGGTGACTGGAAGAAAATGGGGTATTGGGACATTCCGGACGGGACCGACTGTGTCCAGAAGACATGGCTAGCCACAAAGCTTTCTGTAGCGCTGGGTACGTGGAGACTGGATAGACTGTGTGTACTGTGTGTGTGGGGACATTGTGCACTTTATGTTTGAGGAATACTAGGAATGTATTACAAATAGTAGCCCTGAGAATGAATACAACTGAATGACCGCAGCATGGGATGGAAATCGTGGTGGTTTTTCTTGGCCAGTCACTAATATTACCGTAGATAACTTTGGTTTACCACGTTCACATTAGCGTTGGGCTTCCGTTCATGGGTTCCGTCAGACCTTTCCGTCAGGGGAACCCATGAGCGGAAAGCCAAACGGAAACCATAGGTTCTGTTTGCGTTACCATTGATTTCAATGGTAATGCTTCCATTGCAAATGGTTTCCGTTCGTCTCCATTCTGTAAGGTTTCTGTTTTTTTTTTAGCGGAAACCATAGCGCAGGCCGTTCATGGGTTCCTCCGACGGAAAGCTGCAGCGGAACCCATGAACGGAAACCAACACAGATATGAACACAGCCAAATTTTGGAAACGAAGGGGGAGATTTATCAAAACTGGTGCAAAGGAAAAATGGAGTAGTGGTCCACAGCAACCAATCTGGTTCAAGTTCTCATTTTTCAGAGCTCCTTTTGAAAATGAAAGAAGCAATCTGGTTGTTACGGGTGACTAAACCAGTTCTGTAAATCTCATCTCTAATTTAAAGGGGTTGTCTTGGCATGGGGCCGTTTTTCATACAGATGATCTATCCACAGGATCGGTCATTAGTATTTCATCGGTGGGGCTTTGACACCGATCAGCTGCCTCTGGCACTACAAGTTGTGCAGCATTCGGTGACAGAAGTCTCTGACCACTGTATAGCGGCCGTGCTGGGTTACTGCAGCTCTACTCCTATTCGCTTTGAATAGGAGCAGAGCTGCAGCACAGCCGCTATTCAGTGCAGACTTTGAACGTGGTCGGCAAGAGGTTTTTGCAATTTGCCATACGGCTATGGCACGCAATGACAGCAGCAGGTGTCACTCCGCATCCCGGCCAATTAACCCCTTAGATGCCACTGTCCATAGCGACCAAAGCTTCTAAGTGGTTTGCACCTCATCGGACGCGATAGCGGGGTGCCAGTGTGTTACTATGACAATTGGAGGCATGACAATGGACTCCTGGTCTGCCATGTACTTAAAGGGAATGTGTCGCTAGAATTTTTTCTTTTTTTTTCTTTTTAGTTAAACAGTTAGTATATACATGATTACACGTTGTCCTAATTTTTTCAAAAGTCAGGAAATATTATAAATTAGATTCTAATTTATAATATGTCCATGTGCTGGTCACTAGAGGGAGCAATTCCCAAAATTGCAGCATTGGCATGTGGTAAAGCAACCTCATTGCTTTATGCTGCAAAATTGGAGTAGACACACTCGCTCTAGTGTCCTCAAACAATCCCCACCTCCTTTATCCTGGCTAGTGCCAGGAGAAAGGAGGGGGTTGAATGTTCAAACCGCCTACACTGCCCCGCACATTTTTTGAGTGAATGCACAGTGTAGTAGGCTTACATACAGTGTTAATCACACACTAAAACACGAACATACACAGACTTAACTTACCTGCTCCTGCCTCCGCTCCTAGTCCTTGCTTCTGAACATATGTCCGGAAGCCGCGACCGGAAGTAGTCATCTTACTGTCCGGCCGCGGCTTCCGGTCCACATGAAAATGACCGAAGACCTTCCTTTTGGACTGTGTGGGAGCGGCGCATGCGCCGTTCCCACACAGACAGCGTACACTATAGTGAATGAAACGGCTTCCGTTCGCATTCTCTATGGGGATGTATGTGCCGTATTCCATCTCTGTATGTGTCGTTAATCGACACATACAGAGATGAAGAAAAAAAAAATGGCAGCCCCCATAGAGAAGAAAAGAAAGAAATACGTAAAACACAAATAAATAAAATGTATTTTAATAACACACTAAAAGCAAATTGATATAAAAAAAAATTTTTCCGCGACACCCGTCCTTTAAAGGGGTTTTCCAGAACCAATTAATCCAATCCTGTTAAACTAAACATGTCAAACCAAATCTTTTTGTAATGTATTTGCGTTTGAAAAGATGATACTAGCGGCGTATCTCATCTTCTATCACGTGATGCTTCGCTAACCCGAAAACCTCTCCCACTCCAGTAGGAGGGGGTAATGGTGGTCACCCAGCTTTCCCAGACCCCTGAACGGTAAATCTCTCTAGTTGTGCTGAGACTGTTTGGGGATGTGACTAATGAACCTCTCAGTCTCAGCACAACTAGAGAGATTTACCGTTCAGGGGACTGGAAAAGCTGGGTGACCACCATTACCCCTCCTACTGGAGTGTGAGAGGTTCATTAGTAGGAGGGGTAATGGTGGTCACCCAGCTTTCCCAGAAGCAGATATAACCAGGAAAGGGCTGGATGGACGGGCTGAGGGTGCACAGGGTGTTTGGTGATCCCCCTCTGTCATGTGATCAGACCTAGGTTACCGGTTAATCAGATGGGGTTCATGTGACTATAAATCTGTCCATAACAAGAGACAGTGCACTCAGGACAAGCCCTGCCCTCATCCCGTAGTTGTGTGGTTCTGTCTGCAGTGATGGCGCTGGGTGGCTCTGACAACCGCCTCCCACGTCGGGTCATCTCAGGACAGAAGGGGTGTCCGGATTGGAGACACAGCGCCGCACCTGTCCTCAGGTTGTGTCTGGTATTGCAGTTCACCTCCATTGAAGTGAATAGGACAGAGCTGCAATACCACACTCTACCTGAGGACAGGTGTGGCACCATGTTTTCCTGGACGACCCCTTTAAGACTTTTCCCGTGCGTGTGGCGCAGAGCGGAGTCTGCACGGGCGCCTCTGATACTTCATAGCCGCTTATCAGCGGTTTTGAAGAATCAGCGGCGAGCACCCCTACACACACAAATCCCCCCAAACACGCAAAATCAAGTGTAATCAAGCTGTTTTTTTATGTGGTTTTTTTTTGCATGTAAAATGTGCAAAAAAAAAACCGTGTCAAATACACGGCGTGTGAACCGGTCAACTGAAAAGTCAGTCACTTCACTTTCATCATTCTAAGGGTATGTTCACACACAATGTTTTCAGCTGAAAAATCGGAAGCAGAACGCCTACAAGCATCTGCCCATTGGTTTCAATGGGAAATACGGCGTTCTGTTCCGACAGGGCGTTTTTTACGTGGTAGTTTTCCAAAAACGGCACGTAAAAAGACGCCCGACCAAAATGAAGTGCACATCACTTCTTGGGATGTTTTTGGAGTCGTTTTTCATTGATTTTATAGAAAAACAGCTCCAAAAACGGCCGTTAAAAAATGCGAGTTTGTTTAAAAAATGGCTGAAAATCAGGAGCTGTTTTCCCTTTTTGTTTAGTAAGCGTGTGAACATACCCTTAGCCTTTTGGTCTGTCCTATAACTTCTGCCAGCTGCAGAATCACACCCAAAATGGCTGCCGGACACTGCTTAGCAATTTGAAGACACCTTTTCCTGGCTTGTGGGAGGGGGAGTGAGATTCCCTCCCACATTTACGGCAGCTGTGAGTCAGGTTGCTTTGCCTTATTCACCTTACTGCAATTCTGGGAAGTGCCCCCCCCCCCCCTGGTGGCCAACATAGGAAAACGAAGAAAATGCACCCCAACATTTGTAAAGCAATGTTGTCCGATTACAACAATACCCCATATGTGGTAATAAACTGCTGTTTGGACCCACAGCAGGGCTCCGAAGGGAAGGAGCACCATTTGGATTTCTGATTTTGCTGGAATGGTTTTCGGTGCCATGTCGCATTTGCAATGCACTGGAGGGACCAAATCAGTGGAAACCCACCAAAAGTGACCCAATTTTGGAAAAACCTTCAAGGAATTTTTCATGGGTATAGTGAGCATTTAGATCCCACGGGTCTTTTGCAGAGTATATTAGAATTAGGGCGCGAAAATTAATATCAAACTTTTTTCCACTAAAATGTTGAATTTTCGCAAGGGATAAAGGAGGAAAAAAACAACAATTATTTTTATAAAGCAAATACCCCACATGTGGTCATATGTTTTTATCATTAGAAATGAATTAACCCTTTCAGGACTGATCCATTTTTTGCTTTCTTATTTTAGATTTTCACTCCCCGCCTTCCAAGAGCCATAACTTTTTTTATTTTTCCATCAAGAGTGGTGTGAGGGCTTATTTCTTGTGGGAGGAGCTGTAGTTTTTATTGGTAACATTTTTTGGTACATAAAAAGCGATTAAAAAGTTGTATTACTTTTTTTTTTATTTTTTTTATTTTTTTTTTAGAGCTACGGTGACAAAAAAAAAAAAAAACAGCGATTTTGGCGGTTTCAATTATTACATTTTTTAAGGTGTTCACCGTGCGAATTAAATAATGGTATATTGTAATAGTTCTGACTTTTACGGACGTAGCGATACCAATTTTGTTAATTTTTTTTTACATTACTTTAGAAGAAAAATGGGAAAAGTTTTTAGTTTTTTTTTTTTAACTGTAAAAAAAATTCTCACTAATAACTTTAATTCTTCTACACATTTTATGAATCCCCTTAGGGCACTTGATGCAGCCATCATTGGATCGCTGGTGCAATACACTGCAATACTAATGTTTTGCGGTATATTGTTATTCTTACAGGCTTCCGTAACAGAGCGATCGCTGTACCTGGCCGTTAGTCCCGGGTGTCAGCTGTAATACACAACTGACACCCGCAGGGTATGGAGCGGGCTCAGCACGTGAGCCCGCTCCATACATCAACCCCCGCACCATGACGGGCAATTAAGTCATAGTGCGCAAAGGGGTTAATGCACAGCGGATGGTTCAAAGTGAAAATTGCAATTTTCCACTGATATGCCATTTTAGTGCATAATATGTTGTGCCCAGTTTGTGCCACAGAAGACAAATAACTCATAAAACGTTAAGCGGGTTCTGCTGGGTATGGCGATGCCATATATGTGGGCGCAAACTGCTGTTTGGGCACGCTGCAGGGCTCAGAAGGGAGGGAGCGCCATTTGGCTTTTGGAGCGCAGATTTTGCTTGGTAGTAGTTCTGTTTGGGGTTTTGCTGCTATTTCAGTTTATAATGTGGGGGCGTATGTAATTTGTGCGGAGAACATCAGGGCATAATAAGAGGGTACAATAATGGGGTAAATAAATAATATTTCATAGATATCTGGCCGGTGTCGCACTGATAAATGGCGCCCGATCTTATCCGCTTTTGGAACACTGCACATTTTGCATCGCCATATTCTGAAAGCCAGAACTTTTTTATTTTTTCACCACCGGCTTATTTGTTGCCGGGCAATCTGTAGTTTTCATTGGTACCATTTTGGGGTACATACGTTTTTTATTTTTTTTTATCACTTTTTATAAAAAAAAAATTTCAAGCTGGGTGACCAAAAACCAGGAATTCTGAAGTTTTTTCAGTTTTTTTTTGGTTTTTTTTTTTGCGGCGTTTACTGTACGCTATTAATGACATTTTAACTTTATTCTGCGAGTTGGTACGATTACGGCGATACCATATGTATATAGTTTTTCTTTTTTTTAGCGTTTTGCGCAATAAAATCACTTATTTATAAAAAAAAAAAAATCTGTGTCACCATATTCTGAGAGCCATAATTTTTTTATTTTTTAGTCAAAAAAAGCTGTGTAAGGGCTTGTTTTTTGAGGGACGGATTGAAGTTTTTATTGGTACTATTTTTGGGTACATGCGAGTTTTTGACTACTTTTTGCTCTTTATTTTGGGAGGGGTGGTGACCAAAAAAATAGCGATTCTATCGTAGTTTTTTTATTTTTTTTGGGGGGGGGGGGGTGTTCATCGTACAGAAAAAACAACATTATAGTTTTGTAGTTGGTCGTTACGAACGCGGTGATACCAAATATGTGTAATTTTTTAACATGTTCATTTTTTTTCTATAATAAGTCTTATTATAGGGAAAAAAGCATTTTGTGTTTATATAAAACTTAACTCATTTTTACACTTTTTAAAAAAAAAACAAAAAATATTTATTACTTATTTTTACTTTTTTTACTTGTCCCACTAGGGGATATTGAGACTTGCAGCTTTGATCGCTGCTACAGTACTTTACACTACACACGTAGTGTAATGTACTCTAACTGTCATTGTGACGTAACTGTCACTCTGACAGGAAGCCGAAGAGGACCGGCCGGAGGCTGTTCCTCTGAGGCTTCCGTACATGGCAACCCGGAGGCTATTGTCTAGCCTCCGATTTGCCACAACAAGCATCGGCAGCCCCCACAATCACTTTGTGGGGGCTGCCGATGTGCTTCAAACCACTTAAATGCGGCAACGGCAATCCGTCGCCGCACTTAAGGGGTTAATTGCCGAAAGCAGCGGCGATGGTCCGCTGACCGGCAAGACTGATGTGACAGCTGTCTAGGACAGCTGTCAGCGCGGGCTTGTCACTCTGTGTGTTTACACAGTGACAGTTTGAAATACTGACAAATGAACGTCATGGTCCGCAATCTAGCAGCCGACCATGACGTTCATTTTCGTCATTGGTCGTGAAAGGGTTAAGCCTATTAGGCCCGGTCAATGACCGGGCTTAACCTGTTAAAGCTGAAGGACGGCTATATCCTTCCTCTGCAGCTGCTAGTTCGCGCAGGAGGACGGATATATCCGTCCTGTGATCGCGCGGGTACTTCCAGTGTACCCACGCGATCAGCCGCAGGAGCACGGCTGTTATACACAGCCTTCCTCCTGCTGCAACTGCTAGAATCAAAGCGCGCTCCGATTCCGGCAGTTTAACCCATTAAATGCAGCTGTCAATAGCTACAGCGACATCTAATGTGTTTGACAGAGGGAGGTCCCTCTGTCACCCCATCGGCGCCCCCGCAAAGAAATCGCAGGGCGCCGTCGGGTTTCCATGGCAGCCGGGGGCCTAACAAAGACCCAAAGGTCTGTCTTCAGCAAATGCCTGTTAGGCCAATAGATTGTCTGTCCGTTTTACACTTACAAGCAATAATGCTTTGGTATACGAAGTATATATATATTATAGCATTATATATGCGATCAGCAGATTGCATAGTGAAGTCTCTTGGTGGGACTAAAAAAAAATGTAAAGCAGTTAAATACAGTTTGTGAAAATAAAAAATTTACAGTCAAAATCAAATAAAACTTTTTTTTTGCCCTAAAAGGGGTTTTATTTAGTAAAAGTGCCAAAACAAATAACACATACACATATATGGTATCCCCGTGATCGTAACAACTTTAACAATAAAATGAACACATTAATTAAACCGCCGGATGAACAGCGTCCAAAAAAACCGCAAAAAACAACTGCAAAATTCTCTTTTCTCCCATTCCCCCCCCATAAAAAAATGAAATAAAAGTTAAAGGGAATGTGTTGCGAGTTTTTTTTTTTTTTATTTCTTTTTTTTTTTTAATTGAACAGTTAGTGTAAAAATGATTAAACATTGTTCTAATTTTTTACTTTTTTTCACTAGTCAGGAAATATTATAAATTAGGGCATGTGCACACACACCAATTACGTCCGTAATTGACGGACGTATTTCGGCCGCAAGTCCCGGACCGAACACAGTGCAGGGAGACGGGCTCCTAGCATCATACTTATGTACGATGCTAGGAGTCTCTGCCTCGCTGCAGGACAACTGTCCCGTACTGTAATCATGTTTTCAGTACGTGACAGTGGTCCTGCAGCGAGGAAGGGACTCCTAGCATCGTACATAAGTATGATGCTAGGAGCCCGGCTCCCTGCACTGTGTTCGGTCCGGGACTTTCGGCCGAAATACGTCCGTCAATTACGGACGTAATTAGTGTGTGTGCACATACCCTAAGATTCTAATTTATAACACTTCCCAGTGCTGGTCACTAGATGGAGCAATTCCCAAAATTGCAGCATTGCATGTGATAAAGCAACCACATTGCTTTATGCTGCAAAATTTGGGAAAACTCACTCGCTCTAGTGAGCTCTCAGAATCCCCCCCTCCTTTATCCTGGCTAGTGCCGGGAGAAACGAGGGGATTGAACGGTCTAACCTCCTACACTGTGTGTCGCCATTTTTTGAGCTAACACAGTGTAGTAGGTTTACATACACTAGTAAACACACAGTAAAACACGAACATACATAGAAATAACTTACCTGCTCCAGTCGCCGCCGCTCCCTCCGGTCCGTCCGCTCCGTCTGCTACCGCCGCTCCAACTGCACAAGTCCGGAAGCCGCGACCGGAAGTAGTAATCTTACTGTCTGGCCGCGACTTCCGGTTTACAGGAAAATGGCGCCGGACGGCGCACAGTTCAACTTGGACTGTGTGGGGGCGGCACATGCGCCGTTCCCACACAGACGGCGTACAGCATAGTGAATGGAACGGGCCCCGTTCGCATTCACTATGGGACTGTAGCTGCCATATTCCATGTCTGTATGTGTCGTTAATCGACACATACAGAAATGGAAAAAAAAAATGGCAGCCCCCATAGGGAAGAAAAAGTTCAAAAATAAAAAAGTAAAACACAAACACACAA
Organism: Rhinoderma darwinii; assembly: GCF_050947455.1. Lineage (NCBI taxonomy): Eukaryota > Metazoa > Chordata > Amphibia > Anura > Rhinodermatidae > Rhinoderma > Rhinoderma darwinii. Next base: position 248,343,103 of record NC_134687.1, on the reverse strand, counting down.
ATAAATATAAAAGTTTTTAATAAAACGCTAAAATCAAACTGATGTAAAAAAAAATTTCCCCGTGACACTGTTCCTTTAATCTATAAGTCCTATGTGCCCCAAAATAGTACTAATGAAAACTACACATTGGCCCGCAAAAATCAAGCCCACATACGGCCACATTGACTGAAAAATAAAAAAATTACGTCTATTGAAATCCGGTGATGCAAAAACACCATTTTTTTTCTAAAAGGGTTTTTATTGTGCAAACGTAGGAAAACATATAAAACCTTTACATATTTGGTATCCCCGTAATCGTTCCGACCCATAGAATAAAGTTAACATGTTATTTACGCTGCATAGTAAACGGCGTAAATTTATAACGTGAAAATCCATGCTGGAATAGCTGCTTATTTTCAATTCTCTCCTAAACTAAAGTTAATAAAAGTTAATCGATATATTATAAGCATCTAAAAATGGTACAATTACAAAATACAACTCGTCCCGCAAAAAACAAGCCCTTATACGCTTATGTCGACGGAATAAAAAAAAAGTTACGACTCTTGGAATGCGGCCGTGAAAAAACAAAAAAATAATCCTTGGTCATTAACGCGCAAAATGGCCTGGTCATTAAGGGGTTAATAGGCTGCCTATTATTGTTAGGGTGCACTCACTTACTTGCAATGTATTTCTGCAGCGTAAACATATGTTGCGGAAAGCTTTACAGTATATCCCTATAGAAGAATTATTTTTTTCATATAGGCATATATTGTGGTTTTTAGCAGTGTATTTTTATAAATGTAAGTATACCACATGTGGGCGCACCCTAAGGCCTCATGCACACGACCGTAGCCATGTGCATATTTTTTACTCAGATCTTTCCTTTACTCCTCACATACAATCACTTTCACGCTCCTGTCATTTTCACCTCAAAAACATCTCCAGAATCTGCTCTTTTCTTACGGAGGAAACCGCCAAAACTCTCATTGTTGCTCTGATTCACTCTCGTCTTGACTACTGTAACTCATTACTAGTCGGTCTTCCCCTCACTAAACTCTCCCCTCTCCAATCTATCCTCAATGCAGCAGCCAGGCTCATCTTTATGACCAACCGCTACACCAACGCCTCTAATCTGTGCCAGTCACTGCACTGGATGCCCATCCCCTTCCGAATAAAATTCAAACTGATTACTCTCACCCACAAAGCTCTCCACAGTGCTGCACCTCCTTACATCTCCTCCCTCATCTCTGTCTACCACCCTACTCGGGCTCTACGTTCTGCCAACGACCTTAGATTAAAATCCTCCATAATCCGAACCTCCCACTCCCGTCTCCAAGATTTCTCTCGTGCTGCACCCTTCCTCTGGAATGTGCTACCCCAGACAATCAGATTAATTCCCAATATCCATAGTTTTAAACGTGCCCTGAAAACGCATCTATCTGTTATAACATTCCCTAATCTGACTCCTTTCCTTGGGCCCCATTAGTCATCAGAATAAGATTCCCTCACACTCCTTGCACCGTACTACATTTCATGTCCATCATACACGGGTACTGGCTGGTGACCGGCTCATGCAGCTTTGTGTGTACCACCCCATGTGTATAAAATACGGCTGACCATTGTACTGAACAGACACTTTTACACTTAGTGTCTCCCTTATTTCCTCATAGATTGTAAGCTCTTGCGAGCAGGGTTCTCAATCCTCCTGTTTGAATTGTAAATTAGCTTTGTCACTATGTAATGTCTGATATTGTCGGTTTATGTTCCCTCTAAATTGTAAAGTGCTGCGTAATAGGTTGTCCCTTTTAACCCCTTAATGACCAGCCTATTTTAGACCTTAATGACCAAGCAATTTTTTTAACTTTTTCCATCGTCTCATTCCAAGAGCTATAACCTTTTTTTATTTTTGCGTCAACATAGCTGTATAAGGTCTTGTTTTTTGCGGGACAAGCTGTAATTTTTAATAGCACCATTTGCATCAATCAGGATTTTTTCATGCTATGGACAATATCCTATGTATACTTACTATTTAAATATAGCGATGTATTTTGTTGATACCATTGTTCTTTGATACATCCTGCCTAAATTCTTATTTACATTTTATGTAACATTCATGTTTCTGTTTTAAAAATATTTAATAAAAGATTTATATTTTATATATGCCTATCCTTTTGGTCTTCAGGCTCCTAATTTATTCGCTGTTTGGTTCCATATTTGAAGAGCCTTAACGTTGTTTTTTTTCGCTAATGCAGCTGTATGACGGCTTTTTTTTTTTTTTTGGAAGGATGACTTGTAGTTTTTATTGGTATCATTTTATTTTTTTTAAGGCAGGACTCAAAAAAAGAAAACAGCAATTTTTGCATTGTTTTTTAATTTTTTACGACGTTCACCGTACGGGTTAAATGATGTAATAACTTTGTAGTTGGGGTCGTTACGGACGCGGCGATACCAAATATGTGTAACTTTTTTTAACTTTTATTTTGTTTTTAATAATGGGGAAAAAAGTGGGTTCTTCATTTATTTTAATTTTATTTTTTTTTCACTTTTTTATTTTTTTTACTAGTCCCACTAGGGGACTTCACTATGCAATCCTCCGATCGCATTTATAATACACTGCAATACTTCTGTAAAACGGACCGGCATCTACTAGGCCATGCCTCTGGCATGACCTAGCAGGCATACACTACAGGCAGACCTGGGGGCCTTTATTAGGCCCCCCGGCTGCTATAGAAGACACCGGCACCTGGCGATCTTCTCGCCAGGTGCCAGTGCGATCTCCAAAACCACTCTGATGCGGCGCTTGCTATTGAGTGCCGCATCTGAGGGGTTAAACGGGTGAGATTGATACTGATATCGATCTCACCCGTTAGAGCAGGGATGCCCTCAGCTACCTCTAGTATCTGAGAGCAGGGAGATTTACCGGCTCCCTGCTCTGTTTATTTATTCAGATGCAGCGCAGTAAAAAGGCTATTGCTTCGGAATAAAGCCCGTTAGTGGCCGCCGTAAAAATACTATGGGGCAGTCAGTAACGGGTTAAATTGGAAACAGACAATCAACTGTCATTCTGTCAGCATGTTCTATCGGCGACGTGACATTTCTACCATTAGCTGCTGAAAAGTGAATACGACTGCCTACACTGTGCTTCTGTTGGGAGTTACGTCCATTTTGATCAGTGAAAAAGGACAGCACCCCTGACAAAGGCTCTGAATGCATTTGTGTAAGCAAAGCCTATTTTATAAATGACAACAAATATGGCTACACTTCGTGTTGTCACTTTCGCAAAAATGGCTGTTAAAACTAAACAGAAACATGGCAATATCTCTGTAAGTAAAACCAATGTAATTTCCAAACATTGGCTATTGCTATGATATATTAATATATTACTACTAACTACTTTAAGCACGGAGCCCAGGGAAGCACCTGACATCACTATCCATATATGGACAGTGATGTCAGGGGCTTTCAACTATGGAGTCTATAGTGCTCTAGCCGAGGACTCGTCTTGACAAGGCCCTTGACGTCACAGTTCATATCTGGACAATGACGTTTTGAGCTTTGTGATGTGGGAATCTCTGGCCAAAGCATCAGGAATGCTGTGGCCAGGGATTCTGCTCCTGGAGGACACCCTGTCATCACTGTCCATGTATAGACCATGACATTAGGTGCTTTGACATACCAGAAATTGTAATACATGAAATAAGTCACTAGTGAGATGTGATGCAACCAGCGCTGCACTAATGAGCGGCGGTGCTGGCCTGAAGACAGAGAACATCGTGGGCGCACTACAAAGCGCCCCAATGTTCTCTGTCTTCAGTGCCGGCCGCTCATTAGTGCAGCGCAGACCGCATCACATCATGCTGCTCACGTGGGTACAGCTAGTGTACGTGCGCCATCAGGAGGGGGGCAATGGCTGTGCTACAAGAAAGCTCTGATCTTTGCAGTTATCCCCTTGAAATCAGCAATCAAAGCTGACCGCGGCATTAAAAGGGAAAATGTGGTAACGGAGATTCTGGAGTCCATTGCCTCCTTCCAAACGTCTAAATGACCCGGTAGTGATGGCCTGCCTATTAAATTTGACAGGGCCCATGCAAATTTTTTGGCTGCCTGTCTCCTGGATGTCTACCAGGCATTATTGGACTGGAGAATTGCCGCGTTCAATGAGGGAAGCGACGATAGTAGTGCTGCCTAAGCCGGGCAAAAACCCTATGTTATGCGATTCCTACTGCACCATCTCACTCCTCCAGACTAACATTAACCCCTTCCCGACATTTGCCGTACATGTACGTCATGGAAAGTACTGACTTCCCGCATCTTGCCGTACATGTACGCCAAATGTTTGGGACCGGCTCAGAAGCTGAGCCGGTCCCATCATCACCGGATCTCAGCTGTATCTTACAGCTGACATCCGGCTGTAACGGCGGGGACCGAAATTAGCTTCGATCCCCGCCATTAACCCCTTAAGTGCAGCGCTCAAACGCGATCGCTGCACTTAAGGTGTTTGCAGCTCATCGGAACCCCAGTAATGAAATTGCCGGGGTTCCGGTGGCTGCAATGGCAACCGGAGGCCTAATACTGGCCTCCCGGTCTGCCTAGCACCGAAGCCGGTCAAGATCCGCCCGGCGGCGGAGCCTGATCGGCTTCCGTAGCTGTCGGCAAGATGGCGCCGGGTCAGGAGCTGATCCGGCGTCATCAGCGGTGGAAGTCAGCTGTACTGTACAGCTGACATCCACCTGTAACGGCAGGAACCGGAGCTAGCTCCGATCCCTGCCATTAACCCCTTCGATGCAGCAATCGAAAGCGATTGCTGCATCGTAGCGGTTACTAGCAGATCGCCAGCCCTGACAGGCAATCGGGACTGGCGACTGCTGTTATGGCAACAGGAGACACAATGGTCTCCTGCTCTGCCATTACGGAAGCCGATTTAGGCCCCGCCGGGAGGCGAAGCCTAATCGGCTTGCTGTCAGTGAATGACTGACAGATCTAATACATTGCACTACATAGGTAGTGCAATGTATTAGAAAAAAAAAAATCTGACCGTTGGAACTTCAAGTCCCCTAGTGGGACTTGAGAAAAAGTGTAAAAAAAGTATAAAAAAGTGTAAAAAAAAGTGCACAAAATAAAAGTTTGAAAACAGTAAAAGTTTCAAGTAATCAAATAAAACACAATCCCCCTTTTACTCTTATCAAGTCCTTTATTATTGAAAAATAATAATAAACCATATGTATTTGGTATCGCCACGACCGTAACGACCGGAGGTATCAAAATATTATATTATTTATTGCACGCGGTGAACAGCGTAAAAAAAAACCGTAAAAAACGTTACCAGAGTTTCTGTTTTTTGGTCACTTTGCCCTACAAATATTAGAATAAAAAGTGATCAAAAAGGCGCACATATCCAAAAATGGTACCTATAAAAACTATAGCTCGTCCCGCAAAAAACAAGCCCTCATACAGCTCCGTCGACAAAAAAATGAAAAAGTTATGGTTCTCACAACTTGGCGACAGAAAAAATACATTCTTTTTACAAAAGTAATTTTATTGTGCAAAAAGTTGTAAAACATGAAAAAGTGCTATAAATTAGGTATCGCCGGAATCGTACGGACCTGCAGAATAAAGTTAACATGTAGTTTATAACGCATGGTGAACGCTGTATAAAAAAAAAACGAAAAAAGCTGTGCCAGAATTGCGTTTTTTTTGTTTACCTGGCATCCCAAAAAATAGGATAAAAGGTGATCAAAAAGTCACATGTACCCCAAAATGGTACCAATAATAACTACAGCTCGTCCCGCAACAAACCAGCCCTCATACCACTACGTCTATGAAAAATAAAATTAGTTATGGCTCCAATAAGTCAGGAAATAAAAAAATATGCAGTTGTGCCCGAGGGGAACGTTTCTTCTGTTTGAAGAGGCGATTTATCAAGGACCTAAAATTAGGGAACCAGGAAAGGGAGGGCCCAAACATATCCGCTGGAAGCGAGGGGGCCCGTATTATACCAGGACAACACTTCCTAGCAAAATTCCCCAAACTACAAAGGCGCGGAGTGTGCTCCAAAAGGGGGATAATAAAGGACGCCATTTATCAGTGCGACACCGGCCTGTGCAGAAAGGATTGCTTCACAGCGTAACACACATCTATGGATTATTTTATTGTTTTTTTTTACCCCATTATTATACCACCTGACTATGCCCCTGATATACTCCGCCCGGCTTACATATGCCCTACATTATAAACGGAAACACCAGTAAGACTCCAAACAAAACTACTACCAAGCAAAATCCACGCTCCAAAAGCCAAATGGCATTTCCTCCCATCTGAACCCTACAGCGTGCCCAAACAGCAGTTTCCTTCCACATATATGGCACCGTCATACCCGGGAGAACCCTTTTAGCAATTTTTGGGGTGTGTGTCTCCAGTGGCATAAGCTGGGCACGACATATTTGCCACTGAATGGCATATCTAGGGAAAAATATAAATTTTTAATTTGCACCATCCACAGCGCATTCATTTATGGAAAAGATCTGTGGGGTGAAAATGCTCACTACACCCCTTAATAAATGCCTTGAGGGGTGCAGTTTCCATAGTGGGGTCACTTCCCAGGGGTTTATTTTTATTATTTCACATCTGAGCCTCTGCAGTTGTGAACCAATACTTTGTAAATCGCCAAATTAGGCCTCAATTTTACATGGTACCCTTTCACTCCTGAGCCTGGTCGACTGTCCAGGCAAGAGATTAGGGCCACATGTAGGGTGTTTCTAAAACCAGGAAACCCAGCATAATAATTAGAGAGCTGTCTCGTTATGGTGGCACAAGCTGGGCACCACATATTGTCCACATATCTGTGGAAAAAATCCCATTTTCACTCTGCAACATCGAGTTCACACTAATTTCTACAAAACACCTGCAGGGTTAACATGCTCACTACACCCGTAGGTAAAAGCATTGAGGGGTGTAGTTTCCAAAATGGGGTCACTTCTGGGGGGTTTCCACTGTTTTGGGCCCACAGGCGCCCAGAAACCAATCCAGAAACATCTGCACTCCAAATGGCGGTCCTTCCCTTCTGAGCCCTGCCGTGTGCCCAAACAGCAGTTTATGACCACATATGGGGTATTGCCGTACTCGGTAGAAATTGCTTTACAAATGTTGGGTTCTTTTTTTCCTTTATTTGTTGCGAAAATGAAAAAATTTGCGCTAAAGCTACGTCTTATTGAAGAAAAAGGATTGTTTTTATTTTCACTGCCCAATTCTAATAAATTCTATGAAACATCTGTGGGGTCAAAATGCTCACTACGCCCCTAGATGGATTCCTCAAGGGGTGTAGTTTCCTAAATGGTGTCACTTTTTGGGCGTTTTCATTGTTTTTTCCCCTCAGGGGCTTTGCAAATGTGACATGGCCGCCGCAAACCATTCCTGCTCAATGTGATCTCCAAAAGCCAAATAGCGCTCTTTCCCTTCTAAGCCAAGCCGTGTCTCCAAACAGCCGTTTATTACCACATGTGGGGCATTGTTTTACTCGGGAGAAATTGCTTTACAAATTTTGTGGTGCTTTTTCTCCTTCAGTCCTTGTGGAAATGAGTAAAAATAAGCTAAACCTACATTTTCTTTGAAAAAATGTTGATTTTTATTTTCAGGGCCTACTTCCAATAATTTCTGCAAAAAACCTGTGGGGTCAAAGAGCTCACTATACCCCTAAATAATTTCCTCAATGGGTGTAGTCTCCAAAATGGGGTCACTTGTGGGGGGTTTCCACTGTTTTGTCTCCTCAGGGACTTCGTAAATGTGACCTGGCCTCCGCAAACCATTCCTGCTAAACTTGAGCTCCAAAAGCCAAATAGCGCTCTTTCCCTTCTCAGCCCTGCCGTGTCTCCAAACAACCGTTTATTACCACATATGGGGCATTGTTTTACTCGGGAGAGATTGGTTTACAAATTTTACGGTGCTTTTTCTCCTTCAGTCCTTGTGGAAATGAGAAAAAATTAGCTAAACCTACATTTTCTTTGAAAAAATTTAGATTGTCATTTTCAGGGCCTATTTCCAATAATTTATGCAAAAAACCTGTTGGGTCAAAACGCTCACTATACCCCTAGATAATTTCCTCAATGGGCGTAGTTTCCGAAATGGGGTCACTTGTGGGGGGTTTCCACTGTTTTGTCCCCTCAGGGGCTTTGTAAATGTGACATGGCCTCCGCAAACCATTCCTGCTAAACTTGAGCTCCAAAAGCCAAATAGCGCTCTTTCCCTTCTCAGCCTCGCCGTGTCTCCAAACAACCGGTTATTACCACATGTGGGGTATTGTTTTACTCGGGAGAAATTGCTTTACAAATTTTACGGTGCTTTTTCTCCTTTAGTCTTTGTGAAAATGAGAAAAAAAATCGCTAAACCTACATTTTCTTTGAAGAAATGTTGATTTTAATTTTCACGACCTACTTCTAATAATTTCTGTAAAAAAGCTGTGCGGTCAAAATGCTCACTGTACCCCTAGATAATTTCCTTGAGGTGTGTAGTTTCCCAGATGGGGTAACTTTTGGGGGATTTTGACTGTTTTAGCACCGCAAGAGCCCTTCAAACCTGACATGGTGCCTAAAATTTATTCTAACAAAAATAAGGCCCCAAAATCCACTAGGTGCTCCTTTGCTTCTGAGGCCGGTGCTTCATTCCAGTAGCACGCTACGGCCACATGTGGGATATTTCCTAAAACTGCAGAAACTGGGCAACAAATATTGAGTTGCATTTCTCTGGTAAAACCTTCTGTGTTATAAAAAAAATTGTACTAAAAATTTATTTCTGCAAAAAAATATGAAATTTGTAAAATTCACCTCTACATTGCTTTAATTCCTGTGACATGTGTAAAGGGTTAAGACATTTTCTAAATGCTGTTTTGAATACTTTGAGGGGTGAAGTTTTTAAAATGGGGTGACTTTTTGGGGGTTTCTAATATATAAGGCCCTCAAAGCCACTTCACAACTGAACTGGCCCCTGTAAAAATGGCCTTTTGAAATTTTCTTGAAAATGTGAGAAATTGCTGCTAAAGTTCTAAGCCTTGTGAGGTCATAGAAAAATAAAAGGATGTTCAAAAAACGATGCCAATCTAAAGTAGACATATGGGGGATGTTAATTAGAAACAATTTTGGGTGGTATAACTGCCTGTCTTACAAGCAGATACATTTAAATTGAGAAAAATGCTAATTTTTGCAATTTTTCGCTAAATTTTGGTGTTTTTCACAATTAAATACTGAACATATCGAGCAAATTTTGCCAGTAACATAAAGTCCAATGTGTCACGAGAAAACAATCTCAGAATCGCTTGGATAGGTGAAAGCATTCCGGAGTTATTACCACATAAAGTGACACATGTCAGATTTGAAAAATGAGGCTCGGTCAGGAAGGTCAAAAGTGGCTAAAGAGGGAAGGGGTTAACATTTTGGCAGAACTTTTGGCTAGACTATTTAATACAGTTATACTGTCTGATCCATTCGGACCAGATGGGCTTTATGCCTGGCAAAGCCAAGGCCATTAAACTTTGCCGAATGCTCACTAATTTGAAATCCACTCGTGAGGATTTTGGCGCTCGGGTCATAGTTTCCCTGTATGCCGCTATGGCCTTTGACTCAATAGAATGGGATTTTTTTTTTTTTAACACTTGTGAAATTTGGATACGGACCCGAGTTTATAAAATGGGGTCAATTATTATACTCTGCCCCATCTTTATGAGTGCCAGTAAATGGCTGGACTTCGGACCCCTTTCCCTTGTATAGATGTATACAAGGTTGCCCTCTTTCCCCTCTATTATTTGCGCTGGCAGCGGAACCACTTGCTGAAGTACTCAGACAAGAACCCCGATTTTATAGGTTTTAACCTCCCCCTGTACAAGAAAAGGTCAGCATGACACCCTGTTATATCTCGCTGACCCTGGGTTGTCCCTGCGTATAGTACTTTCTATAATGACACGTTTTGGTTCAATGTCTGGTTTATCCATTAATTGGTCTAAGTCATATTTTACCATTAGCTATATCGGGTCCGGCGATCTCTGCCCCACTCCTCTGGTCCACCTCTATTACATATCTTGGTAAACAGATTTCTAGATCAGTTTTTTATTTCGAGGCATTAAGTACCAAAATTGCCAGATGGAACCAATTGCTCCTATCTACAGCTGCAAGAGTGAGTTTAGTTAAAATGACCCTAATGCCTAAAATCCTGTATATTGTCCAGCAATCTCCCATATACCTCCCAGCCCGTTTATTACAGCGTATTGAAAGTATACTCCCTTTGTATGGAATAATGGTAGGTCTCGGGTGGCTAGCTGGCGTCTATGCGCCCCATGGGATGAGGGTGGTGTATCTTTCCCCAGTGTTAAATGGTAATATATAGCTGGTCCGTTGTCTCACCTTGCAAGATGGGGAGCGTGTGAGAGTTCAGAACCTAATTATTTCCCCATTTAGTGCACATTATGCTCACCCTTTGCATATCTTGTTTTGTGGCTGACTGCATACCGGTGGAAACTTACGTGACCACCCAATCCTGAACCAGGCCCTACTGGTGTGGGATGTTTCCCAACGCAAGTTCTACTCCACTGGCATGACTAGGCACACACCTCTATGGCACTGTAAAGCTCTCCCAGAATTATTGCAGCTTTCCTTTGATATCCCCTGGCACAAGAATGGCATTTGGTCTATCTCCCATATGTATTCTGACTGGTATTAAGACCTTCCCAGAGCTGCAGGAGGAATTTGATCTCCCCTCTTCCCAACTGTTCTATTTGAGAGTCAAACATGCACTTGAGACTCAGCTGGGCCCCGGAAAACGAACACTTCCCACTTCCTAACTTTCTGCTTTCTCCCCGTTAAACACTTGATTTCTCATCTTTATGGCCAATTGTCCAGCAAGTTTAGAGAATTTATGCTCATCCTGCTGAAGGTAAAATGGGAGGGTGATGTAGGTCCACTGACTGACGTTGAATGGGACAAAACCCTCTCCTCCCCTAAATTTGTATCATCCAATTATAACGAGCGACTCACACAATTTTACATACTGCATAGGGCGATTATACCACCTCTAGATTACATCCCTTCCGTCCTGACTACCTTGATGAGTGCCCTAAATGTGGACTTACCTCAGGTTGCTTTTATCATCTAGTGTGGTCCTGCCCTAACGTAGCCGGGTTCTGGGATCAAGTTATCAAATTTCTGAACGATGGGATGGGGTCTCCTGTCCCACTGTGCCCTAAGTCCTGTCTATTCACAACTGACCCTGCAGAATATGACTCCCGTCATATCCATACATTTATTGTGGAGACATTATACCAAAAAGCTGTTAGCCAAAACTTGGTTGTCCTGTTGTGCCCCTACATTTGCAGAATGGCTGTCTTTGGTTGGTAGTATGTTACCCCACAAGAAATGGTTATTCTAACATAGAAACTGTCCCCTCAAATTCACCAAAATTTGGGATAGATGGCTGCAGTCTGCTGCTACTGTCTGTCCCCCCCCCCCCCCCATACAGAATTTCTAGCTCGCCCCCAAGCCCTTAATTTGTTTGCTGCCGCGGACGTGGCTCCTATTTTGCCTATATCCAGTTGGCCCCTCTTACATTCCATGTATGCATTATAGACCTCCACTTTCCACGCAGCATAAATATAGTTCCTGACCTTCCGCTGAATGTTACCTGATATGTTTATGTTCTACTTTTATGCATCTATACCTGTGGAAACTGTTCGAGTTTCTAGTTAGTTGGTTAATTCTTTATATTATGCCTTAGGCAGTGATCGGCTCTACACGCTGGTTCACAAATATTTAAAGGGAAGGTGTCATGATTTTTTTTTTTATAATATTGCTTTTAGTGTGGTATTAAAATAAATGTTATTTGTGTTCTACTGCCATTTTTTTTTTTTTCATCTCTGTGTCTATTAACAACACATACAGAGATGGAATACGGCACATACATCCACTTATAGAATGCAAACGGGAGCAGTTCCATTCACTGCAGCGTACGCCGTCTGTGTGGGAACAGCGCATTTGCTGCTCCCACACAGACCAAAACGAAGCTAGTTAGAGCGAAATCCGGCGCCATTTTCATGTGGACCGGAAGCTGCTGCCGGACAGTCAGATGACTACTTCCGGCCATGGCTTCCGGACATATGTTCAAGGAAGCGAAGGCGCAAGGAATAGGAGAGGAGGCGGCAGGAGCAGGTAAGTTATGTTTGTGTATGTGATATGTGTATTATGTTCGTATATGTTAGTGTCATACTGTCTGCTTAGCACTGTATCTAATCCTCCTACACTGTGTAGTCGCCCAGAAAATGGCAGCACACAGTGTAGGCGGTTTGAAGATTCAACCTCCTCCTTCTCCTGGCACTAGCCAGAATAAGGGAGGGGGGGATTGTGTGAGGACACTAGAGCAAGTTTGTATACCCCAAATTTGCAGCATAAAGCAATGAGGTTGCTTTACCACATTGACCATGCTGCAATTTTGGGAATTGCTCCCTCTAGTGACCAGCACATGGACATATTATAAATTAGAATCTAATTTATAATATTTCCTGACTTTTGAAAAAATTAGGACAACGTGTAATCATGTATATACTAACTGTTTAACTAAAAAGAAAAAAAAAGAAAAAATTCTAGCGACACATTCCCTTTAAGTACATGGCAGACCAGGAGTCCATTGTCATGCCTCCAATTGTCATAGTAACACACTGGCACCCCGCTATCGCGTCCGATGAGGTGCAAACCACTTAGAAGCTTTGGTCGCTATGGACAGTGGCATCTAAGGGGTTAATTGGCCGGGATGCGGAGTGACACCTGCTGCTGTCATTGCGTGCCATAGCCGTATGGCAAATTGCAAAAACCTCTTGCCGACCACGTTCAAAGTCTGCACTCTCTAGTGCCCAGCACATGGAAATGTTATAAATTAGAATCTAATTTATAATATTTCCTGACTTGTGAAAAAATTAAAACAATGTGTAATCACTCAAATAATGATTGTTTAACTAAAAAAATAATAATTTCTAGCGACCCATTCCCTTTAACCCCTTAAGGACGCAGCCTAGTTTGGGCCTTAAGGCTCAGAGCCCATTTTTCAAATCTGACATATTTCACTTTATGTGGTAATAACGTCGGAATGCTTAAACCTATCCAAGCGATTCTGAGATTGTTTTCTCGTGACACTTTGGGCTTCATGTTCGTGGTAAAATTTGGTCGATATATTCAGTGTTTATTGGTGAAAAATTGCAAAATTTAGAGAAAATTTTGAAAAAATTGCATTTTTCAGAATTTAAATGCATCTGCTTGTAAAACAGACGGTTATACCACCCAAAATAGTTACTAGTTCACATTTCCCATATGTCTACTTTAGATTGGCATCGTTTTTTTAACATTCTTTTATTTTTCTTGGACGTTACAAGGCTTAGAACATAAACAGCAATTTCTCATATTTTTAAGAAAATTTCAAAAGCCTTTTTTTTAAGGTACCTCTTGAGTTCTGAAGTGGCTTTGAGGGGCCTATGTATTAGAAACCCCCATAAAACACCCCATTTTAAAAACTAGACCCCTCAAAGTATTCAAAACAGCATTTAGAAAGTTTTTTAACCCTTCAGGCATTTCACAGGAATTAAAGCAATGTGGAGGTGAAATTTGCAAATTTCATTTTTCTTGCTGAATTTCAATATTATTCCATTTTTTTCTGTAACACAGAAGATTTTACCAGAGAAATACTACTAAATATGTATTGTCCAGATTCTGCAGTTTTTAGAAATGTCCCACATGTGGCTCTAGTGCGCTCGTGGAATAAAACACAAGCCTCAGAAACAAAGGAGCACCTAGTGCATTTTGAGGCCTCTTTTTTATTAGAATATATTTTAGGCAGCATGCCAGGTTTGAAGAGGTGTTGAGGTATGAAAGCAATGGAAACCCACCAGAAGTGACCCCATTTTGGAAACTAGACCCCTCAAGGAATTCATTTATGGTTGTTGTTATCATTTTGACCACACCGTTTTTTCACAGCACCTATTTGAATTGGGCTGTGAAATTAAAAAAATGATATTTTTTCCATTAAGATGTAATTTTTGTTCAAAATTTCTTATTTTCACAAGGAATAAAACACCCCATTTTGTTGCCCAATTTGTCCTTAGTGCGGCAATACCCCATTTGTGGTGATAAACTGCCGTTTGGGCCCATGGGAGGACTCAGAAGGAAAGGAGCGCTATGTGTTTGTTGGAGTCCAGATTTTGCTGGATTGGTTTTCGGGTTCCATGTCGCATTTGCAGAGCCCCAGAGGTATGAAAGCAATGGAAACCCACCAGAAGTGACCCCATTTTGGAAACTAGACCCCTCAAGGAATTCATTTATGGTTGTTGTTATCATTTTGACCACACCGTTTTTTCACAGCACCTATTTGAATTGGGCTGTGAATTAAAAAAATGATATTTTTTTCCATTAAGATGTAATTTTTGTTCAAAATTTCTTATTTTCACAAGGAATAAAACACCCCATTTTGTTGCCCAATTTGTCCTGAGTGCGGCAATACCCCATTTGTGGTGATAAACTGATGTTTGGGCCCATGGCAGGACTCAGAAGGAAAGGACCACCATTTGGCCTACTGGAGCTTTTCTTGTGCTAAGTCATGTAGGCAGAAGCCCCTGAGGTACCAGTACAGTTAAAACCCCCGAGAAGTGACCCCATTTTAAAAACTACACCCCTTAAGACATTCATCTAGTGGTGTAGTGAGCATTTTGACCCCACAGTTATTGTGTAAAAGGTAATGCGCAGCAGATGGTGCAAAGTGAGATTTGCAATTTCCTATGCATATATGCCATTTCAGTGTCTGATATATTGTGCCCAGCATGTGCCACTGGAGACATACACCCCATAAATTGTAATGTGGGTTCTCCCGGGTACGGCAATACCCTACATGTGGCTGTTATTAGCTGACTGGGCACACGACAGGGCTCAGAAGGGAAGGACCACCATTTAGCCTACTGGAGCTTTTCTGGTGCTAAGTCATGTAGGCAGAACCCCTGAGGTACCAGTACAGTTGAAACCCCCGAGAAGTGACCCCATTTTAAAAACTACACCCCTTAAGACATTCATCTAGTGGTGTAGTGAGCATTTTGACCCCACAGTTATTGTGTAAAAGGTAATGCGCAGCAGATGGTGCAAAGTGAGATTTGCAATTTCCTATGCATATATGCCATTTCAGTGTCTGATATATTGTGCCCAGCATGTGCCACTGGAGACATACACCCCATAAATTGTAATGTGGGTTCTCCCGGGTACGGCAATACCCTACATGTGGCTGTTATTAGCTGCCTGGGCACACGACAGGGCTCAGAAGGGAAGGACCACCATTTAGCCTACTGGAGCTTTTCTGGTGCTAAGTCATGTAGGCAGAACCCCTGAGGTACCAGTACAGTTGAAACCCCCGAGAAGTGACCCCATTTTAAAAACTACACCCCTTAAGACATTCATCTAGTGGTGTAGTGAGCATTTTGACCCCACAGTTATTGTGTAAAAGGTAATGCGCAGCAGATGGTGCAAAGTGAGATTTGCAATTTCCTATGCATATATGCCATTTCAGTGTCTGATATATTGTGCCCAGCATGTGCCACTGGAGACATACACCCCATAAATTGTAATGTGGGTTCTCCCGGGTACGGCAATACCCTACATGTGGCTGTTATTAGCTGCCTGGGCACACGACAGGGCTCAGAAGGGAAGGACCACCATTTAGCCTACTGGAGCTTTTCTGGTGCTAAGTCATGTAGGCAGAACCCCTGAGGTACCAGTACAGTTGAAACCCCCGAGAAGTGACCCCATTTTAAAAACTACACCCCTTAAGACATTCATCTAGTGGTGTAGTGAGCATTTTGACCCCACAGTTATTGTGTAAAAGGTAATGCGCAGCAGATGGTGCAAAGTGAGATTTGCAATTTCCTATGCATATATGCCATTTCAGTGTCTGATATATTGTGCCCAGCATGTGCCACTGGAGACATACACCCCATAAATTGTAATGTGGGTTCTCCCGGGTACGGCAATACCCTACATGTGGCTGTTATTAGCTGCCTGGGCACACGACAGGGCTCAGAAGGGAAGGACCACCATTTAGCCTACTGGAGCTTTTCTGGTGCTAAGTCATGTAGGCAGAACCCCTGAGGTACCAGTACAGTTGAAACCCCCGAGAAGTGAACCCATTTTAAAAACTACACCCCTTAAGACATTCATCTAGTGGTGTAGTGAGCATTTTGACCCCACAGTTATTGTGTAAAAGGTAATGCGCAGCAGATGGTGCAAAGTGAGATTTGCAATTTCCTATGCATATATGCCATTTCAGTGTCTGATATATTGTGCCCAGCATGTGCCACTGGAGACATACACCCCATAAATTGTAATGTGGGTTCTCCCGGGTACGGCAATACCCTACATGTGGCTGTTATTAGCTGCCTGGGCACACGACAGGGCTCAGAAGGGAAGGACCACCATTTAGCCTACTGGAGCTTTTCTGGTGCTGTCATGTAGGCAGAACCCCTGAGGTACCAGTACAGTTGAAACCCCCGAGAAGTGACCCCATTTTAAAAACTACACCCCTTAAGACATTCATCTAGTGGTGTAGTGAGCATTTTGACCCCACAGTTATTGTGTAAAAGGTAATGCGCAGCAGATGGTGCAAAGTGAGATTTGCAATTTCCTATGCATATATGCCATTTCAGTGTCTGATATATTGTGCCCAGCATGTGCCACTGGAGACATACACCCCATAAATTGTAATGTGGGTTCTCCCGGGTACGGCAATACCCTACATGTGGCTGTTATTAGCTGCCTGGGCACACGACAGGGCTCAGAAGGGAAGGACCACCATTTAGCCTACTGGAGCTTTTCTGGTGCTAAGTCATGTAGGCAGAACCCCTGAGGTACCAGTACAGTTGAAACCCCCGAGAAGTGAACCCATTTTAAAAACTACACCCCTTAAGACATTCATCTAGTGGTGTAGTGAGCATTTTGACCCCACAGTTATTGTGTAAAAGGTAATGCGCAGCAGATGGTGCAAAGTGAGATTTGCAATTTCCTATGCATATATGCCATTTCAGTGTCTGATATATTGTGCCCAGCATGTGCCACTGGAGACATACACCCCATAAATTGTAATGTGGGTTCTCCCGGGTACGGCAATACCCTACATGTGGCTGTTATTAGCTGCCTGGGCACACGACAGGGCTCAGAAGGGAAGGACCACCATTTAGCCTACTGGAGCTTTTCTGGTGCTAAGTCATGTAGGCAGAACCCCTGAGGTACCAGTACAGTTGAAACCCCCGAGAAGTGACCCCATTTTAAAAACTACACCCCTTAAGACATTCATCTAGTGGTGTAGTGAGCATTTTGACCCCACAGTTATTGTGTAAAAGGTAATGCGCAGCAGATGGTGCAAAGTGAGATTTGCAATTTCCTATGCATATATGCCATTTCAGTGTCTGATATATTGTGCCCAGCATGTGCCACTGGAGACATACACCCCATAAATTGTAATGTGGGTTCTCCCGGGTACGGCAATACCCTACATGTGGCTGTTATTAGCTGCCTGGGCACACGACAGGGCTCAGAAGGGAAGGACCACCATTTAGCCTACTGGAGCTTTTCTGGTGCTAAGTCATGTAGGCAGAACCCCTGAGGTACCAGTACAGTTGAAACCCCCGAGAAGTGACCCCATTTTAAAAACTACACCCCTTAAGACATTCATCTAGTGGTGTAGTGAGCATTTTGACCCCACAGTTATTGTGTAAAAGGTAATGCGCAGCAGATGGTGCAAAGTGAGATTTGCAATTTCCTATGCATATATGCCATTTCAGTGTCTGATATATTGTGCCCAGCATGTGCCACTGGAGACATACACCCCATAAATTGTAATGTGGGTTCTCCCGGGTACGGCAATACCCTACATGTGGCTGTTATTAGCTGCCTGGGCACACGACAGGGCTCAGAAGGGAAGGACCACCATTTAGCCTACTGGAGCTTTTCTGGTGCTAAGTCATGTAGGCAGAACCCCTGAGGTACCAGTACAGTTGAAACCCCCGAGAAGTGAACCCATTTTAAAAACTACACCCCTTAAGACATTCATCTAGTGGTGTAGTGAGCATTTTGACCCCACAGTTATTGTGTAAAAGGTAATGCGCAGCAGATGGTGCAAAGTGAGATTTGCAATTTCCTATGCATATATGCCATTTCAGTGTCTGATATATTGTGCCCAGCATGTGCCACTGGAGACATACACCCCATAAATTGTAATGTGGGTTCTCCCGGGTACGGCAATACCCTACATGTGGCTGTTATTAGCTGCCTGGGCACACGACAGGGCTCAGAAGGGAAGGACCACCATTTAGCCTACTGGAGCTTTTCTGGTGCTAAGTCATGTAGGCAGAACCCCTGAGGTACCAGTACAGTTGAAACCCCCGAGAAGTGACCCCATTTTAAAAACTACACCCCTTAAGACATTCATCTAGTGGTGTAGTGAGCATTTTGACCCCACAGTTATTGTGTAAAAGGTAATGCGCAGCAGATGGTGCAAAGTGAGATTTGCAATTTCCTATGCATATATGCCATTTCAGTGTCTGATATATTGTGCCCAGCATGTGCCACTGGAGACATACACCCCATAAATTGTAATGTGGGTTCTCCCGGGTACGGCAATACCCTACATGTGGCTGTTATTAGCTGCCTGGGCACACGACAGGGCTCAGAAGGGAAGGACCACCATTTAGCCTACTGGAGCTTTTCTGGTGCTAAGTCATGTAGGCAGAACCCCTGAGGTACCAGTACAGTTGAAACCTCCGAGAAGTGACCCCATTTTAAAAACTACACCCCTTAAGACATTCATCTAGTGGTGTAGTGAGCATTTTGACCCCACAGTTATTGTGTAAAAGGTAATGCGCAGCAGATGGTGCAAAGTGAGATTTGCAATTTCCTATGCATATATGCCATTTCAGTGTCTGATATATTGTGCCCAGCATGTGCCACTGGAGACATACACCCCATAAATTGTAATGTGGGTTCTCCCGGGTACGGCAATACCCTACATGTGGCTGTTATTAGCTGACTGGGCACACGACAGGGCTCAGAAGGGAAGGACCACCATTTAGCCTACTGGAGCTTTTCTGGTGCTAAGTCATGTAGGCAGAACCCCTGAGGTACCAGTACAGTTGAAACCCCCGAGAAGTGAACCCATTTTAAAAACTACACCCCTTAAGACATTCATCTAGAGTGTAGTGAGCATTTTGACCCCACAGTTATTGTGTAAAAGGTAATGCGCAGCAGATGGTGCAAAGTGAGATTTGCAATTTCCTATGCATATATGCCATTTCAGTGTCTGATATATTGTGCCCAGCATGTGCCACTGGAGACATACACCCCATAAATTGTAATGTGGGTTCTCCCGGGTACGGCAATACCCTACATGTGGCTGTTATTAGCTGCCTGGGCACACGACAGGGCTCAGAAGGGAAGGACCACCATTTAGCCTACTGGAGCTTTTCTGGTGCTAAGTCATGTAGGCAGAACCCCTGAGGTACCAGTACAGTTGAAACCCCCGAGAAGTGAACCCATTTTAAAAACTACACCCCTTAAGACATTCATCTAGTGGTGTAGTGAGCATTTTGACCCCACAGTTATTGTGTAAAAGGTAATGCGCAGCAGATGGTGCAAAGTGAGATTTGCAATTTCCTATGCATATATGCCATTTCAGTGTCTGATATATTGTGCCCAGCATGTGCCACTGGAGACATACACCCCATAAATTGTAATGTGGGTTCTCCCGGGTACGGCAATACCCTACATGTGGCTGTTATTAGCTGCCTGGGCACACGACAGGGCTCAGAAGGGAAGGACCACCATTTAGCCTACTGGAGCTTTTCTGGTGCTAAGTCATGTAGGCAGAACCCCTGAGGTACCAGTACAGTTGAAACCCCCGAGAAGTGAACCCATTTTAAAAACTACACCCCTTAAGACATTCATCTAGAGTGTAGTGAGCATTTTGACCCCACAGTTATTGTGTAAAAGGTAATGCGCAGCAGATGGTGCAAAGTGAGATTTGCAATTTCCTATGCATATATGCCATTTCAGTGTCTGATATATTGTGCCCAGCATGTGCCACTGGAGACATACACCCCATAAATTGTAATGTGGGTTCTCCCGGGTACGGCAATACCCTACATGTGGCTGTTATTAGCTGCCTGGGCACACGACAGGGCTCAGAAGGGAAGGACCACCATTTAGCCTACTGGAGCTTTTCTGGTGCTAAGTCATGTAGGCAGAACCCCTGAGGTACCAGTACAGTTGAAACCCCCGAGAAGTGAACCCATTTTAAAAACTACACCCCTTAAGACATTCATCTAGTGGTGTAGTGAGCATTTTGACCCCACAGTTATTGTGTAAAAGGTAATGCGCAGCAGATGGTGCAAAGTGAGATTTGCAATTTCCTATGCATATATGCCATTTCAGTGTCTGATATATTGTGCCCAGCATGTGCCACTGGAGACATACACCCCATAAATTGTAATGTGGGTTCTCCCGGGTACGGCAATACCCTACATGTGGCTGTTATTAGCTGCCTGGGCACACGACAGGGCTCAGAAGGGAAGGACCACCATTTAGCCTACTGGAGCTTTTCTGGTGCTAAGTCATGTAGGCAGAACCCCTGAGGTACCAGTACAGTTGAAACCCCCGAGAAGTGAACCCATTTTAAAAACTACACCCCTTAAGACATTCATCTAGAGTGTAGTGAGCATTTTGACCCCACAGTTATTGTGTAAAAGGTAATGCGCAGCAGATGGTGCAAAGTGAGATTTGCAATTTCCTATGCATATATGCCATTTCAGTGTCTGATATATTGTGCCCAGCATGTGCCACTGGAGACATACACCCCATAAATTGTAATGTGGGTTCTCCCGGGTACGGCAATACCCTACATGTGGCTGTTATTAGCTGCCTGGGCACACGACAGGGCTCAGAAGGGAAGGACCACCATTTAGCCTACTGGAGCTTTTCTGGTGCTAAGTCATGTAGGCAGAACCCCTGAGGTACCAGTACAGTTGAAACCCCCGAGAAGTGAACCCATTTTAAAAACTACACCCCTTAAGACATTCATCTAGAGTGTAGTGAGCATTTTGACCCCACAGTTATTGTGTAAAAGGTAATGCGCAGCAGATGGTGCAAAGTGAGATTTGCAATTTCCTATGCATATATGCCATTTCAGTGTCTGATATATTGTGCCCAGCATGTGCCACTGGAGACATACACCCCATAAATTGTAATGTGGGTTCTCCCGGGTACGGCAATACCCTACATGTGGCTGTTATTAGCTGCCTGGGCACACGACAGGGCTCAGAAGGGAAGGACCACCATTTAGCCTACTGGAGCTTTTCTGGTGCTAAGTCATGTAGGCAGAACCCCTGAGGTACCAGTACAGTTGAAACCCCCGAGAAGTGAACCCATTTTAAAAACTACACCCCTTAAGACATTCATCTAGTGGTGTAGTGAGCATTTTGACCCCACAGTTATTGTGTAAAAGGTAATGCGCAGCAGATGGTGCAAAGTGAGATTTGCAATTTCCTATGCATATATGCCATTTCAGTGTCTGATATATTGTGCCCAGCATGTGCCACTGGAGACATACACCCCATAAATTGTAATGTGGGTTCTCCCGGGTACGGCAATACCCTACATGTGGCTGTTATTAGCTGCCTGGGCACACGACAGGGCTCAGAAGGGAAGGACCACCATTTAGCCTACTGGAGCTTTTCTGGTGCTAAGTCATGTAGGCAGAACCCCTGAGGTACCAGTACAGTTGAAACCCCCGAGAAGTGAACCCATTTTAAAAACTACACCCCTTAAGACATTCATCTAGAGTGTAGTGAGCATTTTGACCCCACAGTTATTGTGTAAAAGGTAATGCGCAGCAGATGGTGCAAAGTGAGATTTGCAATTTCCTATGCATATATGCCATTTCAGTGTCTGATATATTGTGCCCAGCATGTGCCACTGGAGACATACACCCCATAAATTGTAATGTGGGTTCTCCCGGGTACGGCAATACCCTACATGTGGCTGTTATTAGCTGCCTGGGCACACGACAGGGCTCAGAAGGGAAGGACCACCATTTAGCCTACTGGAGCTTTTCTGGTGCTAAGTCATGTAGGCAGAACCCCTGAGGTACCAGTACAGTTGAAACCCCCGAGAAGTGAACCCATTTTAAAAACTACACCCCTTAAGACATTCATCTAGTGGTGTAGTGAGCATTTTGACCCCACAGTTATTGTGTAAAAGGTAATGCGCAGCAGATGGTGCAAAGTGAGATTTGCAATTTCCTATGCATATATGCCATTTCAGTGTCTGATATATTGTGCCCAGCATGTGCCACTGGAGACATACACCCCATAAATTGTAATGTGGGTTCTCCCGGGTACGGCAATACCCTACATGTGGCTGTTATTTGCTGCTTGGGCACATGGCAGGGCTCAAAAGGGAAAGATGAGGGGGATAAGCTGTGCGGAGTGCATCAGGGTAAATTAAAAATCAAGGGATGTATGGTAAATTTTAAAACAATCTTTCATACAGAGCCCTGGTTTTTCGGGACACGTGTCGCATTGGTATGTTGTGTCCTTCCTTATCCCCCTCTTATAGCACACTTTGCACCTCTTTTGACTTTTTCCCTTCTTGCCAGTTTGGGGAACTTCTCCTGGAAAGTGTTGCCCTGGTACGATGCGTGTGGCCTCGCTTCCAGAAGTACTGGGTGCCCCTCCTTCCTGGTCGCCAAAAATTAGGTTCTTTATAACCACCTCTTGAAATTCCAGGAAAGTTCCCCTCTGGCCTGCACATCGACGTAGCACGTACGCATTGTACAATGCCATCTGTATGATGTGCACGGCCAGCTTCTTATACCACACCCTCGATTTCCGCGTAGCGCTGTAGGGCTTCAGGACTTGATCTGACAAGTCCACCCCTCCCATGTACCTATTGTAGTCCAGGATGCAATCTGGTTTGGGGGTCTCTGTACTGGTACCTCGTACAGGTACATGGGTACTGGTGTGGCCATGTATTGTTGTCAATACAAGGACATCTCTCTTGTCCTTGTACTTGACACACAATATGTTGCTACTAGAATGTGCCCTGCTCTCACCCCTTCTGAGTGTTTGCCCAAGCAGTGTTTTAGGGAGGCCTCTAAGATTTTTTCTAGCAGTGCCGCATGCCGCAGTCCTTCTGGAAGCGAGGCACTTGAAGAGCGGGACGCTGGTATAAAAATTATCCAGGTAGAGGTGGTAACCCTGGTCCAGCAGTGGGTGCACCAAATCCCACACAATTTTTGCGTTAATTCCCAGTAAGGGGGGGCATTCTGGGGGCTGAATACTGCTGTCCTTCCCTTCATATATCCTGAATTTATATGTATACCCTGATGCACTCTCGCACAGCTTATACAACTTCACGCCATACCTTGCCCTCTTACTTGGCAGGTATTGGCGGAATTGAAGCCTCCCTTTAAAATGTACCAGGGACTCATCAATGGAAATACACTTCTCGGGGGTGTATGCTTGGGCAAACCGGGCACTGAAATGGTCTAATAGGGGTCTCAGTTTATATAAACGGTCAAAACTGGGGTCATCTCGGGGTGGGCACTGCTCATTATCGGCATAATGTAGGAAGCGAAGTATTGCCTCATAACGCATCCTGGACATGGCCATACGGTACATCGGGGTGTGGTATAGGATGTCCGTGCTCCAGTAGGTCCTAATGGATGGCTTTTTTAGAAGCCCCATGTTCAAGAGCAGTCCCCAGAACTTGCCCAACTCTGCTGCGTTTACAGGAGTCCACCTCTGGGATTGGGCATAAAATGAGTTGGGGTTCTTGGTGATATACTGTTGGGCATATAAATTAGTCTGGGTGACCATTAGCTCTATAAAGTTATCAGTGAAGAAGAACTTGAAAAAGTCCATCTCACTGAACCCTGCCGTGTTAAATTTGATGCCTGGGCTGCCCGTGTACTCAGGGATTTGGGGTTCATAATGGTCTGGTGTGGGCGTCCAAATGGGGTCACTTCGCTCAGGGGTATCACTTGTTGTGGGGTCACTTCTCTCAGGGATTTCTACTATGGTGGTGGTCCTGGGGCGTCTCCTAGGGGGTCCCTCCTCTTCATCGCTGGATGAGGAGGTAGACAAATAAAATAGTGTATCGCCATCCGACGAGTCTGTGTCGGAGGCCAGAAATGCATACGCCTCTTCAGCAGTAAATGTCCGTTGGGACATGCTTGTTGTGCGAAGACAAAATTTATATACTGCAAAAAAATAAATCCCTAACTGGGAGCAATAGGATAGCACAACTAGCACAAATGTGTGTTTTGTTTTTAGAGAGCAAGTGGACTTCCCTGACACTAAAGCTAACTAGGGCGAGGGTTCCTAACACTAAACCTAACTAAATTTTATGTGGACTTCCCTAACGCTAAACCTAACTACGGCGACGATTCCCTGACACTAAACCTATCTAGATTATTTCAAGCTTCCCTGACACTAAACCTAACTACGGTGACGGGTGCCTGACACTAAACCTATCTAATTATTCCGAGCTTCCCTGACGCTAAACCTAACTACGGTGATGGATCCCTAACGCTAAGCCTATCTACGGTGACCGATTCCTGACGCTAAATTCCCTGACACTATACCTAACTACGCTTTTTGACGGTTCCCTGACACTAACTAACCCTAATACTAAACTAACCAGTTAAATTTTCAAAATTGGCTAAACTAACTATTTTTTTTTGTTTCTTTTTTTTCTTTTTATATTTTTTTTTTTGTTTTATGTTTTATATAGAAAAAAATGAAAAAAAAATCCCCAGGGACCAAGAAATGTGGTCCTGAAGACTGAAAAGTGGTCAGTGATAGGAGATCACTGACCAAAAAACGTGGGTAGAACTCAAAGAGGAAGGGAACAGGAGTGGGTAGTGGATGGGGTGGTGGGAAGCAAAAAAAACGTTGTTTTAGAAACTTTTTTTCACTTTTTTTCACTTCTTTTCTCTCTGACTCTCTGCTCACAACCGATCTCAACGCCTCGCTAACTCCAACAGGGCGTTCAGGGCGGTTGCAGCAGGATGTGAGGTCAGAGAGAGGAAGTGACGAGAATGATCGCTGCTATTGGCTAGTTACTCACTGACTAGCCAATAGCGGCGATCGGCGAGGCGGGACCATAGTAAATGGTCCCGGCCCATTATGCTGTGATAGCATGCTGTCAGAAACAGCAGCTATCACAGCTCAGGAACGCCGGGCTCGAGCACTGCTGTGCTGAATGAGACCGATCGCTGCTATTGGCTAGTTACTCACTGACTAGCCAATAGCGGCGATCGGCGAGGCGGGACCATAGTAAATGGTCCCGTCCCATTATGCCGTGATAGCCTGCTGTCAGAAACAGCAGCTATCACAGCGCATGAACGCGCCGGGCGCGCGCACCGCTGTTCTAACTGCAAGACGTACTATTACGGCATGGAGCGCGAACGATAGAGCTGCCATGACGTAATAGTACGTCAAGGAGCGGGAAGGGGCTAATACTAAACTAACCAGTTAAATTTTCAAAATTGGCTAAACTAACTATTTTTTTTTGTTTCTTTTTTTTCTTTTTATATTTTTTTTTTGTTTTATGTTTTATATAGAAAAAAATGAAAAAAAAATCCCCAGGGACCAAGAAATGTGGTCCTGAAGACTGAAAAGTGGTCAGTGATAGGAGATCACTGACCAAAAAACGTGGGTAGAACTCAAAGAGGAAGGGAACAGGAGTGGGTAGTGGATGGGGTGGTGGGAAGCAAAAAAAACGTTGTTTTAGAAACTTTTTTTCACTTTTTTTCACTTCTTTTCTCTCTGACTCTCTGCTCACAACCGATCTCAACGCCTCGCTAACTCCAACAGGGCGTTCAGGGCGGTTGCAGCAGGATGTGAGGTCAGAGAGAGGAAGTGACGAGAATGATCGCTGCTATTGGCTAGTTACTCACTGACTAGCCAATAGCGGCGATCGGCGAGGCGGGACCATAGTAAATGGTCCCGGCCCATTATGCTGTGATAGCATGCTGTCAGAAACAGCAGCTATCACAGCTCAGGAACGCCGGGCTCGAGCACTGCTGTGCTGAATGAGACCGATCGCTGCTATTGGCTAGTTACTCACTGACTAGCCAATAGCGGCGATCGGCGAGGCGGGACCATAGTAAATGGTCCCGTCCCATTATGCCGTGATAGCCTGCTGTCAGAAACAGCAGCTATCACAGCGCATGAACGCGCCGGGCGCGCGCACCGCTGTTCTAACTGCAAGACGTACTATTACGGCATGGAGCGCGAACGATAGAGCTGCCATGACGTAATAGTACGTCAAGGAGCGTGAAGGGGTTAAAGGGAATGTGTTGTTAGCAAAAAATGTTTTGGTTTTTTTTTAGTTAAACAATTAGTGTGTAGGTGATTAAACATTGTTCTAATTTTTTTTATTTTTTTCACGAGTCAGGAAATATTATAAATTAGATTCTAATTTATAATATTTCCCAGCACTGGTCACTAGATGGAGCAATTCCCAAAATTGCAGCATTGCATGTGGTAAAGCAACCACATTGCTTTTATGCTGCAAAATTGGGTAAAAATCCCTCGCTCTAGTGAGCTCTCAGAATCCCCCCCTCCTTTATCCTGGCTAGTGCCGGGAGAAACGAGGGGATTGAACGGTTCAAACCTCCTACACTGTGTTGCCATTTTTTGAGCTAACACACAGTGTAGTAGGTTTACATACAGTAGTAAACACACACTGAAACACGAACATACATAGAAATCACTTACCTGCTCCTGCCGCCGCCGCTCCCTCCGGTCCGTCCGCTCCGTCTGCTGCCGCTGCTCCAACTGCACAAGTCCGGAAGCCGCGACCGGAAGTAATAATCTTACTGTCCGGCCGCGACTTCCGGTCTATAGGAAAATGGCGCCGGACGGCGCTCAGTTCAACTTGGACTGTGTGGGAGCGGCGCATGCGCCGTTCCCACACAGACGGCGTACACCATAGTGGATGGAACGGGTCCCGTTCGCATTCACTATGGAACTGTAGCTGCCGTATTCCATGTCTGTATGTATCGTTAATCGACACACACAGAAATGGAGTAAAAAATGGCAGCCCCCATAGGGAAGAAAAAGTGTAAAAATAAAAAAAAGTAAAACACAAACACAAATAAATATAAAAGTTTTAATAAAAGACTAAAATCAAACTGATGTTGTTTTTTTTTTTTTCCGTAACACTGTTCCTTTAAGGAATGCTTGCTTTGTATTATTTTGTATAACATTTACTTGATAACTTTCACTGTCCTAAATGTCTGAACTTGCTGTATTGAATTAGTGTTTTTATACTTACGGTGGATATGTTGCCTTCACATCCCAATGCTCTGTATTTACTTCTGATGTTTTACAATAAACTTTTTGTGAATTAAAAAAAAAAAAAAGGGGAAAATGTGAAGAGTCTTTGTGATGCGATCGAGGGACATACCATATATGGACAAATAGCCCATGATCCATTGAAGGATCTCAGGGTGTCTGACCATATTTCCTGTTGTTAGGGCATACTTGGATATGTCCTAACAACTGCCTGTGTACTATCAGTGCACAGGCTAAAGTACTGGCATATAGATATATGCCAGTAATCTAGTGACCAGTCCTCTAGCGTGACGAGGGCTGTGACTTCCTGACACAGGAGTTGGGGATGAGTGTTTAGCATGCACGCGCCTTTGTCGACACCGTGATTAGATTGCAAGAAGAGAACTTCCAGTCCTACGGCACAAAGGATGGAAGCGGCCGGATTTGAAACAGGAACCATATTGGTAAGTTAAACTAGTATGAAGTTAGTATACTTTGGTTAATAATTTTTATTCCTTGGAAAAACCTTTTAAACGGTTTAGACTTCATGCACATGACCGTAATTTTTATCTGCGTGCTTCTGTACTTTATAATGGGAACACGGAACGTAAATGCAGGTGACAGTCCGTGCCCGTAATCAATAAGGCCGTGTTCCTGGGGCCTAATGTGCCGGTTTTATGTTCCAGTTGTTGGAAGCTGGCATCACAAAGGTCAGCATTGGTGTGAGGAACCTGTACTTGAAGTTTTACTTGCTGTCTATGTCTATTCTGAAATAATGTTTACCTACTATTATCTTGTTTTTATTACCTTCCTTGTTTTTCTCTTTGTTAGGCTTAGTTGGCTCTGCTTATCACATAATCGCATTTCAACCTAAGACTGTACTGGAGGGTGTTCAACGAGCAGGAGGAGCAACGTTAACCATGGGTAATAAACATATATATATATTTTTTTAATATATTTTGTTAAAGAGACTCTGTCACCACATTATAAGTGCCCTATCTCCTACATAAGGAGATGGGCGCTGTAATGTAGGTGACAGTAATGCTTTTTATTTACTAAAACGTTCTTTTTTCACAAAGTTAGGAGCGATTTAAGTTTTATGCTAATGAGCTTTCTTAATGCCCAAGTGGGCGTGCTTTTACTTTCGACCAAGTGGGCGTTATACAGAGTGCATGACGCTGACCAATCAGCATCATGCACTCCTCTCCATTCATTTACACTGCACTAGCGATATAGATATATCGCTATGTGCAGCCTCATACACAAACCCTAACATTACTACAGTGTCCTGATAATGAATACACATGACCATCCAGCCTGGACGTCATGTGTACTCAGAATCCTGACACTTCTGACTCTTTTTTTGTGAGATTCCAGCAACGGATACGAGATCTCGCGAGATCTTTGAGCTAAACGAGATTTGGTTTCACTTGCCGGAATCTCACAAAAAAAGATTCAGAAGTGTCAGGATTCTGAGTACACATGACGTCCAGGCTGGATTTCATGTGTATTCATTATCAGGACACTGTAGTAATGTTAGGGCTTGTGTATGTGGCTGCACATAGCGATATATCTATATCGCTAGTGCAGTGTAAATGAATGGAGAGGAGTGCATGATGCCGATTGGTCAGCGTCATGCACTCCTCTGTACAACACCCACTTGGTCGAAAGTAAAAGTACGCCCACTTGGGCATTAAGAAAGCTCATTAGCATAAACTTAAATCGCTCCTAACTTTGTGAAAAAAGATCGTCTTTTTAAATAAAAAGCATTACTGTCACCTACATTACAGCGCCCATCTCCTTATGTAGGAGATAGGGCACTTATAATGTGGTGACAGTCTCTTTAACCCTTTCAAGGCCGAGCTCATTTTGCCCTTCAGGACCAGCCCCATTTTTTCAAATCTGACGTGTTACTTTATGTGGTAATAACTCCGGAGTGCTTTTGCCTATCCAAGCGATTCTGAGATTGTTTTCTCGTGACATATTGTACTTTATATTAGTGGAAAAATTTGGTCAATAAATTCATTGCTTATTTGTGAAAAACACCAAAATTTTGAGAAAATTTGCAAAAATTATGATTTTTCTAATTTAAAAATGTATCTGCTTGTAAAACAGATAGTAATACCACACAAAATAGTTACTATTTCACATATTCCATATGTCTACTTATTATATTTGCATCATTTTTTGAACATTATTTTATTTTTCTAGGACGTTACAAGGCTTAGTACTTTACCAGCAATTTCTCACATTTTCAAGAAAATTTCAAAAGTCGATTTTTACAGGGACCAGTTCAGTTCTAAAGCGGCTTTGAGGGCCTTATGTACTAGATAGACCCCATAAATCACCCCATATTAAAAACTGCACCCCTCAAAGTATTCAAAACAGCTTTCAGAAACTTTCTTAACCCTTTAGGCGTTTCACAGGAATTAAAGCAATGTAGAGGGGAAATAGACAATTTTTTTTTTTTTTTTTTTTGCTTCAATTCATTTGTAATACATTTTTTGTCTGTAACACAGTGTTTTACCAGAGAAACGCAACACAATATTTATTGCCCAGATTCTGCCGTTTTTAGAAATATCCCACATGTGGCCCTAGTGTGATAATGGACTGAAATACCGGCCTCAGAAGCAAAGGAGCACCCAGTGGATTTTGTGGCCTCCTTTTTTTAGAATATATTTTAGGCACCATGTCGGGTTTGAAGAGGTCTTGTAGTGCCGAAACCGTGGAAATCCCCAAAAGTGACACTGTTTTGGAAACTGCACCCCTCAAGGAATTTATCTAGGGGTATAGTTAGCATCTTGACCCCACAGGTCTTCTGCTATATTTATTGGAGTTTGCCTGTCAAAGTGAAAATCTACTTTTTTTTTCTGAAAAAATATACAAAAAAAGAAGCTATTTGCAAGGAATAAAGAATAAAAAGCACCCCAAAACTTGTAACGCTACTTCTCCCGATTACAGCAATACCCCATATGTGGTATTAAACTGCTGTTTGGACTCACGGCAGAGCTCAGAAGGGAAGGAGCACCATTTGGATTGTGAAGCGCAGATTTTGCTGGATTGGTTTTCAGTGCCGTGTCGCGTTTGCAACGCCCTGGAGGGAGCAAAACGGTGGAAACCCCCCAAAAGTGACCCCATTTTGTAGACTACACACCTCAAGGAATTTTTCTAGGGGTATAGTTAGCATTTTGACCCCACAGTTTTTTTGCTGAATTTAGTGGAATTAGGCCGTGAAAATGAAAATGAGAATCTTTTTTCTGAAAAAACATAGAAATGTTTAATTTTTACAATGAATAAAGGAGAAAAATCACCCCAAAATTTGTAAAGCAATTTGTCCTGACTGGAACGAGCGATCATTAGGTCGCTGGTACAATACACTGCAGTACTAATGTATTGCAGTATAATATCATTTTTACAGGCTCCTGTAACAGCGCGATCGCTGTTCCTGTCCATTAGTGCCGGGTGTCAGCTGTAATACACAGCGGACACCTGCAGAATATGGAGCGGGCGCAGCGCGTGAGCCCACTCCATATATAACCCCCCCGCACCACGACATGCTATTAAGTCGTGGTGCGCGAAGGCGTTAATGCGCAGCGGATGGTGCAAAGTGAAAATTAAAATTTTCCGCTGATATGCCATTTTAATGCACAATATATTGTGCCCAGTTTGTGCCACTGAAGACAAATACCTCATACAATGTTGAGCGGGTTCTCCCGGATATAAAATATCATATATGTGGACGTAAGCTGGTGTTTGGGCACGCTGTGGGGCTCAGAAGGGAGGGAGCGCCATTTGGCTTTTGGAGCGCAGAGTTTGCTTGGTAACTGTTCTGTTTGGGGTTTTGCTGGTACTTCAGTTTATGATGTGGGGGTATGTGTAAATTGGGCAGAGTACATCAGGACATAATAAGAGGGTATAATAATTCGGTAAATAATAATCCGCAGATATGTGGCCAATGTCGCACTGATAAATGGCGCCCGATCTTATCCGCTTTTGGACACTGCACAATTTCTGTCGCTATATTCTGAGAGCCAGAACTTTTCGTATTTTTTTCTTCACCGGAGCCGTGCGAGGACTTATTTGTTGCGGGACAATCTGTAGTTTTCATTGGTACCATTTTAGGGTACATGTGATTTTTTTAATTTTTTTTTTATCACTTTTTATTTGATTTTTTGGCAAGCAAAGTGACAAAAAAAACTAATTCTGACACTGTTTTTTGTAGTTTTTTTTTTTTTTTTTTACACTTTTCACCGTGCGCTATAAATGACATTTTACTTTATTCTGCGGGTCGATACGATTACGGCGATACCAGATGTATATCGTTGTTTGTTTTGTGGCATTTGCGCAATAAAATCACTTAGATAAAATTATTTATTTTTTGTGTCGCCATATTCTGAGAGCCATAACTTTTTTATTTTTCAGTCCAAAAAGCTGTGTAAGGGCTTGTTTTTTGCGGGACGGGTTGTCGTTTTTATTGGTACTATTTTAGGGTACATGCGACTTTTTGATCACTTTTTATTCTATATTTTTGGAGGGTTGAGGACCAAAAAAATAGTGATTCTGACATTGTTTTTTAATTTTTTTTGCGCTGTTCACCGTGCGGGAAAAATAATAGTTTTATCGTTTGGGTCGATACGAACGCGGAGATACCAAATATGTGTACTTTTTTTTTAACATTTTCATTTTTTTCCTATAATAAAAGACTTATTATAGGAAAAAAAGCATTTTTTGTTTTTGTAACGTTTATAACTTGTTTTTACACTTTTATAAAACATTATTTTATTTTTTACTTGTTTTACTTGAAGACTGGCAGCACTGATCGCTGCTATAATACATTACACTACCTAGTGTAACGTATTATAAACTGTCAGTGTGACGCTGAGAGTCACACTGACAGGAAGCTTAGGAGGACCGGCCTCCGGCTGGTTATCATAGGCTGCCGTGCATGGCAGACCCAGGGGCCGTTGTATGGCCTCCGGTTCTGCCTTATAACCGACTGCAGCACCCGCAAATCAGTCCCCGAGAAAGTTTGTTGTAGCAACAAACTTTCCAGTTTGTTGTAGTAACAAACTTTCCAGTTCGTTGCTACAACAAACTTTCCCTGCGATCACATGACCGGGACCTGAACCAATTAAGTCCCGGTCATGTCTCCGGGACCAAAGGCAGGGGTTAACAACGCGATCCGGGTGTCAGCGCTACTCTGAGACACCCGGATCGCGCTTTTGACACCTACCGTGAATTCACATCGGCGCTGCACAGAGCCCAGCAAATGCCGACGTGAATTTACTGTGGGCGGTCGGGAAGTGGTTAATGTGTATAAAGCTTGTGAATGTTATGCTAGCAGTGTGGGCCACGCGTATTGTGGGAAAAATAGCACCATCCTCACCTTTCAACAGTCCAAATAATTTTTCTACAAGAAATCTGTAAATATTAGCTGTTTTGGAGGGATGTATCTGCAGCCTTCTCCTGTGAGAGGGTAGAGGGAGCAAAAATTGGAGGACTTCTGATCATAATGTGAAAGGCCTACAGATTTGAGTAAATCTGTGTAGAGCTGGTTCATTAATCAAATTCTCCATTTGGGCGCCTAACGATTCTGTTTTTGTACAGAATCTTTAAATTAATTCCCTGTTGCCTGCCGCACTATTAACACATCTGCTAGCACAGAGCAAAGTTCCTGAGGAGACCTCTCAGCAGATGTTTTAACCGCGCTGTGATTCTCCAGGTCAGAGGTCGCAATAACGCCTATAGAGGCTTTACTGATGCCTGTACAATCAATTTTACGCTTTGGAAACAGTCTCATGCGTATTATTACCATGAAAACTGAACCCTGTAGTCACAGAACTACAACAGCCTGCAGCTGGTGCAGGAGAGCAGCAGAATCGATAAGAAAGCTCCTTACTCGCCGCAACTGGTAAGGAGCGAGTAAGGAGCTTTCACTACCAATCCGGCAGCAGCCAATTTCTCTGTTTGTTAGTGCAGCCTCATCTCTGCCAGTGAGAGAGCAATGTGTCAATGACGCCATTTGAGTTGCCATTATCAATAATTGCTGACAGGCTAATCATACTGGTACTGCTTACCAGAGTCCAATTAACTGTGTGTATTGTGCAACATGTAGAAATGAAAAATGGTTGGCACTGCCTTAGCTTGCAATGTCACAGACTCTGTGCTTCAGCTGGCTGGGTCCTGTAGTTCGACAGCCTTTGTCTGGTGGTGCTCAGTGCTTGTTGAAGTTAGTTTCCGCAAATGACAACATGTAGAAAAGAAGACCGCACGGCACTCACCATTTGCAAATGCCTTGATAAAGCGTCTGAAGGACGTGAAACAGTTGGCTCTGTTGTCTTTTGAATCCCGTGTTGCCTGCCTCAATCTTGGAATAAAGAGAAACCTTTTGCAAATGGTGAGTGCCGTGCCGTCTTCTTTTCTACGTGTGTATTCACCCCAGCCAAGCGTCTGATTACCTCCTTTAAAGGGGTATATCCACTTGATTGGTGATAACAGCTAGATCGGTAGGGGTCCCCATTTTCTCCCCCAGCCGTGATAACCTGACCTTTAGGCCGGATTCACACGAGCGTGATCGGTCCGTGATATACGGTCCGTATGTCGGCCGCATTTCCCGGACCGAACAAACTGCAGTGAGCCGGGCTCCTAGCATCATAGTTATCTATGACGCCAGGTGTCACTGCCTCGCTGTGGGAAAACTGTCCTGTACTGTAATCATGTATTACTCAGTTTTTTTCACGCAGCGTATCGGTTGCGTGAAACTCGCTACATGTCCTATTTTGATCCGTCTTTGCGGACCACGTCTCCTATTGAAGTCAATGGTTGCGTGAAAATCAACGGATAACACACGGACGACATTTGAAAGCACACGGAACTAAAACGCATGAAATACGGTCCATTTTCGGACGCAGAACAGACACGTTCGTCTGAATCAGGCCTAATACAGAAATATTGCAGTGTATTATAAAAGCGATCAAATGATCGCACCGTAAAGTCCCCCAGTGGGACTAAAAAAAGAAAGGCAAAGTATATAATCTATAAAAATCCCAAGTAAAAAAAATTGAAAACGCACTTTTTCCCCCTTATGGTTTTATGAAAAAACTTTAAAAAGTTACACATATTTGGTATCGCTGCGTCCATAACTACCCCAACTATAAAACTATTATTTAACCCGCATGGTGAACGCCATAAAAAAACAATGCCATAATTGCTGTTTTCTGTCCATTTTGTCTTCACAATTTTTTTTTATAAAAAGTTGCATGTTCTCCAAAATGGTAGGAATAAACTACAAGTCGTCCTGCAAAAAAAAAGGCCTCCTAAAGCTGCATCAGCAGAAAAATAAAGTTATGGCTCTTTAAATATGGCGAGACACACAGAAATGTGGAAAAGTTTTTACTGTGTAAAAGTAGTAAAACATAAGAAAAAAAGATATAAACTTGGTATCGTCGCAATCACAACGACCCGCTGAATAAAGTTACTTATCCCACACTGTAAACGGCGTAGATTTAAGACGCAAAAAAGTGGGGCAATAGCTGTTTTGTTTTCTTTATCACCCCCCCCCCCCAAAAAAAATCGACTGCGCTAGTGATGCAAACGGAAGCTAAGCTTTCAGTTGAGGGGTTAACCCGACGGAACCCTTCAACGGAAGCGCAACGCTTATGTGAACAGGGCCTTACACGTGCACATTTTTTTTTTGAGGACTTGCAAAGGAATAACAGACATCTGAACTTACCACGGCCATGCCTGTAATCACGGCCACGATTGCGGGCACGGCCGGCTGTGGACAGCCGCCCATATTCTCGGCCCTTGCTCCCATACAAAGTATGGGAGCATGGCCCGTAAAAAGCAAAATATAGGATATGTCCTATCTTTTGCGGTACACTTCTATGGCCTGGACTCCTTTGCGTAAATAAACGTCTGGACAATAGAAGTGAATGGGTCCGTAATTGCGGTCCCCATTTTTAAGGTCGTGTTAGAATTCTGTCAATGGACATGTGAGGGACACAAAGGTGCATTGTAGAGAAATATGTTGGAAAATTGTAGAACTTTTCATCGTACAAAGAATTACCTTTTATTTGTGGAAACCATGATATCTCCCAGGAACGTCAGAGGGGTGTTTCTAGACTAGACTATTCTCCCCTATGCACTGGGTAGAAGGAGCGGAGTACAGCACTTGGCTGTTTCTATATTGCACCCATAGAGATTAACTGGTGTGGTGGGCACATGCTCGACTGCCGCTCCCTTCCAATGCAGGGGTGCAGTAAGGAAGATCTGGGGGACCCCCATTCTCGCGATCGGTGGTCCCAGCAATCTCAAAATTAACACAACCTGTGGATAGGTAATAGTTGTCGATTCTCGGACAATCCCTTTTAACAACTGTTTTTGGAAAGAAAAAAAAAACTGCTATAAAAAAAAAACATGTACCGCTCCTCTTTATTAGTTGTGTTTTATATTTGTTTTTGCAGTATGACCTTTTAAAAGGTGTAAAGTTGAGGTGATCGGGCTTACCACGATGGGGGGGGGGACAGATGTCCCCAAAAAATACCTCAACCTGCATATGCTGAGCTTGCAAACGTTTTTAGTCATGTGCAATATTCTTTACTGCTTTTAGGCCCTGTTCACACTGAGTTTTTTTTTGACAAGTTTGACGCGGAAACAGTGCCGCAAAACTCCACAAAAACCGCCCGAAAATGCCTCCGATTGATTTCAATGGGAGTTGAATGAGTTCACGAGTAAAAAAAAAATGTGTTGCGGTAAAAAGCGTCATGACCCATCTTGAGGCGGTTTCCGCCTCCAAAACCCCATTTCAATTAGTCAGAGGATAAAAACGCCTCGACGAGTGTTTTGACGAGTTTTTGTCAAACCACTGTGCAAAAACCGTCTGGAGCCGTTTTTGCAGGAGGAATTTTCCTCCTGCAAAAAACTCAGTGTGAACGCAGCCTTAGAGATATCTGCCTGGTGTTTGGGAGCATACACAGATCATCTCACAAGGCTTTTAAATTGAAAATACGGTGATGACACAAACCTAATATCAAAATCCATGTTACATAACTGTTAAGAGTGCTATTCTATATAATTGTGAGCACAAATGCATACAAAATGTGCATATTAACCCCTTAATGGCTGGCCTATTTTAAACCTTAAGCCCTGTGACGTACTATTACATCATGGGTGGTGGACTGTTAACGTCTGCTGACAGCAGTGATAGCTTAACGTTATCACTGCTTCAAGGCCAGGACCGGAGCTAGCCTCTGATCCGGACGATTAACCCCTTAAATGCAGCGGGGTTCCGATTACTGCTCCGGCAGACCGGAGGCCTGACTGGCCTCCTGTCTGGCTAGAACGGATGCCTGTTAGGTCCCGCCCAGGGGCCTAAAAGGCGTCCGGCCGCAGTGACAAGATGGCACAGGCTCAGAACCTGAGCCTGTGACATCAGCCGCTGGTGTCAGCTGTATGTTACAGCTGACACCGTGCTGTAACGGCAGGGAATGGAGCTAGCTCCGATGCCTGCCATTAACCCCTTAAATGACGCGATCAAAAGCGATCATCTTAGTGGTTTGTAGCGATCGGCATCGACATTGTGATCGTTGCTATGGCAACCAGAGGCCTAATAATGGCCTCCTGGTCTGCCACGTACGATAGCCTATCGGGCCCCGCCCACAGATGGGACCTAATAGGCTTGCTGTCAGTGAATGACTGACAGCTCTAATGCATTGCACTACGTGGGTAGTGAAATGCATTCGAGTAAAGATCAGAGGTGCAGGCCCTGAAGTCCCATAGTGGGACGAAAAAAAAAAGTTTAATAGAAGTGTAAAAAGAAAAGTTTCAAGTCTTATTATAGGAAAAAAAGGAAACCATTAAAAAAAAAGAGTACACATATTTGGCATCATTGTGTCCATAACGACCCAATCTATAAAACTGTAATGTTTTTTTCCCACACTGTGAACACCGCAAAAAAACAATGCCATAATCGCTATTTTTTTTTTTTTTTTATCACCACCCCTCACCAAACACGGAATAAAAAGTGATCATAAAGTCCCATGTACCCCAAAATATTTCCAATAAAAATTATAAACCGTCTCGCAATAAACAAGCCCTTAGGCCTTATTCACACGAATGTGTTATACGTCCGTTAGTGAATGGGCCCGTTCAGACTGTCAGTGATTTTCACGCAACATATGTGCGCTGCGTAAAGCTCACGACATGTCCTATACTTACCAGTGTTTCGTGCTGCACGCACCCATTGAAGTCAATGGGTGCGTGCAAATCGCGCACGGCACACGGAAGCACTTCCGGGTGACGCGCGTGATTCGCGCTACAGCTGGTAAAGAAGAGAAGGGAAACCTAAAATCCCCTCCTTGACTGTGTCGTCACATAAAAAAAGTGTCCTAATGATGCTGGCTTCGCGAAAATCACGCAGTCACGCACCATATACACGTCACACTAAACTTTTTTACAAGCAAAACGCAGCGTTTTTTGCACGCGCAAAACTGACATATTCGTGTGAATAAGGCCTTACACAGTTTTTTTGGACTGAAAAATAAAAACAATTATTTATCAGTGCGACACTGGCCACGTATCTCTGAAATATTATTTATTTACCCCATTATTATACCCTCTTATTATGCCCTGATGTACTCCGCACAGATTACATATGCCCCACATTATAAACTAAAATACCAGCAAAACCCCAAGCAAAATATGCGCTCCAAATGGTGCTCCTTTCCTTCCGAAGCCTACAGCGTGCCCAAACAGTTTATGTCCACATATATGGCATAGCCATAGCCGGGAGAACCCGCTTAGCAGTTTACGAGGTGTGTGTCTTCAGTGGCACAAACTGGGCACAACATATTGTGCACTAAAGTGGCATATCGGCGGAAAATTGCAATTTTCACTTTGCACCATCCACTGCGCATTAATTAGTAATGGAAAAACACCTGTGGGGGGCAAAATGCTCACTACACCCTTTAAAATGCCTCAAGGGGTGTAGTTTCCAAAATGTGGGTCACTACTTGGGGGTTTGTTTTACTATTTGACCTCAGAGCCCTGCAATTGTGGGCCAATGCTCTGAAAATAACCAAAATAGACCTCAAATGCGCATGTTGCTCTTCACTTCTGAGCTGTCATATGTCCATTCAAATGTTAAATGCCTTGAGAGGTGTAGTTTCCAAAATGGGGTCACTTCTTGGGGGCTTCCACTGTACTCTGGTACCTTTTTTAGGGTTTTGCAAATGCGACATGGCGTCCGAAAACTAATCCAGCAAAATCTGCATTTCTGAGCCCTGCTGTGTGTCAAGACAGCTGTTTATGACCACATGTGTGGTGTTTCCGTACTCTGGAAAAGTTGCTTTACAAATGTTGGGGCGCGTCTTCTTTTATCACTGAGGAAAGAGAAATATTAAACTTTGGAAAAAAATTGGATATTCATTTTTACGGCCTAATTCCAATAAATTCTGTGGGGTCAAAGTTCTAAGCCTTGTAACATCCTAGAAAAATTAAAAGGATGATACATTTAAATTTAGAGAAATGCTAAGTTTGTGTTTTTCGCAAAATTTTGGTGTTTTCCACAATAAAATACTGAATGTATCGACAAAATTTTACCACTAACTCAAAGTATAATGTGTCATGAGAAAACAATCTCAGAAATGCTTGGTTAGGTATAAGCATTCCAGAGTTATTACCACATAAAGTGACACGTCACATTTGAAAAATGAACATGCCAACTTGGGTTAATGACCAAGCTATTTTTTGAAGTTTTTCCATAGTCTCATTCCAAGAGCTATAACGTTTTTATTTTTATTTTTGCGTCGACATAGCTGTATAAGTTCTTGGTTTTTGCGGGACAAGTTGTATTTTTTAACAGCACCATTATGGGTTACATATAATTTATTGATTAACTTTTTTTGGGGGGGAAATGGAAAAAAAAAAACAAATTTTGCCACTTCTCTTTTTTTTTTTTTTTGCGTCTTAGATTTACGTCGTTTACTGTGTGGTATAAATAAAATAACTTTATTCAGTGGGTCATTAGGATTGTGGCGATACCAAATTTATATAGATTTTGTATGTTTTTATTACTTTTAAACAGTCGCCATGTTTCAAGAGCCATAATGGTTTTATTTTTACGCTGATGCAGCTGTATGAGGGCTTGTTTTTTGCGGGACGACTTCTGGTTTTTATCAGTATTATTTGAGTACAGTTGACTTTTTGATCACTTTTTTTTTTTTTTTTTTTTTTTTATGAACAGAAACCAGCAATTCTGGCATTGTTTTTATTTTATCTTTTATGGCATTCATAGTTTTTTTTTATTTTTCCATATTAAAGTATTTTTAGTCCCACTAGGGAACATCACTATGCGATCTTCTGATCGCTTTTACAATACACTGCAATACTTCTGTACTGCAGCATATTCCCTGTCAGTGTAAAACGGACATGCACCTGCTAGGTAATGCCTCAGGCATGGCTTAGCAGGCATCCACTACAGGCAGACCTGGGGGCCTTTGTTAAATGTCACGGGTGATTAAAGCGGTCTTTTTGGAAGTGCTGCTTCCTTGTCTATTTTTGTTTGCCCAATATTGATGACCGTGGACCAGGTCCTATTGAGGCGTACACCCATCTGTGGTCCAGTGCTGTGGAATTCTTCTATTTTATTTTTTATCAGGCCCCCAGCTGCCATAGAAGCCATTGGCACCCTGCGATTGCAATCGCAGGGTGCTGACGGGGTGAGAGAGGGAGCACCCTCCCTCCATATCCACTTGGATGCGGCCCTCACTATTGAGCGCCGCATCTAAGAAGTTAAACGGGTGAGATCGATGTTGAAATCTATCCCACCCGTTAGTGCAGGTGTTCGGCTGGCTATAGACCGCCGCACACCCCCTTTAGCCGGCACAGGACACCCGTGCCGGACTTATGTCAGAGCACAGAGAAAAGGCGTAGTGGCGGACATTAAGGGGTTAAAAAATAAAAATGTAAATCTACCATTGGTTGAACTTGATGGACATGTGTCTTTTTTTCAGCCGCACTAACTATGTATAATAAAATGATTGGTTTTTTTTCTCCGATTCCATAACGTTTTCATAGTCTTGCAGATTAAGTGGATAAGTCTTGTCTATTCCTAAATCTAGCCATATGCATAAGATCCATGGCTGATAGGGGAGTCGGGGGAGATGCAGACAATCATACATGTTTACTGCCATAGGCATCACATCCCAAGGAGAGTACATAGCCAATCTTTGTCTGATGTTTGTCATTTGAAATGGGATTGAACTTCAGTACTAGGTACAGCCGCACACACATAGACAGGACTTTGTTGGTAAGTCCAGTGAAGGGGAAGTGGTCTTTTCATTTTGCTGATCACTGGGGATCCAGGGGGATTAGATCCCCACTTATCACAAGTGAATGGCACAAAATGGAAGGCGTGTGAAATATGAGAACTATTTAGTAAAAATATCAATCTGGCACCTCCTTTTTAAATAGTTTTTGGTTTTTTTCTAAAAAAAAAGGTCTATCTGAGTGATGGGTGTAACTTTCCAAATACTTTTTATTAATTATAACTTTTACTTTGAGATGCAGCTTCTTTTGTATTCTGTAAACAATACAGCTGTGTCGTGTGATAAGACTTGAATCCGTCAGGTCTGCGGGACTGACTGGTTCAGTGACAGCGGGTCCTGCGTATCTCTGACTCGCTGGATCCAAATGTAATCTATCACATGTGATTGATAACCGCTCTATTCTGCGTGTCATAGACGCAGGATCCGCTGACCCTAAAACAGTCATTGCTGCTGACCTGACTGATACAGGTTCCAGCACTAGATACTACAAAGCAGCAGTATCTCAAATAGTACAAATAATTTTTAATAACGTATTCAGAAAACTGCACCAATCATATATTTAACTATTTTAAAGGTGTACACAGCCTTTAATGTCAAAGAGGTGGCCCGCCTCTCTATGAACGAGAGATGAGCCACTCGGAAATAGCACCTCTCGCTGTGGTGGACCTAACCCAGCAATGTTTTAAATGGTCAGCCGTTCATTTGAATGTCCGCCTGTAATACTACTATCCTTCCCAGCAGTTGTCAAAGTGGTAATGTATGACCGGCTTTAATGGAGATATCAGCTGATCACTGGGTCAGCTTCTATTTATAAAGGGGTTGTTTTCGTGAGAAACATTCTGATTTCAATGTATTTTTTTTCTCGGTCTCTGTTAGCTTCCCTTGGTGCAATTTTTGGGATCACTACCTGTGTCACAGCTCAGATTCGGGAGAAACCAGATGACTTGGCCAATTACTTTGTAGGGGGTTGTGTCTCTGGTGCCTTTCTTGGAATTAGAAGTAAGTATTCTTCTATAATATAGACCTCTTAAGGATCGGTTTTTCATTTTAAAATGAGAGGTGAGAGCCTGGCCATGTCCACAATGCCTGGGATTGGATGTTTTGTAATTTGAAGCCTCATTCCAGAATGAAATTTAAAGTTATTGTAGTGTTGCATAAATATCAGTTTTCTAATTTTTCTGCTTGTAAGCCTTCTGGATAAGGGGACACTTATTGTAACTTTGGTTCTTGTACCCATCCATAAATGCCACCACCACCACCTCCCATGGTATGTATTAGTACAGTATAAGAGCTTCCCAACCTTTTCAGGCTCGAGGCACCCCTGGGAAAAAAATAACATCCTCAGGGCACCCTTCCCAAAAATTGTTTACAAAACGCTAAAAACAAGCACTACACTCTAGGGGTATGTTTACACTGCGTTTTTTGTAAGGCAGAAAAAAAAAATCTACTTCAAAATTCCTAAAAGAATCTTGAGGCATATTTTGAATTGACTGCATTGTTTGACGCTTTTTTTTTCGGTGTGTTTTGCCCACATTTTTTTTTAAGCCGTTGAAGCGAATGCAAAAACCGCAGGCAAAAAAAGCTCCAAACAAGCGCCACAGGTATTTTCTGCCTCCTATTAATTTCAATGGGAGGTCAGAGGCGGAAACCACTCAAAGACCATCAGCCCCCCACTCACAGTAAAATGACAATCAGCCCCTCTAGTAAAGTGACAGTCACAGACAAGGTGTGCTTACTCCTGGGGAAGGAATAAATGAGGTATGAGAGGACTACAGGATGGGCCATTTATATGGATACACCTAAATAAAATGGGAATGGTTGGTGATATTAACTTCCTGTTTGTGGCACATTAGTTTATGGGAGGGGGGAAACTTTTCAAGCTGGGTGTTGACCATGGCGGCCATTTTGAAGTCGGCCATTTTGTATCCAACTTTAGTTTTTTCAATGGGAAGAGGGTCATATGACACATCAAACTTATCGAGAATTTCACAAGAAAAACAATGGTGTGCTTGGTTTTAACGTTACTTTATTCTTTCATGAGTTATTTACAAGTTTCCGACCACTTATAAAATGTGTTCAAAGTGCTGCCCATTGTGTTGGATTGTCAATGCAACCCTCTTCTCCCACTCTTCACACACTGATAGCAACACCGCAGAAGAAATGCCTCCCGATCTGACCCCCTTAGACTTTTATCTTTGGAGTCATCTGAAGGCAATTGTCTATGCTGTGAAGATACGAGATGTGCAGCAACTGAAACTACGGATACTGGAAGCCTGTGCTAGCATTTCTTCTGCGGTGTTGCGATCAGTGTGGATCAATAGGACTGATTAGAATAAACTGTAATTGAATACTGTACTGTCTGCACTGTTCGTGTCTTAAACCACAAATAAGTCATTGCAAACTCATACAAAATATGCAGGAAACATCTGAGTTTATGTATACAGCATTGTTTCCCCTCACTAACTCTGCTTTACTATTCACAGCTCACAGTTATGCGACTGGGACCTCGGCATGTGTGGCACTTGGTGTCTTAGCTGCTCTAGCCAAGAGCTCAAAAAGGGACGGATGGGAATTTATTACATCTGAACCAAAACTCTGAAGCTCTTAAACTATTTGTCCTGTGATGTTAGTGTTAAAAATAAATCTATATATATAAATCTGTTTGCCGCCTTTTCTCTTTTTTTTTTTAAATGCTTTATTTTCAAAACTCTTGTTGTACAAAACACGTACCAATATACAAGTAATACAAAACAAGACATTCAGACAGGCATTAGTATCATATAGAAATGTCGATCTAGAGCCGATTCAGTATATAACCGATACAAGATGTCATGAACAAATACACAGTGAACAGTGTGGTCCCTGTTCTTCCTAAACCTCTGTCCCTACCTACTTGTACGACCCGACATAAACGACTGCGCACAACTGGGCGGCATTCCCTATTCTGGTACAAGTGAAACTGATAAGACAGAGACAGTACGAAATAACAAAGGGTCACCTGGGAAGTACACTGAGGGAGAGGCAGGGCAATTGCACCACGAACGCAAACGGCGGAGTCAGGCAGGCAGGGTCAAACCGGGAGAGAGCGGAACAAAGAAAAGTCAGGAGTCCAGCTGGGGTCAGGTCACAAGGAGTCAAAATGCAAGTCGCTCAGGGGAGTCTGAAACAAGGGAAAGCACCAGGCAAGGTAACTAATTACAAAGTCCTACTATCCCAGGCTGAACTAAATAAGGAGAAGGCGGGAGCTCAGGAACATCAGCCAGGCTTTGATTGGCCTGAGCTCCTGTTGGCTGCAGACTGCCTCAGTCTGCCAGGCCAGGCGACGCCCGAGCGAGTAACTCTCGATGTCCTGGGAGCCGCAGGCAGATAGTACATGACACAAGACATGTACAATTATTGTCCCCAAGAGCCTAGCT
The DNA here is from genome assembly GCF_050947455.1 of Rhinoderma darwinii. Taxonomy (NCBI): domain Eukaryota; kingdom Metazoa; phylum Chordata; class Amphibia; order Anura; family Rhinodermatidae; genus Rhinoderma; species Rhinoderma darwinii. The sequence continues at coordinate 248,298,995 of NC_134687.1, read as the reverse complement.
CAATCAAAACTACCATACACACACAATCATCCTTGTGCTCTAACCCCCTCCCCCCCCCCACATCCCGACACGTTCAAGTGACAATTAGACCGCAGTCTCCAACCACCTTGACCAAATTTATCCTGACATTTCCTGCTAAGGTATAGCTTCTTATACATGGGTACATATTTATTTACTAGTTGCAGCCAGTGTATTCAACTCGGACGTTCTGTGCTCTTCCAAGCCATAATTCTATTCTGCCAGGCACAAAAAATAAAGCAAAAGAATATCTTATAGTGGTTTTGTATAACTCATCCATAATGCCCAATAGGCACATCTGAGGGGTAAGACGACGCGGAAACTCATAATGGGTATGTAGAAATTCTATTACCTCCGACCAAAAGGGGGCAACTCTGGGACACAATCACACACAATGTAGAAAGGTACCAACTAACGACTGGCATCGAAAACAACTATCTGAAGCCAATGCGCCCATCCTATGCAAGAACAGAGACTATTGGAAATTCCCTTGCACTCACCACTGAATCAAAAAAGGAGGATTCTACCTCCTGCCAGTCCTCTTTCAAATTAGGGACATCATCCCTCCATTGCAGAAATGCCTTATCAAAGGGTCTAGCACCCATATATGTAATGAAGGTGTACAATTGAGTGAGGACCCTTGAGAGGTCTGGAGCACCAATAAGGTCCTCCAATCAAGAGAAACCCACCTGAAGCGACGTAGAGCCAAATTAGGCACACCAGGCATGCCGTAGCTGGAGATAATGAAAAAAACATGTCTTTGAAATGTTATACCTATCCTGATGTTGTGAAAAAGATACCAAGCCAGAATCTGCATTACATACCTGCCCCAGAAATTTGACCCCTGCCCCGGACCACATCACCGCTCCCGGCAAAGATTCAAGATGAGGCAACCAAGGATTACTCCATAGTGGAGTACGAGGGGACCGTACTGACCTTTAGTAGAGCGTGCGCTGTCCTCCAGGCTACAGCCACCATCCGAAGTGGCAGTGGCACACAGCTCGGGGATTTAAATCTGTATAGCAAATTTGTCAGACTTTCATAAGAAGTCATAAGCGCCCCAGCCAGTGCGGTGGCTGCATTACTCATATCTATAGCTATCACCCCAACGAGCCCTCACCAGCTGAGAAGCTAAATAATAACCATGAAGATTTGGCCCCGCCATTCCCCCCCCTGTCGTTTAGGGGCCTGCAACAGACTCCGGCTGAACCTAGGAACTCGACCCTGCCAATAAAACGATCGCAGTATGCTATCAAGCTGTTTAAAGAATTTTTGGGATAACACAATAGGACAAGCCCGAAATAGGAATAAAAACTTAAGTATATCATCTTAAATAAATTAATCCTTCCATACAGTGACAGAGGAAGGTTCCGCCAGGTGTTCAACTGTCTCTCAGTGGCTACCACCAAAGGGTCAAGGTTCAGTTCCCTATATCTTGTTAGATTGAGGGTATGTTCACACAACGCAAAATACATCTGAAATGACGGAGCTGTTTTCAGGAGAAAACCGCTCCTAAATTTCAGACGTTTTTGCATGTACTCGAGTTTTTCGCGGCGTCTTTTACGGACGTAATTGGAGCTGTTCTTCATTGGAGTCAATGAAAAACGGCTCCAAAAACGTGTCCTGCACTTCCTTGACACGGGCGTAATTTTACGCGCCGTCTTTTGACAGCGACGCGTAAAATTACACCATCTGCACAGAACATCGGAAGACCCATTGCAAGCAATGGGCAGCTGTTTGCAGATGTATTGGAGCAGTCTTTTCAGGCGTAAAATGCCTCCATTACGTCTGAAAATAGGTCGTGTGCACATACCCGAAGGGAGATTTCAATCCCCCAATATGTAAATTGCGAGACTATCTGCAATGGTACAGGGAGGTCCTGGCAGGAGCAATAACCAGGAGTAAGTAGAAACATAACAGATTTTGGCCCGATTAACCGATAGACCAGAAAAACTACCAAATGTATCGATCAGCTCAAAGAGAGAAGCCAAGGAAGGATCATCATCCGCCAAGTACACAAGTGTCATCTGCATATAAAGATATTTTTTCCATGCAGCCTCTCATGATAGCATGTATATCGGGAATGGCGGATAGCCACTGCCAGGGGTTCGATGGCAAGGGCAAATAACTGTTTGCTGCCTTTCTAAAACATGTTCGCACTTAAATATAAGAATCCAAAGATCTCTCTTTGTATTCTGTATACAGAGCACCTGTATTGTGCGCTAAGGCTGGGTTCACACAACCTATTTTCAGACGTAATGGAGGCGTTTTACGCCTCGAATTAAGTCTGAAAAACGGCTCCAATACGTCGGCAAACATCTGCCCATTACTTTCAATGGGCTTTACGATGTACTGTGCTGACGACCTGTCATTTTACGCGTCGCTGTCAAAAGACGGCATGTAAAATTACAGCCTCGTCAAAAGAAGTACAGGACACTTCTTGGGACGTAATTGGAGCCGTTTTTCATTGACTCCAATGACGTACAGCTCCAAATTACGTCCGTAAAAGATGCCCTGCAAAACGCGAGTACATGCAATTACGTCTGAAATTCAGGAGCTGTTTTCTCCTGAAAACAGCTCCGTAATTTCAGACGTAATTGCAGTTATCGTGTGCACATACCCTAAGACCTAAATTAGTCAGGTCTGCGGGACTGTCTGATTCAGTGACAGCGGGTCTCCGACGGACTCACACCGACCCTTTACTGATGACCTATTCTGTGGATACGTCCATATAAAAAACAGCCCCCAACCTGGACAACTCCTTTGATTCCAACCTGCTATGGATGGTTTGCATAAGTTTTATTTAAAACATTTTTTAGAGATAGGATCTTTAGTGGAAAACAGGGAAGCTTTTATGCTTCTGATGGTGTTCCATCTTGTTTGTTACAAACAAAAATATACTACTTACATGGCCTTAACACGCTAGTGACCGCCCGATAGTATTTTTACGGCGGCCACTAACGGGTTTTGTTCCGATGCATAGGCCTTTTTACGGCGCTGCATCGGAATAAATAAACAGAGCAGGAAGCCGTTAAATCTCCCTGCTCACAGATACCAGAGGTAGCTGAGGGCTGGGGACATCCCTGCTCGAACGGGTGAAATCGATATCAGTATAGCGAGCGCCGCATCTGAGTTGTTTTGGAGAGGGAGGGAGCTCCCTCTCCCACAGACACCCGGTGATAAGATCGCCGAGTGTCTGTGTCTCAGAGGGCAACCGGGGGCCTAATTAAGGCCCCCAGGTCTGCCTGTAGTAAATGCCTGCTAGGTCATGCCAGAGGCATGACCTAGCAGATGCCTGTCCGTTTTACACGGACAGGCATAATACACTGCAATACAGAAGTATTGCAGTGTATTATAAATGCGATCGGATAATCCCATAGTGAAGTCCCCTAGTGGGACTAGTATAAAAAGTTTAAAAAATATGAAGAACACACTTTTTCCCCTTACAAACTGCTTTATTATTAAAAAACAAAATAAAAGTAAAAAGTTACACGTTTGGTCCGTAACGACCCCAGCTATCATTTAACCTGCTCGGTGAACGTCGTAAAAAATAAAAAATAAACATGCAAAAATTGCTGTTTTCTTTGAATCCTGCCTTAAAAAAATATTTGATCAGTGATAAGAATTTGGTATTGTTGCAATCACAACAACCCACTGAATAAAGTTAGTGTTATTTATACCACATGGTAAACGGTGTAAATTTAGGACGCAAAAATGTGTGGCGAAATTGCAAGTTTTTTTTCTATTCCCCCCCCCCCCCCCCCAAAAAAAAGTTAATAAAAGTAATCAAATTCTATGTACCCCAAAATGGTGCTATTAAAAACTGCAACTTGTCCCGCAAAGCACAAGACATTATACAGCTATGTCGACGCAAAAATAAAAAAAGTTATAGCTCTTGGAATGCGACTATGGAAAAACGTAAAAAATGGCTTGGTCATTAAGGTCTAAAATAGGCTGGTCATTAAGGGGTCAAACATGGGCCAATGATCAGGTGAATAAGCGTTTGTATGGCTGCCTATTCCCAATCATTGCCATGCTTTAAAAAGGAACGAAAAAAAGAGAGAGATGGCGCTCCTCTGGGGTGATGTTGTATGTACTGATGGTATTTTTTGTATGGTGAAGTTGTAATCAACTCACCTGATGTAGTTGTGCAGGATCAACAGCACAACTTGACTTTATTGCTCGTCTGGTGAACTTTCCGGTACACTGTGCTAGCCTCTGGAGCGGACCCACGGTGGATGCCTCCTGTGCTGGAGTTTCCTCTACGTGGCCTTCAAACGTGCTTTTTGGGATAAAAAATAGCTCCTTGTATCAGGCGCTTCTGTGTAGCTGGTGCGTGTTCATTACAGACCCATTGGATAAAATATGAATGGTTTATTAAACATTACGTATATTTATAAAACAATAAAAAGAGGTGAGAGAGAATATGCTGCAACGCGTTTCAACCTCGGGCTGAGGTCTTCGTCAGGCATATAAACTTTTTTTTACTAAAACATGCATCTTAAATATCCGTGTCATATGGTTCACACCCGGGTCAGACTATCAGGGTCGGAGTTCAAAGAGGTGAGCGAGAATCGGCTTCGTTCTAAGTGAGCTATTTTGGGTTCATTCAGCGGCACATATTTGTTTTGGATAAGGAGTTTATTATATGTTTTCTGTCGTTTGTTTTTTTAAATTTGTTTATTAATGTTTTTATCAGCAATATGTAAAGAAAGTATCTTTTAACTTAAATTGCAGAAACCTCCAAAATTATTTATATTTTTACTGGCAACATCATGTTGTATTCCACGGGTTCTTTTTGTATCTAATCTTGAGTGATGTGTGTTTCTCCCTAAAAATGTTGTAGTTTCATTTTGGTAACTTATTTCAGTGCATCCTATTGATGTTTCTTCTATTGACTTCTCTTAGGACGTCGTAGTTCCTCTTGGTATCAAAAGACACAACCAGGAGAAGAACACGATAATGGTATTGTTACATTGTTTTGAAAATTATATTTTATTCTCTGCGAGTCTTGTTGAATGTATCTTATATTTTTTTTCTTTTCTTTTTTTATAATAAATTAGTCAGAGTCTATTTTCTCATTGAGTCCATTTGGACTCAGGGATTCAAACTTGAAGATCCAAAATTATTCCCGTTTATTCAGTGTTTGTACTCTATTGTGTGTATTTATGTCTATCTGTTCTATAGGGGAAATTCTGATATTTTATGTAAAATAGAACTCCAGTTTTTAGGGTGGGACTACCACTTGAAGAACTTTCCTACCAAAAGCCAGGTCAGAGGCTGAATGCAGCTGTAACCTATAGTGCTTAATAAAGGTGTGGGTTGAACTCCATGTAGCCGCCTTGCAAATCTGGTCTAGAGATGCGTTGGCTTTTTTCTGCCCAAGAAGTAGATACAGCTCTAGTGGAATGAGCTCCAAAGAATTCTGGGGGTTTAATGTTCTGGCCCACATAGCCTAAGTGTATGGCCTGTTTAATCCCCCTTGCTATTGTTGGCCTACTAGCTGCAGAACCGCTATTTGGACCCTGAAATTAAATTTACAGATTCTCGAAAGACCTCCAGTCTTTTGGGACCTCTAGGTAGTGAACTAAACACCTCCTCACATCTAAGCAATTAAACTCCTGCTCCTTTGGATTTTTTGGGGAGTTACAGAAGGAGGGAAGAATAATTTCCTGATCTTAATGGAAGGGGGAAATAACCTTGGGTAAGAAAACCTGGTATGGGCTTCTTAATTACCATATGCTCCAACACTAAATTATAAGGAGGGAAGGCGGAGAGGGCTTGAATCTCGCTTACTCTACGGGCGGTGGTAACAGCTAGAAAAAGGTCATCTTTAGAGTGAGAAACTTGATGGACAGGGAGTCTAGATGTTCAAAGGATGAACCGATCATGGCAGTAAGTACCATAGTGGCACTGAAGATCTTATTTGAGGTTTTCTTCTGGAGGCCACTATTAGGAACCTCCTGATCCAGGGGTGGTCATCTAACCTGAAATCATAAAAGGAGCTTAGAGCAGAAACTTGTACCTTTAGCATATTAGGCTTGAGATTTTTGTCCAGCCCGGCCTGGAGAAAATCTAGAATCAAGGTTATATCAGGATCCGTTAAGGGATTTATATAATTTCCAATAAAGGAGAGAAAGGCTTTCCGGACCCTTAAATATATTTTTGAAGTAACCGGTTTCCTACTCACTAATAATGTGGAAATGACGGATTCTGAAATACCTCTCTTTCTGAGAATCATCCTTTCAATCTCCATGCTGTAAGATGCAGCCTGTTGATGTTGGGATGAACCACCGGGCCCTCGGACAGGAGATCTGGTCTGTCTGGGAAAATCCATGTTTGAGTTAAGGTCAGCTTCCTCAGCCACGTGAACCATGCTCTTTTTGGCCAAAATGGAGCGATTAAAGAGGCTCTGTCACCACATTATAAGTGCCCTATATTGTACATGATGTGATCGGTGCTGTAATGTAGATTACAGCAGTGTTTTGACCTATATTAGCTTTATGGTAATGAGTTTCTTAACACCTTCCCGCCGCAGCCCTTCCTCCCCACCTTCCAAAAGCCATAACATCTTTATTTTTCCGTTGATATAGTACTATGAGGGCTTGATTTTTGCGAGAAGTGTTGTAGTTTTTCATAGCACCATTTATTTTGCCATATAATGTACTAGGAAACGGGGCAAAAATTATTTGTGGGGTAGAAAATGAAAAAAACAGCGTTTCCTCCATGTTTTTTTGTGTGCCGTTTTTACGGAATTCACTGTGCAATTAAAACAACATGTTAACTTTATTCTGTGGGTCAATACGATTACGGCAATACCAAATATATATAGGTTTTTTTCTATATTTTACTACTTTTACAAGTAAAAACCTAAGTTCAAAAAAGAAAATTTATTTTGTGTCACCAAATTCCGAGAGCCATAACTTTTTTATTTTTCCGTCGATTAAGTGGTATGAGGGCTTATTTTTTGTGGGATAAGCTGTAGTTTTTAATAATACCACTTTGGTGTACATGCGACGGTTTGATCACTTTTTATTTCATTTTTTTGTGGGAGATTAGGTGACCAAAAAATAGAGATTCTGGCGTTTACAATTTATTTTTTTACGGCGTTCACCGTGCGGGTTAAATAATGATATATTGTAATAGTTCAGACTTTTACGGACGCGGCGATACCAATTATGTTTATTTATTTCTTTTTTTACTATGCTCTAGGGGGGAAATGTGAAAAGGTTTTTTTTTTTTTTTTTTAACTTTTAACCCCTTCACGCCATTTCACGTACAGTTACGTGATGGGAGATGGTCTTTTCGCGCATCTCCACGTAACTGTACGTGAAGGAGATGAAGCTGGCTCAGGAGCTGAGCCAGCGACATCACCGCCGGGTGACAGCTGTATGTTACAGCTGGCACCCTGAGGTATCGGCCAGGACCGGAGCTAGCCTCCGATCCAACCGATTAACCCCTCACATGCTGCGTTCAATAGAGATCGCAGCATGTGAGGAGTTTATAGCCACCGGCGCCCCAGCAACGAGATCGCTGGGTTGCCGGTGGCTGCAAAGGCGATCGGAGGGCTAATGCTTACCTCCCGATCAGCCTGTAACGGAATCCTCCTATGCCCTGTCGTCGGCGGGGCCCAGGAGGCTTCCGGTACCATCGGCAAGATGGCGCCGGCTCAGCTTCCGGCTCAGAAGCTGAGCCGGCGTCATCAGCAGTGGGTGTCCGCTGTATGTTACAGCGGACACCCCGATCTATCGGCAGGTCCCTGAGCTAGCTCCGATTCCTGCCATTAACCCCTTCAATGCAGCAATTCAATGCAATCGCTGCATCAAAGTGGTTTGTATGCAATCGGCAGCCTTGCCATGCGATGGCAAGGCTGGCGACTGCTACTATGGCAACAGGATGCCTAACAATGGCTTCCTATCTGCCATTACGTTAGCCGATTAGGCCCCGCCCGGAGGCGGAGCCTGATCGGCTTGCTGTCAGTGAACAACTGACAGTTCTAATACATTGCACTACATAGGTAGTGCAATGTATTAGAACATCAAACAAACATTTGGACCTTCAAGTCCCCTGCTGGGACTAAAGAAAAGTGTAAAAAAAAAAAGTGTAAAAAAAGTAAAAATAAAAGTTGTAAAAAATACAATAAAAGTTTAAAATAATAACACAAAACACAATCGCCCTTTTTCCCTTATCAAGTCATTTATTATTGAAAAAAATAATAAAGACATACATATTTGGTATTGCTGCGACCGTAACAACCTGAACTATAAAAATATTATGTTATTTATTCCACACAGTGAACGCCGTAAAAAAAAACTAAAAAATACTGACATAATTGCTATTTTTTGGTCACTTTGTCTTCCAAAAATTGAAATAAAAAGTGATCAAAAAGTCGCATGTACCTAAAAATGGTACCTATAAAAACTATAACTCGTCTCGCTAAAAACAAGCCCTCATACAGCTCCGTCGTCGAAAAATGTAAAACCGTTATGGCTCTCACAACTTGGCGACAGAAAAAATCCATTCTCTTTACAAAAGTTATTTTATTGTGCAAAAAGTTGTAAAACATAAAAAGTGCTATAAATTAGGTACTACCGGAATCGGACTGACCCGCAGAATAAAGCTAACATGTAATTTATAATGCGTGGTGAACGCTGTATAAAAAAAAACTAAAAAAATATGCGAGAATTGCTGTTTTTTGGTCACCTGGCCTCCCAAAAAAAAAAGGATAACAAGTGATCAAAAAGTTGCATGTACCCCAAAATGGTACCAATAAAAACTACAGCTCATCCAACAACAAACCAGCCGTCATACCACTACGTCTATGAAAAAATAAAATTAGTCAAGGCACCAATAAGCCAGGAAATAAAAATATGCAGTTGTGCCGACCCGAGGGGAACGTTTCTTCTGTTTCAAGTGGCGAATTATCAAGGCCCCTAAAATTAGGGAACCAGGAAGGGGAGGGCCCAAACATATCTGCTGGAAGTGAGGGCGCCCGTATTATACCAGGACAACACTTTCCCAGCAAAATTCCCCAAACTTCAAAGGTGCCGAGTGTGGACCAAAAGGGGAATAAGTAAAGACTATTTATTAGTGCGACACCGGCCTGTGCAGAAAGGATTGCTCCCCAGCATAACACACATCTATGGATTATTGTATTGTTTTTTTTTACCCCACTATACCACCTGTCTATGCCCCTTATATACTCCGCCCGCCTTACATGTACCCCCACATTATAAACGGAAACACCAGTAAGACTCAAAACAAAACTACTACAAGCAAAATCCACGCTCCAAAAGCCAAATGGCGCTACCTCCCTTTTGAACCCTACAGTGTGCCCAAACAGCAGTTTACTTCCACATATATGGCATTGCCATACCCGGGAGAACCCTTTTAACCGTTTTTGGGGTGTGTGTCTCCAGTGGCACAAGCTGGGCGCCACATATTGGCATATCTATTGAAAAAGCATTTTCACTCTGCAACATCGAGTGCACACCAATTTCTGCCAATCACCTGTGGGGTTAATATGCTCACTACACCCCTAGGAATACCTTGAGGGGTGTAGTTTCCAAAATGGGGTCACTTCTGGGGGGTTTCCACTGTTTTGGTCCCACAGGGACTTTGCAAATGCGACATAGCGCCCAGAAACCAATCCAGCAAAATCTGTACTCCAAAAGCCAAATGGCGCTCCTTCCCTTCTGAGCCCTAATCTGTGCCCAAACAGCAGTTTATGACCATATGTGGTATTGCCGTACACAGGAGAAGTTGCTTTACAAGTGTTGGGGTGCTTTTTTTCATTTATTTGTTGAGAATATGAAACATTTTCAGCTAAAACTACGTCTTATTGAAGAAAAAGGATTTTTTTTATTTTCACTGCCCAATTCTAATAAAATCTATGAAACACCTGTGGGGTCAAAATGCTCACTACACCCCTAGATGAATTCCTCAAGGGGTGTAGTTTCGTGAATCGAGTCACTTTTGGGGAGATTCCACTGTACTGGCACCTTAGGAGCTTTGCAAAAGTGACATGGTGTCAAGAAACCAATCCAGCAAAATCTGTGCTCCAAAAGCCAAATGGCACTCCTTCTCTTCTGATCCTTGCCGTATGCCCAAACAGCCATTTATGACCACAAATTGGGTATTGCCGTACTCCAGAGAAGTTGCTTTACAAATGTTGGGGTTCTTTTATTCCTTTATTTGTTGAGAAAATGAAAAATTTTGAGCTAAAGCTACGTCTTATTGGAAAAAAATGATTTTTTTTATCTTCACTGCCCAATTCTAATAAAATCTATGAAACCCCTGTGGGTTCAAAATGCTCACTACACCCCTAGATGGATTCTTCAAGGGGTGTAGTTTCCTAAATGGAGTCACTTTTTTGGTGTTTTCACTGTTTTGGTCCCTTAGGGGCTTTGCAAATGTGACGTGGTCTCTGCAAACCATTCCTGCTAAATTTGAGCTCCAAAAGACAAATGGCGCTCTTTCCCTTCTAAGCTCCACCGTGTGTCCAAACAGCCGTTTATGACCACATGCGGGGTATTGTTTTACTCGGGAGAAATTGCTTTACAAAAGTAGTGGTGCATTTTCTCCTTTTAGTCCTTGTGGAAATTAGAAAAAATTAGCTAAACCTACATTTTCTTTGAAAGAATGTATATTTTCATTTTCACGGCCTACTTCCAATAATTTCTGCAATAAACCTGCGGGGTCAAAATGCTAACTATACCCCTAGATAATTTCCTCAAGGGGTATAGTTTCCAAAATGGGGTCACTTTTGGGGGATTTCCACTGTTTTGGCGCTGCAAGAGCCTTTCAGACCCGACATGGTGCCTAAAATATTTTCTAATAAAAAGGAGGCCCCAAAATCCTCTAGGTGCTCCTCTGCTTCTGAGGCTGGTGCTTCAGTCAATAAGTGCACTAGGGCCACATGTGGGGTATTTCTAAAACCTGCAGAATCTGGGCAATAGATATTGAGTTGCGTTTCTCTGGTAAAACTTTGTGTTACAAAAATTTTTTATGAAAAATGCATTTCTGCAAAAAAAAAAATAAATTTGAACATTTCACATCTACTTTGCCTTAATTCCTATGAAACATCTAAAGGGTTAAGAAACTTTCTAAATGCTGTTTTGAATACTTTGAGGGGTGAAGTTTTTAAAATGGGGTGACTTATCGAGGGTTTCTAATATATAAGGCCCTAAAATCCACTTCACAACTGAACTGGCCCCTGTAAAAATAGCCTTTTGACATTTTCTTGAAAATGTGAGAAATTGCTGCTAAAGTTCTAAGCCTTGTGATGTCATAGAAAAATAAAAGAATGTTCAAAAAAACGATGCCAATCTAAAGTAGACATATGGGGGATGTTAATTAGCAACAATTTTGTGTGGTATTACTATCTGTCTTACAAGCAGATACATATAAATGTAGAAAAATGCAAATTTTTGCAATTTCCCGCTAAATTTTGGTGTTTTTCACAATTAAATACTTAATGTATCGAGCAAATTTTGCCAGTAACATAAAGTCCAATGTGTCACGAGAAAACAATCTCAGAATCGCTTGGATAGGTAAAAGCATTCCGGAGTTATTACCACATAAAGTGACACATATCAGATTTGAAAAATAGGCTGTGTCCTTAAGGCCAAAACAGGCTCAGTCCTTAAGTGGTTAATATTTTTATTTATTTTTTACACAAAAAAAAACAACTTTATTTAACAAATTTTTACCTTTTTATTAGTCCCCCTAGGGGACTTCAACCAGCGATCGTTAGATCGCTCGCACAATATACTGCAATACTAATGACAGGCATCTATTAAGCCCTACCGGAGGCAAGGCTTAATAGGTGTCCAAAGATGGCGGCCCTGGGGGCCTTCATTAGGCCCCCAGGCAGCCAGGGCCGCCATCAGGAATTTCAGGGCCCCCTACAGCTACATTTTCTGGGCCCCCCTACCGTGGCACCGCCTGTTAACGGTACTCCGTCCAGTACTATATCATGGTACCCAGGGCCGCCATCAGGGGGGGTATTAGGGGTACTGATGTGAGAGGCCCGGCCAAACCTAATTGAAAGGGGGGCCCGGCAAACTGCCGCGACTTGCCTTTGGTAGAAAAAAAACAGGCCCCTGCAATGGGGCCCGCTTTTTTCACCAAAAGAATGTCATGAGCTGCGGGCCCCCCTTTCAATTAGGTTTGGCCGGGCCTCTCACATCAGTACCCCTAATACCCCCCTGATGGCGGCCCTGGGTAGCATGGGGGCCGTCAAACACCGCCGCCCGTGCGACCGATCACGCGCACCCGCAAACTCCCGCGCATGCGCACCGGCGACCGCCTAGAACCGCGCACCGAATTTTGAGGCAGATTTTGACCTGCCCACACTATCTTGCTGCGTTTTTTGCCTGCGGCGATTGAGGACAGCAGACAGAAAACGCAGCGAAAAACGCATTTTCTGCCTCCCATTGATTTCGATGGGAGGTCAGAGGCAGAACCGCGGCAAGAAAGGACGTGCTGCTTTTTCTTTTTTCCGCGACTGGCTCCCATTGATTTCAGATTAAATCAATGGGAGGCGGTTTTGGAAGTTGTTTGGTGCTGATTCTGACGCAGTGTCCGAGTCAATATCAAGGCCCAAAAACTCTGGGAACTGGGCCTTATTGTTAGGGCTTATTCAGACGAACGTGTAATACGTCCGTGAAACGTGTGTGATTTTCACGCGCCTTGCACGGACCTATGTTACTCTATGGGGCCGTTCAGACTGTCAGTGATTTTCACGCAGCGCGAGTCCGCTGCGTAAAACTCACGACATGTCCGATATTTGTGCATTGTTCGCGCATCACGCACCCATTGAAGTCAATGGGTGCGTGAAAATCACGCCCAGCACTTCCGCAGCCGTATAAACTATGAATGAAAACAGAAAAGCACCGCGTAATGATGGCGGCTGCGCGAAAATCACGCAGCCACGCATCATACGCTGCTGACACACGGAGCTGTTATGGACCTTTTGCAAGCGCAAAACGCCACGTTTTTGCGCGCGCAAAAAGCACACGCTTGTGTAAATCCGGCCTTAGGGTAGGAACACACTAGGCATGAACACTGCGGATTTTATGCAACACATTTTATTGTGGAAAAGCCGCAGCGTATTAGTCGCAGCAGAGTGGATGAGATATGAACAAATCGCATGTCAATGTATTCTGTGGAATCGCTGCTCCTCTGTTGCAGAAATGCTGCGGTTCTGCCGCAAAAATCACAAATGAGAAAAAAAAAAAAAGGCACTTTTTTAAATTTATAAAAAAGTTTAGACTTGCCCCGGCCGTAGTCCTGGTGACGCGATCCTCTATTCTTAGCGCAGCCCCGCCTCCTGTCATGACGTTTCATCCCATGTGACTGCTGCAGCGGTCACATGGTCTACAGCGTCATCCCAGGAGGCGGGGCTACGTTCAGAAGAGAGAGATGCGTCACCAGGACTACGGCCGGGGCAAGTCTAAACTTTTTTTTCCCTGCAGGATTCCCGCAGTAGACACGCCTCACGAAACCTGCGCCACTATTTGGTGCGGTTTTGCTGGCGGAATTCCCTGCGGCTCCCGGGATAAGCGGTGTAGTTTTACTCAGCATATCCGCCTAGTGTGTCCCTTATGATGTCGCTCCTGGAGCTGCTGCCGGTCTCTAAATAGGCAGTTGGTTCAGTAGAATTTGGAATTATTTTTTTTTGTGAACCAGCTTAAAAAAATACAAAACTTTTGTGTTAGGGCCTGTTCACATCACTGTTCGCTTCCGCTCCGGGGTTCCGTCTGAGGTTTCTGTCGGGTGAACCCCGCAACGGAAAGTGAAAGTGATAGCACAGCTTCCGTTTCCATCACCATTAGCGCAGTCGACTGCGCTATTAATTCCGTCCGAAAACCAGCCGGAATGGTGACGAACCACCGCTCCGGGGTTCCGTCTGAGGTTTCTGTCGGGTGAACCCCGCAACGGAAAGTGAAAGTGACAGCACAGCTTCCGTTTCAGTCACCATTAGCGCAGTCGACTGCGCTATTAATTCCGTCCGAAAACCAGCCGGAATGGTGACGAACGGAAACCATTAGCGATGTTTCCGTCACCATTGAGATCAATGGTGACTGAAACGGAAGCTGTGCTGTCACTTTCACTTTCCGTTGTGGGGTTCACCCGACAGAAACCTCAGACGGAACCCCGGAACGGAAGCGAACAGTGATGTGAACAGGCCCTAACACAAAAGTTTTGTATTTTTTTAAGCTGGTTCACAAAAAAAAATAATTCCAAATTCTACTGGACCAACTGCCTATTTAGAGAGCGGCAGCAGCTCCAGGAGCGACATCATAAGGGACACACTAGGCGGATATGCTGAGTAAAACTACACCGCTTATCCGCCCCGGTAGCCGCAGGGAATTCTGCCAGCAAAACCGCACCAAATGGTGGCGCAGTTTTCGTGAGGCGTGTCCGCTGCGGGAATCCTGCAGGGAAAAAAAAGTTTAGACTTGCCAGGGCCGTAGTCCTGGTGACGCATCTCTCTCTTCTGAACGTAGCCCCGCCTCCTGGGATGACGCTGTAGACCATGTGACCGCTGCATCAGTCACATGGGATGAAACGTCATGACAGGAGGCCGAGCTGCACTAAGAATAGAGGATCGCGTCACCAGGACTACGGCCGGGGCAAGTCTAAACTTTATCAATTTAAAAAAGTACCTTTTTTTTCTTCTCTTGTGTGATTTTTGCGGCAGAACCGCAGCATTTCCGCAACAGAGGAGCAGCGATTCCACAGAATACATTGACACGCTGCGGCTTAAAAAGCCAAAAGCCACACTGCAGGTCCATTGTTTTTGCAGCGTGTGGATGAGATTTGTTCAAATCTCATCCACTCGGCTGCGACTGTAATACGCTGCGGATTTTCCACAATAAAATGTGTTGCATAAAATCCGCAATGTTCATGCCTAGTGTGTTCCTACCCTAAGGCCGGATTTACACGAGCGTGTGCTTTTTGCACGCGCAAAAAACGTGGCGTTTTGCGCATGCAAAAGGTCCATAACCGCTCCGTGTGTCAGCAGCGTATGATGCGCGGTTGCGTGATTTTCGCGCAGCCGCCATCATTATGACACTCTGTATGTAGCACGTGGTGCTTTTCTAATTTCATTCATAGTTTATACGGCTGCGGAAGCGCTGGGCGTGATTTTCACGCACCCATTGACTTCAATGGGTGCGTGATGCGCGAACAATGCACAAATATCGGACATGTTGTGAGTTTTACGCAGCGGACACACGCTGCGTGAAAATCACTGACAGTCCGCACGGCACCATAGAGTAACATAGGTCCGTGCGAGGCGTGTGAAAATCACACACGTTGCACGGACGTATTACACGTTCGTCTGAATAAGCCCTAACAATAAGGCCCAGTTCACAGAGTTTTTGGGCCTTGATATTGACTCGGACACTGCGTCAGAATCAGCACCAAACAACTTCCAAAACCGCCTCCCATTGATTTAATCTGAAATCAATGGCAGCCAGTCGCGGAAAAAAGAAAAAGCAGCACGTCCTTTCTTGCCGCGGTTCCGCCTCTGACCTCCCATCTAAATCAATGGGAGGCAGAAAATGCATTTTTCGCTGCGTTTTTTGTCTGCTGTCCTCAATCGCCGCGAGCAAAAAACGCAGCAAAAAAACGCGGCAAGATAGTGTGGGCAGGGCAAAATCTGCCTCAAAATTCTATAAGGAATTTTGAGGCAGATTTTTTTTTGCCTGCAAAATACTGTGTGAACAGGGCCATACATAAACAACACTTTGAGATAATTTACTCACTGTGTCAGAAGAGCTGCTCCCACTCCAGTCCTCTTCCGGCGATGTCTTCCAGGGGAGGTCTTCGGTCCAGACGTCCAGTCCTTCACCTCCAGCCAGGCTCCAGGTAAGTTTTGTCCATGTGTGTCCGCGGCTGCGCGCGCTTCGTTCGCGGGTGCGCGCGCGGCCGGTCGCGGGTGCGCGCGCTTCGTTCGCGGGTGCGCGCGCGGCAGATCGCGGGTGCTCGCGCGGTCGATCGCGGGTGCGCGCGCGGGCGGTCTCCAGTGCGGGCGTTCGTGGATGCGCGCTCGCGAGTGCGCACGCGCGGGAGTTTCCTTGTGCGCGCGCGCGCGCGGGCGGACGGTTTGACGGCCCCCCATGACGAGGGGAGGGGGCCCGCAGCAGCAGCAGCTCACGACATTCTTTTGGTGAAAAAAACGGGCCCCATTGCAGGGGCCCGTTTTTTCCTACCAAAAGAATGTCGAGGCAGTTGCCGGGCCCCCCTTTCAATTAGGTTTGGCCGGGCCCCTCACACCACTACCCCTAATACCCCCCTGATGGCGGCCCTGCAGGCAGCCATAGCAACCATCGCCTTCCCCCCCACACGATTGCGTTGCGGGGGGTGCGATGAGCTGTTAGAGGGGGTCGCCCCCTCTAACGATTTAAATGCTGCGGTCACTATTGACTGCAGCATTTAACGAGTTAAACGAGCAGGATCGTGCTAGAGCGCGATGCCGCTAGTTACTCTGAAGTGTCGGCTGTAACAAACAGCCGACACCCGCATCGTATGGAGCGGGTTCACTCCGTGAACCCGCTCCATACTTCCTCTACCCGACTTTGGCGTATGGATACGTCAAATGTCGGGAAGGGGTTAATGAACAACTGCGCGTGTTTTACTTTTTGGCCAAGTGGGCATTGTACAGAGGAGTATATGATGTTGACCAATCAGCGTCATACACTTCTCTCCATTCATTTACACAGCACATAGCGATATAGCTATATCGCTATGTGCAGCCACATAAACACACTATAACGTTACTGCAGTGTCCTGACAATTAATATACATTACCTCCAGCCAGGACGTCATTTTTATTCAGAATCCCGACACTTCGCTAACATAATCCCGAGACTACAGCACAGCGACCGTAATCTCGCGAGATTACGCTGTAAACTGTCATTTCAAACAAGATTACGCTTGCTGTGCTGTCAGGATTCTGAATAAACATCACGTCCTGGCTGGAGGTAATGTATATTCATTGTCAGGACACTGCAGTAAAGTTATAGTGTGTTTATGTGGCTGCACATAGCGATATAGCTATATCGCTATGTGCTGTGTAAAGGAATGGGGAGAAGTGTATGACGCTGATTGGTCAGCGTCATACACTTCTCTCCACAACGCCTACTTGGCCAAAAAGTAAAACACGCCCAGTTGTCCATTAAGAAACTCATTAGCATAAAGCTAATATAGATCATAACTCCGTCAAAAATTGTTTTTCGAAATAAAAAACACTGCTGCACATCATGTACAATATAGGCCACTTATAATGTGGTGACAGAGCCTCTTTAAGATGACCGAGGCCCTGTCTTTCCTGATCTTCTTTAACAATCTTGGTAGTAGACAGAGAGGAGGAAAGGCATAACCCCGTTCCTGAGTCCCACACTGGGAGAGAGCATCTACTGCTACAGGGTTGTCCCTGGGGTCTAGGAGGAATAATCTGAACACACTTTCCCATTTTCCCTGGTAGCAAAAAGATCTATGGATGGATCCCCCCCACCTGGAAACTGTCATTTGGAAGACTTCCTGGTCTAGGGACCATACTGACTGTAGTAACTTCTTTCTGCTCAAAAAGTCTGCTACCTGATTGTCCTTTCATTTTAGGTGGACTGCAGAAAGGGACAGTAAATGAAGCTCTGCTAGTGAAAAAAATCTTTGTGGATAATTCGATCAGAAGCTTTGACCTTGTACCTCCCTGATGATTTATGTATGCCACTGTAGTTGTATTGTTACATAGGCTGAACAAAGACATAGGTCCATCAGGTTCAGCCTCACTCAATAAATTTCCCGTCATTTATTGCTTGATTAACTGTAACCCTCAATGCCATTCATAAATAAATAAGCATCTAGCCTTTTTTTAAATACTTTTTTTTAAATACTGACATGTATCCCGTGCTATACCTGGTTTCGTGTCCTTGTAGAGTCGGAGTTGTGTGCTGCTTGCGTCCACGCCTGCTGTGTTACACCGCACCTGGTGTCTACTGCCAAAGGTCCCATCTGAGCCTAGCCGTTGCTACTGTCTGAACTACCACAGGTACCCTTGCGCTCGGTCTATGACTTTGTCGTGGTACCCTGTTTGGCCAGCTGCTATCCCGCTTCGACGGTAAAGCCCAGTGGGTTCACAAACCCACAGATCGTGACAACTTCCTCCTGGGGAAGGGCATTCCATAGCTTGACCACTCTAACTTTAAAGAACCCTTTTCTATATTGATGTCGGAAACATCTTTCTTCTACACACAATGGATGTCCCCTTGTCCTTTGTAGATTCCTTGGAAGGAACAGATCATGTGCCAGTTCTCTATATTGACGACAAATATACTTATACATATTAATAAGATCAGCTCTAGGACGTCTTTTTTCCAATCTGAAAAAGCACAATTTTTCTAGCCTTTCATTGTAAGAAACACCTCCCATCCCATTCAATACTCTCGTTACCCACCTTTGAACCCTCTCCAGTTCTCCCATGTCCTTATTACAATGTGGAGCCCGAAACTGAATTCCATATTCTAGATGTGGCCTTACAAGGGGTTAATAGAGGGGTAATATTATATTTAAATCACAAGTTTTTATATCTTTCTTTTTATACAACATTAAAATCCTTTTTGCTTTTGCAGCTGCTGCCTGACATTGAATGCTGCTGATAAGCTTATTTGTTACCAGAATACCCAGATCCTTCTCTTGTTCCGTTGTCCCCAGTTTTATTCCATTTAATGTATATGAATTAATGCTATTATTGCGTCCTAAGTGCATTACTTTACATTTATCAACATTAAATTTCATCTGCCATGTTTTTGCCCATGCTGCCAGCTTATCAGGGTCTTTCTGTAATATTTAAAGTCAAGCTGAGTTTTAAGTATCCTACAAAGTTTTGTATCGTCAGCAAAAACTGACACCTTGCTATCAATCCCATCCACAAGGTCATTAATAAAGAGATTAAAAATAATTGGGCCTATCATCGATCCTTGTGGTACCCAGCTGTTGACTTCAACCCATTTTGAGAAAGTTCCATTTATAACGACTTTTTGTTTTCTGTCCCTTAACCAATTCTTTACCCACTTGCATATAAGTTTCCCCAGTCCCTGTGTCTGTAGCTTCAGAACAAGAATGTTGTATGGAACGGTTTTAAATTCTTTTGCAAAATCCAAATAAATCACATCAGCCGCATGACCAACATCCAGATTTGCACTTTCCTCCTCATAGAAACCAAGCATGTTAGTTAGGCACGACCGGTTTTTCATAAATGCATGCTGGTTATCAGTTATTAGGGTATGTTCACAAGGCTTATTTTCTGCCGTTTTTCGGGCAGTAAACTCGGAAAGCAGAACGCCTCCAAACATCTGCCCATTGATTTCAATGGGAAAACGGCGTTCTGTTCCGACAGGCCGTTTTGTTACATGGCCATTTTGAAAAACGGCCGCGAAAAAGAAGTGCAGGTCACTTCTTGGGACGTTTTTGGAGCAGTTTTTCATAGACTCTATTGAAAACCGCTCCAAAAACGGCCATAAAAAACGCTGCGAAAAACGCGAGTGGCTTAAAAAAACTTCTGAAAATCAGGAGCTGTTTCTCCTTGAAAACAGCTCCGTATTTTCAGACGTTTTTGGTTAAGCGTGTGAACATACCCTTAGAATTTTCTCTGCTATATACTTTTGTAGTTCATCTCTTAGAATACCCTCAAATACTTTACTTTGTCGGAAAAAAAAATGTTTTATATCCCCCCCGAGGTTATAGATATGGTGCCCTTATGGCTTGAAGTACTGCCTCCAGTTCTCTGTAATTGGAAGATCTTATGGAGGTCTGAAAATCCCACTGACCCTGTAGGTAGAAGGACTCGTCATGGGCTCCCTACCCCCAAGGACTTGCATCTGTTGTTTAGGGATGGAGACATTTCCCATGACACTCCCTTCCTGAGATTCCCTGCCTTCATCCACCACCTGAGTGAGAGTCTGGCTACTGATAAGAGGTGCAGGGAGTGATCTAAGGAGAACTTGCTCTTGTCCCACTTCTCCAATATGTCCCTCTGCAGAGGTCTGGACCTGAATTGTGCCCACATTATGGCCAGAATACAGGAGGTTAAAAGACCAAGGACAGACATAGCCCTTTTGAAAGAGGTTGAGTGATCTAGAAAGAGGTCCGAGACCCTTTCTATCAATGGTTGGCTCTTTCCCTGAGGGAGAAAATACATTTGTTTGGAGGAGTCTAAGAGGATCCTCAAACAGATGCACTTGTTGGAACGCATTATATTCAACTTTTTTATGTTTATGTTCCACCCTAGATCGATCAGAAATGAGTGTAGGGACTGTAGATGGAGTGTTAAGGCCTGCCACTATCATAAATTTGTCCAGGTATCTGACTATAAGAATGTCTTTCATTCTTCTGTATAGGTCATCTCTAAAACCAGCTTGTGGAAAATTCTTGGAGCCTGTGAGATGCCAAACAGGAGGGCCCTGTGTTGGAGGTGGGTTAGGGAGTTGTTCAGAACTATTGCCACTCTAAAGTACTTCTGTCATTGCTGCAGATTGGGACATGGTAATAGGCATCCTCCAGGTCTAATGATGCCATCATACAATTTTTCAAGAGGAGATTTACTGTAGAGGAGATACTATCCATATTAAATTTTTTGTAAACCAGGAAGGAATTCAGCTACTTTAGGTTATTATAACAGTGAATTTGCCTTCTGTTTTTTTTAACAGAAAAAGTGGGGGGAAATAGTAGCTCTTCCCCATCTCTAGTTTCGGCATTGGAGCCAGAACCTCGTCCTGATAAGGGAAAAAAACTAGTGCAAGTTGTTTCTCTGTGTCTTTCTGAACTTTTGTAGGGAGTGTAAGGTCTGCAGCCGCAGACTCCTCTCATCCTGCCAACACCTTCCTTCCCGGAGATGCCAGCACATGCAGCCGTCATGGCCTGTAGTGACCACTAGGGTGCGTGCGCGCGCGCACGCGAGCTCAGTCCCGACCTTAAAGGGCCAGCGCACATATGTTTAGAATTGTCTAATCACTCTGGACTATAAGAAGGGCCCTGCTCCTTCACTCATTGCCTGAGTGTTGTTGTTTTCCCGTGTCAGTCTAGTAGATGGTCCCTTAGTATTTTCCTGTTTCCAGTGTTCCCGTTCCTGCTACCTGTATCCTGTGCTACCTTGTTCCTGTGCCTTAAAAGAGTTGGAGTTGTGTTACCACGCTGCCAAGGTCCCATCTGAGCCTAGCCAACGCTACTGTCTGTACTACCACATGTACCCTTGCTCGGACTATAGACTTTACTTGGTACACTGTTTGGCCAGCTGCTATCTCGCTATAGCGGTACGGCCCAGTGGCTCCACATACCCAAAGATCATGACAGGGAGGAAATCGGTCTAGAGGAGGGGTCCTGAATTCTAAAATGCAACCTGTTTTTAGGATATTTAGAATCCATTGATTTGATGAAATCTTTTCACATTCTTGGAATAATAGGGATAAGCGATCTCCCACCCTGCTCCTTCTGGCGTCATTGCGGATGATCTTTATTTTTGGGATCATTCGGAGGCCTAAATAGGAAGCCCTTATTTTTCAAAGGGAATTTAGAGGATTAAAATTCTTGTTCCCTGGGATTAGGTTTCTTGGGATCTGGTTGTTTTCTCTGAGTAAGAAACCCTTTCCTCCTGACAGATGCTTTCTCCAGGAGAGGTCATCCAGTGGAGGACCACACAAAAAAAATCTCCTGAACAAGGGATAGAGCAGAGCTTTTCTTTTAGGCCCGCATCTCTCTTCCATGTTTTCAGCCAAATAGGTTTTCTGGCAGAGTTGGACAGCGCGGCTGATTGACGAACAGAGTCTACTGAGGCATCAGCTAAAAAATCTGCAGCTTTTGACAAAACCGGGAGGAAAGGCAATATCTGTTCCCTAGAGGTCTTGTCTCTAAGATGTAGCTCTAGTTGAGCTATCCATATCTCTAGGTACCTGGCCACACATTTAGCGGCAATACCGGGTTTAAAGGCCACCGCAGAGGCTTCCCAGGTTCTTTTTAAATAGTAGTCTGCCTTCGTATCCATTGGATCAGGGAGAGAACCTAGCTCTTCAAAAGGCAAGGCGTTCTTTCTGGATATCTTTGCTACTGGGGCATCCAGCCTGGGAAAACTATCCCAGTCCTTGCCTAACTTCCTATCTCCCACTCCTTTTTAATGAGGCTGGCCACATATTTATGGATAGGGAAAGTTCTCCGTTTCCTAGGACCCAGTCCTTCAAACATAATGTCCTGAGCGGACCGGGGGTTCTTTGGGGTCATCGATGTTCATAGTGGCTCAGACTGTCTTAAAGGGGTTGTCCCAAGTTGATAAATGGAGCTATAAAGCTCCCCCATATAAAAATAAGAAGAATTCTAATTACCTGTCCGTCGTCCAGCGATGTCGTTTTCTTGATATCGTTGATTGAAGTTGCGGTCGGTCCCTCTTTGTATCCTGCTCGTTGCCTAGGTTCCCGGCCACCGCTATTTACCTTTAGCGGTGGCCGCGCATGCGTAATGACATCCTCTGCGTCCGGAGCAGAGGATGTGATTTACTCATGAACGCGCATCTCGGCGCATGCGCAGGAGATGCAAGGAGATGAAGTGGAAGGCACCCGTCGCGAGAAGTCTGCGCTCCGCTAAAGGTAAGTGTGTGTGTGTGTGTGTGTGTATATGGGTGTGTTTGTGTATATGTGTGTGTTTATGTGTGAGTGTATATATGGGTGTATTTGTGTGTATATGTTTGTGTATATTTTTGTGTTTGTGTATATTTGTGTGTGTGTATATATGGGTGTGTTTGTGTATATGTTTGTGTGTGTGTGTTTTTGTATATGTGTGGGTTTGTGTATGTGTTTGTGTATATATGGGTGTGTTTGTGTACATATGTTTATGTGTATATGTTTGTGTGTATATGTGTGTGTGCTTTTTTGGTGTGTTTATGTGTGTGTGTTTGTGTATATATGGGTGTGTTTGTGTATATGTGTGTGTATATATGGGTGTGTTTGTGTATATATGTATATGTTTGTGTATATGTGGGTTTGTTTGTGTACATGTGTTTGTGTATATGTTTGTGTGTATATGTGTGTTTGTGTATATGTTTGTGTGTGTGTTTATGTGTGTGTGTGTTTGTGTATGTGGGTGTGTTTGTGCATATGTTTGTGTGTATATGTTTGTGTGTTTTTGTATATGTATATGTGTGTGTGTATATGTGTGTGTTTGTGTATATATGGGTGTTTGTGCATATGTGTATATGTATGCATATGTGTGTGTGTATATGTGTGTGTGTGTGTTTGTGTATATATGGGTGTGTTTGTGCATATGTGTATAGGTTTGTGTGTATATGTTTGTGTGTGTTTTTGTATACGTGTGTGTTTGTGTATGTATGTGTTGTGTATATATGTGTGTGTGTGTATATATGTTTGTGTATATGGGTGTGTGTGTGTATATGTGTGTGTGTATATGTGTGTGTGTATATGTGTGTGTGTATATGTGTGTGTATATGTGTTTATGTGTGTGTTTGTGTAATATATGGGTGTGTGTTTATATGTGTTTGTGTATATGTTTGTGTGTGGTTGTTTGTGTGTGTGTAGGTGAGCATAAGTATCGGTATTGTTCACATTGCTAACTTTTTTTTAATGTTGTTGCAGATTTTGATGTACCGATTGGACTACGTCTTTCGATTCGTTGGACTACTGCGTAGATCTACGTTTTTTGAAAATTTTAATAAAATGGTTAACGAGGGTTTCGTTGGGGATTTCTTATTTCAATAAAAAAAAATTGTCTTTGTGTTTTTTTTTCAAACTTTATTAGTGCCTAGATAATGGCAGTTGGCTGATTGACAGCGTCCATTATTAAGGCGGTATTTAGTGTTAGCCGGTGCAGAGGCTAGCACTAACCACCCATTATTACCCAGGTACCCACCACCACCAGGGGTGCCGGGAAGAGCTTGGTACGATCCAGTACCCGACCATCTGTTGTGATGGTCGGGTACTGGGGCGGCCGTAGGCTGGTATTATGAGGCTGGGAAGGGCCAAAAACAGTGGACCTTCCCACCCTTGTAATGCTAGGCTGCTGCTGCTGTGCTGTATCGGGCTGGTTATAAAAATGGGGGGGACCCCCACGTCGTTTTTTTGTAAAATTTAACAATAGACGTTGGGTCCCCCACATTTTTAATAACCAGCCATATACAAGGCCGCAGCAGCCTGGCATTACACGGGTGGGAGGGGCCACTGGTTTAGTACATTCCCAGGCTAATAACACTGTGTTGTTTGTGGCTGGTTATGATAAATTGGGTGGAACCCCATGTCTTTTTAATAAAAATAATAAATAAATAATAAAAAAAAATTACGTGGGGTCCCCCCCATTTTTATAACCAGCCAGATACAACACAGCAGCAGCAGCCTAGTATTACAAGGGTGGGAAGGTCCACTGTTTTTGGCCCTTCCCAGCCTCATAATACCAGCCTGCGGCCGCCCCAGAGCCCTACCATCACAACAGATGGTCGGGTACTGGATCGTACCCAGCTCTTCCCGGCACCCCTGGTGGTGGTGGGTACCGGGGTAATAATGGTGGTTAGTGTTAGCCTCTGTACCGGCTAACACTAAGCCTCCCCTTAGTAATGGATGTTGTCACTCTGACCGCGGCCATTACTAAAGTGATAGTAATAAAACTTGAAAAGAAAAGACAAAGATATAGATAAAATATTTTATTGAAATAAAGCACCCCCAACACAACCCTCATTAACCATTTTATTGATGAAAAAAAAAGCGTCATCTAAGTAGTCCTCGAAACCGACGTAGTCCAAACACCAAACCTGTAAAAAATCAAAAATATAAAAAAAAAAAATGAAATAAAACATGTCGTAGGCTTACTTTCACTTTCATGTGTGATACTGACTGTTATACCATGTATAGAAGCCTGCGGCAAAGTTGGCTTAGATACAGGGCGCCAGCAGACAGTATCATACATGGCCATACAGACATATATACAAACAAACATACATACATGCATGCAAACATACATGCACGTATACACATACAAACATGACAACATACATACATGAAAACATACATACAAACATGCAAACATACCTACATGAAAACACATACATGAAAACATACAAACATGACAACATACATACAAGAAAACATACATACATACAAGAAAACATACATACATGCAAACATACATACATGCAAACATACATACATGCAAACATACATACATGCAAACATACATACATGCAAACATACATACATACATGCAAACATACATACATGAAAACATACATGCAAACATTCATGCACATATACACATACATGCACATACAAACATACATACATACAAGCAAACATACATACAAGCAAACATACATACATACAAGCAAGCAAGCAAGCATACATACATACATACAAGCAAACATACATACAAGCAAACATACATACAAGCAAACATACATGCACATATACACATACATGCACATATACACATACAAACATGCAAACATACATACATACATACAAGCAAACATACATACAAGCAAACATACGTATATGCAAACATACGTATATGCAAACATACATACATGCAAACATACATACAAGCAAACATACATACAAGCAAACATACATACAAGCAAACATACATACAAGCAAACATACATACAAGCAAACATACATACAAGCAAACATACATACATGCAAACATACATACATGCAAACATACATACATGCAAACATACATACATGCAAACATACATACATGAAAACATATACATACATACATACAAGCAAACATACATACAAGCAAACATACATACAAGCAAACATACATACAAGCAAACATACATACAAGCAAACATACAAGCAAACATACATACATGCAAACATACATACAAGCAAGCATACATACATACAAGCAAACATACATACAAGCAAAAATACATGCACATATACACATACATGCACATATACACATACAAATATGCAAACACACATACAAGCAAACATACAAGCAAACATACATACAAGCAAACATACATATATGCAAACATACATACATGCAAACATACATACATGCAAACATACATACATGCACATACAAGCAAACATACATACAAGCAAACATACAAGCAAACATACATACAAGCAAACATACATACAAGCAAACATACATACATGCAAACATACATACATGCAAACATACATACATGCAAACATACATACATGAAAACATACATACATGCACATATACACATACAAACATGACAACATACATACAAGAAAACATATACATACATACAAAAATAAACTCACCTAAGACGTTCCCACGAAGAGCTGAACGGTCCCGTCACTTTTCTTCTCCCATTCACAATAACAGAGCGGTGGGCGCAGACGAAGTAATGTGGGCCTGATATGATTACGTCATCTGCGCCGCAACGCATTGTTACTATGAATGCGAGCGGCGCCAAGAAGAAGGAAGATGGCAAGTGACGGGACCGTTCAGAGCGCCGTTAGAACGTCTTAGGTGATTATTATTTTATTTTATATATTTTTAGTTGTTCGCCGGGTGCTGATGCAGCACCGATGCGGCGGGTACAAAAATGTAGTAACAGGGTGGGGGAGGGAAAAGTGGCTTGCCGAAACGGGGTGAATGTAGTGTAGTGTAGTGTACAGTACATTCACGGTAAGTTCGTCTCAATCGGGCTTACCATGCCCGCTTGAGACGAACATTCTCCCGATGTTGCTAGAACTACAGTATCTAGCAACATCGGGAGCGCGCGCACACTGCAGAGCGGAGCGGCTTGATTGACATCGAGCCGCTCACGCCCCTTTTTAGAAAAGATAACCAGCACTTGCTGAGTTATCAAGTGTAAAAAAAAGGCACTTAGGAAATGAATTTTTAATTTTTTTTAACACCAAATGTTTTAAAATTCATTTCCTGCTTAGAATGTATAAAAAAAAAAATTTGAGTCAACTTGGGACAACCCCTTTAAGGATCTGATCCACGTCTTCAGCTGGAAAAAGGTTCTTTCCACCCCCGTCTTCATCAGAAGAATTCTCAGAGGAACCTAGATCCCCCTCACTAGAAGAGTCAGATACAAGACAGGGCCTCGGTGTTTTACCAGACAAGGTATTAGGAAGGTCATGCTTCTTTTTAAAAGATTTAAGGAAATTCCTAACCTCTTTTCCTTAACCCCATAACCCTTTCACGCCGCAGCCCTTTTTCAGATTTTCATTTTTGTTTTTTCCTCCCTACATTCCAAAAGCCATAAAGCCTTTATTTTTCCATCGATATAGTAATATGAGGGCTTGATTTTTGCGGGACGAGTTGTAGTTTTTCGTAGCACCATTTACTTTGCCATATAATGTACTAGGAAACGGGAAAAAATTATTTGTGGAGTAGAAAATGAAAAAAACACCAATTCCTCCATGGTTTTTTGCGCGCCATTTTTACGGAATTCACTGTGCAATTAAAACAACATGTTAATTTTATTCTCTGGGTCAATACGATTACGCCGATACCAAATATATGTAGTTTTTTCTATATTTTACAAGTAAAAACCTAAGTGTAAAAAAGAAAATTAATTTTGTTTTGCCAAATTCCGAGAGCCACAACTTTTTTATTTTTCCGTCGATTAATTGGTATAAGGGCTTATTTTTTGCGGGATAAGCTGTAGTTTTTAATACCATTTTGGTGTACATGCGACGGTTTGATCACTTTTTAGTTCATTTTTTGTGGGAGATTAGGTGAACAAAAAAATAGAGATTCTGGCGTTTACAAGTTTTTTTTTTACGGCGTTCACCGTGTGGGTTAAATAATTATATATTGTGATAGTTCAGACTTTTTGCGGACGCGGCGATACCAATTATGTTTATTTAATTTTTTACTATGCTCTAGGGGGAAAATGGGAAAAGGGGTTTTTTTTGAACTTTTAATTTTTTTATTTATTTTTTTTACACACAAAAAAAACTTTAATTTTTACTTTTTTTATTAGTCCCCCTAGGGGACTTCAACCAGCGATCGTTAGATCGCTTGCACGATATACTGCAATACTAATGTATTGCAGTATATCCTGATTCTGACAGTCTCCTATGAAGCCCTGCCGGAGGCAGCGCTTCATAGGAGTACAAAGATGGCGGACCTGGGGGACTTCGTCAGGCCCCCAGGCAGCCGTGCCAACCAACGGCTCCCCCCGATCTCGCCGCG
Source organism: Rhinoderma darwinii (assembly GCF_050947455.1). Classification (NCBI taxonomy): domain Eukaryota; kingdom Metazoa; phylum Chordata; class Amphibia; order Anura; family Rhinodermatidae; genus Rhinoderma; species Rhinoderma darwinii. The sequence continues at coordinate 248,270,771 of NC_134687.1, read as the reverse complement.
GGGGCGCCATTGGGACGTTACAGGGGGTCGCCCCCCTGTTTTTAGTAATTTAAATGCCGCGATCTCTATTGAAAGCGGCATTTAACGGGTTAAACAAGCGGGATCGCGCTAAAATGGGATCCCGCTCGTAACCCGGTAGTGTCGGCTGTAACACACAGCCGACACACTCGCTCTATGGAGCGGCCTCAGCCCGTGAGCCCGCTCCATATTCCCCCCCCCCGGCTTGCGCCGTATATATATGGCGGATGTCGGGAAGGGGTTAAGGACGCAGCCTAGTTTGGGCCTGAAGGCTCAAAGCCCATTTTTCATATCTGACATATTTCACTTTATGAGGTAATAGCTTCGGAATGCTTAAACCTATCCAAGCAGTTCTGAGATTGTTTTCTCGTTAGACATTGGGCTTTATGTTAGTGGTAAAATTTGGTCGATATATTCAGTGTTTATTTGTGAAAAATTGCAAAATTTAGAAAAAAATAGCTTTTTTCTGAATTTAAATGCATCTTCTTGTAAAACAGACGGTTATACCACCCACAATAGTTACTAGTTCACATTTCCCATATGTCTACTTTAGATTGGCATCGTTTTTTGAACATTCTTTTATTTTTCTTGGACGTTACACGGCTTAGAACATAAACAGCAATTTCTCATATTTTTAAGAAAATTTCAAAAGCCTGTTTTTTTAAGGTACCTGTTCAGTTCTGAAGTGGCTCTGAGGGGCCTATGTATTAGAGACCTCCATAAAACACCCCAATTTAAAAACTAGACCCCTCATAGTATTCAAAACAGCATTTAGAAAGTTTTTAACCCTTTATGCAATTCACAGGAATTAAATAAAAGTGGAGGTGAAATGTGCAAATTTAATTTGTCTTGCTGAATTTAAATTTTATAAAAAAAAAAAATCTGTAACACAGAAGGTTTTACTAGAGAAACACTACTAAATATGTATTGTCGAGATTCTGCAGTTTTTAGAAATGTCCCACATGTGGCTCTAGTGTGCTTGTGGACTAAGACACAAGCCCTAGAAGCAAGGAAGCACCTAGTGCATTTTGGGGCCTCTTTTTTTATTAGAATATATTTTAGGCAGCATGCCAGGTTTGAAGAGGTGTTGAGGCGCCAAAACAGTAGGAATCCCCCAAAAGTGTCCCATTCCGGAAACTACACCCCTTAGGGAATTCATTTATGGTTGTTGTTACCATTGTGATCCCACAGCTTTTACACAGCATATATTTGAATTGGGCTGTGAAATTAAAAAAATGAAATTTTTTCCAATAAAATGTAATTTTTCATCAAAATTTCTTATTTTCACAGGGAAAACCCCAGTTTGTTGCCCAATTTCTCCTGAGTGCAGCAATACCCCATTTGTGGTGATAAACTGCCGTTTGGGCCCATGGGAGGCTTCCGAAGGGAAGGAGCGCTGTGTGTTCTTTTGAGTGCAGATTTTGCTGGATTGGTTTTCGGGTGCCATGTTGCATTTTCAGAACCCCAGAGGTATCAAAGCAATGGAAACCCACCAGAAGTGACTCCATTTTGGAAACTACACCCCTCAAGAAATTCATTTATGGGTGTTGTGACCATTTAGACCCCCACAGTTTTTTCACAGAATTTATTTGAATTGGGCTGTGAATTTAAAAAATATATATTTTTTCCAATAAGATGTAGTTTTGGCTCAAAACGTCTTATTTTCACAAGGAATAAAATACCCCATTTTGTTGCCAAATTTGTCCTGAGTGCGGCAATAGCCCATTTGTGGTGATAAACTGCCGTTTGGGCCCATGGGAGGGCTCAGAAGGAAAGGACCACCATTTGGCCTACTGGGGATTTACTGGTGCTAAGTCATGTATGCAGAAGCCCCTGAGGTACCAGTACAGTTGAAACCAACGAGAAATGACCCCGTTTAAAAAAACAACACCGCTTAAGGCATTCATCTAGAGGTGTAGTGAGCATTTTGACCGGAGACATACACCCCATAAACTGTAATGTGGGTTTTCCCGGGTATGGCAATACCCTCAATGTGGCTGTTAACAGTTGCCTGGACCCACAGCAGGGCTCAGAAGGGAAAGATGAGGAGGATAAGCTGTGCAGAGTGCATCAGGGTAAGAAAAACTGGGGTAGATTAAAAATCAAGGGATGTATGATAAATTTTAAAACATGCTTTCATACAGAGCCCTGTTTTTTCGGGACACATGTCACATTGATATATTGTGTTCTTCCTTATCCCCCTCTTATAGCAGACTTTGCACCTATTGATTTTTTCCCTTCTTGCCAGTTTGGGGAACTTCTCCTGGAAAGTGTTGCCCTGGTACGATGCGTGTGCCCCGCTTCCAAAAGTACTGAGTGTCCCGCTTCTTGGTCCCTAAAGATTAGGTTCTTGATAACCACCTCTTGAAATTCCAGGAAAGTTCCACTCTGGCCTGCACATCGACGTAGCACGTACGTATTGTACAATGCCATCTGTATGATGTGCACAGCCAGCTTCTTATACCACACCGTATGGTGCTGTAGGGCTTCAGGAATTTATCTGACAAGCCCACCCCTCCCATGTACCTATTGTAGTCCAGGATGCAGTCTGGTTTGGGGGTCTCTGTACTGGTACCTCGTACTGGTACATGGGTACTGGTGTGACATCTCTCTTGTCCTTGTACTTGACACACAATATGTTGCTGCTAGAATGTGCCCTGCTCTCACCCCTTCTGAGTGTTTGCCCAAGCAGAGTCTTAGGGAGGCCTCTCAGATTTCTTCTAGCAGTGCCGCATGCTGCGTACTTCTGGAAGCGAGGCACTTGAGGAGTGGGGCGCTGGTATAAAAATTATCCAGGTAGAGGTGGTAACCCTGGTCCAGCAGTGGGTGCACCAAATCCCACACAATTTTTGCATTAACTCCCAGTAAGGGGGGGCATTCTGGGGGCTGAATACTGGTGTCCTTCCCTTCATATATCCTAAATTTGTAGGTATACCCTGATGCACTCTCACAGCTTATACATCTTCACGCCATACCTTGCCCTCTTACCCGGCAGGTACTGGTGGAATTGAAGCCTCCCTTTAAAATGTACCAAGGACTCATCAATAGAAATACACTTCTCGGGAGTGTATGCTTGGGAAAACCAGGCACTGAATTGGTCTAATAGGGGTCCCCGTTTATACAAACGGACAAAACTCGGGTCATCTCGGGGTGGGAACTGCTCATTGTCAGTATAATGTAAGAAGCAAAGTATTGCCCTTTATTTTATTTTTTTTAGGTTCCTGTTCAGTTCTGAAGTTGCTTTGAGGAGCCTATATATTAGAAACCCCTATCAAACACCCCATTTTAGAAACTAGACCCCTCAAAGTATTCACAATAGCATTTAGAAAGTTTATTAACCCTTTAGGTGTTTCTCAGGAATTTAGAGCAAAGTAGAGGTGAAATGTACATATTTTTTTTTTTTGTTAGAAAATCCTTTTTATTCCATTTTTTTCTGTAAGGGTATGTTCACACGGCAACCTCTGTTACGGCTGAAATTACGAAGCTGTTTTCAGGAGAAAACAGCTCCGGCATATCAGGCGTAATGGCATGTGCAGGCGCTTTTCGCTGCATCCATTACGGACGTAATTGGAGCTGTTTTTCCATGGTGTCAATGGAAAACGGCTCCAATTACATCCCAAGAAGTGACAGGCACTTCTTTGACGCGGGCGTCTTTTTTACGCGCCGTCTTTTGACAGCGGCGCGTAAAAAAAATGACCGTCGGCACAGAACATCGTAAAGCCCATTCAAATGAATGGGCAGATGTTTGCCGGCGTATTGGAGCCGTATTTTCGGACGTAATTCGAGGTTAAAACGCCCGAATTACGTCCGTAAATAGGGTGTGTGAACCCAGCCTAAAACAGAAGGTTTTATCAGAGAAACGCAACTCAATACTTATTGCCCAGATTCTTCAGTTTTGAGAAATATCCCACATGTGGCCCTAGTGCAGTAATGGAGTGAAGCACCGGCCACAGAAGCAAACGAGCACCTAGAGGATTTTGTGGTCTCTTTTTTATTAGGCACCATGTCCTGTTTGAAGAGGTCTTGTGGTGCCAAAACAGTGGAAACCACCCAAAAATTACACTATTTTGGAAACTAGACCCCTTGAGGAATTCATTGTAGCTTTCATGGGGTGCATATGACTTTTTGATCAGTTTTTATTCTATTTTTAAGAGGCGGGGTGACTAAAAAACAGCAAGTCTACTATTGTTTTTTATTCTATTTTTTTTACAGCGTTCACCGTGGGCTATAAATGACATATGTTGCGGGGCGATACAATTGTGGCAATACCATATGTTTATAGGTTTTTTTATGTCTTATGGCGTTTGCACAATAAAATACTTTTTGTAAAAAATCATTTATTGTTTGTGTTACCTTATTCTAAGAACCATAAATTTTTTATTTTTCCATCAAGAAAGCCGTGTGAGGACATGTTTTTTGCGTAACTAACTGTAGTTTCGATCAGAACCATTTTTAGGTACATGCAACACTTTTTATTCCATTTTTTTGGGAGGTGAAGTGACCAAACAATTGTGATTCTGGTATGGTTATTATTTTCTTTTAAGGCGTTCACCGTGCGGGATAAATAACAAAATAATTTTGTAGTTCAGGCCGTTATGGATGCGGCAATACCAATTATGTATAGTTTGTTTATTTATTTTTCTTAATAATAAAGGACTGATAAGGGAAAAAGGGGGATTTTTACTTTGAAAACTTTTATTTTCTCATTTTTACACAACTTTTTTTTTTACTTTATTACTTTGTCCCACTAGAGGACTTGAGGGCAGGAGGCCCTGATCGCAATTCTAATACACTGCACTACATGCGTAGTGCAGTGTATTAGAGCTGTCAGCTACTCGCTGACAGCAAGCATAATGGGTCCTGACTTTGTCAAGACCCACTAGACTTCCGTAGATGGCATAGCCGGACGCCATTGTTAGGCGTCCGGTTGCCATAGCAACCATCGCTGCCCGCTATCATGTAGTGGGCCGTCTATGGTGGTTTAACCCCTAAGAAGCCGCGATCGCTATGGAATGTGGCTTTTAAGGGGTTGTCCCCACAATAGGAGCTGCGGCAGCGGCTGTACGAGACAGCAGCTGTCACAGTTCCTGTATGTGTCGGGAAGACGGTCGAAATGGCCGTTCCTCCCGTGACGTACTATTCAGTCATGGAGCGCGAACGCTATGGTTACGATGACGGAATAGTACGTCACTGAGCGCAAAGGGGTTAATGCTAGTGGACTCCTCTGCTAGGATTTTATCTAAACACAGCTGGCATAAATGTTTCCAATATCAAGCTGCCAGCTTCCTGCTACAGTTAGCACATTCTCTGTTACGAGTTTTGTCCAACTTTTTCCTGGGACCCTGTCTGATCTAAGAAACATGTGATATACAAAAGGAAAGGCAAGATTTATAATGAAAAAAAAAGGTTTCTTGTCCTCCCATGTTTCCTAGAAGATCCCATGGCGTTCAAAGTACCGGACTTAAGGATCTTGTTGGGTCCGATCGTTCAGCGCGTCTTGCTGCTTCTTCTGTTGCTTCCATGCTGGTTGCTTAGTGGAGAAGGAGCCATCTGAATTCAGGCCTAAAATTGGCCTAGGATTGGCTGGGGAGGCTCTCTGGCTATGATGCACTGTAGCCCCTCCTCCCTGCTGTGGGCCTCCGGAACACTGCTTCCTCGGACATAGACACATCACCTCCGCCGGAAGTGGCGCGTGCCTGCGACCAGAAGAAGTCACTGCAGTGTGCGGGAAGCGGCAAAAGCTGGGCCACGAGTCCCGGCTCCAACAGTTGCAAACTGGAGTCGGGCCTGACCCCAGGAGAAGCATCTCCCCCCAGAGGAGAACCCACCTGTGGTGGGATCATACCACCTCCAAAGAGGGAAGCAGTGACCGGGAGAGGAAGGCGTGACTAGCCCCAGGCTTAAAGAGGCTCTGTCACCAGATTTTGCAACCCCTATCTGCTATTGCAGCAGATAGGCGCTGCAATGTAGATTACAGTAACGTTTTTATTTTTAAAAAACGAGCATTTTTGGCCAAGTTATGACCATTTTTGTAGTTATGCAAATGAGGCTTGCAAAAGTCCAAGTGGGTGTGTTTAAAAGTAAAAGTCCAAGTGGGCGTGTATTATGTGCGTACATCGGGGCGTTTTTAATACTTTTACTAGCTGGGCGTTCTGATGAGAAGTATCATCCACTTCTCTTCAGAACGCCCAGCTTCTGCCAGATCACGCTGTGATGTCACTCACAGGTCCTGCATCGTGTCAGACGAGCGAGGACACATCGGCACCAGAGGCTTCAGTTGATTCTGCAGCAGCATCGGCGTTAGCAGGTAAGTCGATGTAGCTACTTACCTGCAAACGCTGATGCTGCTGCAGAATCAACGGTAGCCTCTGGTGCCGATGTGTCCTCGCTCGTCTGACACGATGCAGGACCTGTGAGTGACGTCACAGCGTGATCTGGCAGAAGCTGGGCGTTCTGAAGAGAAGTGGATGATACTTCTCATCAGAACGCCCAGCTAGTAAAAGTATTAAAAACGCCCCGATGTACACACATAATACACGCCCACTTGGACTTTTACTTTTAAACACACCCACTTGGACTTTTGCAAGCCTCATTTGCATAACTACAAAAATGGTCATAACTTGGCCAAAAATGCTCGTTTTTAAAAAATAAAAACGTTACTGTAATCTACATTGCAGCGCCTATCTGCTGCAATAGCAGATAGGGGTTGCAAAATCTGGTGACAGAGCCTCTTTAACGTTGCTCCCCAAGAGACTTATACTTCCAGATTACTCCTAGGAACACAGGTGAGTACCTGCTAGAGGGTCTGCAATCCTGGAGAGAGTGTCTTGACCACAGGACAATCCCATCCAGAGGCAAGGAAACCTGACTGGGTGTGTGGAGAGGTGTGTCCTTTTTTATATCATCAGGCTTCCAGTTCAGCAAATGGGATTTCTCTCCAGGGGTGCTGTCATAGGTGAAATGGTAAACAAAGATTTTAACCACACATACATAAACAAACAGACCCGTGTGAAGCTGGGTAACTCTGCTAGTACTATATGTAAGCGATAAAGTACATTAAGGCTGGGTTCCCACAGTTCAGATTTTGCCTGCATTTTGTAAACCAAAACCAGAATTGGATCCAGGAGAGCAGACCTATAATGCCTTTCTTTATATATTTTTTTCTGTTTAGGTCCCATTTCTAGTTTTGGCTTAAAAAACACATTTAAAATCTGCAGCAAATCTGCACTCTGGGAACCCAACCTACGGGTTTACACGTTGTGGTCGAAATGCATTTTTTTCATGCTAAAATTGCAGCACAATGGTGCGGTTTTGTTGTGATTTGCGGTAAAAAAACAAACGCATATTTACCACAACGTGTGAACCCAGCCTAAAGTCACACAATGCGTATTACGTGTGGATTTGCCGCGTGGATTTCCGCAGCGTACTACGGTACCAGCAAAGTAAATGAGATTCCCAGTAATCTCATCTACACATTGTGGAAATGTTTTGCCCGTAAATTGACCTGTGGTGCGTACTTTAAAATCCGCAGCATGTCAAAAATGCGAAAAATCGCATTATAAAACCCCACTGTTAGGTGCGGATTTTACATGCGGAATTCCCCGAGGACTTTCAGCACCAAATTATGCAACGTGTGCATGTAAACACAGGTGATTACGCAGGTAGGATCTGCGCCTAATAGTGCGTTTTTAAGTGCGCTTTTCATATTTTGATGCGGAAATAGTTGCGGTTTTATGCTGTGGATTTTGGTGTGGTTTTTTTTTTCATAAACTTGTCAGATACAATTCGCAGGCAGAAACGCAAGATAAATTGACATGCTGCAGATCTGAAAATACGCACCACAAATCAATTAACGTGCAGAAAAATTCTGCAATGTGTAGAGGAGATTACTTTAAATCTCATTAACTTTTCTGGTAGTGTATTCCGCATGTAATATGCATCGTGTGAATTTTGCCCTAAAGTCCACTTTGACGTTGCAGCTGAGGAGCTGTTGAGGTGCGGATCAAATCACATCTAAAAACCGTATGTGTTTTACCGCGACTTTTGTTTTTCAATGTGATTGCAGTAAAAGAAAAAAAACGTATTGAAAAACCCACCAAGTCGCAGTAAAAATGCATTTTTTTTATGTGGTTTCAACCACACCTCCTGTTTTGTGGTAAGTGATAAACCACTGTCCATAGGAATGCATTAGGCTAGGGCTATTTATCTCACTATTAAAAAAAAAGCCTGGTCCAGAAACCCAGGGGTGGGATCCGGCCGGTTCGCCCAAACCAGTTGTTAAAATTACAGCCGGTTTGGAGAACCAGGATGAAGCGGAATCCACAATACAATTGATTTGTCCACCGCTGCCTGGCGAGACACAGGATGCTTCGCCATTCGGCACTTTAGCAATGATGCAGTCAGCATGATGACGTTATTGCGCCACTGCATCGTTCCGCTGGATGAGGCCTAGTGTCGCTCGAGGATGGCACGGGAACATTGGCCAGTGTTGGGGGCCCTATCTACACGGGACTCTACAGGGGGCCCTATCGACAGGGGACACTATTGTGAAAGTGATTAAAATATGTTTATTGATTCCATTTTTGTAAGTATGGCTATGTGACTCCATCTTGGATGAAGTCTTCATTTTATATTTTAACGAATCCATTTAGCGATTAAGAAGTCATCTGTTGCTTTAAGACAGTATATTTATTTTCAGTTATGTGTCTCTCTGTTTCTTATCTGAGTCTGTTACAGGAAATGTGTAACGGCATTGTAAGGGTATGTGCACACGATGAGAGGCTTTTACGTCTGAAAAGAGACTGTTTTCAGGAGAAAACAGCTGCGTCGTTTCAGACGTAAATGCTGCTCCTCGCATTATGCGAGGCGTCTTTGACGCTCGTAAATCTTGAGCTGCTCTTCATCGACTTCAATGAAGAACGGCTCAAATTACGTTGCAAAGAAGTGCCCTGCACTTCTTTGCCGAGGCAGTCAATTTACGCGTCGTCATTTGACAGCTGTCAAACGACGACGCGTAAATGACAGGTCGTCTGCACAGTACGTCGGCAAACCCATTCAAATGAATGGGCAGATGTTTGCCGACGTATTGTAGCCCTATTTTCAGACGTAAAACGAGGCATAATACGCCTCGTTTACGTCTGAAAATAGGTCGTGTGAACCCAGCCTTGGCATGAGAAGGCCCTTTCATTGCAAGTGAAACAAAGTAAGATAAGAATTAATTCTGGCCTGACAATATGGATACTGTTTGCGGCAGGTGCAGAGATAGTGTAGAGTTTCATGAGAATTATAGTTTTACATTTAAAAAGGCTTTTATGCCTATGATTGGCTCAGTACGAACATCTTCTCAATGTATGCTATTGGCTGAACCAGAGTCAACGTCACATTGTAAATAATTAGCTGAAATAAAGTCTACACCCTTTTTGAAAGATATTATTGTAATGGCTTTGGTCAGTAAACTCAGAGGAGTATTTTTGTGTATACAAAGCATGGTCTCGTGTCTCTTACTTCTCTCCGATATAACTTATGGATTTGGTTCTGGATACGTTTCCTGAGTGGAGGTCAGTTGACCATCCGTCTAAAACTTCAGTCGAATATATTTTGGCCATTACAGCGTCAACACTATCTACAGGGAGCACTATCTACAGGGGCACTGTGTGTGGTGCTTTTTTTTTTTTTATACAGTGTTTAACACGCTTTTATTCATGGGCACACTGAATGGTTCTATTATATTCAGGAACACAGTGTATGGTACTATTATATTCAGGGGCACAGTGTGCAGCACTATTAGGGTATGTTCACACGCAGTAGTAAAATACTTCTGAAATTACGGAGCAGTTTTCACCTGAAAACAGCTCCCGATATTCAGATGTTTTTTAACAACTTTTTCGCGGCGTATTTTACGGATGTTATTGGCGCTGTTTTTCAATTGTTGTCAATGAAAAACGGCTCCAAAAACGGCCCAAGAAATGACATGCACTTCTTTGACGCGGGCGTCTTTTTACGCGCCGTCTTTTGTCAGTGACGCGTAAAATTACACCTCGTGGGAACAGAACACCGTAAAACCCATTGAAAGCAATGGTCAGATGTTTGTAGGCGTAATGGAGCAATTTTTTTCAGACGTAATTCGAGGCTGAAAACGCGTGACCATACCCTTATATTCAGGGGCACAGTGTGCAGCACTATTAGATTCAGGGGCACGTCTGAGCGGCAAACTGCAGAAATGGGTCGTGGCCAGGAGGCGTCGTCATGGAGGTCTGGACCGGGTGGAAAAGAAAAACACTGAGAAGACATCACCTGTGAGTCACTAAATGTAAATGTTTATTCCCCCTGTGACTGATCAGTACTGTAGTCACTGTATGATCTGCATTGACATGAGGGATGTATCATTATTTTTTGTGAAACAGCAACTCCCAGCATATCCTTACCATTGTTCAGGCCATACTTGGAGCCGTAGTTTTATGTCGTACAAACCTATATTTGTGCGCTGGCCGCGGTTCTGGCGCCCTGTTTGTGCGCTGGCCGCGGTTCTGGCGCCCTGTTTGTGCGCTGGCCGCGGTTCTGGCGCCCTGTTTGTGCGCTGGCCGCGGTTCTGCCGCCCTGTTTGTGCGCTGGCCGCGGTTCTGGCGCCCTGTTTGTGCGCTGGCCGCGGTTCTGCCGCCCTGTTTGTGCGCTGGCCGCGGTTCTGCCGCCCTGTTTGTGCGCTGGCCGCGGTTCTGCCGCCCTGTTTGTGCGCTGGCCGCGGTTCTGCCGCCCTGTTTGTGCGCTGGCCGCGGTTCTGCCGCCCTGTTTGTGCGCTGGCCGCGGTTCTGCCGCCCTGTTTGTGCGCTGGCCGCGGTTCTGCCGCCCTGTTTGTGCGCTGGCCGCGGTTCTGCCGCCCTGTTTGTGCGCTGGCCGCGGTTCTGCCGCCCTGTTTGTGCGCTGGCCGCGGTTCTGCCGCCCTGTTTGTGCGCTGGCCGCGGTTCTGCCGCCTTGTTTGTGCACTGAGCATACACGCAGGACCCACCGACACCGAGCCAGTCAGTCCAACTGACCAGATGGATACAGGTATCCTATGGATACAGGTTTCAGCGCAGGATACAGCTGCTATGTATCCAGGATACATAGCAGCTGTAACTGAAAAAGTTAAAATAATTTTTAATAAAAATACATTATAAAGTTGCTCAAAACACTCTTATACATGGTTTTATTTAAAAAAAAAATATATATATATATATATATATGTCTTCAAAAAGGTGTACATAGCCTTTAATAAAAAAAAATTACAAATAAATACCGTAGGAACAAAAAAAAAAAAAAAAAAAATCACCATGCAAGCCTGTTTTTTGGTCACCTTGCTTTCCAAATAAAATAGAATAAAAAACGATCAAAAAGTTACATCACCCAAAATGGTACCAACAAAAACTACATTTTGCCCCTCAAAATACAAGCCCTCACATCGCTCAATCAACGGAAAAATTCTAAATTATGATTCTCTGAATGTGTCGACACAAAACTTCTTTTTTTTTTAACAAAGTTTTTTTCTTTGTAAAAAGTACTGAGATTTGGTATCGCCGTAATCGTATTGACGCGAAGAACAAAGTTATGATATTTTGACTGCACAATTAACGCTGTAAAAAGTAAACCAAAAAAAGAATGTTTTTTTTCCCCATTCCACCCCACAAAGAATTTTTTTTCAGCTTCCCAGTGCATTATATGGTACTTTAAATCATGCCATTAAAAATTACAGCTTGCCCCTCGCTATAGAGACCGCGGCATCTAATTGATTAAATGGCCCGGATTGGAGTTATCGCCAATCTTAGCTGTCAGCTGAGTGATGTTTCAGCTTAAGGCTATGTTCACACAGGGCGGATAAGCTGCGTAAAAGCACACAGTGTAATCGCCCTAGGCGCGGCAGGGAATTCCGGCCGAAAAACCGCATCAAAATGTGGTGCAGTTTTAAGGCCGGAGTGTTTGCTACGGAAAACTGCACAAATATAAAAAACATACTTACCCTCTGATGTCCTGCAGACCGGCCTCCTGGGATGACGTTTTATCCCATGTGACCGCTGCAACGGATACATGGGATGAAGCGCCATCCCACGAGGCCGGCCTGGACGAAGAAGCACAGAATTCTAAGTCCGTTGCGGAAAATTTGCGGTATTTACGCTAAGTGTGAACTTACCCTTAATATGCAGCAGACACCCGCAGTCTATGAATTGGGCTCAATACTGCCCCCACCCCAGCCATGATGTATAGTTACATCATTTGTTGTTAAAAGGTTAAGGGTAAGTTCACATGTAGCATAAATACTGCGGATTTTCCGCAACAGATTTCCTTGCAGACAATCGGCAGCATAATACAGTAGCTGCAAAGTGGATAAGATTGGAACAAATATTATCTACACGCTGCGTAAATGATAAGTGGGAAAAACGCTTAGAAATTGACTTGCAGTGCGGTTCGCCAGAATGTCAATTGTATTTGCGTAATCACTGCTTTGATGTTGCAGGTTTTCCCCATTGAATTCAATGGGAAGGTAAAACCTGCAACAAAGAGAAGATGTTGCATTTTTTGCGGCGGAACAGCTGAGATTTCGCCGCAAAAAACTCAACTCAGAGAAAAAAAAAATCTTATACTTACCCAGAATTCTGTGCTTCTTTGTCCAGGCCGGCCTTCTGGGCTGACTTTTCATACCATGTGACTGCTGCAGCCAATCACAGGCTGAAGCGTTTACATGCATACTTGCCAACAGTCTCAAATTTGCTGGGACTGTCCAGAGTTTACATAGACAGTCCCGGCAAATTACTGTCCCGGGACTTGTCCCAGCAACTGCTACATTCAATTGTATCTGTGTCCTCAGGAGGCAGATACAATTGAATACTAAGGCAGAGCAGGAAACTATCCGCTTCCTGGTCTGCCATTCGCTCCTCCTTTAGCGCCGAAACCCTCTGCCAAAGCGCTGCCGATGCCCTGGCTGGGGATTCCGCTCATAGACGGAGCCCCTGACTTCACTGTCCATATAAGGGAAGTGACGTCAGTGCAGGACACCTCCTGCAGCAGAATCCCCGGCCAAAGCATTGCCTATGCTTTGGCCTCGGGATTCCACTCATAGACGGAGCCCCTGACTTCACTGTCCATATATGGACAGTGATGTCAGGGGCTTCTCCAGAGAAGGAGTCCCAGAGCAGAGACTATACTAGCGCTCTGCTCCGAGACTACTGCTCTGGTGAAGCCCCTGACATCACTGTCCATATATGGACAGTGATGTCAGTAGCAGAGCAGGAGTCCCAGGAAGAGTGCTAGAAGTGGCTCTGCTCCGGGACGCCGGCTGGGAAGCCCCTGACATCACGGTCCATATGTGGACAGTGATGTCAGGAGCAGAGCTGGAGTCCCAGGCAGAGTGCTAGTAGCGCTCTGTCCGGGAGTCCTGCACTGGCGATGCCCCTGACATTGCATTCCTCCGGCAGAGGAATCCTCGGCCAAAGTGTGGCATCAAGTACAGGGGGGGCTGTGTGGGACCATTCTCAAAAACCATGCCCACACCAGATAAGCCACACCCCCATAAGACACACCCACCAAAGACACCACACCCTAAGTGTCCCTGTAATTTTTTTTTTTTAATGTTGGCAACTATGCACATGTGATAAAACGCCATCCCAGGAGGCCGGGATGCAGAACGTCCGAGGCTAAGGGGGGATTCACACGAGCGTGATTTGGCAGCGTGTAGACCGCGTGGTTTGCCCTATAGAAGTCTATGGGGCAGTACACACAGTCCGTGTATTTTGCGCAGCGTTTGTTCGCTGCGCAAAATACGCGACAGGTTCAATAACTCTGCGTATTTCACGCATCACGCACCCATTGAAGTCAATGGGTGCGTGAAAACCAGGCAGGTCGCACGGAAGCTCTTCCGTGCGAACTGCGTGTTTGCGCAACAGCTGTCAAAAGGATGAATGGAAACAGAAAAGCACCACGTGCTTTTCTGTTTCCAAGCATCCAAACGGAGTGTCTTTGCGAGGAGCGAACCCCGACAACCGAGGCAAACTTCACCGGGTTCGGCCAAACTCGTTTTGGCCGAACCCGGCAAAAAAATTTCCGGTCCGCGACGTTGGGAGAGATTCACTGTGCATGGTGCTGAAAGAGTTAAACTGTTTCAGCACCATGGACAGTGACTTGAGATCCCAAAATACATGAACCTGTAAAAAAAACCGAAGTTCTAACTTACCGATTACTCCTGTCTCCTTCCTGCAGTCCGACCTCCCGGGATGACACTTCAGTTCAAGTGACAGCTCCAGCCAATCACAGGCCAAGCACAGGCTGCAGCCAATCACAGGCTGCAGCGGTCACTTGGACTGCCGCGTCATCCAGGGAGGTGGGGCCCGATGTCAAGAGAGGCGCGTCACCAAGGACGCGTCACCAAGGACGCGTCACCAAGGCAACGGCCGGGAAGTTCTCGGTAAGTAGGAACTTTATCTTTTTTTTTTTACAGGTTTTTCGCTGTTGTGTTCGGCATTCACTGTCGAGGGTGCTGAAAGATTTAGCTCTTTCAGCACCTTGGACAGTGACGGGCGTCGACAAGCCTCATCTCTATGATGCCGGCTGCGCGAAAATCACGCAGCCGCGCATCAGACACGCATGACACACGCAGCTGTCAAATGGTTTTTGCGCTCGCAAAACGCCGCGTTGTTTGCGCGCGCAAAAACGCAACGCTCGTGTGAATCTGCCCTAAGTATGTGTTTTGTTTTGTTTTTGTAACGTGCAGTTTTCCGCAGTGGACATTCCGGCCGAAAAACCACACCACACGCAGGGTCTGCCCATTATTGATAACATCTAAATTATGAACTTAGATGTGATCGATAACAGGTGGATTACGCGGGACTCGCTGAAACTGAACCCGTCAGTCCCACTGACCTGACGGATTCAGGGCTCAGCACTTGATACAGCTGCTCTGTATACAGAATACAAAGCAGCTGTATCTCAAAAAGTTAAAATATTTTTTAATAAAATGTATTTAGAAAGATGAACAAAAACACACTGACAGACATTTTTATAAGAATAAAAAAAAAGGGATTTTAAAAGGTGAACATAGCCTTTAAGTGTTTTACAGTACATTATATGGTACATCAAATGGTACTATTAAGAAATGCAACTCGTCCCGCCGTAAACAAGCCCTCACATCACAAAAAAAAAAGTTATGAAAAAATGTGAAAAAAAATTATCTGTGTCCCCATGAGGTTATCAATAGAGCACTGATGGCAGACCTGGAGGTCCTAAATAGGCCTCTGGCTGCCATGACAACCGATCAGCATCCCGAGATTATAACGTGGGGGGGGGGAAGCCATTGAGGGAGAGTGAGCCCGCTTGCTCTGTATAACTGTTTAGATGCAGCGCCATATTGGGGTAGCACACATCCAGCGTACATGTACGGTGGATATCGCTAAGGGGTTAAACTTTTGTATTTGGGGTGGTGGCAGATGGGAGATTTGCCAAGGGTGCGCTATGCGTGCCACACATCTCACAACCTAACTAAATAGGCTCCACAAGTCTACAGTACTGAATGTGCATATGGAAGGCCTAGTACACATCTCGTTATTGAGTTACGTTTATCGCGTACGTCGGGAAAGCTCCTGATGTACACTACCGTTCAAAAGTTTAGGGTCACTTAGAAATTTCCTTATTTTTGCAAGAAAAGCACAGTTTTTTTTCAATGAAGATAACATTAAATTAATCAGAAATACACTCTATACATTGTTAATGTGCTAAATGACTATTCTAGCTGCAAACGTCTGGTTTTTAATGCAATATCTACATAGGTGTATAGAGGCCCATTTCCAGCAACCATCACTCCAGTGTTCTAATGGTACATTGTGTTTGCGAACTGTGTTAGAAGGCTAATGGATGATTAGAAAACACTTGAAAACCCTTGTGCAATTATGTTAGCACCGCTGTAAACAGTTTTGCTGTTTAGAGGAGCTATAAAACTGACCTTCCTTTGAGCTAGTTGAGAATCTGGAGCATTACATTTGTGGGTTCGATTAAACTCTCAAAATGGCTAGAAAAAGAGAGCTTTCATGTGAAACTCGACAGCCTATTCTTGTTCTTAGAAATGAAGGCTATTCCATGCGAGAAATTGCCAAGAAACTGAAGATTTCCTACAACGGTGTGTACTACTCCCTATAGAGGACAGCACAAACAGGCTCTAACCAGAGTAGAAAGAGAAGTGGGAGGCCCCGCTGCACAACTGAGCAACAAGACAAGTACATTAGAGTCTAGTTTGAGAAATAGACGCCTCACAGGTCCTCAACTGGCAGCTTCATTAAATAGTACCCGCAAAACACCAGTGTCAACGTCTACAGTGAAGAGGCGACTCCGGGATGCTGGCCTTCAGGGCAGAGTGGCAAAGAAAAAGCCATATCTGAGACTGGCTAATAAAAGGAAAAGATTAATACGGGCAAAAGCACATAGACATTGGACAGAGGAAGATTGGAAAAAAGTGTTATGGACAGACGAATCGAAGTTTGAGGTGTTTGGATCACACAAAAGAACATTTGTGAGACGCAGAACAACTGAAAAGATGCTGGAAGAGTGCCTGACGCCATCTGTCAAGCATGGTGGAGGTAATGTGATGGTCTGGGGTTGCTTTGGTGCTGGTAAAGTGGGAGATTTGTACAAGGTAAAAGGGATTTTGAATAAGGAAGGCTATCACTCCATTTTGCCACGCCATGCCATACCCTGTGGACAGCGCTTGATTGGAGCCAATTTCATCCTACAACAGGACAATGACCCAAAGCACACCTCCAAATTATGCAAGAACTATTTAGGGAAGAAGAAGGCAGCTGGTATTCTATCTGTAATGGAGTGGCCAGCGCAGTCACCAGATCTGAACCCCATAGAGCTGTTGTGGGAGCAGCTTGACCGTATGGTACGCAAGAAGTGCCCATCAAGCCAATCCAACTTGTGGGAGGGGCTTCTGGAAGCATGGGGTGAAATTTCTCCCGATTACCTCAGCAAATTAACAGCTAGAATGCCAAAGGTCTGCAATGCTGTAATTGCTGCAAATGGAGCATTCTTTGACGAAAGCAAAGTTTGAAGGAGAAAATTATTATTTGAAATAAAAATCATTATTTCTAACCTTGTCAATGTCTTGACTATATTTTCTAGTCATTTTGCAACTCATTTGATAAATATAAGTGTGAGTTTTCATGGAAAAAACAAAATTGTCTGGGTGACCCCAAACTTTTGAACGGTAGTGTACATGCTAAACATTTATCCAGATGGAGGCCAAAAGAGTCTCCTTTTGAACTCCTTCATGCTAGTATGTGTCAGTATACCTTTTTTTCAAGGATGAAATAACGTAGTAGACTGCACTATTCTATACAGGCCTCTCCTCAAAAAACGTATAAAGCTCCTGAATCACTGTTCAGGAGCTTCTCTGGGCACAGAGCTTTAGGTAGAGCTCTGCCAAGGGGGTTCGGGCAATATCCCACAATATGAATATACAGTGGGGTATGTTGCAGCTGTGCTTAGGAGTTATCCCGACATATAATGCCAACGAAAGGCAATACGCGGACGTGACAAGGGCCTCACACATCCGGATTTCGTTGTGGATTTTCTTTGACAACACAGTTGCAAGAAATTAATCAAATTAGGTTTTCTTTTGACTGTTGTGTCAAAGCAACGTGTGGGTTGCAATGCGGCCACATTTACTTTCATTAAAGGGGTTGTCCAGGCTTGGGGCTGTTTTTTATACTGATGACCTATCCACAGGATAAGTCATTAATATATGATCGGTGGGGATACGACAACCGGACCCCGCGCCGATCAGCCGTTCCAGGTCCAGGAAGCTATGCAGGGTTGGTGCTGGAAGCAGAAGGCTTCATACATTGTATAGCAGTCGGGCTGGGTTGCACATGCATAGCTTCCTACACCCGGAGGCAGCCTGATCGGTGCGGGGTCTGGGTGTTGGACCCCCAGCGATCATATACGGTTAATCTAGCCTGTCAATAGGTCAGCAGTATAAAAAAAAAGCCCCCAGCCTGGACAACCCCTTTAATGTAATGTAGGCAGCACGACGCAACGATCTTTGGCAACTCGACCTGTGTCATGGCCAAAGTTGGCATGTAGATCTATCCTAATATATAGTTTATTTGAAATATTGCAATTTTTTTAGTTATAGATGTAGGAATAATTTTCTGCAACACACTTCCCTGTGGGCAGCCTACATGTATCTGAAGGCCACTCCTGAATTCATTAGATACATGGCTGGCTTACATGCACACTAATAATTTGTGTAAAAGAAAACTATTTACATTGTTAATTAATTTGCTGCATTTGAAGATGAATATTAGCCACGCCCCTTTCGACCCCCGTCAAACCTGGAAAAGTCGGTGGAAAAAGTGTCAAAAGGACATAATAAATCTGCCACAATTTGCTTAGTAAAATTAGATTGTTCCCTTAAATATACTAATGGTGGAGGAATGTCTGCTTCTAAAACTTAAAAATAAACTCACAGCGTCACCTGAAATAAATGGCATTACGTTATAACTGGTAAGTATTGAAACATGACGTGACTCCACCAGCTTGCCGTAGTTTCCGAGCTGCGCTTTATCCCACCTCCTCAGTTTACTCTGGCTTTGCGGTTTCCAAGATGACTCCATGTTGCACGTAACGTCTCATTCGTCTGTTTAGCAATAAGTACGCCCTGGTTTAGCCATCTTTGTACTCCAACTCAGATGAGCTTATGCGGACTTTCGCCATCTTGGTACTCGCAAAGAGAGAGGAAGCGGAAGTCGTGTGTTACTGGTTTTATGAAAGACGTTCTGTAGGTAGGTTGTGGCGCATATATTAAGAAGTAGTCTGCGGTTGTGGCGTAAATCTCCTTTTACTTGTCTTTCCGCGGCGCTATAGACCGGCTAAACATGTGATGAAAGACAGCAGCTATAGGGTACTATTGCAGGGAACACTCTGTATTACAGGTTTATTTCTATGGAGTTTACTGTGGTCTTGAGAATTATGGCCCATTTACGTGTGCAGATTGCCTGACAGATGCTAGTGAGCAATCGTGCACGATAATTTACTAACGTGAGTAGGTTCGCAATGAAACGCGCTTTATTACCGTACAAATAGTCGTTGGTCATGCTGAAATTGTGGTATGTAAACCTGAATCGTTTAACCTGTTCCTGACTTTTATTGGACAGTGCAACGGTGATGTGAACACAGCATAAGCCTAGGGCACTATGTGTTGCCCTAACAAAAGCCTGTGACCTCGTATAAAAAATATATATAATAAAGTCCAAAAAAGTAATTTAGCATAAAATATGTTATTGCCCATACATTACATACAAACAAAAAACCTATACATATTGGGTATCTGCACGACCGTAATAACCTAAAGAATTAATTGAACTGGTTGTTTATCATGAATTGTGAACAGGATAAAAAATATAAGCAGAGATAAAGGGTTACCAGGGAAGTCAGGTAAAGGGTTAATGTGCAGGCAGGTGGGAAAGGGTTAACTAGGGATGTGTACCATGGGATGTGCAGCTAGGCAAAGGGTTAACTCAGGATGTTTCTGTAGTGTAGGGAAGAGAGGGTGAGGCTGGGTTCACACGACCTATTTTCAGACGTAAGCGAGGTGTTTTAAGCCTCGATTTACGTCTGAAAATAAGGCTACAATACGTCGGGAAACATCTGCCCATTCATTTGAACGGGTTTGCCGACGTACTGTGCCGACGACCTGTCATTTACGCGTCGCTGTCAAACGACGACGCGCAAAAAAAGACGGCTCGTCAAAAGAAGTGCAGGACACTTCTTGAGACGTAATTTGAGCCGTTTTTCATTGATTCCAATGAAGAACAGCTCCAAATTACGTCCGTAATTGACGCCTTGCAAAACGCGAGTACATGCAATTACGTCTGAAATTACGGAGCTGTTTTCTCCTGAAAACAGCTCTGTAATTTCAGACGTAAATGCAGTTATCGTGTGCACATACCCTTAAGGTGCAGGGCTAGGACGGGGTGAAAGGGTTGCTCTAGGGAGAGACCGATGGGAAACCGTTAAATTCAGCTGTTGCTGCATTAGATACTTAGCACTGGTTGGTGTAGGGGAGCGTCCGTAGTCCATTGGTGGAGCAGGCAGGACAGGAGAGGTGACCCAGCCTGTAGGGGAGCAGGTAAGTCGCTGTCGTTAGTGGAGTGGTGAGGGCAGGTCCCAGCTGCGCTACTGAGCATACCGACAGAGGGCTATTGAAACCCTGTCGTGAATGGGGGTGAGTGGCGCTCGCACCCGGCTATCATGGGTCGGCAGGGTGATTACGTGTGCGTGCATGTGTTTTTAAATGGAGACAGGAGATCAAAGCAGTATTTCCTGTCTGCATCGCTTCCAAACAAAGCAGGACAATAACTAATAATAGTCCTGCTTTGTTGTGAAGCCGTTGCTTGTGACCAGCACTGTGTCTCTACAGCCCTGGCTCATGAGCCATCTTATATATATACATTAACACAAAGAAAGGCTGTCTGCAACAGCCAAAGCCCAATTTCCCAGCCACCACAATAGATAAAATAAATAACTTTTATTCAGCTACGTATAGCTCGGACAGACCACATGAAATGAATTTAAAATTGTCAGCAGCCGAGGACCGGGCACACATATGTGTCATCTGATTCAACAGACACATATAATATTAGACGTAGGATTATCAGTGTTTCTCCCTATCCAGTTAGAATTAGTAAGTAACAGTAGGTCCGGTCGGCGGCTGTGTTTAAAACATTAGCAGCCCCCCCGACATGTTTCGCTACTAAGTAGCGTCCTCAGGGGGATGTCAACACCTTCCGTGACTTCATGTCTATGCTCAATGCTAACTCAATTGGCATGAAATTTACGTATGAAATTCATGACCATACTATCAATTTTCTTGACCTCAAGATATCTTTGGATCCTGGTGGCGGTGTCCAAACGGACATTTTCCGTAAGGCTACAGCCACTAATAGCCTTCTCCATTGGCAGAGCCATCATCCTCCTGCCCTTAAGAAGGGTATACCCATTGGTCAATACTTGAGAGCCAGACGTAATTGTTCCAGTGAACTATCCTTTCAAACTGAGTGTGATGGTCTTTTCAATAAGTTCATAGCACGTGGCTACCCAAAAAAGTGGTTGCATAGGGCATATGCTAGAGCAAGGGCTTCTGATAGGAGTGACCTATTGTCAAACAAGGGTAATAAAATAAATACAAAAGCGGGGTCATCAGATGTCATTCGATGTATTGGCACGTATGATGTCTGTTCTCCCCAAGTTGTACAAATCCTACACAGACACTGGGCTATCCTCACTGCTGACCCTGATCTCAGGGATGCAGTGATGGCTAATCCGAGTGTTACCTATCGGAGGGGTAGGAATTTACGGGAGTTCCTGGTACATAGTTATTACTCCAGACAATCCAACACTCCCTCAACTTGGCTTAAATCATCACTGAAGGGTTTTCATCCTTGTGGCAGATGTTCTTTCTGCCCCCTAATGCCGACTGTTAAGAACTTTTCTAATCCTGTCGATGGGAAGTCCTATCGAATAGAGCAGTTTTTGAACTGCCAGAGCAGTGGGGTGGTTTATATCGCCAGGTGTCCCTGTCCTAAGCTATATGTGGGTAAGACCATTCAGGAGCTGAGGAGACGTGTATCTAGGCATATGAGTGCAGTGACTTGTAATGAGGATACCACCCTTACGAGACATATTGTTAAATTTCATGGAGGTAACCCTAAGCTGCTTAAATTTTGGGGCATCACTCAAATCAAAATGGGCCCCAGAGCGGGCAATTTGGATCGTAAACTCTTGCAAGAGGAAGCGAGATGGATCCATCGATTAAATACCATGTCCCCCTCAGGTCTGAACGAGGGTTTTACTTTTAGTGCTTTTCTTTGACTCTACAGTTGGACACTGAGAGAATTTTTCTCTCACTGTTGTCCCTGTCTATACTATTGGACCACTGTAGAGCAATATGTGTGTATATATATGTTAAAATCTACTGAAAACTAGAATACCACCTGTCTGTCAATCTCTGTATTCTTTGCATAATTGTGGAGAATTCTTTCAAATAAAAAGATAGCCGCTTGTAAGTAAGTGGTTAGACTAGTTGATGTGTTGATTTATTTTCATTACGGTTTGACCATGTGATGGCGGCGGATTATTGTAATTTTACATTATATATATATTCCTTGTTTGATCCTGTAGTAGCGTTGGGAAATATAGCGTAACCGCAAGTGGGGACTTCTGGGGGACTCTCGAGCCGTGAATGACTCTTCTTTTATGGGGAACCAGTGTGCTATCCAGTGTATATAATTATATATTGGAGGTGACCCCCTTCTGTATGCTTCACTATAAGTATACCCTTTTTAACATTGTGTAGATGCTCATTGTTTGGTAATAACATATGGCTCCTTGCTGCCCCGTTTCTGAATGCGGTAGTATAATCGTCTGGTAGGTGTTCACTCGGGATAATGTGGGGACGAGACATTGAGTGGTCTCTTCCTTATGGGCTCATCTCCTGACCTCTGCATTCATCGGCTACAACTTAATTATCTATCTATAGCCCTTTCTCATTATGGGCTTCATATTACTATATTGCCGTCAGTATCGGCTGGTGCCCTTTGATGAGTGCGGGCCAAGTAACGCCAATAATAAGGTGATGACAGATGATATGATCGTGGGTTGTTTTGGGATACAAAAAGAGCGTTAGCGGCCAGAGTGCACATCTCTGGCGCTATGTCGGTATGTGGTTTATCTGCACATGCGCTAGCGACTCCCTTGTAAAGTCGCGATCTGAACTAGGGTGAAATCACTAAAGTTCTCCCTTTGCTCCCATACGCATGCGCCACCTCCCGTTTGTGATTTGACTATCTCACTCTGCTGTCCATACGTCGGCTGGATACAGCTGAGAGTTCGCTATGTCTCTCCCGCTGCTATTGGCTATTGGGCCTGACACACCTCCTAATATGTCATCCGGCGTATCTATATCAGGATCAGTTTCATTTCGCGCCGCCATTAGCCCCGTGGACCCCTGAGGACGCTACTTAGTAGCGAAACATGTCGGGGGGGCTGCTAATGTTTTAAACACAGCCGCCGACCGGACCTACTGTTACTTACTAATTCTAACTGGATAGGGAGAAACACTGATAATCCTACGTCTAATATTATATGTGTCTGTTGAATCAGATGACACATATGTGTGCCCGGTCCTCGGCTGCTGACAATTTTAAATTCATTTCATGTGGTCTGTCCGAGCTATACGTAGCTGAATAAAAGTTATTTATTTTATCTATTGTGGTGGCTGGGAAATTGGGCTTTGGCTGTTGCAGACAGCCTTTCTTTGTGTTAATGTATATTGTGCCCGCCAGCCACTTGGGGTCACACTCTTTTTTGCTATCTTATATATATATATACACACACAACTATGACACATCCCTTTACAACACTGCAAAAATAAATTACCTAAATTGCACAGAATAAATTTTTTTTAGGCAAAAACGAAAAAATTTAGCTGGTCGTTAAGGCCTTTAAAGCCCTGGTAATTAAGGGGTTAATTGATCGACACGGTTAATGTCTCTGCAGCTTTTGAAGGTAAAATTAATAATTACAAGCAAAAAGTGGGCGGACATAAATGAACATTAGGCCGGATTTACACGAGCGTGTGCGCTTTGCCCGCGCAAAAAACGCGTCATTTTGCGTGCGCAAAAGGCACTTGACAGCTGCGTGTGTCAGCCCCGTATGATGCGCTGCTGCGTGCTTTTCGCGCAGCCGCCATCATTATGACACTCCGTTTGGATGTTTGTAAACAGAAAAGCACG
This sequence comes from Rhinoderma darwinii, assembly GCF_050947455.1. Classification (NCBI taxonomy): domain Eukaryota; kingdom Metazoa; phylum Chordata; class Amphibia; order Anura; family Rhinodermatidae; genus Rhinoderma; species Rhinoderma darwinii. The sequence continues at coordinate 248,246,946 of NC_134687.1, read as the reverse complement.
TGGTGCTTTTCTGTTTTCATTCATCCTTTTCACAGCTGTTGCGTGAATCACGCTCGTCCCACGGAAGTGCTTCCGTGTGGTATGCGTGATTTTCACGCACCCATTGACTTCAATGGGTGCTTGATGCGCGAAATACGCCCAAAGAACGGACATGTGACTTTTTCGCTGCGGACTCACGCAGCGTAAAAATCACGCACCTGTCTGCACGGCCCCATAGACTAATATAGGTTCGTGCGACGCGCATGAAAATCACGCGCGTTGCACAGACGTATATCCCGTTCGTCTGAATAAGCCCTTAAAGTAGTTATCCAGTGATGTAGAATTGATGGCCTATCTTCAGGATTGGGTCTGACTCTTGACACTCCTGCACATTGAACAGACTCCGGGGAGGACTTCTTCCCCTTTATTGGTTACGTAGCGCCGTACTTCACAACAGTCGTCACATTCGTGCACAGTATTATAGCTTCGTCCATTCACTTAAAAAGGTCTGTCACCACATTATAAGTGGCCTATATTGTAAATGATGTGATCGGCGCTGTCATGTAGATTACAGCAGTGTTTTTTTTATTTTGAAAAACTATCATTTTTGACGGAGTTATAAACAATATTAGCTTTATGCTAATGAGTTTCTCAATGGACAACTGGGCGTGTTTTACTTTTTAACCAAGTGGGCGTTGTACAGAGGAGTGTATGATGCTGACCAATCAGTGACCAATCAGCGTCATACACTTCTCTCCATTCATTTACTCTGCAGATAGCGATATAGCTATATCGCTATGTGCAGCCACATACACAATCACTAACATTACTGCAGTGTCCTGACAATGAATATACATTACCTCCAGCCAGGACGGGATGTGTATTCAGAATCCTGACCTCTTCTCTGCACGTCTCTGTGATTTACAGCATAGCAGGCGTAGTCTCGCGAGATTACGCTGTCATTCATAGCGAGATCTCGCTGTGCTGTAAATCACAGAGAAGTGGTCAGGATTCTGAATACACATCACATCCTGGCTGGAGGTAATGTATATTCATTGTCCTGACACTGCAATAATGTTATAGTGTGTGTATGAGGCTGCACATAGCGATATAGGGTTTCCCGGGCCGTCAAAAAATCTGTCGTGTAAATGGCCCCATTAGGGGGTCTTGTTCCTACTGCAGTCGTGTGACGGCCGTTTTATAAACGACCGTTACACGGCCGGGAAACCCTGTCGTGTGAATAAGGTCTTATTTCCGTCCAGAATCCTGTACAAACAGAACTCCTGACCAAAACAGAGTACATACAACAAAAACGCACATTTGTGTCTTATTAAAATATGAAACGTCAGGGGAAAGTGGATAAATGTTTTTTTGTTTTTTTTCCTGTACTGCAGGTTGGTAAAGTGCATTTCTATAGCCTGGATATTCTACGTAGGATAAAGATCTCTGGTACTCATGGCTACTTATAGCCTGGCAAATGAAAGGCTGCGTATTCTAGAGGAGATTGAGCGGGAAATTGCTTCCATCTTATTGAATGCGGGTAATCTTGTTAAAGAAACTCCACAGTATATAGGAATTAATTTCCTTTAGTTATCTTGTATTGTTCTTGTGTGACACAATTTCTCATCCATTTATATGAAATTATGTAATCCGAATTCTGCTGGTTCTGTTTCCAGGGTGCAGTGCATTGTGGGAGCTGAAGTGGTAGACAGTGTGGATGTACTTTTAGGCTACAGGCACACGTTGAGTATTTTGCTGTGGAAAATATGCACCAAAACCGTAGGAAATTCGCAGGTAAAAACCGCACCGGATCGCGTGTCTTTCAATGCAATTTTTGGTTCGGTTTTTAAGTTTTGCTGTGTTTTCATGCTGCAGGTTTTGCTGCGTATTTTTTCGGAACTAGGTTGATAGAATTCGCAAGCTGAATCGCAAAATAAATTAACATTCTGCTGTTCCGAAAATACGCACCGCGGGTCAATTTACGTTCAGAAAAAAAGTGCCTTGTACATGAGATTTCTTTAAATTTAATTGACTTTGCTGATACTCTATTACACTTCGGTTCTTCCACACGTGGATATACGCGGAAAAACCGGATGTAATACGCATCGTATGCATTGAGCCTAAACCTTTTGTTTGTTTGCCGGAGATGACTACATACTTCTGACTTGGCAAATTAAAACAAGTATAAGGCCCCATGCACACGACAGTAAAATCGCCTGTAATTACGGACTGTAATTACGGTCTGTAATTCCGGGCCCATTCAGTTCTATTGGCCGCTACAGATGGGTGTCCGTGCCTTAGAACTGTGTCGGGAATTATGGAGCATGTCCGTTTTTTCCTGTATAAGGGCTGTGCTCTTAAGGCCTTATTCACATGAACATGTCCGTTTTGCGTGCATAAAAAACGCAGTGTTTTTTCCTGCGTTGCAGTTCCGTGTGACATCCTTGTACGGTGCGTGTATGCGGTTTTTACGTGCATATGTCATCCGTATGTCGCGCGTTTTTTTACATCCGCAAAATAAATTGAAGGAGGTGGTTTTCTTTTTCTCATAATTTCTTTAGCAACTGTTGCGTGAATCACGGACAGCACACGGATGTACTGTCTGTGATTTTCACGCACCCATTGACTTCAATGGGTGCATGATGCACAAAAAACGCACAAGTATGGGACATGCAGTGGGCACACGCTGCGTGAAAAACACGGAATGGCCCCATTGAATTGCATTGGTCCGTGTGACGTGCGTTGTTTTAACGCGCACGTGAAATACGCTCGTCTGAATAAGGCCTAAGAGCCGTGTTCATGAGGGTTTAGGCCGGTTTCCCACGTAGCGTAAATGCTGCGGAATTTCCACAACGGAATTCTGTGTGGAAGTTCCGCAGCATTTACAGTAGCAGCAAAGTGAATGAGACTTAAAAAATCTAATGCCCACGCTGCGGAAAAAACGCACAAATGTCGTGTGTAAAGTGTTCTGCGGGGCGTTTTTCAATTCCGCAGCATGTCTATTTATGCTGCGTGTTCTGTACGGAGATGCTCTGTGTTAGGTCCATAGACTTCAATCGGGAGCAGAAATTCCGCAACAGACTTGTTGCGGTTTTTGCAGCAGAAACGCTGCATTTTTTTCTGCAGGGGTTATACCTGCAGATTTAGTGTTAAACATTGGTTATAGCAAAGTATATGTGCAACACTAAATCCGCAGGTAAAACCGCTGCAGAAAAAATGCAGCGTTTCCGCAGCAATATGAGCAGAAAAACTCACTATTTGGTGCGGATTTCTGTGGCAGGTTTACCAGCATTTTTCTAGAGATTCTGCTACAGATTTTCTATTGCAGATATTCTGCAGCGTATTCTGTGTGTGGGAACATACCCTTAGGTTGGGTTCCCACAGTGCAGATTTGCTGCGGATTTTGCATGTGTTTTTTCAGCCCAAACCAGAATTGTATCCAGGAGAGCAGACCTATAAGGCCTTTCTTTATATAATTCTTCTGTTTCGGTTCAGTTTCTGGTTTTGACTTAAAAACGCATGTAAAATCTGCAGCAAATCTGCACTGTGGGAACCCAACCTTATAGAATGAAACATAAATTAATTTCATTGCACTACATTTACGTAAAAACGTTTATTAACTAAAAATGTTTAAATCAAAACCTATTTGAATAATGTTTAACCCACAACACTTACATTGCAATGATTTAAAAAAAAAAATTGTGCTGTCTATAGCCTTTAAGAAATGTTTCTATTGGTTTGAATTTTTGGGTGAGTAAAACAATAATTTTTTTCAAAAAGCATATAGAATATATATATATATATATATTTTTTATTGAGTAAGCCTCAAAACAAGGAGTAATGAAAAATGCTGCGTGATCAGTGCAAGTTGAAGACAAATGCATTATCCTAATGATAGAAGGTATTTGAACAGAAGAGCAAACGGGTTGCTCCCAACAGAGGGGTTAAAATAACGCTCTGGCAAAAGTTTGATCTCGGCCACAGTTTGAAAAGCACAACACAATAAAATGTAGGCAGGTAGTCTTCTTACCAACGCTTTGTTGCCGAGCTGTCTTCTACGATCCCGAACGTCGTTGTCACATGACCACACTGTACTTGATTCCTACAGCGTCCACTGTGTGGACCATAGGTCCCTTTTACTATGCATTCCTATGAGACTCACATTAAGCGTTTACGTGACACGATGGCTAGATACGGAGAAGATAGTTCTGCTACAACGCGTCCCGTAAGACGATTACCTGCCCTACCTTTTACCATGTATATTTACTAAGAAAGGGCTGAGATGAACACTATTTTACTGGTGTGCTACTTTAACCCCTTGCTGACATTTGACACATACTTACGTCATAGCCGGCAAGGGGATGTATGAAGCGGGCTCAGCTGTATGAAACAGTCAATATTTCACTTCAACAAGCTGTATCTCGCTAGCTTAACCCCTTAGATGCCGCAGTCAATAGCGACTGCGATATCTAAGAGGGGGGTGGCCCCCTTAGTCAGTTTGTTGCCCTCTTAGTCAGTTTGTTGCCCTCTTGCAATTGCAGGGTGCTGATGGTTGTCAGGTCTGCTATCTTTATACTCCTATTCTGCCCTGCCCGAAGCAGAGCTTATTATGTGCCTGTCAAAATCACAACATACTTCAATACACTAATATTACAGTATATCGTGCAAGCAATCCAGCGACCACTTATCCAAGTCCCCTAAGCATACTAATGTAAAAAAATAAATATATATTTTCTTTTTAAATTTTTATTTTTTGTACATTAAAAATAAAAAATAACATTTAAATGCTTAAATAAACTTAATTGGTGTCGCCACATCCGTAAAAGTTGGAACTATTAGGGTATGTTCACACGCACTAATTAGGGACGTAATTCGGGCGTTTTTGCCCCGAATTACGTCCGAAAATAGCGCCGAAAATAGCGTTGACAAACATCTGCCCATTGAAAGCAAACACGTCTGAATGGCCCCATTGAATTGCATAGATCCGTGTGACATCCATTTTTTTAACGCGCGTAACACGGACGTGAAATACGCTCGTGTGAATAAGGCCTAAAGTTAACATGCCGTTTTTGTTGTACAGTTAAAAAGAAAACCCCAAAAACTATGGAGGAATCTTTCTTTTTTTTTTTCTTCTCTTTCCCTCCCCATTCCACCCCATGAAGAATTTTTCTCCAGTTTCACAGTACATTATATGGTACAGTAAATAGAGCCATGAAACCCCCCCCCAAAAAAAAAAGTCAAGCCCTTGTACGGCCTTATCAACGGAAAAATAAAGTTATAGCTTTTGGAATGTGGACAGGAAAAATTTAAATTGAAAAATGCCTGCAGCTGGTAGGGGTTAAGTAAAAAAATATTAGTGGGCTTCTACAGCAAAACAAGCTGAAAGGGCCTGTTTCACATGTAGTAACTGCAGTCAAAAACTGCAGCAGTTTACGATTTTGCCGAGTGGTAATAAGCCACACGATAAAAAGATGGTGCCATTCGACACGTGTGAAAGCACCTTAATGCACACCTCAATGTGAAAAATAGGGACCAATCAACACCATGTACACATGGCCAAAATGCACTTTCCTGCAAGTCCTGTCTATGGCTGTGTATTTCCATACGGGTACTGTATAAGTTCCTTGTACTTCCGTGTGAGTTCATTATGGTGATCTGAAGTGTTGACTGTTTCGAAACCAGTTGTCTTTGGGAAGGAAAACTGCTCTCTGACCGTTTTACATGTTTCTGTATGCAATTCTTCATGGAGTTCTATGGGAGATATGACATCCATAGGGCATCCCATAGAGCATGGCATACATTTTTCTTTCATACTGCAAACGGAAACCTCAGTAGGATAACATTACCATGGCTCTGTACCACGTTTAAGTGGTATGGAGCCATAATATAGATTTCTGAATGAGCCCTCACTCCAGATTTTGACTTGGGACAAAGACATGGGTCCATAAAGTTTTGAACCCCTTTATACCCACAAACCCCAGAGAGGAAAAAAGTGGTTTCTTTTTGTATTCCCTCAAGTAAATTTATTTTATTTTTTATTTTAATTTTTTTGTTTTACAGACCTAGAAATCCCTATTCCCACTACCACTCCCCATTCCCTTACAAATGGAGGCATTTTACGGCGGTAAATATTAGAGAATAACATCCGTCACAAGAGTCGAACGCTAACCGTAAAAAAAGAAAACCCTTGAACAGTAGAGTGTAAAGATAACTTCCCCACCCCTTGCTGGCAGTTGAACAAATTCCTGGATCAACATTCTACATTGATAGCATTAACTTTGTATATTATGTTTCTAAAAGAAGATGTCTAACCCTTGTTAACCTCTTGCCCCGTCACAGCCAGTTTTCATTTTTTCATTTTAGTTTTTTCCTCCCTGCCTTCCAAAAGCCATAACTTTTTTTATTTTTGCATAGATATAGCCATATGAGGGCTTATTTGTTGCGGAACAGGTTGTGGTTTTTAATGGCACCATTTATTGTACCATATATTGTACTGGTAAAGTGAAAAAAAATTATTTTGAGATCAAATGGGCAAAAAACAGCGTTTGCACCATTTTTTTAGCGGGTTTAGTTTTCACAGCGTTCATTGTACGGTAAAAACTACATGTTTACTTTATTCTTTGGGTTGATACGATTACGGTGATACCAAATTTGTGCGTTTTTTCATGTTTACCACTTTTATAAATCAAAAACTTTATAAATCAAAAACGTTTCTAATACATAGGCCCCTCAAAGCCACTTCAAAACTGAACAGGTACCTTAAAAAAAAAAGGCTTTTGAAATTTTCTTAAAAATATGAGAAATTGCTGTTTGTGTTCTAAGCCTTGTAACGTCCAAGAAAAATAAAAGAATGTTCAAAAAACGATGCCAATCTAAAGTAGACATATGGAACTAGTAACTATTTTGGGTGGTATAACCGTCTGTTTTACAAGCAGATGCATTTAAATTCTGAAAAATGCAATTTTTTTATACATTTTCTCTAAATTTTGCAATTTTTCACCAATAAACACTAAATATATCGTCCAAATTTTACCACTAACATAAAGCCCAATGTGTCACGAGAAAACAGTCTCAGAATCGCTTGGATAGGTTTAAGCATTCCGACGTTATTACCACATAAAGTGAAATATGTCAGATTTGAAAAATGGGCTCTGAGCCTTAAAGGCAATGTGTTGCCAGAAAAACATGTTTTTTTTTTAAAATTAAACATTTAGTGTGTGGGTGATTAAACATTGTTCAAATTTTTTTTATTTTTTTCACGAGTCAGGAAATATTATAAATTGGATTCAATTGGATTCAAATTTATAGTATTTACCATTTCTGGTCACTAGATGGAGCCATTCCCAAAAATATGTGGTAAAGCAACCACATAGCTTTTCTGCTGCAAAATTGGGTAAAAAGCCCTCGCTCTAGTGAGCTCTCAGCATCCCCCCCTCCTTTATCCTGGCTAGTGCCGGGATAAACGAGGGGTTTGAACGGTGTAACCTCCTACACTGTGTGTCGCCATTTTTTGAGCTAACACACAGTGTAGTAGGTTTACATACAGTAGTAAACACACATTGAAATCTCTTACCTGCTCCTGCCGCCGCGGCTCCCTCCGGCCCGTCCGCTCCGTTTGCTGCCGCTGGTCCAAGTGCACAAATCCGGAAGCCGCGACCGGAAGTAGTAATATTACTGTCCGGCCGCGACTTCCGGTCCACAGGAAAATGGCGCCGGACGGCGCCAATTTCGAATTGGACTGTGTGGGAGCGGCGCATGCGCAGTTCCCACACAGACGCCGTACACTGAAGTCAATGGGACGGGAGCCGTTCGCAGTCCCTATGGGACTGTGGCTGCCGTATTCCATGTCTGTATGTGTCGTTAATCGACACAGACAGAAATGGAACAAAAAATGGCAGCCCCCCATAGGGAAGAAAAAGTGTAAAAATAAGAAAAAGTAAAACACAAATACACAAATGAATATAAACGTTTTTAATAAAGCACTAACATCTTTAACATATAAAAAAATAATTTGTGATGACACTGTTCCTTTAAGGCCAAAACAAGGCTGCGTCCTTAAAGGGTTAAACGCCAGAAATTGTGTGTAAAGGAGGCCTGAAAGAGCGTGCTCTCTCTTCACAATTCCATTTATTCACTGATAATAGCTCCGTGTTTCACTTGCTTGACCCTAAACACTGTAGGGTGGAGTGGCTCTACAGTCCTGGCCAAAAGTTTTGAGACTGTGGAAACCAAACTTTGTGTCAAAGTGTGCTGCTTCAGTTTTTAGGGTATGTTCACACAGAGTGTTTTCGGGTCGTAAACGCCAGAAAAATCGGAAGCAGAACGCCTCCAAACATCTGCCCATTGATTACAATGGAAAAAATGTCACTCTGTTCCGATGGGCTGTTTTTTTACGCGGTCGTTTTGAAAAACTTCCGCACAAAAAAAACAGCCGCAAAAAAGAAGTGCAGGTCACTTCTTGGGACGTTTTTGGAGCTCTTTTTCATTGACTCTATTGAAAACGGCTCCAAAAACGGGCGTAAAATAACGCCACGAGAATCTCAAGTGGCTTAAGAAACGTTGAAATCAGGAGCTGTTTTCCTTTGAAAACAGCTCCGTATTTTCAGAAGTTTTTGACTCAGCGTGTGAACATACCCTTATAGTGGTAATTTGCACTAACTCTAAATTATTATGAAGAGTGATCAGATGAATTGCAATTAATTGCAAAGTCATTCCTTGCTATGAAAATTAAAGAGGCTCTGTCACCACATTATAAGTGCCGTATCTCCTACATAAGGAGATTAGCGCTATAATGTAGGTGACAGTAATGCTTTTTATTTAAAAAAAACAATCTATTTTTACCACTTTATTATCGATTTTAGATTTATGCTAAGGAGTTGCTTAACCCCTTCCCGCTCCTTGACGTACTATTACGTCATGGCAGCTGTATCGTTCGCGCTCCATGCCGTAATAGTACGTCTCAGGAGTAACGGCCGTTTCGGCCGTCCTCCCGACACATACAGGAGCTGTGACGCTGCTGTCTTGTTCAGCAGCTGTCACAGCTCCTACAGCGGGGACCGATCGCTGTGTCCCCGCTGATTAACCCCTTAAAAGCCGCGTTCTATAGAGATCGCGGCTTTTTAGGGGTTAAGCTGCCATCGCCGGCCTGCTACGCGATAGCGGCCGGCGATGGTGACTATGGCAACCGGACACCAAACAATGGCGTCCGGCGATGCCATAGACGGAAGCCTAGTGGGTCCTGACAACGTCAGGACCCACTATGCTTGCTGTCAGTGAGTAGCTGACAGTTCTAATACACTGCACTACGCATGTAGTGCAGTGTATTAGAATAGCGATCAGGGCCTCCTGCCCTCATGTCCCCTAGTGGGACAAAGTAATAAAGTAAAAAAAAAGTTAAAAAAAGTTGTGTAAAAATAAGAAAATAAAAGATTTAAAAGTATTAAAAGTAAAAATCCCCCCTTTTCCCTTATCAGTCCTTTATTATTAATAAAAATATATAAAAAAACAAATAAACTATACATAATTGGTATCGCCGCGTCCGTAACGGCCTGAACTACAAAATTATTTCATTATTTATCCCGCACGGTGAACGCCGTAAAAAAAAAAAATAATAAACCGAACCACAATCACAATTCTTTGGTCACTTCACCTCCCAAAAAATGGAATAAAAAGAGATCAAAAAGTCGCATGTACCTAAAAATGGTACTGATCGAAACTACAGTTCGTTACGCAAAAAATAAGTCCTCGCACGGCTTTATTGATTGAAAAATAAAAACTTTATGCCTCTTAGAATAAGGTAACACCAAAAGTGAATGATTGTTTACAAAACTTATTTTATTGTGCAAACGCCATAAGACATAAAAAAAAACTATAAACATCTGGTATCGCCGTAATCGTATCGCCCCGCAGAATAAAGTGAATATGTCATTTATAGCGCACGGTGAACGCTGTAAAAAAAAACGAAAAAAAAAACAATCGTACAATTGCTGTTTTTTAGTCACCACGCCACCTAAAAATAGAATAAAAACTGATCAAAAAGCCGCATGCACCCCAAGAAAACTCCAATGGATTCCTCAAGGGGTCTAGTTTCCAAATTGGGGTCACTTTTGGGGGGTTCCCAATGTTTTGGCACCACAAGACCTCTTCAAAACGGACATGGTGCCTAATAAAAAAGATGCTTCAAAATCCACTAGGTGCTCCTTTGCTTCGGAGGCCGATGCTTCAGTCCATTACCGCACGAGGGCCACATGTGGGATATTTCTCAAAACTGCAGAATCTGGGCAATACGTATTAAGTTGCGTTTCTCTGATAAATCCTTTTGTGTTATAAAAAAAATGGTATAAAGAGGATTTTCTGACAAAAAAAAAAATGTAAATTTCACCTCTACTTTGCTCTAAATTCCCGTGAAACACCTAAAGGGTTCATAAACTTTCTATATGCTGTTGTGAATACTTTGAGGGGTCTAGTTTCTAAAATGGGGTGTTTGATAGGGGTTTCTAATATATAGGACCCTCAAAGCAACTTCAGAACTGAACTGGAACCTAAAAAAATAAATAAATGAGGCAATACTTCGCTTCTTACATTATACTGATAATGAGCCGTGCCCACCCCGAGATGACCCCAGTTTTGACCGTTTGTATAAACGGAGACCCCTATTAGACCGTTCCAGTGCCCGGTTTTCCCAAGCATACACCCCTGAGAAGTGTATTTCTATTGATGAGTCCCTGGTACATTTTAAAGGGAGGGTTCAATTCCGCGAGTACCTGCCGGGTAAGAGGGCAAGGTATGGCGTGAAGATGTATAAGCTGTGAGAGTGCATCAGAGTATACCTACAGGTTTAGGATATATGAAGGAAAGGCCACCCCCAAACCAGACTGCATCCTGGACTACAATAGGTACATGGAAGGGATGGACTTGTAAGATCAAGCCCTGAAGCCCTACAGCGCCATGCGGTGTGGTATAAGAAGCTGGCCGGGCACATCATACAGATGGCATTGTACAATGCGTACATGCTACGTCGATGTGCAGGCCAGACGGGAACTTTCCTGGAATTTCAAGAGGTGATTATCAAGAACCTAATCTTTAGGGACCAAGAAGGGGGGGGCACCCAGTACTTCTGGAAGCGAGCCCACACGCATCGTACCAGGGCAACACTTTCCAGGAGAAGTTCCCCAAACTGGCAAGAAGGGAAAAAGTCAAAAGAGGTGCAAAGTCTGCTATAAGAGGGGGTAAGGGAGGACACAATATATCAATGTGACACGTGTCCCGAATAACCAGAGCTCTGTATGAAAGTGTTTTAAAATTTATCATACATCCCTTGGTTTATAATTTACCCCAATTTTACTTACCCTGATGCACTCCACACAGCTTATCCCCCCTCGTCTTTCCCCTCTGATCCCTGCTGTGTGTCCAGGCAGCTGATAACAGCCACATGTAGGGTATTGCCATACCCGGGAGAACCCACATTACAGTTTATGGGGTGTAGGTCTCCGGTCAAAATGGCCACTACACCTCTAGATGAATGCCTTAAGGGTGTAGTTTTTAAAACGGGGTCACTTCTTGGGGGTTTCAACTGTTCTGGTACCTCAGGGGCTTCTGCATACATGACTTCGCACTAGAAAATCCCCAGTAGGCCAAATGGTGGTCCTTTCCTTCTGAGCCCTCCCATGGGCCCAAATGGCAGTTTATCACAACAAATGGGGTATTGCGGCCCTCAGAACAAATTGCGCAACAGAATGGGGTATTTTGTTTCTTGTGAAAATAAGAAATTTTCAGCCAAAACTACATATTATTTGAAAAAAATAATTTTGTTTTCATTCCCAGCCCAATTCAAATAAGTTCTGTGAAAAAACTATGGGGTCAAAATGGTCACAACACCCATAAATGAATTCCTTGAGGGGTGTAGTTTCCAAAATGGGGTCATTTGTGGTTGGTTTCTATTGCTTTGATACCTCTGGGGCTCTGCAAATGCGACATGGCACCCGAAAACCAATCCAGCAAAATCTGGACTCCAAAGAACACACAGCGCTCCTTTCCTTCTGAGCCCTCCCATGGGCCCAAACGGCAGTTTATCACCACAAATGGGGTATTGCCGCACTCAGGACAAATTGGGCAACAGAATGGAGTATTTTATTTCTTGTGAAAATAAGAATTTTTGAGCTAAAATGACATATTATTGGAAAAAATATATATTTTTTTAATTCCCAGCCCAATTCAAATTAGTTCTGTGAAGAAACTATGGAGTCTAAATGGTCACATTACCCATAAATGAATTCCTTGAGGGGTGTAGTTTCCAAAATGGGGTCACTTCTGGTGGGTTTCCATTGCTTTGATACCTCTGGGGCTCTGCAAATGCGACATGGCACCCGAAAACCAAACCAGCAAAATCTGTACTCCAAAGAACACACAGCGCTCCTTCCCTTCTGAGGCCTCCCATGGGCCCAAACGGCAGTTTATTGCCACAAATGGGGTATTGATGCACTCAGGAGAAATTGGGCAACAAAATTGAGTATTTTGTTCCCTGTGAAAATAAGAAATTTTGGTAAAAAATTACATCTTATTGGAAAAAATGTCATTTTTTTAATGTCACAGCCCAATTGAAATAGGTGCTGTGAAAAAACTGTGTGGTCAAAATGCTAACAACAACCATAAATGAATTCCTTGAGGGGTGTAGTTTCCAAAATGGGGTCACTTTTGGTGGGTTTCCATTGCTTTGATACCTCTGAGGCTCTGCAAATGCGACATGGCACCCGAAAACCAATCCAACAAAATCTGGACTCCAACAAACATATAGCGCTCCTTTCCTTCTGAGCCCTCCCATGGGCCCAAACGGCAGTTTATCACCACAAATGGGGTATTGCCACACTAAGGACAAATTGGGCAACAAAATGGGGTATTTTGTTCCTTGTGAAAATAAGAAATTTTGATCACAAATGACATTTTATTTGAAAAAATGACATTTTTTTCATTTCAGAGCCCAATTCAAATACGTGCTGTGAAAAAACTGTGCGGTCAAAATGGTAACAACAACCCTAAATGAATTCCTTGAGGGGTGTAGTTTCCAAAATGGGGTCACTATTGGGGGATTCCTACTGTTTTGACACCTCAACACCTCTTCAAACCTGGCATGCTGCCTAAAATATATTCTAATAAAAAAGGGGCCTCAAAATGCACTAGGTGCTTCTTTGCTTCTAGGGCTTGTGTTTTAGTCCACGAGCGCAGTAGGGCCACATGTGGGACATTTCTAAAAACTGCAGAATCTGGAGAATACATATTTAGTAGTGTTTCTCTGGTAAAACCTTCTCTGTTACAGAAAAAAAAATGAATAAAATTGAAATTCAGCAAGAAAAATGAAATTTGCAAATTTCACCTCCACTTTGCTTTAATTCCTGTGAAATGCCTGAAGGGTTAAAAAACTTTCTAACTGCTGTTTTGAATACTTTGAGGGGTCTAGTTTTTTAAATGGGGTGTTTTATCAGGGTTTCTAATACATAGGCCCCACAAAGCCACTTCAGAACTCAAGAGGTACCTTAAAAAAAAGGCTTTTGAAATTTTCTTAAAAATATGAGAAATTGCTGTTTATGTTCTAAGCCTTGTAACGTCCAAGAAAAATAAAAAAATGTTCAAAAAACGATGCCAATCTAAAGTAGACATATGGGAAATGTGAACTAGTAACTATTTTGGGTGGTATAACCGTCTGTTTTACAAGCAGATGCATTTAAATTCAGAAAAATGCAATTTTTTCAAAATTTTCTCTACATTTTGCAATTTTTCACCAATAAACACTGAATATATCGACCAAATTTTACCACGAACATGAAGCCCAATGTGTCACGAGAAAACAATCTCAGAATCGCTTGGGTAGGTTTAAGCATTCCGACGTTATTACCACATAAAGTGAAATATGTCAGATTTGAAAAATGGGCTCTGAGCCTTAAGGCCAAAACTAGGCTGCGTCCTTAAGGGGTTAATGCCCAAGTGGGCGTATTTTTACTTTCGACCAAGTGGGCGTTGTACAGAGGAGTGTATGACGCTGACCAATCAGTGACCAGTCGGCGTCATACACTCCTCTCCATTCATTTACACAGCAGCATTGCGTTCTTACTAGAACACGATGTGCAGCCACATACACAGACATTAACGTTAATCAAGTGTCCTGATGAATATACATTACCTCCAGCCTGGACGACGACATGTGTATTCAGAATCCTGACACTTCTGAATCTTTTCTGTGAGATTCCAGCAAGCCACGCGTAATCTCGCGAGATTACGATGTAAACGAGATTTCGTTTCCCTTGCAGGAAATCTCACAGAAAAGATTCAGAAGTGTCAGGATTCTGAATACGCATGACGTCCAGGCTGGAGGTAATGTATATTCATTATCAGGACACTTGATTAACGTTAATGTCTGTGGCTGCACATCGTGTTCTAGTAAGAACGCGATGCTGCTGTGTAAATGAATATAGAGGAGTGCATGACGCTGATTGGTCAGCGTCATACACTCCTCTGTACAATGTCCACTTGGTCGAAAGTAAAAACGCCCACTTGGGCATTAAGAAACTCATTAGCATAAAGCTAAACATCGCTAATAAAGTGGTTTAAAATAGATCGTTTTTCTAAATAAAAAGCATCACTGTCACCTACGTTATAGCACCGATCTCCTTATATAGGAGATAGGGCACTTATAATGTGGTGACAGAGCCTCTTTATCTTAAAAAAACTTCATTGCATGACCTGCTAACATAATTGCAGTGATCTTCTGGTTAGCTCAGGAGAAAGTGTTAATGAGGACAAGGCAGCTGATATCACTCTGTCATGCCGACTGAATTATAAGAACAGACTGGTTGCTTTAAAAGGGGGATGGTTCTTGAAATTGTCTTCTTCTGTTAACCATGGTTACCTCCAAGGAAACACGTGCAGTCATCATTGCTTTGCATCAAAAGGGCTTTACAGGCAAGGACATTGCTGCTTGTAAGATTGCCCTAAATCAACCATTTATCGGATCATAAAGGACTTCAAGGAGAGAGGTTTAATTGCTGTGAAGAAGGCTTCAGAGCGCCCCAGAAAGTCCAGCAAGTGCCAGGACTGTCTCCCAAATAGGATTCAGCTACAGAATCGGTTCAACACCAGTGCAAAGATTGCTCAGGAATGGAAGCAGGCAGGTGTCAGTGCATCTGCAGGCACAGTGAGGCGAAGGCTTTTGGTGGCTGGCCTGGTGTCAAGAAGTCTAGCAAAGAAATTCTCTCCCAAAAAAAATTCAAAGACAGACTAACATTCAGCAGGAAGTACAGGGATTGGACTGCAGAGGACTGTGGTAAAGTTATTTTCTCTGACGCCCCCTTCAGACTGTTTCGGACATCTGGAAGAATGATTGGCCGGAGAAGAAAATATTAGTGCTAGCATAAGTTCTGTGTCATTCCAACAGTAAAGCATCCTGAGACCATTCGTGTGTGGGTAGGGCTGGGCAATTAATCGGGAAAAACACTAAATTCACAATTAAATCGACGACGTCTCGTGAATTTTGGTTTTATCACCCCCCCCCCTCTCTGTTTAAACTGTCTGCATTTCAGGATGCATATACAGTTGAACCCAATCGTAGGGCAGGGGACCGGAAGGTTCCTGCTCTACCATTCACTATGTATCGCCGGACACAAGGCAGTGACGTCATCGCGCCTGTCTGTGCCACACAGACCATAGGAGCAGAGGGATCTCCTCCACTCGTCGTTCGAACGGGGTTAGGGGAGTATAAATCTTATTATTTTTATCACACTAATGGGGGCATTAAACAGCGTGGGGGCAGCTATGGGGGGCTATATTCATGTGTGGAGGGCAGTTATGGGGGGCATTATACTGTGTGGAGGGCAGTTATAGGGGGCATTATACTGTGTGGAGGGCAGTTATGGGGGGCATTATACTGTGTGGAGGGCAGTTATGGGGGGGCATTATACTGTGTGGGGGGCAGTAATGGGGGCATTATACTGTGTGGAGGCAGTTATAGGGGCATTATCGTGTGTGGGGGCAGCTATGGGATATTATAATTTGTGGGGAGCACTATAGGGGCAATATATTGTGTGGGGGTAATGTCAGGGGGTATATTATATACAGTCATATACCACAGGCTCTGGGGATATTAATTCAATAGCGTAGCATGCAAATAGGGGGTGTGGCATGCAAAAAGGTGTGGCCTAAATCTTTCATTAATCGAGGCTACACGTTCAATTAATCGTGATTTTGATTTAGGTCCTAATCGCCCAGCCCTATGTGTGGGGTTGCTTTTCATCCAAGGGCTCACTCTCGATTCTGCCTAAGAACACTTCCATGAATAAAGAATGGTATCTAAACATCCTCCAAGAGCAACTTCTCCCAACGATCCAGGAGCAATTTGGTGTTGAACAAAGCATTTTCCAGCATAATGGAAGTGATCAATATGTGGCTCCGTGAAAAAAGCATTGAAATTTTGCATCCATAGCCAGGAAACTCCCCAGATCTCAATTCCATTGAGAACCTGTGGCCAATCCTCAAATTGTGATAAACTTCTAGCTCTGATTAGACAAGAATGTGTTGCCATCAGTCAGGATTTGGCCCAGGTGTTATCTAGAATGCCAGGGCGAATTGCAGAAGTCTTAAAAATGAAGGGTTGACACTGCAAATGTATTTGTCAATAAAAGTTAAAAAAAATTGTGAAATTCTTATACCATAGAAACATCTAAAGATCTAAAAACTCTAAAGCAGCAAACTTAGTGGAAACCAAAATTTGTGTCCGTCTCAAAACTTTTGGTCAGGACTGTAGGCTGTTGCACAAGAAATCCAAGAGATCATTGATCTATAGTACTGGAATTCGCACTGGAAATATGCAGTATGTTCATTCAACCTCAGAGATGATAACAATATCAACACACCATTGATTTGTTCAAGTTGTCTAGCCCTCTTTTCTAGGAAGTATCCATCCTTTATCTCAGGATTTTGTACATCTAAAGAAATAAGGTAAATGCATGTGGGAATACAAATCTTGTTTTTCTTTTCTTTGTTGCAGGGAATGTTATATTAGAGCTTTCTAAAGAAAAACCAAATGAACGTCTCTTAGACAGACAAGCCACTCAATTCACCACCTCCATGCAGAAAGTTGAATCTGAACTCTCTGGGCAAATACGTTATCTCACACAGGTATGTTAAAACGCAGTGGTCATAAGGCCTCATGCACACGAATGTATTTTTGTCCTCCCGTAAATACTGGCGTAAATACGGGTCTTTGGTCACACGTATTCGACCCGTATTGCAATAGTATTTACGGGCACGTTTTTGCCAGTGCAGGATAGAGAGAAGGGACAGCCCTTTCCGAAGTAAAAGAAATTCATACTTACCCGGCCGTTGTCTTGGTGACGCGTCCCTCTCGACATCCAGTCCGACCTCCCTGGATGACGCGGCAGTCCATGTGACCGCTGCAGCCTGTGATTGGCTACGGCGGTCACATGGGATGAAACGTCATCCCGGGAGGCCGGACTGGAGGAAGAAGAAGAGTTCTGGGTAAGTTAAATTTTAATACTATTAACTCCAGCGGTAGTCACTGTCCCGGGTGCTGAGAGTTACTGCCGATCAGTTAACTCTTTCAGCACCCTGGACAGTCACTATCTCCTGACGTCGCCTAGCAACGCTCCCGTAATTACGGGCGCACACACGTAGCCACCCGTAATTACGGGAGCCCCATAGACTTCTATGGGCCTGCCCTTGCCGTTATTATGGCCTGAAATAGGACATGTTCTATATTTTTCAACGGCACGTAATTACGGGCGTTTTTACGTTCGTGTGCATGAGGCCTAAGACCTTGTTTTTTTAAGTTACATATTTAACCTCTTCAGGACACAGCCTGTTTTGGCCTTGAGGACGGAGCCGATTTTTTGTTTTTCAAATCTGACATGTTACTTTATGTGGTAATGACTGCCAAGCGATTCTGAGATTGTTTTCTCGAGACATATTGTATTTTTATGTTAGTGAAAAAATTTGGTTGATAAATTCAATATTTATTTGTGAAAACACAGAAATTTTGAGAAAATATGCAAAAATTTGCATTGTTCTAAATTTTAAATATATCTGCTTGTAAGACATTAATACTACACAAAATAGTTACCATTTTCCATATGTGTACTTTATCGTTGCATCGTTATTTGAACTTCCTTTTTCTTTTTCTGGGACGTTACAAGGCTTAGAACTTTAGCAGCAATTTCTCACATTTTCAAGAAAATTTTAAAAGGCAAATTTTTCAGGGACCAGTTCAGTTACAAAGTGGCTTTGAGGACCTTCTATATTAGAAAGTCCCCATAAATCACCCCATTTTAAAAACTGCACCCCTCAAAGTATTCAAAACAGCATTTAGAAAGTGTCTTAACCCTTTAGGCATTTCACATGAATTTAAAGCAAAGTAGCGTTTACAAATTTAATTTAATTTTTGCCAAAATTAATTTGTAATACGTTGTTTTCTGTAACACAGAAGGTTTTACCAGAGAAACGCAACTCAATATTTATTGACCAGACTAGGGTTGCACGATGCATCGAAACTTCGATACTGTTTAGATAGCGTGCACCCTGAAACGGTTCAATACCGTTATTTCACGTATTTCGATACTATGCTGTGCGGCCGCACAGCTTAGTATAGTAATACATAAATGTTGTTAGAGCGGGGCTGCGGCTGTGTAATACAGCCATTGCCCTGCTCCTGACGTGTGTGTGTCATGATGTGATACGACCAGCGATGCACTAATGATTGCCGATACTGAAGACAGAACATGGCGGGTGCACTGCAAAACACCCCCATGTTCTGTATTAAGTGCCGGCACAACCGCTCATTTGTTCAGCACCGGCCGCATGACCTCATGTTAACCATGCACATGCTTAGGGTATGTGCACACGCTTACTAAAAAACGTCTGAAAATACGGAGCTGTTTTCAAGGGAAAACAACTCCTGATTTTCAGCCATTTTTTTTAGCAACTCGTGTTTTTTACGGCTGTTTTTCTATAGTCAATGAAAAACTGCTCCAAAAATGGCTCAAGAAGTAACATGCACTTTTTCAAAACGGCCCATTGGAAGAGAACGCGGTTTTTATCCATTGAAATCAATGGGCAGATGTTTGGAGGTGCTCTGCCTCGGATTTTACGGCCCGAAAATAAGCCGTGTGCACATACCCTTAGGCCGGGTTTACACGAGCGTGTGCGTTTTGCGCACGCAAAAAACGTGGCATTTTGCATGCGCAAAAGGCACTTAACAGCTCCGTGTGTCATCACCATATGCGCGGCTGCGTGATTTTCGCGCAGCCGCCATCATTATGACATTCCGTTTGGATGTTTGTAAACAGAAAAGCACGTGGTGCTTTTCTGTTTTCATTCATCCTTTTCAGTGCTGTTGCGCGAATCACGCTTGTCCCACGGAACTGCCAGTACATTAATGTTTTAAAAAAAATAGGTAATGTTAAATAAAAAAACATTTTTTTTTTACAATAAACAGTCTCAATACAAAAAATATACACATTCGGTATCGTTTGCGACCGTAATAACACATTTATAGCGTCATTCATGTTTACGCTGTTATGAAATTTAAAAAAACTGCTTTCTTTCACTTATTAATGTGAGGCACGAGGTATTATGAATTTTTAACCTCCATATGCCTCACATTAATAGTAATTAACCCCATCGTGTACCTCACAGATTAACCCAATGTTGTCCATTATGACTGAGGAACATGATTGGGTTAATTACTATTAATGTGAGGCACATGGTGGTTCAAAATTCATAACACCATGTGCATCACATCATAAAATGGAAGAACTTTATTTTATTTTTATATTCTTATTGTTGGCAAAGTATTGTTTTGGTGTCTAATCTCAATACTACATGAAGTATCTGTATCGAAGTCCGAATTCTGGTATCGTGCCAACCCTAGCCCAGACTCTGCAGTTTTTTTTAAATCTCCAACATGTGGCCCTAGTGTGTTATTGAACTGTAACACCGGCCTCCTAAGCAAATGAGCACCTAGTGGATTTTGGGGTCTCCTTTTATTTTAAAATTATATTTTAGACACCATGTCAGGTTTGAAGAGGTCTTGTGGTGCCAAAACCGTGGAAACACCCCAAAGTGACCCCATTTTGGAAACTACGACCCTCAAGGAATTTTTCTAGGGGTATAGTTGGCATTTTGACACCACAGGTTGTTTTTTCTTTTTTTTTTTTTTTTGCAGTATTTAGTGGAATTAGGCCGTGTAAATGAAAATCGACTTTTTTTTCCTGAAAAAAACGCACCCCAACGTTTGTTAAGCAATTTCTCCCAATTACGGCAATACCCCATATGTGGTCATAAACTGCTATTTGGACCCACGGCAGGGCTCAGGAGGGAAGGAGCGCCATTTAGATTTTGAAACACAGATTTTGCTAGAATGGTTTTTGGTTCCATGTCGTGTTTGGGACCAAAACAGTGGAAACCCCCCTTCCAAATGTGACCCCATTTTGGAAACTACACCCCATAAGGAATTTTTCTAGGGATATAGTTAGCATTTTGACCCCAAAGTTTTTTCGCAGAATCTTGTGGAAATCTGGCATGAAAAATAAAAAAAATTTCACAAATGCTTTTATTTATAGGACAGATTTTTCAGAGCATGCAAGTGACGAAAAGCACCTCAACGTTTATTGGCCTATTTGTACTGAGTTCAGGGATACCACCAAAGTGGTCCAACTATGTTGTGTGGACACATGGTAGTGCCTAGAAGTGAAGGATCAGTCTAAGAATTTCAGAGCCCAAGTTTTGCATGATTGGTTCAACAGCCCCATTTGATCTGTAAAGAGACTCCAGAATGATGGAAAACCCCAGAAATGACCCCATTTCGAAAACTACACCCTTCAAAGAATTTATCTAGGGGTGTGTTACTTTTTTTTTTTTTTTTACCACACAGGCTTTTTTTTATGCAGAATCTTGTAGAAATCTGGCGTGAAAAATAGCATTTTACATTTTTTTCACAAATGCTTCATTTGTAGGACCGATTTTTTTTTTTCAGACCACGCATGCAAGTGTAGAAAATCACCTCAACATTTTGTTAGGCAATTTCTTCTGACTTAAGAAATACCATTAATGACGGGGTAGGGAGACAGACAGGTGAGCCCTAATCTACCCGCCACTCAGTCCCTGCCTACTTGCACGGCCCGTCCTAGGCGACGGCGTACAACTGGGCGACGGTCCCTACGCTCAATATGTGCACGACAGACAAACAGACAAGGGTACACAGAAGCTAAGGGAAATGGGGCAGTTGCTCACGGCAACACCGTGAACAACAAGAGTAGTGAACAAGCCGAGACAAACCAGGAGTGTACGAGGTACCAAACGCAGAGCAGGAGAGTAGTCAGTTAAGCCAGGGTCAATATGAAGCAGAGGTCAATAGTACAAGCAGCAGCAGCAGAGCCAGGAAACAGGCAGAATCACAGGCAAAGGAGGAGCAGGAAATGAAGGTATAAATAGACAGAGGGCGGGAGCTAGCTCCGTCTGGCCAGGCTGTGATAGGCTCTCCCACTTCTCAGCCTCCCAGCCCGAGTGGTAGATGATCGAGTCACTCTATCAGACTTTGGAGCAGGTGCAGACTGATTAACCACGGGCGTCGACACAGAAGCTGTGTCTGGCAGATCCTTTACAATACCCCTCAATTTTCCCTAATCTGTTGTTGCTGGATTTATGGCAGAGCCTGAATGTATTGGAACACCACGGATTTTGAGGCCTCATTTTACTTGGATGATTTTTGGGCTTGTGTCATGTTTGCATAGGACTAAAAAATTGTGCAGATACTACTCCATATTACAAATCCTAGGTATTCATCTAGGGGTATAATGAGAATTTTTAGTTTTTGTTATGGAGGATGTTAAATATTTAAATGGTGAAATGGTTATGATAAATGAAAGAGACGGATGAAAATAAAATTTATTACTCCAGAGAGGTGTGGTATATCCGTAAGCACTCGTTCATACACGGTCCAGGGTAGGAGGGACAGGTGTTGCACTGGTATGTCGTGTAGCTTATGCCTCTACTGGCAATGACCGAACTCCTTTTCTGGGGGGGCAGCTTTTTTTCGCTTTGGGCGGCACTTCACCTTGAAAATTCTGCTGGATGATCCTGGGGACATCACTACTTGCAGAGGTAGAACTTTCTCCTCTACATTACCAAAGGGAAGGGATTTGATTACCTTCTGGTATTCCAAGTATGTCCTGACCAGTGCTCCTGTAGATGACAAAGGAGTTGTACAATTCCATTTGGATGAAGCACGGCGCTTTTATTTTTTTTTGTGCCAAATTTTTGTTTTCTGCATGGTATTATACGGCTTCAGCATCTGGTTCGATATGTCCACTCCCCCCATAAATTTGATATATGCCTGGATGCAGACAGGCCGTGACGTGGTGGTGGATGTTGCACAGTGACAAGGGAGCAGGTGGCGTCATGGATCAATGTCCGCATTAGGACATCCTCCTTGTCCCTGAATTTTAAACAAGGACACCTGCGCTATGGAGCGCCCTGCTCTCCCTACGCTGCAAAGTTTGGCTAAGAAGGGTTTTTGGGAGATGTTTTTTTTTTTTACGGACTGTCCCACACGCCACAGTTTTGTGTTTTTGTTTTTTTTGGGGTCCCCCAGGCTCTTGAACAGTGGTACACTTGTGTACCAGTTGTCAAGGTACAGGTGCTATCCCTGACCAAACAATGGGTGCAGGAGGTCCCACACAATCTTCCCATATGTGGTCAAGACGGGAGGGGGGCAGTACGGGGGCTCAATGTGACTTTCCGTTCCCTCGTAAGTTTTAAAATTGTGCATGTAGCCCGACTCTGACTCGCACAATTTATAAATTTTAATGCCATACCTGGCACGCTTTTTGGGCAAATATCTGAATTTCACCCTTCCCTTGAAATGTACCAGTGACTCGTCAATGGCAATTTTTCTTCCAGGGGAATACGAAGAGGAACATTTTTGGGTCAAATGAGAAATAAGCGGTCTAATTTTGGAGTCGGTCGAAATTGGGGTCATCCGTGGGGGGCACTGGTAATTATCATTATAATTTATACATATTTGGGTTGCCTCAAAACGAGCCCTGGACATTGTGGTAAAGAATATTAGTGGACCAATAGGCCTTCACTGATGACTTCTTTGTTAGGCCCATATTCAGAACCAATCCCCAGTACTGCAGCATTTCTGCAGTGTTGGTGGGATGGCACCTGTATGGCCTGGCATAAAAAGAACTGGGGTTCGCAGAAAAAAATCGAGCACATAGACTAGTCTGCCCGGAAAAAGAGCTTGAAAAATTCAATTTCGAACAGCGCTGCTGTCTAGACTTGGACCCCTACAGCAGTAGTAAGATCTGGTACTTGGGGGGTGTAGGAGCTTGGGGGCAACCAACTTAGGTGCAGGTGTAACCTGAACTATAACCCTCCTGCGAGGAGGTTACTCTGTGTCACTTGAGGACAGTGCAAAAGCGGATCCAGCATCACTCGCACTCTGTGTCCGATGCGAGCATCTCATATGCATCCTCTGCAGTAAATGCCATTTTTTTATGTACAGTAAATGTATATGCATACTGTGTTTATATGTAAAATATATAGAATGTTTTTTTTCACTTTTTTTTAATTGTTTTTTTTTTTTTATGACCCTAAAATCGATTCAAGTACACTGACAAAAAGACGCTGACGGACACGAACGGTCTGATGCTGACTAACACCCACTAAACGCTTTTTAGAGGTTTTATTTTTTATTCATGAAAAAAAACTACTAAAAAAACTCCCTTATAATAAATTAAACCAATATGTCTCGACCTATACAATAGAACCATCAATCATCACAGACGCATAATGTCCATACAAATCCTTTATTATACCACAATTGTGGAACCCCCCCCAGAAACAACAAATGTACATACAAAAATACTTTTAAAACATAATTAAAAATGATCCCTCAGACGATAAGCTATATACCAAAAATTGCCATATAGAATCAATTAGATAAAATAGTCTGAGAACAAACTTTACAATAATTCAGGGAGTGCATAAGGTGAACACCTTCCTAAAGGATACACAGCCCACACAATGGTAAGTCTATGATTGTCAATACAAAATCACAAAGTGTATAAAGCAACTAATACAATTACTTGTGGCTGCTTATGGACTCCAAGGAAGACACCTCGACACGCGTTTCGCACCCTTCGTCAGGAGAAGATAAGTGAAGTGGAACAGGGCTTTTAAATAGTACTTCATTTTGGCTGCGGCCAATGGCGCATAGCGATTGACAAAGTCAGAGTACGTGTGCAATCTGCGTCAAAGGCGAGAATGCAGACAAGGGAACATACTCCCCTGCGTGCACTTCCGCCCACAGTCTGACAGCTTCCGGCCATACGTGCGAGAGAGCCTCCGCAGCTATTAATGGAAATTGTATCTACTGGATCTCAAAGAATTCCGAGCCGAACATATTAAGGTAAATTCGGGGATCCATCAACAGCCATTCTGCCAGAACATATTCCTATTTTCAAGAACACACCCATAAATACTTTACTCAAAATGGCTGATACATGGTTAAAGTATAATTATCCTTATGTATGATCCAAAATACATCATTAAAGTGCATAATAGATACATAAGTCACAAAATATAGTCCAACATCAGTGTTCCACACAAACATTGGAAATCCATCACATGGACCCCATCCAAAATCACAAATAAGAGGGGAAAGAAAAACATAAAAGTTGACGGACCCCATTAGAGGTGAGTCATAGGAGAAGTGAAAAGAGAAGTAACCCTCTATACACAGTGAATAAAACATAATTAATATTTACTACATACAAATTTTTTTTAGAATATACATGCCAAATGTGAAATACATGGGGCCAGGTACAAAATCCCCATGAGTGAAAAGTTAAATAAGACCTACATAGAAATATATATATATATGTACACAAAAAATGTCAACCGCACAGTCCAGGTCTCATAAAAATGAGGGTGCAAGCCCGCCAGGGATACGGCCATAGTTTCCCAAGGTATATATTTTTCAAAAAACAGGCAGCTCTCAAAAAGTTGTAGCAAAATTAGAAAAGGTGCTTTATTCCATGAGTCCAATACAGCAACGTTTCAGCTCTTCAATAGAGCCTTTTTCAAGCTAGTGAATGCACACTCAAACAGCATATATATAGGGGAAATACAATCAAGTGGGAGGTGCTTACATCACATGGCAATCCACCATGTGACCACACATGCAGTGAATAATGAATGAGCAATTATAAAAAGAGTTAACAACACCACATGCAATGTTATGACCTGCCAGTGTGCAGGTTCCAATTCATAAGTGACACAATAATATTCTGTGAATCTTTGTGATTGTACATAATTGGTTACAGAAATCACCTGTGAAAATAGTACATAATAATATGAGGAAAACGCACCATGTTGTAATCGGCCATAGTATTTCAAATGCTGCCGCGCTAATCACGGCACCCTTCGTGCGCTACTGCGCATGTCCGGGAAGTAAAATATGTCAGGAGTGTACTATTACATTGCGCATGTCCGCGCATGCGCAGTCGCACCGACTACGTCAGGATCGCCATTTTTATTGTGGGAAAAGACGATATCCATCCATATCGTTAGATATTAGGATGGAGGAGAGCCCCAAAGATACAGCAGGCAAAGGTGTGGCACAAGGTATATAGTGTGAACAGCACCTTAAATTCGAGAGTCCACTAATTAAACTAAATTAGTAGTGGCACTACCTCCAATGTTCAATACATATATATATATATATATATATATATATATATATATATATATATATATATAATTATAACATGTAGGAAGACAACCTATTTTTTAAAATTACGGATTTGCGCAACCTAGGTTATAGCTTTTTGGGAAAAGAATATGTAGGAGCATCCACAGGAGCGCACTCAAGGCTCAACCATCATTTAAGGCGAAAAAGCCAATAAGTGCACGGGTATGGAAAACGCACACTAGCCACATTTGTAGTGTGAATAGGTGCCTATAAACCTCCCCACTCAATGCTGTATAGGGTATCTCATAAACACTGATTATTCAGTCCCACACTATAAAGTAGTGTATTATTCCCGGGAGTAGTTGTCACTCTACATTTAGTATTGGACACAAATCGTCATAGACTAAATTATAAATAAATAAGGGACACTATGTCCTCCTGCTGAAAATGTATGGGCTCCACCTACACGACCCTCTGATAGACATAGTGCTGATAACGCTTGATACATACAATACTGACATATAAACAAGAGTATGATACAGTAGATAATCATTTTTATTGTCAATATAAAAACGTTTTCAAAACTGATAGCTAATTATTAGCCGATTACACTTCTGGTGTGTTCTTCCATTTCACAAAAAAGCATGATCTGTGAATAGATAGAAAGCTGAAATATTAAAATCAGACAAACACTATAAAATCAAGATACCTCCAAAGAGGCTGACATCAGTGCAGTTCAAAGGGACATAGAGGGAAGAGGCAAGTTATATAGCATTACCCAAAGGGAAATCAATATTTATCCCAAGTGGTCTTAGGGTCTTTAATCTATGTATCCACTGTAATTCCCTCGTCTTCAATATTTTAATACGATTACCACCCCGTCTGAGCGGAGGGATGTGATCTATGATACAGAATTTGAGGTCTCGTTCATTGTGTCTCAATTCAGTAAAATGCTTTGATACCGGAAGATCCAGTCTCTTTTTACGTATTGTGTACCTGTGTTGATTTAAACGGGTTTTAACATCCAAAGATGTTTCCCCCACATATAACAGGTGACACGGACATTGGAGTACGTAAATAACAAAGGTGGTATCACATGTAAGGAAATGTCTGATTAGAAATTCTCGACCCGTGTCTGGATGTTTAAAGGAATGACCCTTCAACATAAGTGTACAATTCGTGCAATTGAGACACGGAAAACTGCCCTTTTTAGGGGGATGTAAAAACATTTGTTGACCGACCCTAGTGGGACCCATATCTGATCTCACTAACTTATCCTTGAGGTTTGGTGGTCTCCGATAGGAGAACATAGGCATATTCTGGAACTCCACTACCGTTTGCAAACACCTACCCAACATAGGCCAATGTTTTCAGACAATATTATTTACCTGACTACTCATCTCAGAAAACGTTGAGATGAAAGGAATTTGTTTAACCTGTGGTATACGGTTTTTATTTTTAAGAAGATCTATTCTGGGAGTCAATTCTACCCTTTCTCTGTGCTGATCCAATAGTCGACTCGGGTAACCCCTATCCCTAAACTTCTCAGCCATTTTATCAAGGCCAGAGGCCAGCCTATCTGGTTTATCTACAATCCTTTTAGTTCGTAAAAATTGGCTAACTGGTAAAGATTTCCTTACATGTGATACCACCTTTGTTATTTACGTACTCCAATGTCCGTGTCACCTGTTATATGTGGGGGAAACATCTTTGGATGTTAAAACCCGTTTAAATCAACACAGGTACACAATACGTAAAAAGAGACTGGATCTTCTGGTATCAAAGCATTTTACTGAATTGAGACACAATGAACGAGACCTCAAATTCTGTATCATAGATCACATCCCTCCGCTCAGACGGGGTGGTAATCATATTAAAATATTGAAGACGAGGGAATTACAGTGGATACATAGATTAAAGACCCTAAGACCACTTGGGATAAATATTGATTTCCCTTTGGGTAATGCTATATAACTTGCCTCTTCCCTCTATGTCCCTTTGAACTGCACTGATGTCAGCCTCTTTGGAGGTATCTTGATTTTATAGTGTTTGTCTGATTTTAATATTTCACCTTTCTATCTATTCACAGATCATGCTTTTTTGTGAAATGGAAGAACACACCAGAAGTGTAATCGGCTAATAATTAGCTCTCAGTTTTGAAAACGTTTTTATATTGACAATAAAAATGATTATCTACTGTATCATACTCTTGTTTATATGTCAGTATTGTATGTATCAAGCGTTATCAGCACTATGTCTATCTCAGGGTCGTGTGGGTGGAGCCCATACATTTTCAGCAGGAGGACATAGTGTCGCTTATTTATAATTTAGTCTATGACGATTTGTGTCCAATACTAAATGTAGAGTGACAACTACTCCCGGGAATAATACACTACTTTATAGTGTGGGACTGAATAATCAGTGTTTATGAGATACCCTATACAGGATTGAGTGGGGAGGTTTATAGACACCTATTCACACTACAAATGTGGCTAGTGTGCGTTTTCCATACCCGTGCACTTATTGGCTTTTTGGCCTTAAATCCTTAAATGATGGTTGAGCCTTGAGTGCGCTCCTGTGGGTGCTCCTACATATTCTTTTCCCAAAAAGCTATAACCTAGGTTGCGCAAATCCGTAATTTAAAAAAATAGGTTGTCTTCCTACATGTTAGAATTACATATATATATATATATATATATATATATTGAACATTGGAGGTAGTGGCACTACTAATTTAGTTTAATTAGTGGACTCTCGCATTTAAGGTGCTGTTCACACTATATACCTTGTGCCACACCTTTGCCTGCTGTATCTTTGGGGCTCTCCTCCATCCTAATATCTAACGATATGGATGGATATCGTCTTTTCCCACGATAAAAATGGCGATCCTGACGTAGTCGGTGCGACTGCGCATGCGCGGACATGCTTAATGTAATAGTACACTCCTGACATATTTTACTTCCCGGACATGCGCAGTAGCGCACGAAAGGTGCCGCGATTAGCGCGGCAGCATTTGAAACACTATGGCCGATTACAACATGGTGCGTTTTCCTCATATTATTATGTACTATTTTCACAGGTGATTTCTGTAACCAATTATGTACAATCACGAAGATTCACAGAATTTTGTGTCACTTATGAATTGGAACCTGCACACTGGCAGGTCATAACATTGCATGTGGTGTTGTTAACGCTTTTTATGATTGCTCATTCATTATTCACTGCATGTGTGGTCACATGGTGGATTGCCATGTGATGCAAGCACTTCCCACTTGATTGTATTTCCCCTATATATATGCTGTTTGAGTGTGCATTCACTAGCTTGAAAAAGGCTCTATTGAAGAGCTGAAACGTTGCTGTATTGGACTCATGGAATAAAGCACCTTTTCTAATTTTGCTACAACTTTTTGAGAGCTGCCTGTTTTTTGAAAAAAATAAAATAAATATATATATATATATATATATATATACACACACACTACCATTCAAAAGTTTAGGGTCACTTAGAAATTTCCTTAATTTTGTAAGAAAAGCACAGTTTTTTTCAATGAAGATAACATTAAATTAATCAGAAATACACTCTATACATTGTTAATGTGCTAAATGACTATTCTAGCTACAAACGTCTGGTTTTTAATGCAATATCTACATAGGTGTATAGAGGCCCATTTCCAGCAACCATCACTCCAGTGTTCTAATGGTACATTGTGTTTGCTAACTGTGTTAGAAGGCTAATGGATGATTAGAAAACACTTGAAAACCCTTGTGCAATTATGTTAGCACCGCTGTAAACCGTTTTGCTGTTTAGAGGAGCTATAAAACTGACCTACCTTTGAGCTGGTTGAGAATCTGGAGCATTACGTTTGTGGGTTCGATTAATCTCTCAAAATGGCTAGAAAAAGAGAGCTTTCATGTGAAACTCGACAGTCTATTCTTGTTCTTAGAAATGAAGGCTATTCCATGTGAGAAATTGCTAAGAAACTGAAGATTTCCTACAACGGTGTGTACTACTCCCTTCAGAGGACAGCACAAACAGGCTCTAACCAGAGTAGAAAGAGAAGTGGGAGGCCCCGCTGCACAACTGAGCAACAAGACAAGTACATTAGAGTGTCTAGTTTGAGAAATAGACGCCTCACAGGTCCTCAACTGGCAGCTTCATTAAATAGTACCCGCAAAACACCAGTGTCAACGTCTACAGTGAAGAGGTGACTCCGGGATGCTGGCCTTCAGGGCAGAGTGGCAAAGAAAAAGCCATATCTGAGACTGGCTAATAAAAGGAAAAGATTAATATAGGCAAAAGCACACAGACATTGGACAGAGGAAGATTGGAAAAAAGTGTTATGGACAGACGAATCGAAGTTTGAGGTGTTTGGATCACACAGAAGAACATTTGTGAGACGCAGAACAACTGAAAAGATGCTGGAAGAGTGCCTGAAGCCATCTGTCAAGCATGGTGGAGGTAATGTGATGGTCTGGGGTTGCTTTGGTGCTGGTAAAGTGGGAGATTTGTACAAGGTAAAAAGGGATTTTGAATAAGGAAGGCTATCGCTGCATTTTGCAACGCCATGCCTTACCCTGTGGACAGCGCTTGATTGGAGCCAATTTCATCCTACAACAGGACAATGACCCAAAGCACACCTCCAAATTATGCAAGAACTATTTAGGGAAGAAGCAGGCAGCTGGTATTCTATCTGTAATGTAGTGGCCAGCGCAGTCACCAGATCTCAACCCCATAGAGCTGTTGTGGGAGCAGCTTGACCGTATGGTACGCAAGAAGTGCCCATCAAGCCAATCCAACTTGTCGGAGGGGCTTCTGGAAGCATTGGGTGAAATTTCACCCGATTTACCTCAGCAAATTAACAGCTAGAATGCCAAAGGTCTGCAATGCTGTAATTGCTGCAAATGGAGCATTCTTTGACGAAAGCAAAGTTTGAAGGAGAAAATTATTATTTCAAATAAAAATCATTATTTCTAACCTTGTCAATGTCTTCACTATATTTTCTAGTCATTTTGCAACTCATTTGATGAATTTAAGTGTAAGTTTTCATGGAAAACACACAATTGTCTGAGTGACCCCAAACCTTTGAACGGTTATATATATATATATATATATATATATAATAAATGGTTATGGAATCTCTAGAGCGGTGCGAGTCCAAACGGCAACCACCCCAGTTGAGGGATCCAGTACACGAGCAAATCGAAACAAATATACTGATATTATTAAATATTTAAAGTGCATAATCAGTATAAATATAATCCATATATGTGATCATAAGGCCTTATTCACACGGACGTGTCCGTTTTGCGCATGCAAAGAACGAGGCGTTTTGCGTGCACGAAAGGTCCGTGTGGCATCAGCATATGGTGCGCGGCTGCGTGATTTTCGCGCAGCCGGCATCATGATGACACTCTGTCTTTATGTTTACAAACCGAAAAGCACATGGTGCTTTTCTGTTTTCATGCATTGTTCTTACTACTGTTGCGCGAATCACGCGCGGCACCCGGAAGTTCTTCCGTGTGCTGAGCGCGATTTGCACGCACCTATTGACATCAATGGGTGCGTGCAGCGCGAAACACGTGCAAATATAGAACATGTCATGAGTTATACGCTGCGTGAAATTCACTGACAGTCTGAACGGCCCTATTCATTAACATAGGGCCGTGCGACGTGCGTGAAAATCACGCACGTATAACACGTTCGTGCGAATAAGGCCTAAAGGTAATATACCTTAATAAGGTCCATGTTTCCTACAATTAAATTTTATTGTAATATAATTTACATCCACAAAGATACCCCCCCCCCCCCCAAAAAAAAAGAAGAAAACACAGAAACAAACCTCTACCCCATAAATATACCATATAATATATCTAAAACAAAACATCCATATATCAACACCGAGTATGATCCCGGATTTCAGTCAATAAGTAGATCTTCCAATCACAGTCTGTTCAGTTTTCCGAATAAAATATGTATTTCCCGTTCCACACACAAGTAGTATGAATATATGTGTGTGTATATATATATATATATATATCAGTATTAAAGTTAGAATTCTCATAAATATATTTAGAGATAAGATGCAAAGCTTAGAGATTCATTTAGACCCTTTGGTGTCATAGTGTCCAATGTAACAATCCCCTTTAATTCTCTCCGTAGGAGTTGTCTAAATGGATCACCTCCTCTATTCCCCTCGTAAAGACTATCGATACCCTTTACAATCAAAAGCCTCCAGTTGCTGTTATGGTACTCCCTAAAATGTCTCGTAAGAAGTTTACTTCTATCCCCAAACTCATCCACAAAGTCTTTCGGTAAAATACCCTTAATGTCACGATTGTGTTCCATCACGCTTGTTTTTAATTCTCTAGTAGTCATTCCAATGTACATCTTGTCACATGAACAACGAGCGTGATAGACCACATTCCTGACACTACAATTAACAAAATGGACAATCTTGTAGTTCCTAGAGCCTTCTGTACCGCAGAATCTGTCCTTTCCATAATCGAACATGCCCCTCCGTTACCACGTGGCACATTACCCCATCTTGTTCCCTTTGATCCAAAAATATAAGTCAGGGGTGGGACATAGTGACTGCAGACCAGCATATCTCATAAATTTGGACTACACAGGGGTGTCATTGCGGGGCTAGGGGTAGTTATTTTTGCCAAATATTTGTGTAAAGGATTTGCCAGACACAGGTTCTGTGTCGACGCCCGTGGCAATCAGTCTTCACCTGCTCCTATGTCTGTGAGACTGACTCCATCTTCCACCACTCAGGATGGTAGGCTTAGGAGTGGGAGAGCCTATCACAGCCTGGCCAGACGGAGCTAGTTCCCGCCCACTGTCTATTTATACCTGCCTTTCCTGTTCCTCCTTTGCCTGTGATTCTTCTATGTTTGTTTCCTGGCTTGCTGCTGCTGCTTGTACTACTGATCCTCTGCTTGTTATTGACCTTGACTTTCTGACCACTCTCCTGCTCAGTGTTTTGTACCTCGCTCTCTCCTGGTTTGACTCGACTCGTTCACCACTCTTGTTGCTCACGGTGTCTCCGTGGGCAGCTGCCCCGTTTCCCTGCTTCTGTGTACCCCTGTCTGTTTTGTCTGTCTTGCACTTACTGAGCGTAGGGACCGTCGCCCAGTTGTACCCCGTCGCTTAGGACGGGTCGTTGCAACTAGGCAGGGACTGAGTGGCGGGTAGATTAGGGCTCACCTGTCTGTCTCCCTACCTTGTCATTACAATTTGTCTGTTTTAAGTAAAGCCCAATAATTCTTAAAAATCCCTCGCATGACATTCTACTGTGTTGTAACCTGAGATGAATCTTAACACATTGTCAGATCTCCTCTTCGGTCTTGGTTTGAGTAGATCGCTTCGCCTTTTTGATTTTGCATTCTCAAACTCCTGTTTTACATTAGCTTCATTGTATCCCCTCATTTCAAACCTCGAAATCCGATATTTCGATGGGGTTTCAAAGCATTCATCTGAGGAACATATGTGTCTTGCACAAAGGAATTGCCCTCTTGCAATTGCCTTTATGATGTGTTTAGGGTGGGAGTCGTCTGCCATCAAAAAGCTTCCTTATACACTGGGAGAGGTAGGGGGGTGATCACAGTTAGGGTATGTTTGCATGATGTGTTTCCTAGCGTATTTTGAGGTGTGAACGCTCCTAAATACGCCTGAAAAAACGGTAGTTGAACGCTTACAAACATCTGTCCATTGAATTCAATGGGAAAAGCAGCGTTTCGTTCATATGGGGCGTTTTTTTTTAAGCCGCCGTTTTAAATAGCGGCGCGTAAAAAGGATCATGTCCCTTCTTGAGCCGTTTTTTGGAGCTGCTTTTCATAGTGTCAATAGAAAAACTGATCCCAAAACGTCTAGAAAAAAAACCTCAACGTTTTTAGCTTAGAAAATGGCTGAATATCAGAGGCTGTTTTCTCTGAAAACAGCTCCGTAATTTTCAGCGGTTTGAATATACCCTTAGGGAACTGTGATCATGGGATTAATGGTGTCTTTTTTTCACTTTTCTTCTCCAACAATGATACAGGCTCTGATCTCTCCGACATGCATTTACCAACAGAGCAGATCCGAGCCTGTAAACCTATTTTACTGAACTTCTGTTCTCCGATTGGTAAGTCTGTACAGACTAACCAATCAGAGTGATCTCCGACAAAGGACCGCTTTGATAGGACCATTGTACTCTGCTCAGAGACCATGGCAGACTCTCTATACAGTTAACCGCCACTGCGGTGTAGCGCCGCACGGCGGTTAACTTTTAAAGTGCAGACGTATCTGCACGTCAAAGTGCGCACGTTACTGCTCACCTTGACGTGCAGTTACTTCAAGGTGCGGGAAGGGGTTAAGAACCAGATTTTGGTGTACTATCCACAATGTCCATCCATAAAATTGCAAGTAGATAAATTGGCTTCCTATAAATCTAGGACTGATGACCATCCCTGTACAGTTCTGCGGAATATGTTGGCTAAATGAGAACCAGAAATAATTAGTTTCTTCTTTACATTCACTGCGTGTTATTGGTGTATGTTTGTCATGGCTTCTGAAATTTTTCGATTTTTTTTTTTTTCCTCTTAACAGGTAGCCACAGGACAGCCCCATGAAGGTTCCAGTTACAGTGCTCGCAAGGATGGGACAATGGCACTCAACAGAATGGACTATGCTCGGGTGAAGCTAGCTGAGCTGTGTAGAACATGCGAACATATGCTGGAGCAGCCCTGACATTCATTAAGAAATAAAAAAAACTGTTGACATTTCTTAGTGAATCTGAAAGATATGAACCAAACAGCAGGATTGGCATTCTGTACAGATTGAGTTGTGTTTTTTTTACTATGCATGTGCATTGCATGAGAGCTCATTTTAGATTTAATCCGTGTTCTTTGAGACAAGATAAAATACCTTTTACTCATTTATGATCTTATGAATTGTAAATCCATTTGGATGTTTTGTATATATCGGGCATTACTCTGTACTATAATCTTGGGACTTGCAGGTTACAAATTTCTTGCCCTGGTTATCTGCAAACCTTCATGTTTGGGAGAGCTATGTTTATCGATTCATCAACAGAATAATCTGTCAAAGCCCTTGTGATAAACTTAATAAATGTCTACAAGGGCATAAAAACCTCTTATGTTCTTGAAATAGATAAGTGTTTCCTAGTTTCTGTCTCCCTCCATCCAGTGTGATTACTGGGATGTTTTGTCCATAGTGAAATATACCTACTCGCAGTGGGAACTGTAGAACTCAGACCGTAAGGGTGTGTTCACATCCGCGTTGTGTTCTATCAGACCTTTCAGGAACACGTTTTTCTGACTGAATCAAAGGCGCAGTCGACTACGGAAACCTTACGGAACGGAGACAAACTGAAACCATTAGCAACGGAAGCATTACCATTGAAATAAAGCTATGGTTTCCGTTTGCCTTTCTATTGATGGGTTGCCCTGATAGAAAGGTCTGACAAAACCTAACGCTGATGTGAACAGGCCCTTAGTTAGTTTTCTTCAGGTTCTTGTGGTTTTTTGAAAACCACCCAAAACACAAATTCTCCACAATAGTGCAATGTGATACATTTGCAGCATTGGAAAGCTTTTTTTTTTTTTTGGGCAAAATAAACCAGTTGAAGGAACACTAAACCTAGGAATGCATGCCGATTTGTAGAAATCGCAAGTATTCCTTTCCTCCGGATTCTTTTTATTGTTCGGGACTCTAGCACTGCTCCCGATGTCCATATTTGGGTCAATTCATAGTTTTCCGATTGCTGGAGTTCCTGAGCAGGTCAGTGACTTCAGGGGTTTCCTATCATTGGAGTTCCCAAGCAGAGCAACGGCTGATGCTCTGCCCGTGGACTACAGCACTTCTGCCAACGTCACTGTCCATATATGGAAAACGAAGTCCGCAGCAGTACTGGAGTCCCCGAGCAGAGCATCAGCTGATGCTCTGCTTGGGAACTCCAGAGATAGGAAACTCCTGAAGTTACTGACCATATGTGGACAGTGACTTAGGGAGCAGGGCTGCAGTCCCCAGACAGATCATTAGTTGATGCTCTGCACAGGGGCTCCAGTACTGCTGCTGATGTCCCTGTCCATATATGGACAGTGACTGTGATGGCAGAAGTGCTGGAGTCCCCAGGCAGAGCGTCAGCTGATGCTCTGCTCATCAACTCCAGCGATAGGAAACCCCTGAATTGACCAAATATGGATGTCTGGAGCAGTGTTGGAGTCCCAAGCAAAGCGCTAGCTGATGCTCTGCTCGGGACTCGAGCAATAGGCAATGTGACAGCCCCTTGCAGTCATGTTCACGAAGTGAGCCCTCAGACATTTAGGTCCGTGTTGGAGCGCCATCATTATTAGAAAAGCTCCAGGACTTCTGGGAACAGTTTGAACTGCACCATTTAGTACAGAACTTTAAATTAAAGCGGCTGTCACCAGTTTATAAGTGCCCTATCTCCTACCTAATACCTAATCTGATAGGCACTGTAATGTCGATAACCGTGGTTTTTATTTTGAAAAACTATCATTTTTGAGCAAGTTATGAACAATTTTAGATTTATGCTAATTAGTTTCTTAATGCCCAACTGGGTGTTTAACTTTTTACCAAGTGGGCGTTGTAAAGAGAAGTGTATGACGCTGACCAATCGGCATCCTTCACGTCTCTTCATTCATGTTTAGCTGTACTCACGGCACAGCATGATCTCATGAGATCACACTGTGCTGTCACATACTCCCACGGTAACGTCACGAAGTGTCTTGAGCGTAAATAGACATCACCTCCAGCCAGACACTTCGGTAAAGTTACTGTGAGAGTATGTGACCGCACAGTGTGATCTCGCGAGATCGTGCTGTGAGTACAGCTAAACATGAATGAATGAAGAGAAGTGTATGACGCTGATTGGTCAGCGTCATACACTTCTCTTTACATCGCCCACTTGGTAAAAAGTTAACCGCCCAGTTGGGCATTAAACTAATTAGCATAAATCTAAAATTGTTCATAACTTGCTTAAAAATAATTTTCAAAATAAAAGCCACTTCTCTACATTATAGCACCTATTAGGTAGGATATAGGGCACTTATAAATTGGTGACAGAGCCTCTTTAAAGTACACTACTGTTCAAAAGTTTAGGGTCACTTAGAAACTTCCTTATTTTTGAAAGAAAAGCACAGTTTTTTTCAATGAAGATAACCTTAAATTAATCAGAAATACACTCTATACATTGTTAATGTGCTAAATGACTATTCTAGCTGCAAACGTCTGGTTTTTAATGCAATATCTACATAGGTGCATAGATGCCCATTTCCAGCAACCATCACTCCAGTGTTCTAATGGTACATTGTGTTTGCGAACTGTGTTAGAAGGCTAATGGATGATTAGAAAACACTTGAAAACCCTTGTGCAATTATGTTAGCACCGCTGTAAACAGTTTTGCTGTTTAGAGGAGCTATAAAACTGACCTTCCTTTGAGCTAGTTGAGAATCTGGAGCATTACATTTGTGGGTTCGATTAAACTCTCAAAATGGTTAGAAAAAGAGAGCTTTCATGTGAAACTCGACCTTTTATTCTTGTTCTTAGAAATGAAGGCTATTCCATGCGAGAAATTGCCAAGAAACTGAAGATTTCCTACAACGGTGTGTACTACTCCCTTCAGAGGACAGCACAAACAGGCTCTAACCAGAGTAGAAAGAGAAGTGGGAGGCCCCGCTGCACAACTGAGCAACAAGACAAGTACATTAGAGTCTCTAGTTTGAGAAATAGACGTCTCACAGGTCCTCAACTGGCAGCTTCATTAAATAGTACCCGCAAAACGCCAGTGTCAACGTCTACAGTGAAGAGGCGACTCCGGGATGCTGGCCTTCAGGGCAGAGTGGCAAAGAAAAAGCCATATCTGAGACTGGCTAATAAAAGGAAAAGATTAATATGGGCAAAAGCACACAGACATTGGACAGAGGAAGATTGGGAAAAAAGTGTTATGGACAGACAAATCGAAGTTTGAGGTGTTTGGATCACACAGAAGAACATTTGTGAGACGCAGAACAACTGAAAAGATGCTGGAAGAGTGCCTGACACCATCTGTTAAGCATGGTGGAGGTAATGTGATGGTCTGGGGTTGCTTTGGTGCTGGTAAAGTGGGAGATTTGTACAAGGCAAAAGGGATTTTGAATAAACAAGGCTATCACTCCATTTTGCAACGCCATGCCATACCCTGTGGACAGCGCTTGATTGGAGCCAATTTCATCCTACAACAGGACAATGACCCAAAGCACACCTCCAAATTATGCAAGAACTATTTAGGGAAGAAGCAGGCAGCTGGTATTCTATCTGTAATGGAGTGGCCAGCGCAGTCACCAGATCTCAACCCCGTAGAGCTGTTATGGGAGCAGCTTGACCGTATGGTACGCAAGAAGTGCCCATCAAGCCAATCTAACTTGTGGGAGGGGCTTCTGGAAGCATGGGGTGAAATTTCTCCCGATTACCTCAGCAAATTAACAGCTAGAATGCCAAAGGTCTGCAATGCTGTAATTGCTGCAAATGGAGCATTCTTTGACAAAAGCAAAGTTTGAAGGAGAAGATTATTATTTCAAATAAAAATCATTATTTCTAACCTGGCAATGTCTTGACTATATTTTCTAGTCATTTTGCAACTCATTTGATAAATATAAGTGTGAGTTTTCATGGAAAACACAAAATTGTCTGGGTGACCCCAAACTTTTGAACGGTATTGTGCATTAGTAAGTTACTTTGATTCACATAAATATATCATTGCAACTCAGTTTTTTTTTCCCCCGGACGAGCCCTTTAAGTAGGGTGCGGTAGAGTAGTCAGCTTTGCGATGCCCACTTCCTCTTCTGGCCTTGAATGTGCAAATAATACAACATTTTCTCTACCAGGACCGGATTATGACAGGAATCAGGCAGTGTATATAGGACCAAAATAGCTTCAGACAGTTGCAAGCTCTTGAATTTGTAGTACACACAATCCAATTCATCGGTAAATTTTAATAGACCTGATCCTTTTTATATTTTTTGATGGCTATTGCTGAGAGATTTGTCTATGTGCACCTTAAAGTCTCCTTCACACAGAAATTACTGCCATTTTGAACTGTATAAAAAAAAAAATGCATGTTAAATGCCAGTATTTTGTAAAATGTTCGTGTTTTTTTTTGTTTTTTTTCTGATGTTTATTTAGTGTTCAATGCCACACCCAGAAAATTTAAAAAAAATAAAAAGCTCAACGACCTTACAGAGGCTCTGTCACCACATTATAAGTGCCCTATCTCCTACATAAGGAGATTGGCGCTATAATGTAGGTGACAGCAGTGCTTTTTATTTTAAAAAAACGATCTGTTTTCACCACTTTATTAGCGATTTTAGATTTATGCTAATGAGTTGCTTAATGCCAAAGTGGGCGTGTTTTTACTTTAGACCAAGTAGGCGTTGTACAGAGGAGTGTATGACGCTGACCAATCAGCGTCATGCACTCCTCTCCATTCATTTAGTCAGCGCATAGGGATCCTTTTTAGATCACTATGTGCTGTCTTATACTAACACATTAACGATACTGAAGTGTTTAGACAGTGAATAGACATTCCACGGGATGTCTATTCACAATCCCTGCACTTCGTTACTGTTTCTATGGTAGTTACAGCAGAGGAAGCGTGATCTCGTTGTAACCTGTCATCTACAGCGTAATCTCGCGAGATTACACTTGCTCTGCTGTAACTACCACAGAAACAGTAACGAAGTGCAGGGATTGTGAATAGACATCCTGTGGAATGTCTATTCAGTGTCTAAACACTTCAGTATCGTTAATGTGTTAGTATAAGACAGCACATAGTGATCTAAAAGGATCCCTATGCGCTGACTAAATGAATAGAGAGGAGTGCATGACGCTGATTGGTCAGCGTCATACATTCCTCTGTACAACGCCTACTTGGTCTAGAGTAAAAACACGCCCACTTGGACATTAAGCAACTCATTAGCATAAATCTAAAATCTCTAGTAAAGTGGTGAAAGAGGCTCTCACCACATTATAAGTGGCCTATATTGTACATGATATGATTGGCGCTGTAATGTAGATTACAGTAGTGTTTTTTTAATTTAGAAAAACGATAATTTTTGACGGAGTTATGACCTATATTAGCTTTATGCTAATGAGTTTCTTAATGAACAACTGGGCGTGTTTTCGTTTTTGCCAAGTGGGCGTTGTACAGAGGAGTGTATGACGCTGACCAATCAGCGTCATACACTTCTCCCCATTCATTTACACAGCAGTATCGTGTTCTTACTAGAACACGATTTGGAGCCACAAACACGCGCATTAATGTTAATCAAGTGTCCTGACAATGAATAGACATTACCTCCAGCCAGGACGTGATGTGTATTCAGAATCCTGACCACTTCTCTGCACTTCTGTGATTTACAGCATAGCAGGCGTAGTCTCGCGTGATTACGCTGTAAACTGTAATTTACAGCGAGATCTCGCTGTGCTGTGCTGTAGTCTCACACAGACGCTACAGAAGTGGTCAGGATTCTGAATACACATCCCGTCCTGCCTGGAGGTAATGTATATTCATTGTCAGGACACTGCAGTAACGTTCTAGTGTGTTTATGCAGCTGCATATGTGCTGTGTCAATGAATGGGGAGAAATGTATGACGCTGATTGGTCAGCGTCATACACTCCTCTGTACAACGCCCACTTGGCCAAAAAGTAAAACACGCCCAGTTGTTCATTAAGAAACTCATTAGCATAAAGCTAATATAGGTCATAACTCAGTCAAAAATTATCGTTTTTCTAAATAATAAAAACACTGCTGTAATCTACATTACAGCGACGATCATATCATGTACAATATAGGCCACTTATAATGTGGTGACAGCCTCTTTAAGAAGAAAAACCACTACAAACCAAAACACAGTTGTGTGTAGTGCATTTTATATTCCATTTAAGAGGCTCTGTCACTAGTCTATTAGTGCCATATCTCCTAACTAATCTAATAGGCGCTATGATGCTAACTACAGTGTAAATTGTGTTAAACGTTTTATTATTTTCAGTTCTGTGCCCTTTTCTAAATATGTTAATGTGGCTATACTTGCTAAATGGGAGGTAACTCTTTTGACTCTGAGGTGTAATATTTTCTGTATGACGCTGTCCAATCAGCGTATACAGTTCTCTTCCCGGCCCAGCGTGATCTCCACTTCAATCGTGAGATCATACTGTGTTGTCACTTCTGGCCGCGGGTCCTTAACACAGTGACTCCGCTCTCCTCCAGGTCACGGTTGCTGTGGATGAGTCATCCTGCCACGGCTACAGGCAATGCAGGGGTAGTTGGGGATTTTGAGAGTAGGAGGCAGCCGAAGCTTATAGGACACAGGGTTGATTTGTCGTAACACCTCGAAGGGGCTGAGGAATCTGGGAGCGAATTTGTGGGAAGGGATCTTTAGACTAATGTTCTTTGAGGAGAGTCAGACCTTGACACCTGGTAGACGCTGAGGGGGCGGGAACCCTTCTCTTATCAGCATGTGCTTTCATGGACCGCCCACTGCCTGAAGTATTGCGTATTTGGTCTGCTGCCAGATGTGAAGAAATGTTCCAAATGAAGAATTGGCTGCAGGCACTTGACAGACTTTACCTTCTCTGGATCCATCTTGAGTCCACAAAGGGCAGAGAGTTCCCCTTGAACACACATTTTTCGGGTTTAGTATATAGTTTAGTACATAGGCGATTCCCCATTAACTGCAACAGAACTTGGCGAACATGCTTCCTAATAGTCGTCAGATCGGGATGTCGTCCAAATAGACCACTCATCACCTCCAAACCAAGCCACGGCAAACCTGAGCATGTTCCTGGATCCTCATGTTGAACCGGGTCGTCAAAAGGATTAGGTTATCCAGCGTGGAAGGAACATCGCGAGCTGCAAGCTCGTCCTTGATGTGTGTGGACATGTTCGGGTACTAATCAGTCTCAACCGGCAGGGATAATACGCTGAGTTCGTACGAAAGGAATCACACCACACAAAGGCTGGTATAAAGCTCCTCACTCAGCATCAGGAGAGGCGTCACTGCTTTATTAGACACATTTGTTCTATATCTCCTTTCTCCTGGGGGTGGGTACATGTTATCACACTTTTATAAAAGCACGTATCACTGTAAGCCTCTTGATACTTGTGTCATCCTTGGATAGGTTCACCCTTATCTGGTCCTTTAGATATGTCTTCATAGTTCGTTCATACCAGGAAGTGACTTGTTATTTTATTAGTGCGTAGTCCCTGTTCAGGGGCCATCTTGCCACGTATACTTATCTAATCCTACTATTGCTTCATCACAATTATGTACACAACTCTATAGTCTATATTTTATTAAAGAAAGAAAAGTATTATAAACATTAACTTCTGTCCACTCCATCCTTCACAGACAGATCTTGCAAAAAGTAGCCACCACGGCCTCATTGTTTCACTCCAGCTCCGCCGCGAGTGTACGAAACGAGATGGCATACTCTCCTACCGTCGAAACCCACACTTGCTTGAGGGTGAACAAAGAGGCAGCTGCGGAGGTTGTTTGACCCGGTTCCTCGAACACTGTACGAAAAGTCTCTAGAAACAATGATAGGTCCGAGAATTCCTGGCCCTCTCGTTCCAAGATGGGGTTCGCCCATGCCAGGGTTTTGCCAGCAAGGAGAGAAATAATGAATGCTACCTTGGCCTCATCAGAGGGGAAGAGATGAGCACGCAATCTAAAGTGGATCGTACATTGATTAATGAAGTCCTGGGATCCCTGTCGTAGGAAGGCGGTAGAGGCAGAAAAATTGTAGATCCAGGACAGACAGGAGCGGTAAAAAGGTAGTGGAACAGCAGCAACCAGTGGAGGTGCAGTAGGATGATCCAAATGGGTGATGATTGAATTTACTGCCTGCAGGAGCCGATCCTGGTGTGCACGCAGGTCATGCATATCCGTTTGCATCACCTGAAACGCTGTCTTAGGCTGACCATTTCCTGAGCGTACTGTCATGATCCTGGGTTATGTGAACCCACTAGGCCGCTCCACCGTAGTGGAGTGGCAGCTAGCCAAACAGTCTATACAAAGTCAATGTAAAGTCTTTAGCACTAGAGTACCTGTAAGAGTCCAGTCAGACTTTAGGTGTAGCAGAGGCATTAGCAAAGATGGAGCCTGATGACACACTCGACGCCAACTAAAGGCTTAGGCTCAGAAACAACACAGGAAGCAGGATACGGGAACACTGGGAGCAGGAAACAACTAAGGGACCATTTGCATTACGAACTTGGGTAGGCCACAACAACGCTCATTCAAGGAGTGGAAGGGCTGAGCCCTTTTTATAGTCCAGGATGATCTGGGGATTGGTTAGGGAACTATTTGCATGTGCGCCCGCTGGCCCTTTAAGGCCAGGGACGAGTACGTGCACCCTAGAAGACAGTCCAGAGCAGGACGGCTGCGTTAGCTATCGTCTCCGAGGAGGGAGACACTGGCGAGAAGCCAGAGGTCTGCGGTCGCGGCTGCTTGAAGGTGAGGAACGGCGGCGGTCCGCGGCCGTTACAGCAAGCAGGTCATGACATGGGTAGAAAACAACCTAACATCTATATCGAGTCAGTACTTACACAATCCTATATGGGAAAAACAGCTTGTCTGGTTCTCCTGGACCTCGCTGGTTCAGAGGAGACTCTGGGCATGGTGGTGTTCACTGTAACTAAATAGTATGATTTCAATTTTATAGTCAGACACACACACATATGCAACCCAGAAGCTGGACACATGCTGCATTCGTGCCACTCACACCTAGGACACATGCGCACGCAC
This sequence comes from Rhinoderma darwinii, assembly GCF_050947455.1. Lineage (NCBI taxonomy): Eukaryota > Metazoa > Chordata > Amphibia > Anura > Rhinodermatidae > Rhinoderma > Rhinoderma darwinii. Next base: position 248,203,396 of record NC_134687.1, on the reverse strand, counting down.
ACCACTCACACTTATGACTCATGCGCAGTACATATATACACCACCAGAACAAAGCTCAGTACATATATACAGCATCAGAACAAAACTCAGCACATAAATACAGCACCAGCACAAATACAGCTCAATTTAGTGCAACCCCTGCCGTATAGGTTTGTATGGCGTAAAACTACAGCTCCCAGCAAGGACCAAACAATGGTAAGGATATGCTGGGAGTTGCAGTTTCCCAAGAAAACCAAAACATACCACCCATCATCTCGCTGCAGATCAGAGTGACTACAGTACTGATTAGAGGCAGAATAAACATTTATGTTAAGTGACTCAACGGTGACTCTCTTTTCTTCTCCATCCGGTCCAGACCTCTATGATGACTTCTCCCGGCCACGACCCATTTCTACAGAGTTTTCCGCTCAGACGTCTTCAGCTACTCACTATTCAAACATTTCTGCACCTATAAACGAAGATAAAATTCTCATGGTGACACACACTGTAAATGTGACAAACACCTAGAAATATAATAGTTCCATTCACTGCACCTCTAATTATAATAGCACCATACACGATGTCCCTAATTTTAATAGCACCATACACTGTCCCACACACACACACTGCTCCCCGTAGATAGTGCCCCCATAGAACCCCCTCTAGATAGTGCCCCACATATAGCGCCCACCTGTACATAGTGCCCCACATATAGCCCCCACATTACGTCATCGCGCTGCTGACATCATTGAAAGGCCTTAGGCTGGGTTCACACGACCTATTTTCAGACGTAAACGAGGCGTATTATAAACATCTGCCCGTTCATTTGAATGGGTTTGCCGACATACTGTGCAGACAACCTGTCATTTAGGGTATGTTCACACGAGGGCGTCCGTAACGGCTGAAATTACGGGGATGTTTCAGCCTGAAAACATCCCCGTAATTTCAGCCGTAACAGCATGTGCAGGCGCTTGAACGCCGCGTCCATTACGGACGTAATTGGCACTGCTATTCATTGGAGTCAATGAATAACGGCTCCAATTACGGCCAAAGAAGTGACAGGTCACTTCTTTGACGCTGGCGTCTATTTACGCGCCGTCTTTTGACAGCAGCGCGTAAATTACGCCTCGTGTGAACAGACAAACGTCTTCCCATTGCTTTCAATGGGCAGATGTTCATCAGCGCTATTGAGGCGCTATTTTCGGACGTAATTCTGGGCAAAAACGCCCGAATTACGTCCGTAATTACTGCGTGTGAACATACCCTTACGCGTCGTCGTTTCACAGCTGTCAAACGACGACGCGTAAAAATACAGCCTCGTCAAAAGGAGTGCAGGACACTACTTTCAGACGTAATTTGAGCCGTTCTTCATTGAACTCAATGAAGAACAGCTCAAAATTTACGGCTGTCAGAGAAGCCTCGCAAAATGCGAGGAGGAGCATTTACGTCTGAAACGAGGCAGCTGTTTTCCCCTGAAAACAGTCTGTCTTTTCAGACGTAAATGCCTGCTATCGTGTGCACATACCCTAAGGGTATGTGCACACGATGAGAGGCTTTTACGTCTGAAAAGACAGACTGTTTTCAGGAGAAAACAGCTGCCTCGTTTCAGACGTAAAAGCTCCTCATAATATGCGAGGCGTCTTTGACGTTTGTAATCTTGAGCTGCTCTTCATTGACTTCAATGAAGAACGGCTCAAATTACGTTGCAAAAAAGTGTCCTGCACTTCTTTGCCGAGGCAGTCATTTTACACGTCGTCGTTTGACAGCTGTCAAACGAAAACACGTAAATGACAGGTCGTCTGCACAGGACGTCGGCAAACCCATTCAAATGAATGGGCAGATGTTTGCCGACGTATTGTAGCCCTATTTTCAGACGTAAAATAAGGCATAATACGCCTCGTTTACGTCTGAAAATAGGTTGTGTGAACCCAGCCAAATACAGCACCAAAACCAAGCTCAGTACATAAATACTGCACCGAAACCAAGCTCAGAACATAAATACAGCACCAAAACCAAGCTCAGAACATAAAGGCTGGGTTCACACGACCTATTTTCAGTCTGTCATTTCAGCCGTAAATGCCTGCTATCGTGTGCACATACCCAAAGGGTATGTGATATAGAACAGGTTACTAATGGCAACAAGCCATGTTCAGTGGATGCTACTACAGTGTATGCTTCACCACTGACATTGTATGTGATATAGAACAGGTTACTAATGGCAACAAGCCGTGTTCAGTGGATGCTACTACAGTGTATGCTTCAGCCACTGACATTGTATGTGATATAGAACAGGTTTCTAATGGCGACAAGCCACATTCAGTGGATGCTACTACAGTGTATGCTTCTATCACTGACATTGTATGTGATAAAGAACAGGTTACTAATGGCAACAAGCCATGTTTAGTGGATGCTACTACAGTGTATGCTACAGCCACTGACATTGTATGTGATATAGAACAGGTTACTAATGGCAACAAGCCGCGTTCAGTGGATGCTTTTACAGTGTATGCTTCTGTCACTGACATTGTATGTTATATAGAACAGGTTACTAACGGTAACAAACCGTGTTCAATGGATGCTACTACAGTGTATGCTTCAGCCACTGACATTGTATGTGCTATAGAACAGGTTACTAATGGCAACAAGCCGTGTTCAGTGGATGCTTCTACAGTGTATGCTTCAGTCACTGACATTGTATGTGATATAGAACAGGTTACTAATGGCAAGAAGCCATGTTCAGTGAATGCTACTACAGTGTTTGCTTCTGTCACTGACATTCTATGTGATATAGAACAGGTTACTAATGGCAACCAGCCGTGTTCAGTGGATGCTACTACAGTGTATGCTTCAGCCACTGTTATTGTATGTGATATAGAACAGGTTTCTAATGGCAACCAGCAGTGTACAGTGGATGCTACTACAGTGTATACTTCTGTCATTGACATTGTATGTGATATAGAACAGGTTACTAATGCCAACCAGCCGTGTTCAGTGGATGCTACTACAGTTTATGCTTCAGCCACTGACATTGTATGTGATATAGAACAGGTTACTAATGGCAACCAGCCGTGTTCAGTGGATGCTACTACAGTTTATGCTTCAGCCACTGACATTGTATGTGATATAGAACAGGTTACTAATGGCAACAAGCCGTGTTCAGTTGATGCTACTACAGTGTATACTTCTGTCACTGACATTATATGTGATGTACAACAGGTTACTAATGGCAACAAGCCGTGTTCAGTGGATGCTACTACAGTGTATGCTTCAGCCACTGACATTGTATGTGATATAGAGCAGGGAACTAACGGCAACAAGCCGTGTTCAGTGGATGCTACTACAGTGTATGCTTCTGTCTCTGACATTGTATGTGATATACAACAGGTTACTAATGGCAACAAGCCGTGTTCAGTGGATGCTACTACAATGTATGCTTCACCACTGACATTGTATGTGATATAGAACAGGTTACTAATGGCAACAAGCCGTGTTCAGTGGATGCTACTACAGTGTATGCTTCAGCCACTGACATTGTATGTGCTATAGAACAGGTTACTAATGGAAACAAGCCGTGTTCAGTGGATGCTACTACAGTGTATGCTTCAGCCACTGACATTGTATGTGATATAGAACTGGTTACTAATGGCAACCAGCAGTGTACAGTGGATGCTACTACAGTGTATACTTCTGTCATTGACATTGTATGTGATATAGAACAGGTTACTAATGCCAACCAGCCGTGTTCAGTGGATGCTACTACAGTTTATGCTTCAGCCACTGACATTGTATGTGATATAGAACAGGTTACTAATGGCAACCAGCCGTGTTCAGTGGATGCTACTACAGTTTATGCTTCAGCCACTGACATTGTATGTGATATAGAACAGGTTACTAATGGCAACAAGCCGTGTTCAGTTGATGCTACTACAGTGTATACTTCTGTCACTGACATTATATGTGATGTACAACAGGTTACTAATGGCAACAAGCCGTGTTCAGTGGATGCTACTACAGTGTATGCTTCAGCCACTGACATTGTATGTGATATAGAGCAGGGAACTAACGGCAACAAGCCGTGTTCAGTGGATGCTACTACAGTGTATGCTTCTGTCTCTGACATTGTATGTGATATACAACAGGTTACTAATGGCAACAAGCCGTGTTCAGTGGATGCTACTACAATGTATGCTTCACCACTGACATTGTATGTGATATAGAACAGGTTACTAATGGCAACAAGCCGTGTTCAGTGGATGCTGCTACAGTGTATGCTTCAGCCACTGACATTGTATGTGCTATAGAACAGGTTACTAATGGCAACAAGCCGTGTTAAGTGGATGCTACTACAGTGTATGCTTCAGCCACTGAAATTGTATGTGATATAGAACTGGTTACTAATAGCAACAAGTAGTGTTCAGTGGATGCTACTACAGTGTATGCTTCAGCCACTGACATTGTATGTGATAGAGAACAGGTTACTAATGGCAACAAGCCGTGTTCAGTAGATGCTACTACAGTGCTTCAGCTACTGACATTGTATGTGATATAGAACAGGTTACTAATGGCAAAAAGCTGTGTTCAGTGGATGCTACTACAGTGTATGCTTCTGTCACTGACATTGTATGTGATATAGAACAGGTTACTAATGGTAACAAAACCGTTTTCAGTGGATGCTACTACAGTGTGTGCTTCAGCCACTGACATTGTATGTGCTATAAAATAGGTTACTAATGGCAACAAGCCATGTTCAGTGGATGCTACTACAGTGTATGCTTCTGTTACTGACATTGTATGTGATATAGAACAGGTTACTAATGGCAACAAGCCGTGTTCAGTGGATGCTTCTAAAGTGTATGCTTCTGTTACTGACATTGTATGTGATATAGAACAGGTTACTAATAGCAACAAGCCGTGTTCAGTGGGTGCTACTACAGTGTATGCTTCAGCCACTGACATTGTATGTGATATAGAACAGGTTTCTAAGGGCAACCAGCAGTGTTCAGTGGATGCTACTACAGTGCATGCTTCTGTCACTGACATTGTATGTGATATAGAACAGGTTACTAATGGCAACCAGCCGTGTTCAGTGGATGCTACTACAGTGTATGCTTCAGCCACTGACATTGTATGTGATATAGAACAGTTTACTAATGGCAACAAGCCATGTTCAGTGGATGCTACTACAGTGTATGCTTCAGCCACTGACATTGTATGTAATATAGAACTGGTTACTAATAGCAACAAGCAGTGTTCAGTGGATGCTACTACAGTGTATCCTTCAGCCACTGACATTGTATGTGATATAGAACAGGTTACTAATGACAACAAGCCGTGTTCAGTGGATGCTACTACAGTGTATGCTTCTGTCACTGACATTGTATGTGATATAGAACAGGTTACTAATGGTAACAAAACCGTTTTCAGTGGATGCTACTACAGTGTGTGCTTCAGCCACTGACATTGTATGTGCTATAAAATAGGTTACTAATGGCAACAAGCCGTGTTCAGTGGATGCTACTACAGTGTATGCTTCTGTTACTGACATTGTATGTGATATAGAACAGGTTACTAATGGCAACAAGCCGTGTTCAGTGGATGCTTCTAAAGTGTATGCTTCTGTTACTGACATTGTATGTGATATAGAACAGGTTACTAATAGCAACAAGCCGTGTTCAGTGGGTGCTACTACAGTGTATGCTTCAGCCACTGACATTGTATGTGATATAGAACAGGTTTCTAAGGGCAACCAGCAGTGTTCAGTGGATGCTACTACAGTGCATGCTTCTGTCACTGACATTGTATGTGATATAGAACAGGTTACTAATGGCAACCAGCCGTGTTCAGTGGATGCTACTACAGTGTATGCTTCAGCCACTGACATTGTATGTGATATAGAACAGTTTACTAATGGCAACAAGCCATGTTCAGTGGATGCTACTACAGTGTATGCTTCAGCCACTGACATTGTATGTAATATAGAACTGGTTACTAATAGCAACAAGCAGTGTTCAGTGGATGCTACTACAGTGTATCCTTCAGCCACTGACATTGTATGTGATATAGAACAGGTTACTAATGACAACAAGCCGTGTTCAGTGGATGCTACTACAGTGTATGCTTCTGTCACTGACATTGTATGTGATATAGAACAGGTTACTAATGGTAACAAACCGTGTTCAGTGGATGCTACTACAGTGCATGCTTCAGCCACTGACATTGTAAATGCTTTAGAACAGGTTACTAATGGCAACAAGCCGTGTTCAGTGGATGCTACTACAGTGCATGCTTCTGTCACTGACATTGTATGTGATATAGAACAGGTTACTAATGCCAACAAGCCATGTTCAGTGGATGCTACTACAGTGTATGCTTCTGTTACTGACATTGTATGTGATATAGAACAGGCTACTAATGACAATAAGCCTTGTTCAGTGGATGCTACTACAGTGTATGCTTCTGTCACTGACATTGTATGTGATATAGAACAGGTTAATAAAGGCAACAAACCGTGTTTAGTGGATGCTTCTAAAGTTTATGCTTCTGTTACTGACATTGTATGTGATATAGAACAGGTTACTAATAGCAACAAGCCGTGTTCAGTGGATGCTACTAAAGTGTATGCTTCAGCCACTGACATTGTATGTGATATAGAACAAGTTACTAATGGCAACAAGCCATGTTCAGTGGATGCTACTACAGTGTATGCTTCAGCCACTGACATTGTATGTGATATAGAACAGTTTACTAATGGCAACAAGCCATGTTCAGTGGATGCTACTACAGTGTATGCTTCAGCCACTGACATTGTATGTAATATAGAACTGGTTACTAATAGCAACAAGCAGTGTTCAGTGGATGCTACTACAGTGTATCCTTCAGCCACTGACATTGTATGTGATATAGAACAGGTTACTAATGACAACAAGCCGTGTTCAGTGGATGCTACTACAGTGTATGCTTCTGTCACTGACATTGTATGTGATATAGAACAGGTTACTAATGGTAACAAACCGTGTTCAGTGGATGCTACTACAGTGCATGCTTCAGCCACTGACATTGTAAATGCTTTAGAACAGGTTACTAATGGCAACAAGCCGTGTTCAGTGGATGCTACTACAGTGCATGCTTCTGTCACTGACATTGTATGTGATATAGAACAGGTTACTAATGCCAACAAGCCATGTTCAGTGGATGCTACTACAGTGTATGCTTCTGTTACTGACATTGTATGTGATATAGAACAGGCTACTAATGACAATAAGCCTTGTTCAGTGGATGCTACTACAGTGTATGCTTCTGTCACTGACATTGTATGTGATATAGAACAGGTTAATAAAGGCAACAAACCGTGTTTAGTGGATGCTTCTAAAGTTTATGCTTCTGTTACTGACATTGTATGTGATATAGAACAGGTTACTAATAGCAACAAGCCGTGTTCAGTGGATGCTACTAAAGTGTATGCTTCAGCCACTGACATTGTATGTGATATAGAACAAGTTACTAATGGCAACAAGCCATGTTCAGTGGATGCTACTACAGTGTATGCTTCAGCCACTGACATTGTATGTGATATAGAACAGGTTACTAATGGTAACAAGCCATGTTCAGTGGATGCTACTACAGTGTATGCTTCAGCCACTGACATTGTATGTGATATAGAACAGGTTACTAATGGCAACAAGCCGTGTTCAGTGGATGCTACTACAGTGTATGCTTCTGTTACTGACATTGTATGTGATATAGAACAGGTTACTAATGACAACAAGCCTTGTTCAGTGGATGCTACTACAGTGTATGCTTCTCTCACTTACATTGTATGTGATATAGAACAGGTTACTAATGGCAACAAGCCATGTTCAGTGGATGCTACTACAGTGTATGCTTTAGACACTGACATTGTATGTGATATAGAACAGGTTACTAATAGCAACAAGCCGTGTTCAGTGGATGCTACTACAGTGTATGCTTCAGCCACTGACATTGTATGTGATATAGAACAGGTTTCTAATGGCAACCAGCAGTGTTCAGTGGATGCTACTACAGTGCATGCTTCTGTCACTGACATTGTATGTGATATAGAACAGGTTACTAATGGCAACCAGCCGTGTTCAGTGGACGCTACTACAGTTTATGCTTCAGCCACTGACATTGTATGTGATATAGAACAGGTTACTAATGCTACAAGCCGTGTTCAGTGGATGCTACTACAGTGTATGCTTCTGTTACTGACATTGTATGTGATATAGAACAGGCTACTAATGACAACAAGCCTTGTTCAGTGGATGCTACTACAGTGTATGCTTCTGTCACTGACATTGTATGTGATATAGAACAGGTTAATAAAGGCAACAAACCGTGTTTAGTGGATGCTACTACAGTGCATGCTTCTGTCACTGACATTGTATGTGATATAGAACAGGTTACTAATGGCAACCAGCCGTGTTCAGTGGATGCTACTACAGTGTATGCTTCAGCCACTGACATTGTATGTGTTATAGAACATGTTCCTAATGGCAACAAGCCGTGTTCAGTGGATGCTACTGCAGTGTATGCTTCTGTTACTGACATTGTATGTGATATAGAACAGGTTACTAATGGCAACAAGCCATGTTCAGTGGATGCTACTACAGTGTATGCTTCAGACACTGACATTGTATGTGATATAGAACAGGTTACTAATGGCAACAAGCCGTGTTCAGTGGATGCTACTACAGTGGATGCTTCAGCCACTGACATTGTATGTGATATAGAACAGGTTTGTAATGGCAACCAGCAGTGTTCAGTGGATGCTACTACAGTGCAAGCTTCTGTCACTGACAATGTATGTGATATAGAACAGGTTACTAATGGCAACCAGCCGTGTTCAGTGGATGCTACTACAGTGTATGCTTCAGCCACTGACATTGTATGTGATATAGAACAGGTTACTAATGGCAACTAGCCGTGTTCAGTGGATGCTACTACAGTGTATGCTTCAGCCACTGACATTGTATGTGATATAGAACAGGTTACTAATGGTAACAAGCCATGTTCAGTGGATGCTACTACAGTGTATGCTTCAGCCACTGACATTGTATGTGATATAGAACAGGTTACTAATGGCAACAACCTGTATTCAGTGGATGCTACTACAGTGTATGCTTCAGCCACTGACATTGTATGTGATATAGAACAGGTTACTAATGGCAACAAGCCGTGTTCAGTGGATGCTACTACAGTGTATGCTTCCGTCCATGACATTGTATGTGATAAAGAACAGGTTACTAATGGTAACAAACCGTGTTCAGTGGATGCTACTACAGTGTACGCTACAGCCACTGACATTGTATGTGATAGAGAACAGGTTACTAATGGCAACAAGCCGTGTTCAGTAGATGCTACTACAGTGTATGCTTCTGCTACTGACATTGTATGTGATATAGAACAGGTTACTAATGGCAACATGCTGTGTTCAGTGGATGCTACTACAGTGTATGCTTCTGTCACTGACATTGTATGTGATATAGAACAGGTTACTAATGGCAACAAGCCATGTTCAGTGGATGCTACTACAGTGTATGCTTCTGTTACTGACATTGTATGTGATATAGAACAGGCTACTAATGACAACAAGCCTTGTTCAGTGGATGCTACTACAGTGTATGCTTCTGTCACTGACATTGTATGTGATATAGAACAGGTTAATAAAGGCAACAAACCGTGTTTAGTGGATGCTACTACAGTGCATGCTTCTGTCACTGACATTGTATGTGATATAGAACAGAATACTAATGGCAACCAGCCGTGTTCAGTGGATGCTACTACAGTGTATGCTTCAGCCACTAACATTGTATGTAATATAGAACAGGTTACTAATGGTAACAAGCCATGTTCAGTGGATGCTACTACAGTGTATGCTTCAGCCACTGACATTGTATGTGATATAGAACAGGTTAGTAATGGCAACAAGCCGTGTTCAGTGGATGCTACTACAGTGTATGCTTCAGCCACTGACATTGTATGTGATATAGAACAGGTTCCTAATGGCAACAAGCCGTGTTCAGTGGATGCTACTACAGTGTATGCTTCTGTTACTGACATTGTATGTGATATAGAACAGGTTACTAATGGCAACAAGTCGTGTTCAGTGGATGCTGCTACAGTGTATGCTTCAGACACTGACATTGTATGTGATATAGAACAGGTTACTAATGGCAACAAGCCGTGTTCAGTGGATGCTACTACAGTGTATGCTTCAGCCACTGACATTGTATGTGATATAGAACAGGTTACTAATGGCAACAAGCCGTGTTCAGTGGATGCTACTACAGTGTATGCTTCAGCCACTGACATTGTATGTAATGTAGAACAGGTTTCTAATGGGTAACAAGCCATGTTCAGTGGATGCTACTACAGTGTATGCTTCAGCCACTGACATTGTATGTGATATAGAACAGGTTACTAATGGCAACAAGCCGTGTTCAGTGGATGCTACTACAGTGTATGCTTCAGCCACTGACATTGTATGTGATATAGAACAGGTTACTAATGGCAACAAGCCGTGTTCAGTGGATGCTACTACAGTGTATGCTTCTGTCACTGACATTGTATGTGATATAGAACAGGTTACTAATGGTAACAAACCGTTTTCAGTGGATGCTACTACAGTGTATGCTTCAGCCACTGACATTGTAAGTCCTATTGAACAGGTTACTAATGGCAACAAGCCGTGTTCAGTGGATGCTACTACAGTGTATGCTTCAGTCACTGACATTGTATATGATATAGAACAGGTTACTAATGGCAACAAGCCGTGTTCAGTGGATGCTACTACAGTTTATGCTTCAGCCACTGACATTGTATGTGATATAGAACAGGTTACTAATGGCAACCAGCCGTGTTCAGTGGATGCTACTACAGTTTATGCTTCAGCCACTGACATTGTATGTGATATAGAACAGGTTACTAATGGCAACAAGCCGTGTTCAGTTGATGCTACTACAGTGTATACTTCTGTCACTGACATTATATGTGATGTACAACAGGTTACTAATGGCAACAAGCCGTGTTCAGTGGATGCTACTGCAGTGTATGCTTCAGCCACTGACATTGTATGTGATATAGAGCAGGGAACTAACGGCAACAAGCCGTGTTCAGTGGATGCTACTACAGTGTATGCTTCTGTCTCTGACATTGTATGTGATATACAACAGGTTACTAATGGCAACAAGCCGTGTTCAGTGGATGCTACTACAATGTATGCTTCACCACTGACATTGTATGTGATATAGAACAGGTTACTAATGGCAACAAGCCGTGTTCAGTGGATGCTGCTACAGTGTATGCTTCAGCCACTGACATTGTATGTGCTATAGAACAGGTTACTAATGGCAACAAGCCGTGTTAAGTGGATGCTACTACAGTGTATGCTTCAGCCACTGAAATTGTATGTGATATAGAACTGGTTACTAATAGCAACAAGTAGTGTTCAGTGGATGCTACTACAGTGTATGCTTCAGCCACTGACATTGTATGTGATAGAGAACAGGTTACTAATGGCAACAAGCCGTGTTCAGTAGATGCTGCTACAGTGCTTCAGCTACTGACATTGTATGTGATATAGAACAGGTTACTAATGGCAAAAAGCTGTGTTCAGTGGATGCTACTACAGTGTATGCTTCTGTCACTGACATTGTATGTGATATAGAACAGGTTACTAATGGTAACAAAACCGTTTTCAGTGGATGCTACTACAGTGTGTGCTTCAGCCACTGACATTGTATGTGCTATAAAATAGGTTACTAATGGCAACAAGCCGTGTTCAGTGGATGCTACTACAGTGTATGCTTCTGTTACTGACATTGTATGTGATATAGAACAGGTTACTAATGGCAACAAGCCGTGTTCAGTGGATGCTTCTAAAGTGTATGCTTCTGTTACTGACATTGTATGTGATATAGAACAGGTTACTAATAGCAACAAGCCGTGTTCAGTGGGTGCTACTACAGTGTATGCTTCAGCCACTGACATTGTATGTGATATAGAACAGGTTTCTAATGGCAACCAGCAGTGTTCAGTGGATGCTACTACAGTGCATGCTTCTGTCACTGACATTGTATGTGATATAGAACAGGTTACTAATGGCAACCAGCCGTGTTCAGTGGATGCTACTACAGTGTATGCTTCAGCCACTGACATTGTATGTGATATAGAACAGTTTACTAATGGCAACAAGCCATGTTCAGTGGATGCTACTACAGTGTATGCTTCAGCCACTGACATTGTATGTAATATAGAACTGGTTACTAATAGCAACAAGCAGTGTTCAGTGGATGCTACTACAGTGTATGCTTCAGCCACTGACATTGTATGTGATATAGAACAGGTTACTAATGACAACAAGCCGTGTTCAGTGGATGCTACTACAGTGTATGCTTCTGTCACTGACATTGTATGTGATATAGAACAGGTTACTAATGGTAACAAACCGTGTTCAGTGGATGCTACTACAGTGCATGCTTCAGCCACTGACATTGTAAATGCTTTAGAACAGGTTACTAATGGCAACAAGCCGTGTTCAGTGGATGCTACTACAGTGCATGCTTCTGTCACTGACATTGTAAGTGATATAGAACAGGTTACTAATGGCAACCAGCCGTGTTCAGTGGACGCTACTACAGTTTATGCTTCAGCCACTGACATTGTATGTGATATAGAACAGGTTACTAATGCCAACAAGCCATGTTCAGTGGATGCTACTACAGTGTATGCTTCTGTTACTGATATTGTATGTGATATAGAACAGGCTACTAATGACAACAAGCCTTGTTCAGTGGATGCTACTACAGTGTATGCTTCTGTCACTGACATTGTATGTGATATAGAACAGGTTAATAAAGGCAACAAACCGTGTTTAGTGGATGCTTCTAAAGTGTATGCTTCTGTTACTGACATTGTATGTGATATAGAACAGGTTACTAATAGCAACAAGCCGTGTTCAGTGGATGCTACTAAAGTGTATGCTTCAGCCACTGACATTGTATGTGATATAGAACAGGTTTCTAATGGCAACCAGCAGTGTTCAGTGGATGCTACTACAGTGCATGCTTCAGCCACTGACATTGTATGTGATATAGAACAAGTTACTAATGGCAACAAGCCATGTTCAGTGGATGCTACTACAGTGTATGCTTCAGCCACTGACATTGTATGTGATATAGAACAGGTTACTAATGGTAACAAGCCATGTTTAGTGGATGCTACTACAGTGTATGCTTCAGCCACTGACATTGTATGTGATATAGAACAGGTTACTAATGGCAACAAGCCGTGTTCAGTGGATGCTACTACAGTGTATGCTTCTGTTACTGACATTGTATGTGATATAGAACAGGTTACTAATGACAACAAGCCTTGTTCAGTGGATGCTACTACAGTGTATGCTTCTCTCACTTACATTGTATGTGATATAGAACAGGTTACTAATGTCAACAAGCCGTGTTCAGTGGATGCTACTACAGTGTATGCTTTAGACACTGACATTCTATGTGATATAGAACAGGTTACTAATAGCAACAAGCCGTGTTCAGTGGATGCTACTACAGTGTATGCTTCAGCCACTGACATTGTATGTGATATAGAACAGGTTTCTAATGGCAACCAGCAGTGTTCAGTGGATGCTACTACAGTGCATGCTTCTGTCACTGACATTGTATGTGATATAGAACAGGTTACTAATGCCAACAAGCCGTGTTCAGTGGATGCTACTACTGTGTATGCTTCTGTTACTGACATTGTATGTGATATAGAACAGGCTACTAATGACAACAAGCCTTGTTCAGTGGATGCTACTACAGTGTATGCTTCTGTCACTGACATTGTATGTGATATAGAACAGGTTAATAAAGGCAACAAACCGTGTTTAGTGGATGCTACTACAGTGCATGCTTCTGTCACTGACATTGTATGTGATATAGAACAGGTTACTAATGGCAACCAGCCGTGTTCAGTGGATGCTACTACAGTGTATGCTTCAGCCACTGACATTGTATGTGTTATAGAACATGTTCCTAATGGCAACAAGCCGTGTTCAGTGGATGCTACTGCAGTGTATGCTTCTGTTACTGACATTGTATGTGATATAGAACAGGTTACTAATGGCAACAAGCCATGTTCAGTGGATGCTACTACAGTGTATGCTTCAGACACTGACATTGTATGTGATATAGAACAGGTTACTAATGGCAACAAGCCGTGTTCAGTGGATGCTACTACAGTGGATGCTTCAGCCACTGACATTGTATGTGATATAGAACAGGTTTGTAATGGCAACCAGCAGTGTTCAGTGGATGCTACTACAGTGCAAGCTTCTGTCACTGACAATGTATGTGATATAGAACAGGTTACTAATGGCAACCAGCCGTGTTCAGTGGATGCTACTACAGTGTATGCTTCAGCCACTGACATTGTATGTGATATAGAACAGGTTACTAATGGCAACTAGCCGTGTTCAGTGGATGCTACTACAGTGTATGCTTCAGCCACTGACATTGTATGTGATATAGAACAGGTTACTAATGGTAACAAGCCATGTTCAGTGGATGCTACTACAGTGTATGCTTCAGCCGCTGACATTGTATGTGATATAGAACAGGTTACTAATGGCAACAACCTGTGTTCAGTGGATGCTACTACAGTGTATGCTTCAGCCACTGACATTGTATGTGATATAGAACAGGTTACTAATGGCAACAAGCCGTGTTCAGTGGATGCTACTACAGTGTATGCTTCCGTCCATGACATTGTATGTGATAAAGAACAGGTTACTAATGGTAACAAACCGTGTTCAGTGGATGCTACTACAGTGTACGCTACAGCCACTGACATTGTATGTGATAGAGAACAGGTTACTAATGGCAACAAGCCGTGTTCAGTAGATGCTACTACAGTGTATGCTTCAGCTACCGACATTGTATGTGATATAGAACAGGTTACTAATGGCAACATGCTGTGTTCAGTGGATGCTACTACAGTGTATGCTTCTGTCACTGACATTGTATGTGATATAGAACAGGTTACTAATGGCAACAAGCCGTGTTCAGTGGATGCTACTACAGTGTATGCTTCTGTTACTGACATTGTATGTGATATAGAACAGGCTACTAATGACAACAAGCCTTGTTCAGTGGATGCTACTACAGTGTATGCTTCTGTCACTGACATTGTATGTGATATAGAACAGGTTAATAAAGGCAACAAACCGTATTTAGTGGATGCTACTACAGTGCATGCTTCTGTCACTGACATTGTATGTGATATAGAACAGAATACTAATGGCAACCAGCCGTGTTCAGTGGATGCTACTACAGTGTATGCTTCAGCCACTAACATTGTATGTAATATAGAACAGGTTACTAATGGTAACAAGCCATGTTCAGTGGATGCTACTACAGTGTATGCTTCAGCCACTGACATTGTATGTGATATAGAACAGGTTAGTAATGGCAACAAGCCGTGTTCAGTGCATGCTACTACAGTGTATGCTTCAGCCACTGACATTGTATGTGATATAGAACAGGTTCCTAATGGCAACAAGCCGTGTTCAGTGGATGCTACTACAGTGTATGCTTCTGTTACTGACATTGTATGTGATATAGAACAGGTTACTAATGGCAACAAGTCGTGTTCAGTGGATGCTACTACAGTGTATGCTTCAGACACTGACATTGTATGTGATATAGAACAGGTTACTAATGGCAACAAGCCGTGTTCAGTGGATGCTACTACAGTGTATGCTTCAGCCACTGACATTGTATGTGATATAGAACAGGTTACTAATGGCAACAAGCCGTGTTCAGTGGATGCTACTACAGTGTATGCTTCAGCCACTGACATTGTATGTAATATAGAACAGGTTTCTAATGGTAACAAGCCATGTTCAGTGGATGCTACTACAGTGTATGCTTCAGCCACTGACATTGTATGTGATATAGAACAGGTTACTAATGGCAACAAGCCGTGTTCAGTGGATGCTACTACAGTGTATGCTTCAGCCACTGACATTGTATGTGATATAGAACAGGTTACTAATGGCAACAAGCCGTGTTCAGTGGATGCTACTACAGTGTATGCTTCTGTCACTGACATTGTATGTGATATAGAACAGGTTACTAATGGTAACAAACCGTTTTCAGTGGATGCTACTACAGTGTATGCTTCAGCCACTGACATTGTAAGTCCTATTGAACAGGTTACTAATGGCAACAAGCCGTGTTCAGTGGATGCTACTACAGTGTATGCTTCATTCACTGACATTGTATATGATATAGAACAGGTTACTAATGGCAACAAGCCGTGTTCAGTGGATGCTACTACAGTGTATGCTTCAGCCACTGACATTGTATGTGATATTGAACAGGTTACTAATGGCAACAAGCCGTGTTCAGTGGATGCTACTACAGTGTATGCTTCAGCCACTGACATTGTATGTGATATAGAACAGGTTTCTAATGGCAACCAGCAATGTTCAGTGGATGCTACTACAGTGTATGCTTCTGTCACTGATATTGTATGTGATATAGAAAACGTTCCTAATGGCAACCAGCCGTGTTCAGTGGATGCTACTACAGTGTATTCTTCAACCTCTGACCTTGTATGTGATATAGAACAGGTTACTAATGGCAACAAGCCGTGTTCAGTGGATGGTACTACAGTGTATGCTTCTGTCACTGACATTGTATGTGATATAGAACAGGTTACTAATGGCAACAAGCCGTGTTCAGTGGATGCTACTACAGTGTATGCTTCAGCCACTGACATTGTATGTGATATAGAACAGGTTACTAATTGCAACCAGCCATGTTCAGTGGATGCTACTACAGTGTATGCTTCTGTCAATGACATTGTATGTGATATAGAACAGGTTACTAATGGCAACTAGCAGTGTTCAGTGGATGCTACTACAGTGTATGCTTCTGTCACTGACATTGTATGTGATATAGAACAGGTTACTAATGGCAACAAGCCATGTTCAGTGAATGCTTCTACAGTGTATGCTTCAGCCACTGACATTGTATGTGATATAGAACAGGTTACTAATGGCAACAAGCCATGTTCATTAGATTATACTACAGTGTATGCTTCAGCCACTGACATTGTATGTGATATAGAACAGGTTTCTAATGGCAACAAGCCATGTTCAGTGGATGCTACTACAGTGTATGCTTCTGTCACTGATATTGTATGTGATATAGAAAACGTTCCTAATGGCAACCAGCCGTGTTCAGTGGATGCTACTACAGTGTATTCTTCAACCTCTGACCTTGTATGTGATATAGAACAGGTTACTAATGGCAACAAGCCGTGTTCAGTGGATGGTACTACAGTGTATGCTTCTGTCACTGACATTGTATGTGATATAGAACAGGTTAATAATGGCAACAAGCCATGTTCAGTGGATGCTACTACAGTGTATGCTTCACCACTGACATTGTATGTGATATAGAACAGGTTACTAATGGCAACAAGCCATGTTCAGTGGATGCTACTACAGTGTATGCTTCAGCCACTGACATTGTATGTGATAAAGAACAAGTTTCTAATGGCAACAAGCCGTGTTCAGTGGATGCTACTACAGTGTATGCTTCTGTCACTGACATTATATGTGATATAGAACAGGTTTCTAATGGCAACCAGCAATGTTCAGTGGATGCTACTACAGTGCATGCTTCTGTCACTGACATTGTATGTGATATAGAAAAGGTTACTAATGGCAACCAGCCATGTTCAGTGTATGCTACTACAGTGTATTCTTCAACCTCTGACCTTGTATGTGATATAGAACAGGTTACTAATGGCAACAAGCCGTGTTCAGTGGATGCTACTACAGTGTATGCTTCTGTCACTGACATTGTATGTGATATAGAACAGGTTACTAATGGCAACAAGCCGTGTTCAGTGGATGCTACTACAGTGTATGCTTCAGCTACTGACATTGTATGTGATATAGAACAGGTTACTAATTTCAACCAGCCATGTTCAGTGGATAATACTGCAGTGTATGCTTCAGCCACTGACATTGTATGTGATATAGAACAGGTTTCTAATGGCAACAAGCCGTGTTCAGTGGATGCTACTACAGTGTATGCTTCTGTCACTGACATTGTATGTGATATAGAACAGGTTACTAATGGCAACAAGCCATGTTCAGTGGATGCTACTACAGTGTATGCTTCACCACTGACATTGTATGTGATATAGAACAGGTTACTAATGGCAACAAGCCATGTTCAGTGGATGCTACAACAGTGTATACTTCAGCCACTGACATTGTATGTAATATAGAACAGGTTTCTAATGGCAAAAAGCCGTGTTCAGTGGATGCTACTACAGTGTATGCTTCAGTCACTGACATTGTATGTGATATAGAAGAGGTTACTAATGGCAACAAGCCATGTTTAGTGGATGCTACTACAGTGTATGCTTCAGCCACTGACATTGTAAGTGATATAGAACAGGTTACTCATGGCAACAAGCCGTGTTCAGTAGATGCTACTACAGTGTATGCTACAGCCACTGACATTGTATGTGATATAGAACAGGTTACTAATGGCAACAAGCCGTGTTCAGTGGATGCTACTACAGTGTATGCTTCTGTCACTGACATTGTATGTGATATAGAACAGGTTACTAATGGTAACAAACCGTGTTCAGTGGATGATACTACAGTGTATGCTTCTCTCACTGACATTGTATGTGCTATAGAACAGGTTACTAATGACAACAAGCCTTGTTCAGTGGATGCTACTACAGTGTATGCTTCTGTCACTGATTTTATATGTGATATAGAACAGGTTATTAATGGCAACAAGCCG
Organism: Rhinoderma darwinii; assembly: GCF_050947455.1. Lineage (NCBI taxonomy): Eukaryota > Metazoa > Chordata > Amphibia > Anura > Rhinodermatidae > Rhinoderma > Rhinoderma darwinii. The sequence goes on along the minus strand of NC_134687.1, from coordinate 248,184,566 downwards.
TGTTTAGTGGATGCTACTACAGTGCATGCTTCTGTTACTGACATTGTATGTGATATTGAACAGGTTACTAATGGCAACAAGCCGTGTTCAGTGGATGCTACTACAGTGTATGCTTCAGCCACTGACATTGTATGTGATATAGAACAGGTTTCTAATGGCAACCAGCAATGTTCAGTGGATGCTACTACAGTGTATGCTTCTGTCACTGATATTGTATGTGATATAGAAAACGTTCCTAATGGCAACCAGCCGTGTTCAGTGGATGCTACTACAGTGTATTCTTCAACCTCTGACCTTGTATGTGATATAGAACAGGTTACTAATGGCAACAAGCCGTGTTCAGTGGATGGTACTACAGTGTATGCTTCTGTCACTGACATTGTATGTGATATAGAACAGGTTACTAATGGCAACAAGCCGTGTTCAGTGGATGCTACTACAGTGTATGCTTCAGCCACTGACATTGTATGTGATATAGAACAGGTTACTAATTGCAACCAGCCATGTTCAGTGGATGCTACTACAGTGTATGCTTCTGTCAATGACATTGTATGTGATATAGAACAGGTTACTAATGGCAACTAGCAGTGTTCAGTGGATGCTACTACAGTGTATGCTTCTGTCACTGACATTGTATGTGATATAGAACAGGTTACTAATGGCAACAAGCCATGTTCAGTGAATGCTTCTACAGTGTATGCTTCAGCCACTGACATTGTATGTGATATAGAACAGGTTACTAATGGCAACAAGCCATGTTCATTAGATTATACTACAGTGTATGCTTCAGCCACTGACATTGTATGTGATATAGAACAGGTTTCTAATGGCAATAAGCCATGTTCAGTGGATGCTACTACAGTGTATGCTTCTGTCACTGACATTGTATGTGATATAGAACAGGTTAATAATGGCAACAAGCCATGTTCAGTGGATGCTACTACAGTGTATGCTTCACCACTGACATTGTATGTGATATAGAACAGGTTTCTAATGGCAACAAGCCGTGTTCAGTGGTTGCTACTACAGTGTATGCTTCTGTCACTGACATTATATGTGATATAGAACAGGTTTCTAATGGCAACCAGCAATGTTCAGTGGATGCTACTACAGTGCATGCTTCTGTCACTGACATTGTATGTGATATAGAAAAGGTTACTAATGGCAACCAGCCATGTTCAGTGGATGCTACTACAGTGTATTCTTCAACCTCTGACCTTGTATGTGATATAGAACAGGTTACTAATGGCAACAAGCCGTGTTCAGTGGATGCTACTACAGTGTATGCTTCTGTCACTGACATTGTATGTGATATAGAACAGGTTACTAATGGCAACAAGCCGTGTTCAGTGGATGCTACTACAGTGTATGCTTCAGCTACTGACATTGTATGTGATATAGAACAGGTTACTAATTTCAACCAGCCATGTTCAGTGGATAATACTGCAGTGTATGCTTCAGCCACTGACATTGTATGTGATATAGAACAGGTTTCTAATGGCAACAAGCCGTGTTCAGTGGATGCTACTACAGTGTATGCTTCTGTCACTGACATTGTATGTGATATAGAACAGGTTACTAATGGCAACAAGCCATGTTCAGTGGATGCTACTACAGTGTATGCTTCACCACTGACATTGTATGTGATATAGAACAGGTTACTAATGGCAACAAGCCGTGTTTAGTGGATGCTACTACAGTGCATGCTTCTGTTACTGACATTGTATGTGATATAGAACAGGTTCCTAATGGCAACAAGCTGTGTTCAGTGGATGCTACTACAGTATATGCTTCAGCCACTGACATTGTATGTGATATAGAACAGGTTACTAATGGCAACAAGCCATGTTCAGTGGATGCTACTACAGTGTATGCTTCAGCCACTGACATTGTATGTGATATAGAACAGGTTACTAATGGTAACAAGCCATGTTCAGTGGATGCTACTACAGTGTATGCTTCAGCCACTGACATTGTATGTGATATAGAACAGGTTACTAATGGCAACAAGCCGTGTTCAGTGGATGCTACTACAGTGTATGCTTCTGTCACTGACATTGTATGTGATATAGAACAGGTTACTAATGGTAACAAACCGTGTTCAGTGGATGCTACTACAGTGCATGCTTCAGCCACTGACATTGTAAATGCTTTAGAACAGGTTACTAATGGCAACAAGCCGTGTTCAGTGGATGCTACTACAGTGTATGCTTCAGTCACTGACATTGCATGTGATATAGAACAGGTTACTAATGGCAACAAGCCGTGTTCAGTGGATGCTACTACAGTGTATGCTTCTGTTACTGACATTGTATGTGATATAGAACAGGTTACTAATGACAACAAGCCTTGTTCAGTGGATGCTACTACAGTGTATGCTTCTCTCACTGACATTGGATGTGATATAGAACAGGTTACTAATGGCAACAAGCCGTGTTCAGTGGATGCTACTACAGTGTATGCTTCAGACACTGACATTGTATGTGATATAGAACAGGTTACTAATAGCAACAAGCCGTGTTCAGTGGATGCTACTACAGTGTATGCTTTAGCCACTGACATTGTATGTGATATAGAACAGGTTTCTAATGGCAACCAGCAGTGTTCAGTGGATGCTACTACAGTGCATGCTTCTGTCACTGACATTGTATATGATATAGAACAGGTTACTAATGGCAACCAGCCGTGTTCAGTGGACGCTACTACAGTTTATGCTTCAGCCACTGACATTGTATGTGATATAGAACAGGTTACTAATGCCAACAAACCGTGTTCAGTGGATGCTACTACAGTGTATGCTTCTGTTACTGACATTGTATGTGATATAGAACAGGCTACTAATGACAACAAGCCTTGTTCAGTGGATGCTACTACAGTGTATGCTTCTGTCTCTGACACTGTATGTGATATAGAACAGGTTAATAAAGGCAACAAACCGTGTTTAGTGGATGCTACTACAGTGCATGCTTCTGTCACTGACATTGTATGTGATATAGAACAGGTTACTAATGGCAACCAGCCGTGTTCAGTGGATGCTACTACAGTGTATGCTTCAGCCACTGACATTGTATGTATTATAGAACAGGTTCCTAATGGCAACAAGCCGTGTTCAGTGGATGCTACTACAGTGTATGCTTCTGTTACTGACATTGTATGTGATATAGAACAGGTTACTAATGGGAACAAGCCATGTTCAGAGGATGCTACTACAGTGTATGCTTCAGAAACTGACATTGTATGTGATATAGAACAGGTTACTAATGGCAACAAGCCGTGTTCAGTGGATGCTACTACAGTGAATGCTTCAGCCACTGACATTGTATGTGATATAGAACAGGTTTCTAATTGCAACCAGCAGTGTTCAGTGGATGCTACTACAGTGCAAGCTTCTGTCACTGACATTGTATTTGATATAGAACAGGCTACTAATGGCAACCAGCCGTGTTCAGTGGATGCTGCTACAGTGTATGCTTCAGCCACTGACATTGTATGTGATATAGAACAGGTTACTAATGGCAACTAGCCGTGTTCAGTGGATGCTACTACAGTGTATGCTTCAGCCACTGACATTGTATGTGATATAGAACAGGTTACTAATGGTAACAAGCCATGTTCAGTGGATGCTACTACAGTGTATGCTTCAGCCACTGACATTGTATGTAATATAGAACAGGTTACTAATGGCAACAAGCCGTGTTCAGTGGATGCTACTACAGTGTATGCTTCCGTCCATGACATTCTATGTGATAAAGAACAGGTTACTAATGGTAACAAACCGTGTTCAGTGGATGCTACTACAGTGTACGCTACAGCCACTGACATTGTATGTGATAGAGAACAGGTTACTAATGGCAACAAGCCGTGTTCAGTAGATGCTACTAAAGTGTATGCTTCAGCTACTGACATTGTATGTGATATAGAACAGGTTACTAATGGCAACATGCTGTGTTCAGTGGATGCTACTACAGTGTATGCTTCTGTCACTGACATTGTATGTGATATAGAACAGGTTACTAATGGTAACAGAACGTTTTCAGTGGATGCTACTACAGTGTGTGCTTCAGCCACTGACATTGTATGTGCTATAAAATAGGTTACTAATGGCAACAAGCCGTGTTCAGTGGATGCTACTACAGTGTATGCTTCTGTTACTGACATTGTATGTGATATAGAACAGGCTACTAATGACAACAAGCCTTGATCAGTGGATGCTACTACAGTGTATGCTTCTGTCACTGACATTGTATGTGATATAGAACAGGTTAATAAAGGCAACAAACCGTGTTTAGTGGATGCTACTACAGTGCATGCTTCTGTCACTGACATTGTATGTGATATAGAACAGGTTACTAATGGCAACCAGCCGTGTTCAGTGGATGCTACTACAGTGTATGCTTCAGCCACTAACATTGTATGTAATATAGAACAGGTTACTAATGGTAACAAGCCATGTTCAGTGGATGCTACTACAGTGTATGCTTCAGCCACTGACATTGTATGTGATATAGAACAGGTTACTAATGGCAACAAGCCGTGTTCAGTGGATGCTACTACAGTGTATGCTTCAGCCACTGACATTGTATGTGATATAGAACAGGTTCCTAATGGCAACAAGCCGTGTTCAGTGGATGCTACTACAGTGTATGCTTCTGTTACTGACATTGTATGTGATATAGAACAGGTTTCTAATGGCAACCAGCAGTGTTCAGTGGATGCTACTACAGTGCATGCTTCAGCCACTGACATTGTATGTGATATAGAACAAGTTACTAATGGCAACAAGCCATGTTCAGTGGATGCTACTACAGTGTATGCTTCAGCCACTGACATTGTATGTGATATAGAACAGGTTACTAATGGTAACAAGCCATGTTCAGTGGATGCTACTACAGTGTATGCTTCAGCCACTGACATTGAATGTGATATAGAACAGGTTACTAATAGCAACAAGCCGTGTTCAGTGGATGCTACTAAAGTGTATGCTTCAGCCACTGACATTGTATGTGATATAGAACAGGTTTCTAATGGCAACCAGCAGTGTTCAGTGGATGCTACTACAGTGCATGCTTCAGCCACTGACATTGTATGTGATATAGAACAGGTTAATAAAGGCAACAAACCGTGTTTAGTGGATGCTACTACAGTGCATGCTTCTGTCACTGACATTGTATGTGATATAGAACAGGTTACTAATGGCAACCAGCCGTGTTCAGTGGATGCTACTACAGTGTATGCTTCAGCCACTAACATTGTATGTAATATAGAACAGGTTACTAATGGTAACAAGCCATGTTCAGTGGATGCTACTACAGTGTATGCTTCAGCCACTGACATTGTATGTGATATAGAACAGGTTACTAATGGCAACAAGCCGTGTTCAGTGGATGCTACTACAGTGTATGCTTCAGCCACTGACATTGTATGTGATATAGAACAGGTTCCTAATGGCAACAAGCCGTGTTCAGTGGATGCTACTACAGTTTATGCTTCTGTTACTGACATTGTATGTGATATAGAACAGGTTACTAATGGCAACAAGTCGTGTTCAGTGGATGCTACTACAGTGTATGCTTCAGACACTGACATTGTATGTGATATAGAACAGGTTACTAATGGCAACAAGCCGTGTTCAGTGGATGCTACTACAGCGTATGCTTCAGCCACTGACATTGTATGTGATATAGAACAGGTTACTAATGGCAACAAGCCGTGTTCAGTGGATGCTACTACAGTGTATGCTTCAGCCACTGACATTGTATGTAATATAGAACAGGTTTCTAATGGTAACAAGCCATGTTCAGTGGATGCTACTACAGTGTATGCTTCAGCCACTGACATTGTATGTAATGCAGAACAGGTATCTAATGGTAACAAGCCATGTTCAGTGGATGCTACTACAGTGTATGCTTCAGCCACTGACATTGTATGTGATATAGAACAGGTTACTAATGGCAACAAGCCGTGTTCAGTGGATGCTACTACAGTGTATGCTTCAGCCACTGACATTGTATGTGATATAGAACAGGTTACTAATGGCAACAAGCCGTGTTCAGTGGATGCTACTACAGTGTATGCTTCTGTCACTGACATTGTATGTGATATAGAACAGGTTACTAATGGTAACAAACCGTGTTCAGTGGATTCTACTACAGTGTATGCTTCAGCCACTGACATTGTAAGTCCTATTGAACAGGTTACTAATGGCAACAAGCCGTGTTCAGTGGATGCTACTACAGTGTATGCTTCAGTTACTGACATTGTATGTGATATAGAACAGGTTACAAATGGCAACAAGCCGTGTTCAGTGGATGCTACTACAGTGTATGCTTCTGTCACTGACATTGTATGTGATATAGAACAGGTTACTAATGGCAACAAGCCATGTTCAGTGGATGCTACTACAGTGTATGCTTCAGCCACTGACATTGTATGTAATATAGAACTGGTTACTAATAGCAACAAGCAGTGTTCAGTGGATGCTACTACAGTGTATGCTTCAGCCACTGACATTGTATGTGATATAGAACAGGTTACTAATGACAACAAGCCGTGTTCAGTGGATGCTACTACAGTATATGCTTCTGTCACTGACATTGTATGTGATATAGAACAGGTTACTAATGGTAACAAACCGTGTTCAGTGGATGCTACTACAGTGCATGCTTCAGCCACTGACATTGTAAATGCTTTAGAACAGGTTACTAATGGCAACAAGCCGTGTTCAGTGGATGCTACTACAGTGCATGCTTCTGTCACTGACATTGTACGTGATATAGAACAGGTTACTAATGGCAACCAGCCGTGTTCAGTGGACGCTACTACAGTTTATGCTTCAGCCACTGACATTGTATGTGATATAGAACAGGTTACTAATGCCAACAAGCCATGTTCAGTGGATGCTACTACAGTGTATGCTTCTGTTACTGACATTGTATGTGATATAGAACAGGCTACTAATGACAACAAGCCTTGTTCAGTGGATGCTACTACAGTGTATGCTTCTGTCACTGACATTGTATGTGATATAGAACAGGTTAATAAAGGCAACAAACCGTGTTTAGTGGATGCTTCTAAAGTGTATGCTTCTGTTACTGACATTGTATGTGATATAGAACAGGTTACTAATAGCAACAAGCCGTGTTCAGTGGATGCTACTAAAGTGTATGCTTCAGCCACTGACATTGTATGTGATATAGAACAGGTTTCTAATGGCAACCAGCAGTGTTCAGTGGATGCTACTACAGTGCATGCTTCAGCCACTGACATTGTATGTGATATAGAACAAGTTACTAATGGCAACAAGCCATGTTCAGTGGATGCTACTACAGTGTATGCTTCAGCCACTGACATTGTATGTGATATAGAACAGGTTACTAATGGTAACAAGCCATGTTCAGTGGATGCTACTACAGTGTATGCTTCAGCCACTGACATTGAATGTGATATAGAACAGGTTACTAATGGCAACAAGCCGTGTTCAGTGGATGCTACTACAGTGTATGCTTCTGTTACTGACATTGTATGTGATATAGAACAGGTTACTAATGACAACAAGCCTTGTTCAGTGGATGCTACTACAGTGTATGCTTCTCTCACTTACATTGTATGTGATATAGAACAGGTTACTAATGGCAACAAGCCGTGTTCAGTGGATGCTACTACAGTGTATGCTTTAGACACTGACATTGTATGTGATATAGAACAGGTTACTAATAGCAACAAGCCGTGTTCAGTGGATGCTACTACAGTGTATGCTTCAGCCACTGACATTGTATGTGATATAGAACAGGTTTCTAATGGCAACCAGCAGTGTTCAGTGGATGCTACTACAGTGCATGCTTCTGTCACTGACATTGTATGTGATATAGAACAGGTTACTAATGGCAACCAGCCGTGTTCAGTGGACGCTACTACAGTTTATGCTTCAGCCACTGACATTGTATGTGATATAGAACAGGTTACTAATGCCAACAAGCCGTGTTCAGTGGATGCTACTACAGTGTATGCTTCTGTTACTGACATTGTATGTGATATAGAACAGGCTACTAATGACAACAAGCCTTGTTCAGTGGATGCTACTACAGTGTATGCTTCTGTCACTGACATTGTATGTGATATAGAACAGGTTAATAAAGGCAACAAACCGTGTTTAGTGGATGCTACTACAGTGCATGCTTCTGTCACTGACATTGTATGTGATATAGAACAGGTTACTAATGGCAACCAGCCGTGTTCAGTGGATGCTACTACAGTGTATGCTTCAGCCACTGACATTGTATGTGTTATAGAACACGTTCCTAATGGCAACAAGCCGTGTTCAGTGGATGCTACTGCAGTGTATGCTTCTGTTACTGACATTGTATGTGATATAGAACAGGTTACTAATGGCAACAAGCCATGTTCAGTGGATGCTACTACAGTGTATGCTTCAGACACTGACATTGTATGTGATATAGAACAGGTTACTAATGGCAACACGCCGTGTTCAGTGGATGCTACTACAGTGGATGCTTCAGCCACTGACATTGTATGTGATATAGCACAGGTTTGTAATGGCATCCAGCAGTGTTCAGTGGATGCTACTACAGTGCAAGCTTCTGTCACTGACAATGTATGTGATATAGAACAGGTTACTAATGGCAACCAGCCATGTTCAGTGGATGCTACTACAGTGTATGCTTCAGCCACTGACATTGTATGTGATATAGAACAGGTTACTAATGGCAACTAGCCGTGTTCAGTGGATGCTACTACAGTGTATGCTTCAGCCACTGACATTGTATGTGATATAGAACAGGTTACTAATGGTAACAAGCCATGTTCAGTGGATGCTACTACAGTGTATGCTTCAGCCACTGACATTGTATGTGATATAGAACAGGTTACTAATGGCAACAACCTGTGTTCAGTGGATGCTACTACAGTGTATGCTTCAGCCACTGACATTGTATGTGATATAGAACAGGTTACTAATGGTAACAAGCCATGTTCAGTGGATGCTACTACAGTGTATGCTTCAGCCACTGACATTGTATGTGATATAGAACAGGTTACTAATGGCAACAACCTGTGTTCAGTGGATGCTACTACAGTGTATGCTTCCGTCCATGACATTGTATGTGATAAAGAACAGGTTACTAATGGTAACAAACCGTGTTCAGTGGATGCTACTACAGTGTACGCTACAGCCACTGACATTGTATGTGATAGAGAACAGGTTACTAATGGCAACAAGCCGTGTTCAGTAGATGCTACTACAGTGTATGCTTCAGCTACTGACATTGTATGTGATATAGAACAGGTTACTAATGGCAACATGCTGTGTTCAGTGGATGCTACTACAGTGTATGCTTCTGTCACTGACATTGTATGTGATATAGAACAGGTTACTAATGGCAACAAGCCGTGTTCAGTGGATGCTACTACAGTGTATGCTTCTGTTACTGACATTGTATGTGATATAGAACAGGCTACTAATGACAACAAGCCTTGTTCAGTGGATGCTACTACAGTGTATGCTTCTGTCACTGACATTGTATGTGATATAGAACAGGTTAATAAAGGCAACAAACCGTATTTAGTGGATGCTACTACAGTGCATGCTTCTGTCACTGACATTGTATGTGATATAGAACAGAATACTAATGGCAACCAGCCGTGTTCAGTGGATGCTACTACAGTGTATGCTTCAGCCACTAACATTGTATGTAATATAGAACAGGTTACTAATGGTAACAAGCCATGTTCAGTGGATGCTACTACAGTGTATGCTTCAGCCACTGACATTGTATGTGATATAGAACAGGTTAGTAATGGCAACAAGCCGTGTTCAGTGGATGCTACTACAGTGTATGCTTCAGCCACTGACATTGTATGTGATATAGAACAGGTTCCTAATGGCAACAAGCCGTGTTCAGTGGATGCTACTACAGTGTATGCTTCTGTTACTGACATTGTATGTGATATAGAACAGGTTACTAATGGCAACAAGTCGTGTTCAGTGGATGCTACTACAGTGTATGCTTCAGACACTGACATTGTATGTGATATAGGACAGGTTACTAATGGCAACAAGCCGTGTTCAGTGGATGCTACTACAGTGTATGCTTCAGCCACTGACATTGTATGTAATATAGAACAGGTTTCTAATGGTAACAAGCCATGTTCAGTGGATGCTACTACAGTGTATGCTTCAGCCACTGACATTGTATGTGATATAGAACAGGTTACTAATGGCAACAAGCCGTGTTCAGTGGATGCTACTACAGTGTATGCTTCAGCCACTGACATTGTATGTGATATAGAACAGGTTACTAATGGCAACAAGCCGTGTTCAGTGGATGCTACTACAGTGTATGCTTCTGTCACTGACATTGTATGTGATATAGAACAGGTTACTAATGGTAACAAACCGTGTTCAGTGGATGCTACTACAGTGCATGCTTCAGCCACTGACATTGTAAATGCTTTAGAACAGGTTACTAATGGCAACAAGCCGTGTTCAGTGGATGCTACTACAGTGTATGCTTCAGTCACTGACATTGTATGTGATATAGAACAGGTTACTAATGGCAACAAGCCGTGTTCAGTGGATGCTACTACAGTGTATGCTTCTGTTACTGACATTGTATGTGATATAGAACAGGTTACTAATGACAACAAGCCTTGTTCAGTGGATGCTACTACAGTGTATGCTTCTCTCACTGACATTGGATGTGATATAGAACAGGTTACTAATGGCAACAAGCCGTGTTCAGTGGATGCTACTACAGTGTATTCTTCAGCCACTGACATTGTATGTGATATAGAACAGGTTTCTAATGGCAACCAGCAGTGTTCAGTGGATGCTACTACAGTGCATGCTTCTGTCACTGACATTGTATATGATATAGAACAGGTTACTAATGGCAACCAGCCGTGTTCAGTGGACGCTACTACAGTTTATGCTTCAGCCACTGACATTGTATGTGATATAGAACAGGTTACTAATGCCAACAAGCCGTGTTCAGTGGATGCTACTACAGTGTATGCTTCTGTTACTGACATTGTATGTGATATAGAACAGGCTACTAATGACAACAAGCCTTGTTCAGTGGATGCTACTACAGTGTATGCTTCTGTCTCTGACACTGTATGTGATATAGAACAGGTTAATAAAGGCAACAAACCGTGTTTAGTGGATGCTACTACAGTGCATGCTTCTGTCACTGACATTGTATGTGATATAGAACAGGTTACTAATGGCAACCAGCCGTGTTCAGTGGATGCTACTACAGTGTATGCTTCAGCCACTGACATTGTATGTATTATAGAACAGGTTCCTAATGGCAACAAGCCGTGTTCAGTGGATGCTACTACAGTGTATGCTTCTGTTACTGACATTGTATGTGATATAGAACAGGTTACTAATGGGAACAAGCCATGTTCAGTGGATGCTACTACAGTGTATGCTTCAGACACTGACATTGTATGTGATATAGAACAGGTTACTAATGGCAACAAGCCGTGTTCAGTGGATGCTACTACAGTGAATGCTTCAGCCACTGACATTGTATGTGATATAGAACAGGTTTCTAATTGCAACCAGCAGTGTTCAGTGGATGCTACTACAGTGTATGCTTCCGTTCATGACATTCTATGTGATAAAGAACAGGTTACTAATGGTAACAAACCGTGTTCAGTGGATGCTACTACAGTGTACGCTACAGCCACTGACATTGTATGTGATAGAGAACAGGTTACTAATGGCAACAAGCCGTGTTCAGTAGATGCTACTAAAGTGTATGCTTCAGCTACTGACATTGTATGTGATATAGAACAGGTTACTAATGGCAACATGCTGTGTTCAGTGGATGCTACTACAGTGTATGCTTCTGTCACTGACATTGTATGTGATATAGAACAGGTTACTAATGGTAACAAAACGTTTTCAGTGGATGCTACTACAGTGTGTGCTTCAGCCTCTGACATTGTATGTGCTATAAAATAGGTTACTAATGGCAAGAAGCCGTGTTCAGTGGATGCTACTACAGTGTATGCTTCTGTTACTGACATTGTATGTGATATAGAACAGGCTACTAATGACAACAAGCCTTGATCAGTGGATGCTACTACAGTGTATGCTTCTGTCACTGACATTGTATGTGATATAGAACAGGTTAATAAAGGCAACAAACCGTGTTTAGTGGATGCTACTACAGTGCATGCTTCTGTCACTGACATTGTATGTGATATAGAACAGGTTACTAATGGCAACCAGCCGTGTTCAGTGGATGCTACTACAGTGTATGCTTCAGCCACTAACATTGTATGTAATATAGAACAGGTTACTAATGGTAACAAGCCATGTTCAGTGGATGCTACTACAGTGTATGCTTCAGCCACTGACATTGTATGTGATATAGAACAGGTTACTAATGGCAACAAGCCGTGTTCAGTGGATGCTACTACAGTGTATGCTTCAGCCACTGACATTGTATGTGATATAGAACAGGTTCCTAATGGCAACAAGCCGTGTTCAGTGGATGCTACTACAGTGTATGCTTCTGTTACTGACATTGTATTTGATATAGAACAGGTTACTAATGGCAACAAGTCGTGTTCAGTGGATGCTACTACAGTGTATGCTTCAGACACTGACATTGTATGTGATATAGAACAGGTTACTAATGGCAACAAGCCGTGTTCAGTGGATGCTACTACAGCGTATGCTTCAGCCACTGACATTGTATGTGATATAGAACAGGTTACTAATGGCAACAAGCCGTGTTCAGTGGATGCTACTACAGTGTATGCTTCAGCCACTGACATTGTATGTAATATAGAACAGGTTACTAATGGTAACAAGCCATGTTCAGTGGATGCTACTACAGTGTATGCTTCAGCCACTAACATTGTATGTAATATAGAACAGGTTACTAATGGTAACAAGCCATGTTCAGTGGATGCTACTACAGTGTATGCTTCAGCCACTGACATTGTATGTGATATAGAACAGGTTACTAATGGCAACAAGCCGTGTTCAGTGGATGCTACTACAGTGTATGCTTCAGCCACTGACATTGTATGTGATATAGAACAGGTTCCTAATGGCAACAAGCCGTGTTCAGTGGATGCTACTACAGTGTATGCTTCTGTTACTGACATTGTATTTGATATAGAACAGGTTACTAATGGCAACAAGTCGTGTTCAGTGGATGCTACTACAGTGTATGCTTCAGACACTGACATTGTATGTGATATAGAACAGGTTACTAATGGCAACAAGCCGTGTTCAGTGGATGCTACTACAGCGTATGCTTCAGCCACTGACATTGTATGTGATATAGAACAGGTTACTAATGGCAACAAGCCGTGTTCAGTGGATGCTACTACAGTGTATGCTTCAGCCACTGACATTGTATGTAATATAGAACAGGTTACTAATGGTAACAAGCCATGTTCAGTGGATGCTACTACAGTGTATGCTTCAGCCACTGACATTGTATGTAATGCAGAACAGGTATCTAATGGTAACAAGCCATGTTCAGTGGATGCTACTACAGTGTATGCTTCAGACACTGTCATTGTATGTGATATAGAACAGGTTACTAATGGCAACAAGCCGTGTTCAGTGGATGCTACTACAGTGTATGCTTCAGCCACTGACATTGTATGTGATATAGAACAGGTTACTAATGGCAACAAGCCGTGTTCAGTGGATGCTACTACAGTGTATGCTTCTGTCACTGACATTGTATGTGATATAGAACAGGTTACTAATGGTAACAAACCGTGTTCAGTGGATGCTACTACAGTGTATGCTTCAGCCACTGACATTGTAAGTCCTATTGAACAGGTTACTAATGGCAACAAGCCGTGTTCAGTGGATGCTACTACAGTGTATGCTTCAGTTACTGACATTGTATGTGATATAGAACAGGTTACAAATGGCAACAAGCCGTGTTCAGTGGATGCTACTACAGTGTATGCTTCTGTCACTGACATTGTATGTGATATAGAACAGGTTACTAATGGCAACAAGCCGTGTTCAGTGGATTCTACTACAGTGTATGCTTTAGCCACTGACATTGTATGATATATAGAACAGGTTTCTAATGGCAACCAGCAATGTTCAGTGGATGCTACTACAGTGCATGCTTCTGTCACTGATATTGTATGTGATATAGAAAAGGTTCCTAATGGCAACCAGCCGTGTTCAGTGGATGCTACTACAGTGTATTCTACAACCTCTGACCTTGTATGTGATATAGAACAGGTTACTAATGGCAACAAGCCGTGTTCAGTGGATGGTACTACAGTGTATGCTTCTGTCACTGACATTGTATGTGATATAGAACAGGTTACTAATGGCAACAAGCCGTGTTCAGTGGATGCTACTACAGTGTATGCTTCAGCCACTGACATTGTATGTGATATAGAACAGGTTACTAATTGCAACCAGCCATGTTCAGTGGATGCTACTACAGTGTATGCTTCTGTCAATGACATTGTATGTGATATAGAACAGGTTACTAATGGCAACTAGCAGTGTTCAGTGGATGCTACTACAGTGTATGCTTCTGTCACTGACATTGTATGTGATATAGAACAGGTTACTAATGGCAACAAGCCATGTTCAGTGAATGCTTCTACAGTGTATGCTTCAGCCACTGACATTGTATGTGATATAGAACAGGTTACTAATGGCAACAAGCCGTGTTCATTAGATGATACTACAGTGTATGCTTCAGCCACTGACATTGTATGTGATATAGAACAGGTTTCTAATGGCAACAAGCCGTGTTCAGTGGATGCTACTACAGTGTATGCTTCTGTCACTGACATTGTATGTGATATAGAACAGGTTAATAATGGCAACAAGCCATGTTCAGTGGATGCTACTACAGTGTATGCTTCACCACTGACATTGTATGTGATATAGAACAGGTTACTAATGGCAACAAGCCGTGTTCAGTGGATGCTACTACAGTGTATGCTTCAGCCACTGACATTGTATGTAATATAGAACAGGTTTCTAATGGTAACAAGCCATGTTCAGTGGATGCTACTACAGTGTATGCTTCAGCCACTGACATTGTATGTAATATAGAACAGGTTTCTAATGGTAATAAGCCATGTTCAGTGGATGCTACTACAGTGTATGCTTCAGCCACTGACATTGTATGTGATATAGAACAGGTTACTAATGGCAACAAGCCGTGTTCAGTGGATGCTACTACAGTGTATGCTTCAGACACTGACATTGTATGTGATATAGAACAGGTTACTAATGGCAACAAGCCGTGTTCAGTGGATGCTACTACAGTGTATGCTTCTGTCACTGACATTGTATGTGATATAGAACAGGTTACTAATGGTAACAAACCGTGTTCAGTGGATGCTACTACAGTGTATGCTTCAGCCACTGACATTGTAAGTCCTATTGAACAGGTTACTAATGGCAACAAGCCGTGTTCAGTGGATGCTACTACAGTGTATGCTTCAGTCACTGACATTGTATGTGATATAGAACAGGTTACTAATGGCAACAAGCCGTGTTCAGTGGATGCTACTACAGTGTATGCTTCTGTCACTGACATTGTATGTGATATAGAACAGGTTACTAATGGCAACAAGCCGTGTTCAGTGGATTCTACTACAGTGTATGCTTTAGCCACTGACATTGTATGATATATAGAACAGGTTTCTAATGGCAACCAGCAATGTTCAGTGGATGCTACTACAGTGCATGCTTCTGTCACTGATATTGTATGTGATATAGAAAAGGTTCCTAATGGCAACCAGCCGTGTTCAGTGGATGCTACTACAGTGTATTCTACAACCTCTGACCTTGTATGTGATATAGAACAGTTTACTAATGGCAACAAGCCGTGTTCAGTGGATGGTACTACAGTGTATGCTTCTGTCACTGACATTGTATGTGATATAGAACAGGTTACTAATGGCAACAAGCCGTGTTCAGTGGATGCTACTACAGTGTATGCTTCAGCCACTGACATTGTATGTGATATAGAACAGGTTACTAATTGCAACCAGCCATGTTCAGTGGATGCTACTACAGTGTATGCTTCTGTCAATGACATTGTATGTGATATAGAACAGGTTACTAATGGCAACTAGCAGTGTTCAGTGGATGCTACTACAGTGTATGCTTCTGTCACTGACATTGTATGTGATATAGAACAGGTTACTAATGGCAACAAGCCATGTTCAGTGAATGCTTCTACAGTGTATGCTTCAGCCACTGACATTGTATGTGATATAGAACAGGTTACTAATGGCAACAAGCCGTGTTCATTAGATGATACTACAGTGTATGCTTCAGCCACTGACATTGTATGTGATATAGAACAGGTTTCTAATGGCAACAAGCCGTGTTCAGTGGATGCTACTACAGTGTATGCTTCTGTCACTGACATTGTATGTGATATAGAACAGGTTAATAATGGCAACAAGCCATGTTCAGTGGATGCTACTACAGTGTATGCTTCACCACTGACATTGTATGTGATATAGAACAGGTTACTAATGGCAACAAGCCGTGTTCAGTGGATGCTACTACAGTGTATGCTTCAGCCACTGACATTGTATGTAATATAGAACAGGTTTCTAATGGTAACAAGCCATGTTCAGTGGATGCTACTACAGTGTATGCTTCAGCCACTGACATTGTATGTAATATAGAACAGGTTTCTAATGGTAATAAGCCATGTTCAGTGGATACTACTACAGTGTATGCTTCAGCCACTGACATTGTATGTGATATAGAACAGGTTACTAATGGCAACAAGCCGTGTTCAGTGGATGCTACTACAGTGTATGCTTCAGCCACTGACATTGTATGTGATATAGAACAGGTTACTAATGGCAACAAGCCGTGTTCAGTGGATGCTACTACAGTGTATGCTTCTGTCACTGACATTGTATGTGATATAGAACAGGTTACTAATGGTAACAAACCGTGTTCAGTGGATGCTACTACAGTGTATGCTTCAGCCACTGACATTGTAAGTCCTATTGAACAGGTTACTAATGGCAACAAGCCGTGTTCAGTGGATGCTACTACAGTGTATGCTTCAGTCACTGACATTGTATGTGATATAGAACAGGTTACTAATGGCAACAAGCCGTGTTCAGTGGATGCTACTACAGTTTATGCTTCAGCCACTGACATTGTATGTGATATAGAACAGGTTACTAATGGCAACAAGCCGTGTTCAGTGGATGCTACTACAGTGTATGCTTCAGCCACTGACATTGTATGTGATATAGAACAGGTTACTAATGGCAACAAGCCGTGTTCAGTGGATGCTACTACAGTGTATGCTTCTGTCACTGACATTGTATGTGATATAGAACAGGTTACTAATGGTAACAAACCGTGTTCAGTGGATGCTACTACAGTGTATGCTTCAGCCACTGACATTGTAAGTCCTATTGAACAGGTTACTAATGGCAACAAGCCGTGTTCAGTGGATGCTACTACAGTGTATGCTTCAGTCACTGACATTGTATGTGATATAGAACAGGTTACTAATGGCAACAAGCCGTTTTCAGTGGATGCTACTACAGTTTATGCTTCAGCCACTGACATTGTATGTGATATAGAACAGGTTACTAATGCCAACAAGCCGTGTTCAGTGGATGCTACTACAGTGTATGCTTCTGTTACTGACATTGTATGTGATATAGAACAGGCTACTAATGACAACAAGCCTTGTTCAGTGGATGCTACTACAGTGTATGCTTCTGTCACTGACATTGTATGTGATATAGAACAGGTTAATAAAGGCAACAAACCGGGTTTAGTGGATGCTACTACAGTGCATGCTTCTGTCACTGACATTGTATGTGATATAGAACAGGTTACTAATGGCAACCAGCCGTGTTCAGTGTATGCTACTACAGAGTATGCTTCAGCCACTGACATTGTATGTGTTATAGAACAGGTTCCTAATGGCAACAAGCCGTGTTCAGTGGATGCTACTACAGTGTATGCTTCTGTTACTGACATTGTATGTGATATAGAACAGGTTACTAATGGCAACAAGCCATGTTCAGTGGATGCTACTACAGTGTATGCTTCAGACACTGACATTGTATGTGATATAGAACAGGTTACTAATGCCAACAAGCCGTGTTCAGTGGATGCTACTACAGTGTATGCTTCTGTTACTGACATTGTATGTGATATAGAACAGGCTACTAATGACAACAAGCCTTGTTCAGTGGATGCTACTACAGTGTATGCTTCTGTCACTGACATTGTATGTGATATAGAACAGGTTAATAAAGGCAACAAACCGTGTTTAGTGGATGCTACTACAGTGCATGCTTCTGTCACTGACATTGTATGTGATATAGAACAGGTTACTAATGGCAACCAGCCGTGTTCAGTGTATGCTACTACAGTGTATGCTTCAGCCACTGACATTGTATGTGTTATAGAACAGGTTCCTAATGGCAACAAGCCATGTTCAGTGGATGCTACTACAGTGTATGTGTTAGGGATCTGCCAGGTACTATGTCTAGGTATACTCCTGGGATTAATCAATCCACACCTGAGGCCAGACCTGTTCGACTGACACCATCTCCCACCAACCAGGGTGGCAGGCTTAGGATTGGGAGAGCCTATCGCGGCCTGGTCAGTCGGAGTTAGCTCCGCCCCCTGTCCTTTATTACCTGCCGTGTTCTCTTCCTCAGTGCTTGTAATTCTTCTGGATTCCTGGCCCCACTGCTGCTTGCTCCAGCCTGCTTCTGCCGTGCTTCTGCCTTGCTGCAGTTCCGCTTAACCTGCTTTGCTTTGCCTCTGGCTTGCTTCCTCCTCCGTGCTCACTTGGGTATACTCCACTTCATCCTGTTCCGGACTACTCATTCACCGCTCCGTTTCCTCGCGGCGTTCCGTGGGCTACTGCCCCTTCCCTTGCGTGTTCCCTGTTTGTTCTCCCGTGCACTTAGACAGCGTAGGGACCGCCGCCCAGTTGTACCCCGTCGCCTAGGGCGGGTCGTTGCAAGTAGGCAGGGACAGGGCGGTGGGCAGATTAGGGCTCACTTTCCCTTCACCTCCTTCCTGCCATTACATAATTACAAGCCTATACCTAGTCTACCATTTCTCCTACGCTGACGCTATCATGGACCCCCTTGAGACCCTGACCCAGCAGATGCAGGGCCTCTCCCTACAGGTCCAAGCCCTGGCCCAGAGGGTCAACCAGGGTGACGCTGCCTTAGTAGTTCCCCTCACCTCACCTCTAGAACCCGACCTCAAGTTACCTGACCGGTTCTCAGGGGACCGTAAGACGTTTCTCTCCTTCCGGGAGAGTTGCAGACTGTATTTCCGCCTAAAACCCCACTCCTCAGGTTCCGAGAACCAGCGGGTGAGTATCATCATATCCCGACTCCAGGAAGGGCCCCAAGAGTGGGCCTTCTCCTTGGCTCCTGACGCCCCTGAACTTTCCTCTGTTGATCGTTTTTTCTCTGCCCTCGGACTCATTTACGACGAGACTGACAGGACTGCTTTAGCCGAGAGTCAGCTGGTGACCTTACGTCAGGGTAGGAGACCGGTGGAGGAATACTGTTCTGATTTTAGAAAGTGGTGCGTAGCTTCTCGGTGGAACGATCCGGCCCTAAGGTGCCAGTTTAGGTTAGGATTATCTGACGCCCTGAAGGATTTGCTGGTTAGCTACCCCTCTTCTGACTCCCTTGACCAGGTTATGGCCCTAGCAGTACGACTTGACCGACGTCTCAGGGAACGTCAGCTGGAACGCTTCAATGTGCTCCCCTCTGACTTTTCTGCGATCCCCCCCGAGGTCCCGTCTCCTCGCCCCTCCACGGAGGACTCGGAGGTACCTATGCAACTCGGGGCCTCCATGTCCCCTCGACAACGTAGGGAGTTTCGCAGAATGAATGGTCTCTGCTTCTACTGTGGGGACGACCAGCATCTTCTGAACACCTGTCCCAGGCGCAAGAATAAAAAGCCGGAAAACTTCCGCGCCTAAGTGATCATCGGGGAGGTCACTTGGGCGCACAGGTATTTCCCATTAATGTGAAACGCAATAAAATTTTGCTTCCCTTTCAGGTCTCGTTTGCTGGCCGGTCTGCCACGGGCAGTGCCTTCGTGGATTCAGGCTCATCTGCTAATATCATGTCTGTGGAATTTGCTATGTCTCTAAAGATGTCATTTATTGATTTACCTTATCCTATCCCTGTAGTAGGTATCGACTCCACTCCCCTTGCTAATGGTTATTTTACTCAGCATACTCCTGTTTTTAAACTCCTGGTTGGCTCCATGCATTTGGAGCAGTGCTCTGTACTGGTGATGCAGGGATTATCGTCTGATCTGGTATTAGGTCTTCCCTGGTTGCAGCTGCATAATCCCACGTTTGATTGGAATACTGGGGAGCTTACCAAATGGGGTAATGAATGTCTTATGTCATGTCTTTCTGTTAACTCTATTTCTCCCCGGGAGGAGGTAAACACGCTTCCTGAGTTTGTTCAGGACTTCGCCGATGTGTTTTCTAAGGAGGCCTCCGAGGTGTTGCCCCCCCATAGAGTTTACGATTGCGCCATCGATTTGGTGCCTGGTGCCAAGCTTCCTAAGGGTAGGATATTTAATCTTTCATGTCCTGAACGTGAAGCTATGAGGGTGTATATCCAAGAATGCTTGGCCAAGGGTTTCATTCGCCCCTCGACTTCTCCTGTAGGTGCTGGCTTCTTCTTCGTGGGGAAGAAGGATGGTGGTCTTAGGCCGTGCATTGATTATCGTAACCTGAATAAGGTCACCGTAAGGAACCAGTACCCACTTCCTTTGATTCCGGATCTTTTTAATCAGGTTCAGGGAGCCCAATGGTTTTCTAAGTTCGATCTACGGGGGGCATATAACCTTATCCGCATCAAAGAGGGGGATGAGTGGAAAACTGCGTTCAACACACCCGAGGGTCATTTCGAATACCTGGTCATGCCCTTTGGGTTGTGTAATGCCCCTGCTGTCTTCCAGAATTTTATTAATGAAATCCTGAGAGATTACCTGGGTAATTTTCTTGTTGTGTACCTTGATGACATACTGGTGTTTTCCAAGGACTGGTCCTCCCACGTGGAGCATGTCAGGAAGGTGCTCCAGGTCCTTCGGGAGAATAATCTGTTTGCTAAGACTGAAAAATGTGTCTTTGGGGTACAGGAGATACCATTTTTAGGGCAAATCCTCACTCCTCATGAATTCCGCATGGACCCTGCCAAGGTTCAGGCTGTGGCGGAATGGGTCCAACCTGCCTCCCTTAAGGCGTTACAGTGCTTTTAGGGTTCGCCAACTATTACAGGAGATTTATTGCCAACTTCTCGGTCATCGCTAAGCCTCTTACGGACCTTACTCGCAAGGGTGCTGATGTCCTCCATTGGCCCCCTGAGGCCGTCCAGGCCTTTGAGACCCTCAAGAAGTGCTTTATCTCGGCCCCCGTGCTGATTCAGCCCAACCAAGAGGAGCCATTTATTGTGGAGGTTGACGCATCCGAGGTGGGAGTGGGGGCCGTCTTGTCCCAGGGTACCAGCTCCCTTACCCATCTCCGTCCCTGTGCTTACTTCTCTAGGAAGTTTTCGCCCACGGAGAGTAACTATGATATTGGCAATCGCGAACTTCTAGCCATTAAATGGGCTTTTGAAGAGTGGCGGCACTTCCTGGAGGGGGCCAGACACCAGGTAACGGTCCTTATGGATCACAAGAATCTGGTTTTCCTAGAATCGGCCCGGAGGCTTAATCCTAGACAAGCTCGGTGGGCACTATTCTTTACCAGATTTAATTTCTTGGTTACCTATAGGGCTGGGTCCAAGAATATTAAGGCTGATGCCCTGTCACGTAGTTTCATGGCCAATCCTCCTTCCGGGAAGGATCCTGCTTGTATTTTACCCCCTGGTATAATCGTTTCTGCCACGGATTCTGATTTAGCTTCTGATATCGCGGCTGATCAGGGTGCAGCTCCCGGGAACGTCCCTGGGGACAAACTGTTTGTTCCCCTGCAATACCGGCTAAGGGTACTCAGGGAAAACCATGACTCCGCTCTATCTGGTCATCCTGGCATCTTGGGCACCAAACACCTCATCACCAGAAACTATTGGTGGCCTGGGTTGCCTAAAGACGTTAGGGCTTACGTCGCCGCTTGTGAGGTTTGCGCTAGGTCCAAAACCCCTAGGTCCCGACCTTCGGGCCTACTACGTTCCTTGCCCATTCCCCAGAGACCTTGGACCCATATCTCCATGGATTTTATCACCGATTTGCCTCCATCTCAGGGCAAGTCGGTGGTGTGGGTGGTAGTAGACCGCTTCAGCAAGATGTGCCACTTTGTGCCCCTTAAGAAGCTACCTAACGCCAAGACGTTAGCTTCTTTGTTTGTGAAACACATCCTGCTTCTCCATGGGGCCCCAGTCAATATCGTTTCTGACAGGGGGGTACAATTTGTTTCCTTATTTTGGAGAGCTTTTTGTAAAAAGTTGGAGATTGATCTGTCCTTCTCCTCCGCCTTCCATCCCGAAACTAATGGCCAAACGGAAAGGACTAACCAATCCCTGGAACAATATTTAAGGTGTTTCATCTCTGACTGTCAATTCGATTGGGTCTCATTCCTTCCCCTTGCTGAATTTTCCCTGAATAACCGGGTCAGTAACTCGTCAGGGGTTTCCCCGTTTTTCTGTAATTTCGGGTTTAACCCAAGGTTCTCCTCCGTTTCCCCTGGTTGTTCCAATAATCCTGAGGTAGAGGATGTTCATCGGGAACTGTGCACTGTCTGGGCCCAGGTTCAGAAGAACCTAGAGGCGTCCCAGAGCGCACAAAAGATTCAGGCGGATAGTAGACGTTCTGCTAACCCCCGGTTTGTCGTCGGGGATTTGGTCTGGTTGTCGTCCAGGAACTTGCGCCTTAAGGTCCCGTCCAGGAAGTTTGCTCCCCGATTTATTGGACCTTATAAGATCATTGAAGTCCTCAACCCTGTATCCTTCCGTCTGGAGCTGCCCCCATCCTTTCGCATACATGACGTCTTCCATGCCTCCCTCCTTAAACGCTGCTCCCCGTCCTGGTCCCCCTCGAGGAAACCTCCTGTTCCCGTTCTCACCCCTGAGGGGGTGGAATTCGAGGTGGCCAAGATTATGGACAGTAGGATGGTCCAGGGCTCCCTCCAGTACCTGGTCCATTGGAGAGAATACGGGCCGGAGGAGAGGACTTGGGTACCTGCCCGTGATGTTCACGCGGGGGTATTGATCAGGAGGTTCCACCTTCTCTTCCCTACTAAACCGGGTCCTCTTAGTAAGGGTCCGGTGGCCCCTCATAAAAGGGGGAGTACTGTTAGGGATCTGCCAGGTACTATGTCTAGGTATACTCCTGGGATTAATCAATCCACACCTGAGGCCAGACCTGTTCGACTGACACCATCTCCCACCAACCAGGGTGGCAGGCTTAGGAGTGGGAGAGCCTATCGCGGCCTGGTCAGTCGGAGTTAGCTCCGCCCCCTGTCCTTTATTACCTGCCGTGTTCTCTTCCTCAGTGCTTGTAATTCTTCTGGATTCCTGGCCCCACTGCTGCTTGCTCCAGCCTGCTTCTGCCGTGCTTCTGCCTTGCTGCAGTTCCGCTTAACCTGCTTTGCTTTGCCTCTGGCTTGCTTCCTCCTCCGTGCTCACTTGGGTATACTCCACTTCATCCTGGTCCGGACTACTCATTCACCGCTCCGTTTCCTTGCGGCGTTCCGTGGGCTACTGCCCCTTCCCTTGCGTGTTCCCTGTTTGTTCTCCCGTGCACTTAGACAGCGTAGGGACCGCCGCCCAGTTGTACCCCGTCGCCTAGGGCGGGTCGTTGCAAGTAGGCAGGGACAGGGCGGTGGGTAGATTAGGGCTCACTTTCCCTTCACCTCCTTCCTGCCATTACAGTATGCTTCTGTTACTGACATTGTATGTGATATAGAACAGGTTACTAATGGCAACAAGCCATGTTCAGTGGATGCTACTACAGTGTATGCTTCAGACACTGACATTGTATGTGATATAGAACAGGTTACTAATGGCAACAAGCCGTGTTCAGTGGATGCTACTACAGTGGATGCTTCAGCCACTGACATTGTATGTGATATAGAACAGGTTTGTAATGGCAACCAGCAGTGTTCAGTGGATGCTACTACAGTGCAAGCTTCTTTCACTGACATTGTATGTGATATAGAACAGGTTACTAATGGCAACCAGCCGTGTTCAGTGGATGCTACTACAGTGTATGCTTCAGCCACTGACATTGTATGTGATATAGAACAGGTTACTAATGGCAACTAGCCGTGTTCAGTGGATGCTACTACAGTGTATGCTTCAGCCACTGACATTGTATGTGATATAGAACAGGTTACTAATGGTTACAAGCCATGTTCAGTGGATGCTACTACAGTGTATGCTTCAGCCACTGACATTGTATGTGATAAAGAACAGGTTACTAATGGCAACAAGCTGTGTTCAGTGGATGCTACTACAGTGTACGCTACAGCCACTGACATTGTATGTGATAGAGAACAGGTTACTAATGGCAACAAGCCGTGTTCAGTAGATGCTACTACAGTGTATGCTTCAGCTACTGACATTGTATGTGATATAGAAAAGGTTACTAATGGCAACATGCTGTGTTCAGTGTATGCTACTACAGTGTATGCTTCTGTCACTGACATTGTATGTGATATAGAACAGGTTACTAATGGTAACAAAATGTTTTCAGTGGATGCTACTACAGTGTGTGCTTCAGCCACTGACATTGTATGTGCTATAAAATAGGTTACTAATGGCAACAAGCCGTGTTCAGTGGATGCTACTACAGTGTATGCTTCTGTTACTGACATTGTATGTGATATAGAACAGGCTACTAATGACAACAAGGGGTTGATGCCAGACAGTGCTGTGTGTGACATGGGTAAGACGTCTCACTTCATTTTTTGAGCTCTCAATTGATTGCTTGTGCTGTTACTTTCATGCATATATCTATTGATATCTACATGTATGTGAGTGGATTGCTGTTGCACTTTAACTCCTGCATCTGGTTGTGACTAATATACACCGGTTGGTGTGGTCTTTACCTATTATACCAGATGCAGGATTTTGTGCACTATCACTACATGTACTTATACTCATTCATTTATCCATTCAATCATGTATGAAGTAGGAATTGTCGTCATTTTTTCCTGTTGTCACTTTGTTATTTAATGCATTCAACTTTAACATCGTATATATGACTGTCTGCCATCCTTTTTACACTGTGGCTATCATCTTTGACTTTTTAATGTTCTTCTTTGTCATATGTTTAATAAAATTTGTTATATTTTCATAACCTTGGTGTGTCGGACTCCGTTTCTAGGTTTACAATTCATTTAGTGGGTATCTCCACCAATACCATCATGCTCACTCAGGGCTTGTAAGTCCGGCCCCCCTCTTATTGTCCCTCTAATTATCCTATATGTATACAAAAGATATTCATCTTATTAACGATTTAATTTTTGGGATTTGGGCCTGGCTGGCGCTGCTCTTTTGGTGCTCTCCATATAGGTTTAGTACTAATGACAACAAGCCTTGATCAGTGGATGCTACTACAGTGTATGCTTCTGTCACTGACATTGTATGTGATATAGAACAGGTTAATAAAGGCAACAAACCGTGTTTAGTGGATGCTACTACAGTGCATGCTTCTGTCACTGACATTGTATGTGATATAGAACAGGTTACTAATGGCAACCAGCCGTGTTCAGTGGATGCTACTAAAGTGTATGCTTCAGCCACTAACATTGTATGTAATATAGAACAGGTTACTAATGGTAACTGTAATGGCAGGAAGGAGGTGAAGGGAAAGTGAGCCCTAATCTACCCACCGCCCTGTCCCTGCCTACTTGCAACGACCCGCCCTAGGCGACGAGGTACAACTGGGCGGCGGTCCCTACGCTGGCTAAGTGCACAGGAAGACAAACAGGGAACACGCAAGGGAAGGGGCAGTAGCCACGGAACGCCACGGGGAAACGGGGCGGCGAACGAACAGTCAGGACCAGGACGAAGTGAGTACACCCGAGCGGGCACGGAGACAGAGGCAAGCCAGGGGCAAAGCAAAGCAGGTCAAGCAGAACTGCAGCAAGGCAGAAGCACGGCAGAAGCAGGCTGGAGCAAGCAGCAGTGGGGCCAGGAATCCAAAAGAATTACAAGCACTGAGGGAGAGCACAGGGCAGGTAATAAAGGGCAGGGGGCGGAGCTAACTCCGACAGACCAGGCCGCGATAGGCTCTCCCACTCCTGAGCCTGCCACCCTGGTTGGTGGGAGATGGTGTCAGTCGAACAGGTCTGGCCTCAGGTGTGGATTGATTAATCCCAGGAGTATAGCTAGATGAAGTACCTGGCAGATCCCTAACAGTACTCCCCCTTTTATGAGGGGCCACCGGACCCTTACTAAGGGGACCCGGTTTAGTGGGGAAGAAGAGGTGGAACCTCCTGATCAATACCCCAGCGTGAACATCACGGGCAGGTACCCAAGTCCTCTCCTCCGGCCCGTATCCTCTCCAATGGACCAGGTACTGGAGGGAGCCCTGGACCATCCTACTGTCCATAATCTTGGCCACCTCGAATTCCACCCCCTCAGGGGTGAGAACGGGAACAGGAGGTATCCTCGAGGGGGACCAGGACGGGGAGCAGCGTTTAAGGAGGGAGGCATGGAAGACGTCATGTATGCGAAAGGATGGGGGGAGCTCCAGACGGAAGGATACAGGGTTGAGGACTTCAATGATCTTATAAGGTCCAATAAATCGGGGAGCAAACTTCCTGGACGGGACCTTAAGGCGCAAGTTCCTGGACGACAACCAGACCAAATCCCCGACGACAAACCGGGGGTTAGCAGAACGTCTACTATCCGCCTGAATCTTTTGTGCGCTCTGGGACGCCTCTAGGTTCTTCTGAACCTGGGCCCAGACAGTGCACAGTTCCCGATGAACCTCCTCTACCTCAGGATTATTGGAACAACCAGGGGAGACGGAGGAGAACCTTGGGTTAAACCCGAAATTACAGAAAAACGGGGAGACCCCTGACGAGTTACTGACCCGGTTATTCAGGGAAAATTCAGCAAGGGGAAGGAATGAGACCCAATCGAATTGACAGTCAGAGATGAAACACCTTAAATATTGTTCCAGGGATTGGTTGGTCCTTTCCGTTTGGCCATTAGTTTCGGGATGGAAGGCGGAGGAGAAGGACAGATCAATCTCCAACTTTTTACAAAAAGCTCTCCAAAATAAGGAAACAAATTGTACCCCTCTGTCAGAAACGATATTGACTGGGGCCCCATGGAGACGCAGGATGTGTTTCACAAACAAAGAAGCTAACGTCTTGGCGTTAGGTAGCTTCTTAAGGGGCACAAAGTGGCACATCTTGCTGAAGCGGTCGACTACCACCCACACCACCGACTTGCCCTGAGATGGAGGCAAATCGGTGATAAAATCCATGGAGATATGGGTCTAAGGTCTCTGGGGAATGGGCAAGGAACGTAGTAGGCCCGCAGGTCGGGACCTAGGGGTTTTGGACCTAGCGCAAACCTCACAAGCGGCGACGTAAGCCCTAACATCTTTAGGCAACCCAGGCCACCAATAGTTTCTGGTAATGAGGTGTTTGGTGCCCAAGATGCCAGGATGACCAGATAGAGCGGAGTCATGGTTTTCTCTGAGTACCCTCAGCCGGTATTGCAGGGGAACAAACAGTTTGTCCCCAGGGACGTTCCCGGGAGCTGCACCCTGATCAGCCGCGATATCAGAAGCTAAATCAGAATCCGTGGCAGAGACGATTATACCAGGGGGTAAAATACAAGCAGGATCCTTCTCGGAAGGAGGATTGGCCATGAAACTACGTGACAGAGCGTCAGCCTTAATATTCTTGGACCCAGCCCTATAGGTAACCAAGAAATTAAATCTGGTAAAGAATAGTGCCCACCGAGCTTGTCTAGGATTAAGCCTCCGGGCCGATTCTAGGAAAACCAGATTCTTGTGATCCGTAAGGACCGTTACCTGGTGTCTGGCCCCCTCCAGGAAGTGCCGCCACTCCTCAAAAGCCCATTTAATGGCTAGAAGTTCGCGGTTGCCAATATCATAGTTACTCTCCGTGGGCGAAAACTTCCTAGAGAAGTAAGCACAGGGGCGGAGATGGGTGAGGGAGCTGGTACCCTGGGACAAGACGGCCCCCACTCCCACCTCGGAAGCGTCAACCTCCACAATAAATGGCTCCTCTTGGTTGGGCTGAATCAGCACGGGGGCCGAGATAAAGCACTTCTTGAGAGTCTCAAAGGCCTGGACGGCCTCAGGGGGCCAATGGAGGACATCGGCACCCTTGCGGGTAAGGTCCGTAAGAGGCTTAGCGACGACCGAGAAGTTGGCAATAAATCTCCTGTAATAGTTGGCGAACCCTAAAAAACACTGTAACGCCTTAAGGGAGGCAGGTTGGACCCATTCCGCCACAGCTTGAACCTTGGCAGGGTCCATGCGGAATTCATGAGGAGTGAGGATTTGCCCTAAAAATGGTATCTCCTGTACCCCAAAGACACATTTTTCAGTCTTAGCAAACAGATTATTCTCCCGAAGGACCTGGAGCACCTTCCTGACATGCTCCACGTGGGAGGACCAGTCCTTGGAAAACACCAGTATGTCATCAAGGTACACAACAAGAAAATTACCCAGGTACTCTCTCAGGATTTCATTAATAAAATTCTGGAAGACAGCAGGGGCATTACACAACCCAAAGGGCATGACCAGGTATTCGAAATGACCCTCGGGTGTGTTGAACGCAGTTTTCCACTCATCCCCCTCTTTGATGCGGATAAGGTTATATGCCCCCCGTAGATCGAACTTAGAAAACCATTGGGCTCCCTGAACCTGATTAAAAAGATCCGGAATCAAAGGAAGTGGGTACTGGTTCCTTACGGTGACCTTATTCAGGTTACGATAATCAATGCACGGCCTAAGACCACCATCCTTCTTCCCCACGAAGAAGAAGCCAGCACCTACAGGAGAAGTCGAGGGGCGAATGAAACCCTTGGCCAGGCATTCTTGGATATACACCCTCATCGCTTCACGTTCAGGACATGAAAGATTAAATATTCTACCCTTAGGAAGCTTGGCACCAGGCACCAAATCGATAGCGCAATCGTAATCTCTATGGGGGGGCAACACCTCGGAGGCCTCCTTAGAAAACACATCGGCGAAGTCCTGAACAAACTCAGGAAGCGTGTTTACCTCCTCCCGGGGAGAAATAGAGTTAACAGAAAGACATGACATAAGACATTCATTACCCCATTTGGTGAGATCCCCAGTATTCCAATCAAACGTGGGATTATGCAACTGCAACCAGGGAAGGCCTAAAACCAGATCAGACGATAATCCCTGCATCACCAGTACGGAGCACTGCTCCAAATGCATGGAGCCAACCAGGAGTTCAAAAACAGGAGTATGCTGAGTAAAATAACCATTAGCAAGGGGGGTTGAGTCGATACCTACTACAGGGATAGGATAAGGTAAATCAATACAAGGCATCTTTAGAGACATAGCAAATTCCACAGACATGATATTAGCAGATGAGCCAGAATCCACGAAAGCACTGCCCGTGGCAGACCGGCCAGCAAACGAGACCTGAAAGGGAAGCAAAATTTTATTGCGTTTCACATTAACGGGAAATACCTGTGCGCCCAAGTGACCTCCCCGATGATCACTTAGGCGCGGAAGTTTTCCGGCTTCTTATTCTTGCGCCTGGGACAGGTGTTCATTAGATGCTTGTCGTCCCCACAGTAGAAGCAGAGACCATTCATTCTGCGAAACTCCCTACGTTGTCGAGGGGACATGGAGGCCCCGAGTTGCATAGGTACCTCCGAGTCCTCCGTGGAGGGGCGAGGAGACGGGACCTCGGGGGGGATCGCAGAAAAGTCAGAGGGGAGCACACTGAAGCGTTCTAGCTGACGTTCCCTGAGACGTCGGTCAAGTCGTACTGCTAGGGCCATAACCTGGTCAAGGGAGTCAGGCGAGGGGTAGCTAACCAGCAGATCCTTCAGGGCGTCAGATAATCCTAACCTAAACTGGCACCTTAGGGCCGGATTGTTCCACTGAGAAGCTACGCACCACTTCCTAAAATCAGAACAGTATTCCTCAACCGGTCTCCTACCCTGACGTAAGGTCACCAGCTGACTCTCGGCTAAAGCAGTCCTGTCAGTCTCGTCGTAAATGAGTCCGAGGGCAGAGAAAAAACGATCAACAGAGGAAAGTTCAGGGGCGTCAGGAGCCAAGGAGAAGGCCCACTCTTGGGGCCCTTCCTGGAGTCGGGATATGATGATACCCACCCGCTGGTTCTCGGAACCTGAGGAGTGGGGTTTTAGGCGGAAATACAGTCTGCAACTCTCCCGGAAGGAGAGAAACGTCTTACGGTCCCCTGAGAACCGGTCAGGTAACTTGAGGTCGGGTTCTAGAGGTGAGGTGAGGGGTACTACCAAGGCAGCGACACCCTGGTTGACCCTCTGGGCCAGGGCCTGGACCTGTAGGAGAGGCCCTGCATCTGCTGGGTCAGGGTCTCAAGGGGGTCCATGATAGCGTCAGCGTAGGAGAAATGGTAGACTAGGTAAGGCTTGTAATTATGTAATGGCAGGAAGGAGGTGAAGGGAAAGTGAGCCCTAATCTACCCACCGCCCTGTCCCTGCCTACTTGCAACGACCCGCCCTAGGCGACGAGGTACAACTGGGCGGCGGTCCCTACGCTGGCTAAGTGCACAGGAAGACAAACAGGGAACACGCAAGGGAAGGGGCAGTAGCCACGGAACGCCACGGGGAAACGGGGCGGCGAACGAACAGTCAGGACCAGGACGAAGTGAGTACACCCGAGCGGGCACGGAGACAGAGGCAAGCCAGGGGCAAAGCAAAGCAGGTCAAGCAGAACTGCAGCTGTAATGGCAGGAAGGAGGTGAAGGGAAAGTGAGCCCTAATCTACCCACCGCCCTGTCCCTGCCTACTTGCAACGACCCGCCCTAGGCGACGAGGTACAACTGGGCGGCGGTCCCTACGCTGGCTAAGTGCACAGGAAGACAAACAGGGAACACGCAAGGGAAGGGGCAGTAGCCACGGAACGCCACGAGGAAACGGGGCGGCGAACGAACAGTCAGGACCAGGACGAAGTGAGTACACCCGAGCGGGCACGGAGACAGAAGCAAGCCAGGGGCAAAGCAAAGCAGGTCAAGCAGAACTGCAGCAAGGCAGAAGCACGGCAGAAGCAGGCTGGAGCAAGCAGCAGTGGGGCCAGGAATCCAAAAGAATTACAAGCACTGAGGGAGAGCACAGGGCAGGTAATAAAGGGCAGGGGGCGGAGCTAACTCCGACAGACCAGGCCGCGATAGGCTCTCCCACTCCTGAGCCTGCCACCCTGGTTGGTGGGAGATGGTGTCAGTCGAACAGGTCTGGCCTCAGGTGTGGATTGATTAATCCCAGGAGTATAGCTAGATGAAGTACCTGGCAGATCCCTAACAGTACTCCCCCTTTTATGAGGGGCCACCGGACCCTTACTAAGGGGACCCGGTTTAGTGGGGAAGAGGAGGTGGAACCTCCTGATCAATACCCCAGCGTGAACATCACGGGCAGGTACCCAAGTCCTCTCCTCCGGCCCGTATCCTCTCCAATGGACCAGGTACTGGAGGGAGCCCTGGACCATCCTACTGTCCATAATCTTGGCCACCTCGAATTCCACCCCCTCAGGGGTGAGAACGGGAACAGGAGGTATCCTCGAGGGGGACCAGGACGGGGAGCAGCGTTTAAGGAGGGAGGCATGGAAGACGTCATGTATGCGAAAGGATGGGGGGAGCTCCAGACGGAAGGATACAGGGTTGAGGACTTCAATGATCTTATAAGGTCCAATAAATCGGGGAGCAAACTTCCTGGACGGGACCTTAAGGCGCAAGTTCCTGGACGACAACCAGACCAAATCCCCGACGACAAACCGGGGGTTAGCAGAACGTCTACTATCCGCCTGAATCTTTTGTGCGCTCTGGGACGCCTCTAGGTTCTTCTGAACCTGGGCCCAGACAGTGCACAGTTCCCGATGAACCTCCTCTACCTCAGGATTATTGGAACAACCAGGGGAGACGGAGGAGAACCTTGGGTTAAACCCAAAATTACAGAAAAACGGGGAGACCCCTGACGAGTTACTGACCCGGTTATTCAGGGAAAATTCAGCAAGGGGAAGGAATGAGACCCAATCGAATTGACAGTCAGAGATGAAACACCTTAAATATTGTTCCAGGGATTGGTTGGTCCTTTCCGTTTGGCCATTAGTTTCGGGATGGAAGGCGGAGGAGAAGGACAGATCAATCTCCAACTTTTTACAAAAAGCTCTCCAAAATAAGGAAACAAATTGTACCCCTCTGTCAGAAACGATATTGAGAGGGGCCCCATGGAGACACAGGATGTGTTTCACAAACAAAGAAGCTAACGTCTTGGCGTTAGGTAGCTTCTTAAGGGGCACAAAGTGGCACATCTTGCTGAAGCGGTCGACTACCACCCACACCACCGACTTGCCCTGAGATGGAGGCAAATCGGTGATAAAATCCATGGAGATATGGGTCCAAGGTCTCTGGGGAATGGGCAAGGAACGTAGTAGGCCCGCAGGTCGGCACCTAGGGGTTTTGGACCTAGCGCAAACCTCACAAGCGGCGACGTAAGCCCTAACATCTTTAGGCAACCCAGGCCACCAATAGTTTCTGGTAATGAGGTGTTTGGTGCCCAAGATGCCAGGATGACCAGATAGAGCGGAGTCATGGTTTTCCCTGAGTACCCTCAGCCGGTATTGCAGGGGAACAAACAGTTTGTCCCCAGGGACGTTCCCGGGAGCTGCACCCTGATCAGCCGCGATATCAGAAGCTAAATCAGAATCCGTGGCAGAGACGATTATACCAGGGGGTAAAATACAAGCAGGATCCTTCTCGGAAGGAGGATTGGCCATGAAACTACGTGACAGAGCGTCAGCCTTAATATTCTTGGACCCAGCCCTATAGGTAACCAAGAAATTAAATCTGGTAAAGAATAGTGCCCACCGAGCTTGTCTAGGATTAAGCCTCCGGGCCGATTCTAGGAAAACCAGATTCTTGTGATCCGTAAGGACCGTTACCTGGTGTCTGGCCCCCTCCAGGAAGTGCCGCCACTCCTCAAAAGCCCATTTAATGGCTAGAAGTTCGCGGTTGCCAATATCATAGTTACTCTCCGTGGGCGAAAACTTCCTAGAGAAGTAAGCACAGGGGCGGAGATGGGTGAGGGAGCTGGTACCCTGGGACAAGACGGCCCCCACTCCCACCTCGGAAGCGTCAACCTCCACAATAAATGGCTCCTCTTGGTTGGGCTGAATCAGCACGGGGGCCGAGATAAAGCACTTCTTGAGAGTCTCAAAGGCCTGGACGGCCTCAGGGGGCCAATGGAGGACATCGGCACCCTTGCGGGTAAGGTCCGTAAGAGGCTTAGCGACGACCGAGAAGTTGGCAATAAATCTCCTGTAATAGTTGGCGAACCCTAAAAAACACTGTAACGCCTTAAGGGAGGCAGGTTGGACCCATTCCGCCACAGCTTGAACCTTGGCAGGGTCCATGCGGAATTCATGAGGAGTGAGGATTTGCCCTAAAAATGGTATCTCCTGTACCCCAAAGACACATTTTTCAGTCTTAGCAAACAGATTATTCTCCCGAAGGACCTGGAGCACCTTCCTGACATGCTCCACGTGGGAGGACCAGTCCTTGGAAAACACCAGTATGTCATCAAGGTACACAACAAGAAAATTACCCAGGTACTCTCTCAAGATTTCATTAATAAAATTCTGGAAGACAGCAGGGGCATTACACAACCCAAAGGGCATGACCAGGTATTCGAAATGACCCTCGGGTGTGTTGAACGCAGTTTTCCACTCATCCCCCTCTTTGATGCGGATAAGGTTATATGCCCCCCGTAGATCGAACTTAGAAAACCATTGGGCTCCCTGAACCTGATTAAAAAGATCCGGAATCAAAGGAAGTGGGTACTGGTTCCTTACGGTGACCTTATTCAGGTTACGATAATCAATGCACGGCCTAAGACCACCATCCTTCTTCCCCACGAAGAAGAAGCCAGCACCTACAGGAGAAGTCGAGGGGCGAATGAAACCCTTGGCCAGGCATTCTTGGATATACACCCTCATCGCTTCACGTTCAGGACATGAAAGATTAAATATCCTACCCTTAGGAAGCTTGGCACCAGGCACCAAATCGATAGCGCAATCGTAATCTCTATGGGGGGGCAACACCTCGGAGGCCTCCTTAGAAAACACATCGGCGAAGTCCTGAACAAACTCAGGAAGCGTGTTTACCTCCTCCCGGGGAGAAATAGAGTTAACAGAAAGACATGACATAAGACATTCATTACCCCATTTGGTGAGATCCCCAGTATTCCAATCAAATGTGGGATTATGCAACTGCAACCAGGGAAGGCCTAAAACCAGATCAGACGATAATCCCTGCATCACCAGTACGGAGCACTGCTCCAAATGCATGGAGCCAACCAGGAGTTCAAAAACAGGAGTATGCTGAGTAAAATAACCATTAGCAAGGGGGGTTGAGTCGATACCTACTACAGGGATAGGATAAGGTAAATCAATACAAGGCATCTTTAGAGACATAGCAAATTCCACAGACATGATATTAGCAGATGAGCCAGAATCCACGAAAGCACTGCCCGTGGCAGACCGGCCAGCAAACGAGACCTGAAAGGGAAGCAAAATTTTATTGCGTTTCACATTAACGGGAAATACCTGTGCGCCCAAGTGACCTCCCCGATGATCACTTAGGCGCGGAAGTTTTCCGGCTTCTTATTCTTGCGCCTGGGACAGGTGTTCAGTAGATGCTTGTCGTCCCCACAGTAGAAGCAGAGACCATTCATTCTGCGAAACTCCCTACGTTGTCGAGGGGACATGGAGGCCCCGAGTTGCATAGGTACCTCCGAGTCCTCCGTGGAGGGGCGAGGAGACGGGACCTCGGGGGGGATCGCAGAAAAGTCAGAGGGGAGCACACTGAAGCGTTCTAGGTGACGTTCCCTGAGACGTCGGTCAAGTCGTACTGCTAGGGCCATAACCTGGTCAAGGGAGTCAGGCGAGGGGTAGCTAACCAGCAGATCCTTCAGGGCGTCAGATAATCCTAACCTAAACTGGCACCTTAGGGCTGGATCGTTCCACTGAGGAGCTACGCACCACTTCCTAAAATCAGAACAGTATTCCTCAACCGGTCTCCTACCCTGACGTAAGGTCACCAGCTGACTCTCGGCTAAAGCAGTCCTGTCAGTCTCGTCGTAAATGAGTCCGAGGGCAGAGAAAAAACGATCAACAGAGGAAAGTTCAGGGGCGTCAGGAGCCAAGGAGAAGGCCCACTCTTGGGGCCCTTCCTGGAGTCGGGATATGATGATACCCACCCGCTGGTTCTCGGAACCTGAGGAGTGGGGCTTTAGGCGGAAATACAGTCTGCAACTCTCCCGGAAGGAGAGAAACGTCTTACGGTCCCCTGAAAACCGGTCAGGTAGCTTGAGGTCGGGTTCTAGAGGTGAGGTGAGGGGTACTACTAAAGCAGCGTCACCCTGATTGACCCTTTGGGCCAGGGCCTGGACCTGTAGGGAGAGGCCCTGCATCTGCTGGGTCAGGGTCTCAAGGGGGTCCATGATAGCGTCAGCGTAGGAGAAATGGTAGACTAGGTAAGGGCTTGTAATTATGTAATGGCAGGAAGGAGGTGAAGGGAAAGTGAGCCCTAATCTACCCACCGCCCTGTCCCTGCCTACTTGCAACGACCCGCCCTAGGCGACGAGGTACAACTGGGCGGCGGTCCCTACGCTGGCTAAGTGCACAGGAAGACAAACAGGGAACACGCAAGGGAAGGGGCAGTAGCCACGAGGAAACGGGGCGGCGAACGAACAGTCAGGACCAGGACGAAGTGAGTACACCCGAGCGGGCACGGAGACAGAAGCAAGCCAGGGGCAAAGCAGGTCAAGCAGAACTGCAGCAAGGCAGAAGCACGGCAGAAGCAGGCTGGAGCAAGCAGCAGTGGGGCCAGGAATCCAAAAGAATTACAAGCACTGAGGGAGAGCACAGGGCAGGTAATAAAGGGCAGGGGGCGGAGCTAACTCCGACAGACCAGGCCGCGATAGGCTCTCCCACTCCTGAGCCTGCCACCCTGGTTGGTGGGAGATGGTGTCAGTCGAACAGGTCTGGCCTCAGGTGTGGATTGATTAATCCCAGGAGTATAGCTAGATGAAGTACCTGGCAGATCCCTAACAGCAGCAAGGCAGAAGCACGGCAGAAGCAGGCTGGAGCAAGCAGCAGTGGGGCCAGGAATCCAAAAGAATTACAAGCACTGAGGGAGAGCACAGGGCAGGTAATAAAGGGCAGGGGGGCGGAGCTAACTCCGACAGACCAGGCCGCGATAGGCTCTCCCACTCCTGAGCCTGCCACCCTGGTTGGTGGGAGATGGTGTCAGTCGAACAGGTCTGGCCTCAGGTGTGGATTGATTAATCCCAGGAGTATAGCTAGATGAAGTACCTGGCAGATCCCTAACAGTAACATACAATGTTCAGTGGATGCTACTACAGTGTATGCTTCTGTTACTGACATTGTATGTGATATAGAACAGGTTACTAATGGCAACAAGCCATGTTCAGTGGATGCTACTACTGTAAAGGATCTGCCAGGCACTACGTCTGTGGATACTCCCAGGGTTAATCAGTCGACACCTGAGGCCAGACCTCTTAGACTGACACCGGCTCCCACCAATCAGGGTGGCAGGCTCAGGAGTGGGAGAGCCTATCGCGGCCTGGTCAGTCGGAGTTAGCTCCGCCCCCTGTCCATTTATACCTGCCGTTTTCTCTTCCTCATTTCTTGTTATTCTTCTTGGATTCCTGGCCCCACTGCTGCCTTGCTCCAGCCTGCTTCTGCCGTGCTTCTGCCTTGCTTCAGTTCCCGCTTATCCTGCTTCGCTCTGCCCCTGGCTTGCTTCCTGCTCCGTGCTCTGCGTTTGTATACTCCACTACATCCTGATCCTGACTGGCTCGTTCACCACTCCGTTTCCTCACGGTGTTCCGTGGGCTACTGCCCCTTCCCTTGCTTGTTCCCTGTTTGTATCCCCTTGCACTTAGTCAGCGTAGGGACCGCCGCCAAGTTGTACCCCGTCGCCTAGGGCGGGTCATTGCAAGTAGGCAGGGACAGGGCGGTGGGTAGATTAGGGCTCACTTGTTCCCTTCACGTCCTTCCTGCCATAACAACTACAGTGTATGCTTCTATCACTGACATTGTATGTGATATAGAACAGGTTACTAATGGCAACAAGCCATGTTTAGTGGATGCTACTACAGTGTATGCTTCAGCCACTGACATTGTAAGTGATATAGAACAGGTTACTCATGGCAACAAGCCGTGTTCAGTAGATGCTACTACAGTGTATGCTACAGCCACTGACATTGTATGTGATATAGAACAGGTTACTAATGGCAACAAGCCGTGTTCAGTGGATGCTACTACAGTGTATGCTTCTGTCACTGACATTGTATGTGATATAGAACAGGTTACAGATGGTAACAAACCGTGTTCAGTGGATGATACTACAGTGTATGCTTCAGCCACTGACATTGTATGTGCTATAGAATAGGTTACTAACGGCAACCAGCCGTGTTCAGTGGATGCTACTACAGTGTATGCTTCAGCCACTGACATTGTATGTGATATAGAACAGGTTACTAATGGCAACAAGCCGTGTTCAGTGGATGCTACTACAGTGTATGCTTCAGCCACTGACATTGTATGTGATATAGAACAGGTTACTAATGGTAACAAGTCATGTTCAGTGGATGCTACTACAGTTTATGCTTCAGCCACTGACATTGTATGTGATATAGAACAGGTTACTAATGGCATTAAGCCGTGTTCAGTAGATGCTACTACAGAGTATGCTTCAGCCACTGACATTCTATGTGCTATAGAACAGGTTACTAATGGCAACAAGCCGTGTTCAGTGGATGCTACTACAGTGTATTCTTCAGTCACTGACATTGTATGTGATATAGAACAGGTTACTAATGGCAACAAGCCGTGTTCAGTGGATGCTACTACAGTGTATGCTTCTGTTACTGACATTGTATGCGAAATAGAACAGGTTACTAATGACAACAAGCCTTGTTTAGTGGATGCTACTACAGTGTATGCTTCTGTCACTGACATTGTATGTGATATAGAACAGGTTACTAATGGCAACAAGCCGTGTTCAGTGGATGCTACTACAATGTATGCTTCAGACACTGACATTGTATGTGATATAGAACAGGTTACTAATAGCAAGAAGCCGTGTTCAGTGGATGCTACTACAGTGTATGCTTCAGCCACTGACATTGTATGTGATATAGAACAGGTTTCTAATGGCAACAAGCCGTGTTCAGTGGATGCTACTACAGTGTATGCTTCTGTTACTGACATTGTATGTGATATAGAACAGGTTACTAATGGCAACAAGCCGTGTTCAGTGGATGCTACTACAGTGTATGCTTCAGCCACTGACATTGTATGTGATATAGAACAGGTTACTAATGTCATCCAGCCATGTTCAGTGGATGCTACTACAGTGTATGCTTCAGCCACTGACATTGTATGTGATATAGAACAGGTTCCTAATGGCAACAAGCCGTGTTCAGTGGATGCTACTACAGTGTATGCTTCTGTTACTGACATTGTATGTGATATAGAACAGGTTACTAATGGCAACAAGCCGTGTTCAGTGGATGCTACTACAGTGTATGCTTCAGCCACTGACATTGTATGTGATATAGAACAGGTTTCTAATGGCAACCAGCAGTGTTCAGTGGATGCTACTACAGTGCATGCTTCTGTCACTGACATTGTATGTGATATAGAACAGGTTACTAATGTCATCCAGCCATGTTCAGTGGATGCTACTACAGTGTATGCTTCAGCCACTGACATTGTATGTGATATAGAACAGGTTCCTAATGGCAACAAGCCGTGTTCAGTGGATGCTACTACAGTGTATGCTTCTGTTACTGACATTGTATGTGATATAGAACAGGTTACTAATGGCAACAAGCCGTGTTCAGTGGATGCTACTACAGTGTATGCTTCAGACACTGACATTGTATGTGATATAGAACAGGTTACTAATAGCAACAAGCCGTGTTCAGTGGATGCTACTACAGTGTATGCTTCAGCCACTGACATTGTATGTTATATGGAACAGGTTTCTAATGGCAACCAGCAGTGTTCAGTGGATGCTGCTACAATGCATGCTTCTGTCACTGACATTGTATGTGATATAGAACAGGTTACTAATGGCAACCAGCCGTGTTCCGTGGCTGCTACTACAGTGTATGCTTCAGCCACAGACATTGTATGTGATATAGAACAGGTTACTAATGGCAACAAGCCGTGTTCAGTGGTTGCTACTACAGTGTATGCTTCTGCCACTGACATTGTATGTGATATAGAACAGCTTACTATTGGTTACAAACCGTGTTCAGTGGATGCTACTACAGTGTATGCTTCAGCCACTGACATTGTATGTGCTATAGAACAGGTTACTAATGGTAACAAGCCTTGTTCAGTGGATGCTACTACAGAGTATGCTTCAGCCACTGACATTGTATGTGATATAGAACAGGTTACTAATGGTAACAAGCCATGTTCAGTGGATGCAACTACAGTGTATGCTTCAGCCACTGACATTGTATGTGATATAGAACAGGTTACTAATGGCAACAAGCCGTGTTCAGTAGATGCTACTACAGTGTATGCTTCAGCCACTGACATTGTATGTGATATAGAACAGCTTACTAATGGCAACAAGCCGTGTTCAGTAGATGCTACTACTGTGTATGCTTCAGCCACTGACATTGTATGTGATATAGAACAGGTTACTAATGGCAATAAGCCGTGTTCAGTGGATGCTACTACAGTGTATGCTTCTGTCACTGACATTGTATGTGATATAGAACAGGTTACTAATGGTAACAAACCGTGTTCTGTGGATACTACTACAGTGTATGCTTCAACCACTGACATTGTATGTGCTATAGATCAGGTTACTAATGGCAACAAGCCGTGTTCAGTGGATGCTACTACAGTGTATGCTTCAGTCACTGACATTGTATGTGATATAGAACAGGTTACTAATGGCAACAAGCCGTGTTCAGTGGATGCTACTACAGTGTATGCTTCTGTTACTGACATTGTATGTGATATAGAACAGGTTACTAATGACAACAAGCCTTTTTCAGTGGATGCTACTACAGTGTATGCTTCTGTCACTGACATTGTATGTGATATAGAACAGGTTACTAATGGCAACAAGCCATGTTCAGTGAATGCTTCTACAGTGTATGCTTCAGCCACTGACATTGTATGTGATATAGAACATGTTACTAATGGCAACAAGCC
This sequence comes from Rhinoderma darwinii, assembly GCF_050947455.1. NCBI lineage: Eukaryota > Metazoa > Chordata > Amphibia > Anura > Rhinodermatidae > Rhinoderma > Rhinoderma darwinii. The sequence goes on along the minus strand of NC_134687.1, from coordinate 248,144,089 downwards.
GTGTTCATTAGATGATACTGCAGTGTATGCTTCAGCCACTGACATTGTATGTGATATAGAACAGGTTTCTAATGGCAACAAGCCGTGTTCAGTGGATGCTACTACAGTGTATGCTTCTATCACTGATATTGTATGTGATATAGAACAGGTTACTAATGGCAACAAGCCATGTTTAGTGGATGCTACTACAGTGTATGCTTCAGCCACTGACATTGTAAGTGATATAGAACAGGTTACTCATGGCAACAAGCCGTGTTCAGTAGATGCTACTACAGTGTATGCTACAGCCATGACATTGTATGTGATATAGAACAGGTTTCTAATGGCAACAAGCCGTGTTCAGTGGATGCTACTACAGTGTATGCTTCTATCACTGATATTGTATGTGATATAGAACAGGTTACTAATGGCAACAAGCCATGTTTAGTGGATGCTACTACAGTGTATGCTTCAGCCACTGACATTGTAAGTGATATAGAACAGGTTACTCATGGCAACAAGCCGTGTTCAGTAGATGCTACTACAGTGTATGCTACAGCCATGACATTGTATGTGATATAGAACAGGTTTCTAATGGCAGCAAGCCGTGTTCAGTGGATGCTACTACAGTGTATGCTTCTGTCACTGACATTGTATGTGATATAGAACAGGTTACTAATGGCAACAAGCCATGTTTAGTGGATGCTACTACAGTGTATGCTTCAGCCACTGACATTGTAAGTGATATAGAACAGGTTACTCATGGCAACAAGCCGTGTTCAGTAGATGCTACTACAGTGTATGCTACAGCCACTGACATAGTATGTGATATAGAACAGGTTACTAATTGCAACCAGCCGTGTTCAGTGGATGCTACTACAGTGTATGCTTCAGCCACTGACATTGTATGTGATATAGAACAGGTTACTAATGGCAAAAAAGCCGTGTTCAGTGGATGCTACTACAGTGTATGCTTCAGCCACTGACATTGTATGTGCTATAGAACAGGTTACTAATGGCAACAAGCCGTGTTCAGTGGATGCTACTACAGTGTATGCTTCTGTTACTGACATTGTATGTGATATAGAACAGGTTACTAATGGCAACAAGCCGTGTTCATTAGATGACACTACAGTGTATGCTTCAGCCACTGACATTGTATGTGATACAGAACAGGTTACTAATGGTAACAAGCCATGTTCAGTGGATGCAACTACAGTGTATGCTTCAGCCACTGACATTGTATGTGATATAGAACAGGTTACTAATGGCAACAAGCCGTGTTCAGTAGATGCTACTACAGTGTATGCTTCAGCCACTGACATTGTATGTGATATAGAACAGCTTACTAATGGCAACAAGCCGTGTTCAGTAGATGCTACTACAGTGTATGCTTCAGCCACTGACATTGTATGTGATATAGAACAGGTTACTAATGGCAATAAGCCGTGTTCAGTGGATGCTACTACAGTGTATGCTTCTGTCACTGACATTGTATGTGATATAGAACAGGTTACTAATGGTAACAAACCGTGTTCTGTGGATACTACTACAGTGTATGCTTCAACCACTGACATTGTATGTGCTATAGATCAGGTTACTAATGGCAACAAGCCGTGTTCAGTGGATGCTACTACAGTGTATGCTTCAGTCACTGACATTGTATGTGATATAGAACAGGTTACTAATGGCAACAAGCCGTGTTCAGTGGATGCTACTACAGTGTATGCTTCTGTTACTGACATTGTATGTGATATAGAACAGGTTACTAATGACAACAAGCCTTTTTCAGTGGATGCTACTACAGTGTATGCTTCTGTCACTGACATTGTATGTGATATAGAACAGGTTACTAATGGCAACAAGCCATGTTCAGTGAATGCTTCTACAGTGTATGCTTCAGCCACTGACATTGTATGTGATATAGAACATGTTACTAATGGCAACAAGCCGTGTTCATTAGATGATACTGCAGTGTATGCTTCAGCCACTGACATTGTATGTGATATAGAACAGGTTTCTAATGGCAACAAGCCGTGTTCAGTGGATGCTACTACAGTGTATGCTTCTATCACTGATATTGTATGTGATATAGAACAGGTTACTAATGGCAACAAGCCATGTTTAGTGGATGCTACTACAGTGTATGCTTCAGCCACTGACATTGTAAGTGATATAGAACAGGTTACTCATGGCAACAAGCCGTGTTCAGTAGATGCTACTACAGTGTATGCTACAGCCATGACATTGTATGTGATATAGAACAGGTTTCTAATGGCAGCAAGCCGTGTTCAGTGGATGCTACTACAGTGTATGCTTCTGTCACTGACATTGTATGTGATATAGAACAGGTTACTAATGGCAACAAGCCATGTTTAGTGGATGCTACTACAGTGTATGCTTCAGCCACTGACATTGTAAGTGATATAGAACAGGTTACTCATGGCAACAAGCCGTGTTCAGTAGATGCTACTACAGTGTATGTGATATAGAACAGGTTACTAATTGCAACCAGCCGTGTTCAGTGGATGCTACTACAGTGTATGCTTCAGCCACTGACATTGTATGTGATATAGAACAGGTTACTAATGGCAAAAAAGCCGTGTTCAGTGGATGCTACTACAGTGTATGCTTCAGCCACTGACATTGTATGTGCTATAGAACAGGTTACTAATGGCAACAAGCCGTGTTCAGTGGATGCTACTACAGTGTATGCTTCTGTTACTGACATTGTATGTGATATAGAACAGGTTACTAATGGCAACAAGCCGTGTTCATTAGATGACACTACAGTGTATGCTTCAGCCACTGACATTGTATGTGATACAGAACAGGTTACTAATGGCAACAAGCCATGTTCAGTGAATGCTTCTACAGTGTATGCTTCAGCCACTGACATTGTATGTGATATAGAACATGTTACTAATGGCAACAAGCCGTGTTCATTAGATGATACTTCAGCCACTGACATTGTATGTGATATAGAACAGGTTTCTAATGGCAACAAGCCGTGTTCAGTGGATGCTACTACAGTGTATGCTTCTATCACTGATATTGTATGTGATATAGAACAGGTTACTAATGGCAACAAGCCATGTTTAGTGGATGCTACTACAGTGTATGCTTCAGCCACTGACATTGTAAGTGATATAGAACAGGTTACTCATGGCAACAAGCCGTGTTCAGTAGATGCTACTACAGTGTATGCTACAGCCATGACATTGTATGTGATATAGAACAGGTTTCTAATAGCAGCAAGCCGTGTTCAGTGGATGCTACTACAGTGTATGCTTCTGTCACTGACATTGTATGTGATATAGAACAGGTTACTAATGGCAACAAGCCATGTTTAGTGGATGCTACTACAGTGTATGCTTCAGCCACTGACATTGTAAGTGATATAGAACAGGTTACTCATGGCAACAAGCCGTGTTCAGTAGATGCTACTACAGTGTATGCTACAGCCACTGACATAGTATGTGATATAGAACAGGTTACTAATTGCAACCAGCCGTGTTCAGTGGATGCTACTACAGTGTATGCTTCAGCCACTGACATTGTATGTGATATAGAACAGGTTACTAATGGCAAAAAAGCCGTGTTCAGTGGATGCTACTACAGTGTATGCTTCAGCCACTGACATTGTATGTGCTATAGAACAGGTTACTAATGGCAACAAGCCGTGTTCAGTGGATGCTACTACAGTGTATGCTTCTGTTACTGACATTGTATGTGATATAGAACAGGTTACTAATGGCAACAAGCCGTGTTCATTAGATGACACTACAGTGTATGCTTCAGCCACTGACATTGTATGTGATATAGAACAGGTTACTAATGGCAACAAGCCATGTTCAGTGAATGCTTCTACAGTGTATGCTTCAGCCACTGACATTGTATGTGATATAGAACATGTTACTAATGGCAACAAGCCGTGTTCATTAGATGATACTGCAGTGTATGCTTCAGCCACTGACATTGTATGTGATATAGAACAGGTTTCTAATGGCAACAAGCCGTGTTCAGTGGATGCTACTACAGTGTATGCTTCTATCACTGACATTGTATGTGATATAGAACATGTTACTAATGGCAACAAGCCATGTTTAGTGGATGCTACTACAGTGTATGCTTCAGCCACTGACATTGTAAGTGATATAGAACATGTTACTAATGGCAACAAGCCGTGTTCATTAGATGATACTGCAGTGTATGCTTCAGCCACTGACATTGTATGTGATATAGAACAGGTTTCTAATGGCAACAAGCCGTGTTCAGTGGATGCTACTACAGTGTATGCTTCTATCACTGACATTGTATGTGATATAGAACAGGTTACTAATGGCAACAAGCCATGTTTAGTGGATGCTACTACAGTGTATGCTTCAGCCACTGACGTTGTAATTGATATAGAACGGGTTACTCATGGCAACAAGCCGTGTTCAGTAGATGCTACTACAGTGTATGCTACAGCCACTGACATTGTATGTGATATAGAACAGGTTTCTAATGGCAACAAGCCGTGTTCAGTGGATGCTACTACAGTGTATGCTTCTGTTACTGACATTGTATGTGATATAGAACAGGTTACTAATGGCAACAAGCCGTGTTCAGTGGATGCTACTACAGTGTATGCTTCAGCCACTGACATTGTATGTGATATAGAACAGGTTACTAATGGCAACAAGCCATGTTCAGTGGATGCTACTACAGTGTATGCTTCTATCACTGACATTGTATGTGATATAGAACAGGATACTAATGGCAACAAGCCATGTTTAGTGGATGCTACTACAGTGTATGCTTCAGCCACTGACATTGTAAGTGATATAGAACAGGTTACTCATGGCAACAAGCCGTGTTCAGTGGATGCTACTACAGTTTATGCTTCAGCCACTGACATTGTATGTGATATAGAACAGGTTACTAATGGCATTAAGCCGTGTTCAGTAGATGCTACTACAGAGTATGCTTCAGCCACTGACATTCTATGTGCTATAGAACAGGTTACTAATGGCAACAAGCCGTGTTCAGTGGATGCTACTACAGTGTATTCTTCAGTCACTGACATTGTATGTGATATAGAACAGGTTACTAATGGCAACAAGCCGTGTTCAGCAATAAGCCGTGTTCAGTGGATGCTACTACAGTATATGCTTCTGTTACTGACATTGTATGTGAAATAGAACAGGTTACTAATGACAACAAGCCTTGTTTAGTGGATGCTACTACAGTGTATGCTTCTGTCACTGACATTGTATGTGATATAGAACAGGTTACTAATGGCAACAAGCCGTGTTCAGTGGATGCTACTACAATGTATGCTTCAGACACTGACATTGTATGTGATATAGAACAGGTTACTAATAGCAACAAGCCGTGTTCAGTGGATGCTACTACAGTGTATGCTTCAGCCACTGACATTGTATGTGATATAGAACAGGTTTCTAATGGCAATCAGCAGTGTTCAGTGGATGCTACTACAGTGCATGCTTCTGTCACTGACATTGTATGTGATATAGAACAGGTTACTAATGTCATTTAGCCATGTTCAGTGGATGCTACTACAGTGTATGCTTCAACCACTGACATTGTATGTGATATAGAACAGGTTCCTAATGGCAACAAGCCGTGTTCAGTGGATGCTACTACAGTGTATGCTTCTGTTACTGACATTGTATGTGATATAGAACAGGTTACTAATGGCAACAAGCCGTGTTCAGTGGATGCTACTACAGTGTATGCTTCAGACACTGACATTGTATGTGACATAGAACAGGTTACTAATAGCAACAAGCCGTGTTCAGTGGATGCTACTACAGTGTATGCTTCAGCCACTGACATTGTATGTTATATGGAACAGGTTTCTAATGGCAACCAGCAGTGTTCAGTGGATGCTGCTACAATGCATGCTTCTGTCACTGACATTATATGTGATATAGAACAGGTTACTAATGGCAACCAGCCGTGTTCCGTGAATGCTACTATAGTGTATGCTTCAGCCACTGACATTGTATGTGATATAGAACAGGTTTCTAATGGCAACAAGCCGTGTTCAGTGGATGCTACTACAGTGTATGCTTCTGTCACTGACATTGTATGTGATATAGAACAGGTTACTAATGGCAACAAGCCATGTTCAGTGGATGCTACTACAGTGTATGCTTCTATCACTGACATTGTATGTGATATAGAACAGGTTACTAATGGCAACAAGCCATGTTTAGTGGATGCTACTACAGTGTATGCTTCAGCCACTGACATTGTAAGTGATATAGAACAGGTTACTCATGGCAACAAGCCGTGTTCAGTGGATGCTACTACAGTTTATGCTTCAGCCACTGACATTGTATGTGATATAGAACAGGTTACTAATGGCATTAAGTCGTGTTCAGTAGATGCTACTACAGAGTATGCTTCAGCCACTGACATTCTATGTGCTATAGAACAGGTTACTAATGGCAACAAGCCGTGTTCAGTGGATGCTACTACAGTGTATTCTTCAGTCACTGACATTGTATGTGATATAGAACAGGTTACTAATGGCAACAAGCCGTGTTCAGCAATAAGCCGTGTTCAGTGGATGCTACTACAGTGTATGCTTCAGCCACTGACATTGTATGTAATATAGAACAGGTTTCTAATGGTAACAAGCCATGTTCAGTGGATGCTACTACAGTGTATGCTTCAACCACTGACATTCTATGTGCTATAGAACAGGTTACTAATGACAACAAGCCTTGTTTAGTGGATGCTACTACAGTGTATGCTTCTGTCACTGACATTGTATGTGATATAGAACAGGTTACTAATGGCAACAAGCCGTGTTCAGTGGATGCTACTACAATGTATGCTTCAGACACTGACATTGTATGTGATATAGAACAGGTTACTAATAGCAACAAGCCGTGTTCAGTGGATGCTACTACAGTGTATGCTTCAGCCACTGACATTGTATGTGATATAGAACAGGTTTCTAATGGCAACCAGCAGTGTTCAGTGGATGCTACTACAGTGCATGCTTCTGTCACTGACATTGTATGTGATATAGAACAGGTTACTAATGTCATTTAGCCATGTTCAGTGGATGCTACTACAGTGTATGCTTCAACCACTGACATTGTATGTGATATAGAACAGGTTCCTAATGGCAACAAGCCGTGTTCAGTGGATGCTACTACAGTGTATGCTTCTGTTACTGACATTGTATGTGATATAGAACAGGTTACTAATGGCAACAAGCCGTGTTCAGTGGATGCTACTACAGTGTATGCTTCAGACACTGACATTGTATGTGATATAGAACAGGTTACTAATAGCAACAAGCCGTGTTCAGTGGATGCTACTACAGTGTATGCTTCAGCCACTGACATTGTATGTTATATGGAACAGGTTTCTAATGGCAACCAGCAGTGTTCAGTGGATGCTGCTACAATGCATGCTTCTGTCACTGACATTGTATGTGATATAGAACAGGTTACTAATGGCAACCAGCCGTGTTCCGTGGATGCTACTATAGTGTATGCTTCAGCCACTGACATTGTATGTGATATAGAACAGGTTACTAATGGCAACAAGCCGTGTTCAGTGGATGCTACTACAGTGTATGCTTCAGCCACTGACATTGTATGTGATATAGAACAGGTTACTAATGGTAACAAGCTATGTTTAGTGGATGCTACTACAGTTTATGCTTCAGCAACTGACATTGTATGTGATATAGAACAGGTTACTAATGGCAACAAGCCGTGTTCAGTAGATGCTACTACAGTGTATGCTTCAGCCACTGACATTGTATGTGATATAGAACAGGTTACTAATGGCAACAAGCCGTGTTCAGTGGTTGCTACTACAGTGTATGCTTCTGTCACTGACATTGTATGTGATATAGAACAGCTTACTAATGGTTACAAACCGTGTTCAGTGGATGCTACTACAGTGTATGCTTCAGCCACTGACATTGTATGTGCTATAGAACAGGTTACTAATGGTAACAAGCCTTGTTCAGTGGATGCTACTACAGAGTATGCTTCAGCCACTGACATTGTATGTGATATAGAACAGGTTACTAATGGTAACAAGCCATGTTCAGTGGATGCAACTACAGTGTATGCTTCAGCCACTGACATTGTATGTGATATAGAACAGGTTACTAATGGCAACAAGCCATGTTCAGTAGATGCTACTACAGTGTATGCTTCAGCCACTGACATTGTATGTGATATAGAACAGGTTACTAATGGCAATAAGCCGTGTTCAGTGGATGCTACTACAGTGTATGCTTCTGTCACTGACATTGTATGTGATATAGAACAGGTTACTAATGGTAACAAACCGTGTTCTGTGGATACTACTACAGTGTATGCTTCAACCACTGACATTGTATGTGCGATAGAACAGGTTACTAATGGCAACAAGCCGTGTTCAGTGGATGCTACTACAGTGTATGCTTCAGTCACTGACATTGTATGTGATATAGAACAGGTTACTAATGACAACAAGCCTTTTTCAGTGGATGCTACTACAGTGTATGCTTCTGTCACTGACATTGTATGTGATATAGAACAGGTTAATAATGGCAACCAGCCGTGATCAGTGGATGCTATTACAGTGTATGCTTCAGCCACTGACATTGTATGTGATAGAGAACAGGTTCCTAATGGCAACAAGCCGTGTTCAGTGGATGCTACTACAATGTATGCTTCTGTCACTGACATTGTATGTGATATAGAACAGGTTACTAATGGCAACAAACCGTGTTCAGTGGATGCTACTACAGTGTATGCTTCAGACACTGACATTGTATGTGATGTAGAACAGGTTTATAATGGCAACCAGCAGTGTTCAGTGGATGCTACTACAGTGTATGCTTCAGCCACTGACATTGTATGTGATATAGAAGAGGTTAGTAATGGCAACAAGCCGTGTTCAGTGGATGCTACTACATTGTATGCTTCAGCCACTGACATTGTATGTGATATAGAACAGGTTACTAAGGCAACAAGTCGTGTTCAGTGGATGCTACTACAGTGTATGCTTCAGCCACTGACATTGTATGTGATATAGAACAGGTTACTAATGGCAACAAGCCGTGTTCAGTGGATGTTACTACAGTGTATGCTTCAGCCACTGACTTTGTATGTGATATAGAACAGGTTTCTAATGGCAACAAGCCGTGTTCAGTGGATACTACTACAGTGTATGCTTCAGCCACTGACATTGTATGTGATATAGAACAGGTTTCTAATGGCAACCAGCAGTGTTTAGTGGATGCTACTACAGTGTATGCTTCAGCCACTGACATTGTATGTGATATACTGTAGAACAGGTTACTAATGGCAACAAGCCGTGTGCAGTGGATGCTACTACAGTGTATGCTTCTGTCACTGACATCGCATGTGAGGTAAAATAGGTTGCTAACGGCAACAAGTCGAGTTTTACCACTAAGCAGGAGCAGGGCCCTAGCACTGCTGGGGAGATGACCACTCTTTGGTCTAATAATCTTAACCCTGAAGTGTCTGAACAGTGTCATGGGAAATTCTTCTGGGCCAGCCAGTCTGAGCATTTACATGCTGCGACACGTGTGGTTTTAAACTTCAAGATGGAGGCGAGTAAAGCTACGGAAGGTGGTGATGTAGCTAATAATACATTGTGTACCACAAACAATGGGTGTATATGTAATGATGCTCAGGTTCTAGGGTTAACTCCTGACTGTTCATTCTGACGTTACATTATCACTTGAAAGTAAAATGCAGAGTGATAAAGAATCATGTGTTAATATTGCAGAGTACAAAATGGATCTGGTGGATCACACGGAGTCACATGACCAGGATGTATACTCATCTTTACCACTGCAGGAGCAATTGGTTGAAACCTCTGGTAAAGTAACACTTGTCGTGGTTGAAGAAACTGTATCTCACAAACATGAATTGAAATGCTGTAAAGTATTTGATATTGCAGAGAAAGTGTGTTGTGTCCCTCTCCTAGTGAAAAGTTCACATATTGATAAGGGAATGACGGACACGAGTCGAATATATGATGTACAGCAGTGCCTCCAATTAGATGGTATATCATGTGGTTTATGTGAGATGTACCACCAGGCAGGAACTTTGACCCCAGGGATTGTAGTCAAGTGATCCCACCTACGGTTGTGATCAGAGGGGGAGGATATGTAGCGGTGCAGCTACTAAGGGGCAGGATTTGAGCCCAGAATTATATATTTAGAAGGTCTGGGTTGCCCTGTTAACGCAAACTGACGGACTATTCCGTCACAGCATTAACAGGGCACTGCAGACACAGTTTTAAAGCAGTGATAGCTTAATGCTATCACTGCTTCGAGGCCAGGACCGGAACTTGCCTCCCATCCGGCCGATTAACTCCTTAGATGCAGCCCTCAAAACCGAGAGCTGCATCTATGTTGTTTACAAACCGATCGGAACCCTGCAATGAAATTGTGGGGTACCGATGACTGCTCCGGCAGACCGGAAGCCTAACAATGGCCTCCTGTCTGCCTAGAAAGGAAGCCTGCTAGGTCCCGCTCAGAGGCGAGGCCTAAAAGGCGCCCGGTCGCAGTTTCAAGATGGTGCAGGCTCAGAAGCCGAGCCTGCGACATCAGCCGTTGGTGTCTGCTGTATGTTACAGCTGACACCGTGCTGTAACGGCAGGGAACGGAGCTAGCTCCAATCTTTGCCATTAACCCCTCAGATGCCGCGATCGTGGCATCTTAGTGGTTTGTAGCAATAGGCTTCAACACGATGTTATCGTGACGAATCCGATCGCTGCTATGCCAACTGGAGGCCTAATAATGGCCTACTGGTCTGCCACAAATGATAGCCTATTAGGCCCCGCCCACAGACGGGACCTAATAGGCTTGCTGTCAGTGAATGACTGACAGCTCTAATGCATTGCACTACGTGGATAGTGCAATACATTCGAGTGAAGATTAGAGGTGCAGGACCTCAAGTCCCCAAGTGGGACGAAATTCTTTTTTTAAAAAGTTAATAAAGCTGAATAAAAGTGTAAAAATAAAAGTTTCAACTTAATAAAAACAAACACTGCCTTTTTTTCCTATAATAAGCTTTTTATTATTGGAAAAAAAATGAATGTTACAAAAAAGTACACATATTTGGTATCTCCGCATCCGTAACGACCCAAACTACAAATACTTATAATTGTATTTTTCCCGCACGATGAACACCACAAAAAAACCCCATCAGAATCACTATGATCATAAAGTCGCATGTACCCCAAAATAGTACCAATAAAAACTACAACCCATCCCGCAAAAAACAAGCCCTAACACAGCTTTTTTGACTGAAAAATAAAAACGTTTTGGCTCTCAGAATATAGCCACACAGAATGTGCAGAGTGTCCAAAAGCGGATAAGATCGGGCACCATTTATCAGTGCGAAACTGGCCAAATATCTCTGAAATATTATTTATTTACTGCATTATTATACCCTCATATTATGCCCGGATGTTCTCCGCACAGATTACATATGCCCCCACATTATAAACTGAAATACCAGTAAAACCCCAAACAGAACAACCACCAAGCAAAAAGCCAAATGGCGCTCCCTCCCTTCTGAGCTCTACAGTGTGCCCAAACAGCAGTCTATGTCCACATATATGGCATCGCCATACCCGGGGGAACCAGCTTAGCAGTTTACGAGATGTGTGCCTTCGGTGGCACCAACTGGGCACAACATGTTGTGCACTAAAATGGCATATCGGCGGAAAATTGCTATTTTCACTTTGCACCATCCGCTGCGCATTAATTACTAATGGAAAAACACCTGTGGCGGCAAAATGCTCACTACACCCCTTAAAATGCCTTAAGGGGTGTCGTTTCCAAAATAGGTGTCACTACTTGGGGGTTTGTTTTGCTATTTGACCTCAGAGCGCTGTAATTGTGGGCCAATGCTGTGAAAATCCCCAAAATGGACCTCAAATGTGCATGTTGCTCTTCACTTCTGATCTCTGTCATATGTCCAGGCAAATGTTAAATGCAGTGGGGTGTAGTTTCCAAAATGGACACCACTGGCCTGCACATCGATGTAACGCGTACACATTGTACAATGCCATCTGTATGATGTGCCCGGCCAGCTTCTTATACCACACCGCATGGCGTTGTAGGGCTTCAGGACTTGATCTGACAAGTCCACCCCTCCCATGTACATATTGTAGTCCAGGATGCAGTCTGGTTTGGGGGTGGCCTTTCCTTCATATATCCTAAATCTGTAGGTATACCCTGATGCACTCTCGCTCAGCTTATACATCTTCACGCCATAACTTGCCCTCTTACCCGGCAGGTACTCGCGGAATTGAACCCTCCCTTTAAAATGTACCAGACACTCATCAATAGAAATACACTTCTCGGGGGTGTATGCTTGGGAAAACCGGGCACTGAAACGGTCTAATAGGGGTCTCCGTTTATACAAACGGTCAAAACTGGGGTCATCTCGGGGTGGGCACTGCTCATTATCAGTATAATGTAAGAAGCGAAGTATTGCCTCATTTATTAATTTTTTTAGGTTACAGTTCAGTTCTGAAGTTGCTTTGAGGGGCCCATATATTAGAAACCCCTATCAAACACCCCATTTTAGAAACTAGACCCCTCAAAGTATTCACAACAGCATTTAGAAAGTTTATGAACCCTTTAGGTGTTTCACAGAAATTTAGAGCAAAGTAGAGGTGAAGTTTACATTTTTTTTTGTCAGAAAATCCTCTTTATGCCATTTTTTTTATAACACAAAAGGATTTATCAGAGAAACGCAACTTAATACGTATTGCCCAGATTCTGAAGTTTTGAGAAATATCCCACATGTGGCCCTAGTGCGGTAATGGACTGAAGCACCGGCCTCAGAAGCAAAGGAGCACCTAGTGGATTTTGAGGCCTCTTTTTTATTAGGCACCATGTCTGGTTTGAAGAGGTCTTGTGGTGCCAAAACATTGGGATCCCCCCAAAAGTGACCCCAATTTGGAAACTAGACCCCTTGAGGAATCCATTGTAGTTTTCTTGGGGTGCATGCGGCTTTTTGATCAGTTTTTATTCTATTTTTAGGTGGCGTGGTGACTAAAAAACAGCAATTCTACTATTGATTTTTTATTCTTTTTTTTTTACAGCGTTCACCGTGCGCTATAAATGACATATATTTACTTTATTCTGCGGGGCGATACGATTATGGCGATACCAGATGTTTATAGTTTTTTTTTATGTCTTATGGCGTTTGCACAATAAAATACGTTTTGTAAAAAATCATTCACTTTTTGTGTTACCATATTCTAAGTGCCATAACTTTTTTATTTTTCAATCAATAAAGCCGTGCGAGGACTTATTTTTTGCGTAACGAACTGTAGTTTCCATCAGTACCATTTTTCGGTACATGCGACTTTTTGATCTCTTTTTATTCCATTTTTTGGGAGGTGAAGTGACCAAACAATTGTAATTGTGGTACGGTTTATTATTATTTTATTTTACGGCGTTCACCGTGCGGGATAAATAATGAAATAATTTTGTAGTTCAGGTCGTTACGGACGCGGCAATACCAATTATGTATAGTTTATTTGTTTGTTTATATATTTTTATTAATAATAAATGACTGATAAGGGAAAAAGGGGGATTTTTACTTTAAATACTTTTATTTTCTTATTTTTACACATCTTTTTTTAACTTTTTTTTAACGTTATTACTTTGTCCCACTAGGGGACTTGAGGGAAGGAGGCCCTGATCGTGTAGTGCAGTGTATTAGAACTGTCAGCTACTCACTGACAGCAAGCATAGTGGGTCCTGACGTTGTCAGGACCCACTAGGCTTCCGTCTATGGCATAGCCGGACGCCATTGTTTGGTGTCCGGTTGCCATAGTCACCATCGCCGGCCGCTATCGCGTAGCAGGCCGGCGATGGCAGCTTAACCCCTAAAAAGCCGCGATCTCTATAGAACGCGGCTTTTAAGGGGTTAATCAGCGGGGACACAGCGATCGGTCCCCGCTGTAGGAGCTGTGACAGCTGCTGTACGAGACAGCAGCTGTCACAGCTCCTGTATGTGTCGGGAGGACGGCCGAAACGGCCGTTACTCCCGAGACGTACTATTAGGTCATGGAGCGCGAACGATACAGCTGCCATGACCTAATAGTACATCCAGGAGCGGGAAGGGGTTAATGTTAATGGCCGTTCTAAGCTGAATGTTCCTTCTCTCGTCAGATCGCAGCAGTTACACAGCTTAAGGCCTTGTTAGTACCAGTGTGGGAGACTGTCTGGGAATCCGTGGTGCGGTTGACTTTTTATTATGTAGTTTCGATTTTGTTTCACAATCGGTTAAAAAGGACTATGGATTAAAGCATTTAACGACAATGGTCATTCTGAGCTGAATGTGCCTGCCCTCATCAGATCGCAGAAGTTACACAGCATAAGTCCTTGCTAGTTGCGGTGTGGGAGACTGTCTGGGAATCCGTGGAGAGGTTGACTTTTTATTATGTCGTTAAGATTTTGTTTCACAATCGATTAAAAAGGACTATGGATTAAAGCATTTAATGTCAATGGCCGTTCTAAGCTGAATGTGCCTGCTCTCGTCACATCGCAGAAGTTACACAGCTTAAGGCCTCGCTAGTACCAGTGTGGGAGACTGTCTACGAGCCCGTGGTGCAGTCAACTTTTTATTAGGTCGGTTAGATTTTGTTTCACAATCGATTAAAAAGGACTATGGATTAAAGTATTTAATGTCAATGGCCATTTTAAGCTGAATGTGCCTGCTCTTGTCAGTTTGCAGAAATTACACAGCTTAAGGCCTCGCTAGTACCAGTGTGGGAGACTGTCTGGGAATCCGTGGTGCTTTGACCTATTGTTATGCTGTTTAGAATTTTTTTCACAATCGAATAAAAATAAAAATAGACTAAAGCTTTAAAAGTTAATGGCCATTCTAAGCTGAAATGTGCCTTTTCTCGTAACATCGCAGATGAATAACATTTTAAGACCTCGGTAGTACCAGTGTGGGAGACTGTCTGGGAATCCGTGGTGCGGTTGACTTTTTATTATGTCGTTTCGATTTTGTTTCACAATCGATTAAAAAGGACTATGGATTAAAGCAGTTAATGTCAATGGCCATTCTAAGCTGAATGTGCCTGTTCTCGTCAGATCGCAGAAGTTTCACAGCTTAAGGCCTCGCTAGTACCAGTGTGGGAGACTGTCTTTGAATCCGTGGTGCGGTTGACTTTTTATTATGTCGTTTAGATTTTGTTTCACAATCGATTAAAAAGGACTATGGATTAAAGCATTTAACGTCAACAGCCATTCTAAGCTGAATGTGCCTGCCCTTGTCAGATCGCAGAAGTTAAACTGCTTAAGGCCTCACTAGTACCAGTGTGGGAGACTGTCTGGGAGTCTGTGGTGCTGTTGACCTATTGCTTTGCTGTTTAGAAATTTTTTTCACAATCGATTAAAAATATAAATAGACTAAAGCTTTAAAAGTTAATGGCCATTCTAAGCTGAAATGTGCCTTTTCTCATCACATCGCAGATGAATAACACTTTAAGACCTACTAGTACCAGTGTGGGAGACTGTCTGGGAATCCGTGGTGCAGTTGACTTTTTATTATGTCGTTTAGATTTTGTTTCACAATCGATTAAAAAGGACTATGGATTAAAGTGTTTAATGTCAATGGCCATTCTAAGCTGAATGTGCCTGCTGTCGTCAGATCTCAGAAGTTACACAGCCTAAGGCCTCGCTAGTACCCGTGTGGGAGACGTTCTGGGAATCCGTGGAGCGGTTGACTTTTTATATTGTCGTTTAGATTTTGTTTCACAATCGATTAAAAAGGACTATGGATTAAACCATTTAATGTCAATGGCCATTCTAAGCGGAATGTGCCTGCTCTCGTCAGATCGCAGAAGTTACACAGCTTAAGGCCTCGCTAGTACCAGTGTGGAAGACTGTCTGGGAATCAGTGGTGCAGTTGCCTTTTTATTATGTCGTTTAGATTTTGTTTCACAATCGATTAAAAAGGACTATGGATTATAGCATTTAATGTCATTTTCCATTCTAAGCTGAATTTGCCTGCTCTCGTCAGATCGCAGAAGTTACACAGCTTAAGGCCTCGCTAGTACCAGTGTGGGAGCCTGTCTGGGAATCCGTGGTTCGGTTGACTTTTCATTATGTCGTTTAGATTTTGTTTCACAATAGATTAAAAAGGACTATGTATTAAAGCATTTAATGTCAATGCCCATTCTTTGCTGAATGTGCCTGCTCGCGTTAGATCGCAGAAGTTACACAGCTTAAGGCTTCGCTAGTACCAGTGTGGGAGTCCGTGGTAATTTTGACTTTTTATTATGTTGTTTAGATTTTGTTTCACAATCAATTAAAAAGGACTATGGCTTAAAGCGTTTAATGTCAATGGCCATTCTATGCTGAATGTACCTGCTCTCGTCAAGTTACACAGCTTAAGGCCTCACTAGTACCAGTGTGGGAGACTGTCTGGGAACCCGTGGTGCGGTTGACTTTTTATTATGTCGGTTAGATATTGTTTCACAATCGATTAAAAAGGACTATGGATTAAATCATTTGCTGTCAATGGCCATTCTAAGCTGAATGTGCCTGCTCTCGTCAGATCGCAGAAGTTACACAGCTTAAGGCCTCAATAGTACCAGTGTGGGAGACTGGCTGGGAATCCGTGGTGCGGTTGACTTTTATTATGTCATTTAGATTTTGTTTCACAATCGATTAAAAAGGACTATGGATTAAAGCATTTAAAGTCAATGGCCGTTCTAAACTGAAAGTGCCTGCTGTCGTCAGTTCGCAGAAGTAACGCAGCTTAAAGCCTCGCTAGTACCAGTGTGGGCGACTGTCTGGGAATCCGTGGTGCAGTTGCCTTTTTATTATGTCGTTTAGATTTTGTTTCACAATCGATTAAAAAGGACTATGGATTAAAGCATTTAATGGCAATGGCCATTCTAAGCCTAATGTGCCTTCTCTAGTCAGATCGCAGAAATTACACAGATTAAGGCCTTGCTAGTACCAGTGTGGGAGGCTGTCTGGGAATCCGTGGTGTGGTTCACTTTTTATTATGTCGTTTAGATTTTGTTTCATATACGATTAAAAAGGACTATGGATTAAGACATTTAATGTCAAAGGCCATTCTAAGCTGAATGTGCCGCTATTGTCGGATCACAGAAGTTACACAGCTTAAGGCATCGCTAGTACCAGTGTGGGAGACTGTCTGGGAATACGTCGTGCGGTTGACTTTTTATTATGTCGTATAGATTTTGTTTCACATTTGATTAAAAAGGACTATGGATTAAAGCATTTAATGTCAATGGCCATTCTAAGCTGAATGTGCCTGCTCTTGTCTGTTTGCAGAAATTACACAGCTTAAAGGAACAGTGTTACCACAATTTTTTTTTTAATATGTTAAAGATGTTAGTGCTTTATTAAAAACGTTTGGATTAATTTGTGTGTTTGTGTGTTACTTTTTCTTATTTTTACACTATTTCTTCCCTATGGGGGCTGCCATTTTTTTTTCCATTTCTGTATGTGTCGATTAACGACACATACCGACATGGAATACGGCATCCACAGTCCCATAGGGACTGCGAACGGGTCCCATCCCATCCACTTCTGTGTACGCCGTCTGTGTGGGAACTGCGCATGCGCCGCTCCCACACAGTCCAATTTGAAATGCGCGCCGTCCGGCGCCATTTTCCTGTGGACCGGAAGTCGCGGCCGGACAGTAAGATTACTACTTCCGGTCGCGGCTTCCGGACTTGTGCACTTGGACCAGCGGCAGCAGACGGAGCGGACGGGCCGGAGGGAGCCGCGGCGGCAGGAGCAGGTAAGAGATTTCTATGTATGTTTGTGTTTGTGTGTGTTTACTACTGTATGTAAACCTACTACACTGTGTGTTAGCTCAAAAAATGGCGACACACAGTGTAGGAGGTTAGACCGTTCAATCCCCTCGTTTATCCCGGCACTAGCCAGGATAAAGGAGGGGGGGATTCTCAGAGCTCTCTAGAGCGAGTGCTTTTTACCCAATTTTGCAGCAAAAAGCAATGTGGTTGCTTTACCACATGCAATGCTGCAATTTTGGGAATAGCTCCATCTAGTGACCAGCAATGGGAAATATTATAAATTAGAATCTAATTTATAATATTTCCTGACTCATGAAAAAAATAAAAAAAATTTGAACAATGTTTAAACACCTACACACTAAATGTTTAATTAATAAAAAAAAAACATGTTTTGCTGGCAACACATTCCCTTTAAGGCCTCGCTAGTACCAGTTTGGGAATACGTGGTGCGGTTGACTTTCTATTGTGTCGTTTAGATTTTGTTTCACATTCGATTAAAAAGGACTATGGATTAAAGCATTTAATGTCAATGGCCATTCTAAGCTGAATGTGCCTGCTCTCGTCAGATCGCAGAAGTTACACAGCTTAAGGCCTCGCTCGTACCAGTGTGGGAGGCTGTCTGGGAATCCGTGGTGCGGTTGACTTTTTATTATGTCATTTAGATTTTGTTTCACAATCGATTAAAAAGGACTATGGATTAAAGCATTTAATGTCAATCTCCATTCTAAGCTGAATGTGCCTGCTCTCGTCAGATCGCAGAAGGTACACAGCTTAAGGTCTCGCTAGTACCAGTGTGGGAGACTGTCTGGGAATCCGTGGTGCGGTTGACTTTTAATTATGTTGTTTAGATTTTGTTTCACAATCGATTAAAAAGGACTATGGATTAAAGCATTTATTGGCAATGGTCATTCTAAGCTGAATGTGCCTGCTCTCGTCAGATTGCAGAAGTTACACAGCTTAAGGTGTCACTAGTACCAGTGTGGGAGACTGTCTGGGAATCCGTGGTGTGGTTGACTTTGATTATGTCGTTTAGATTTTGTTTCATAATCGATTAAAAAGAACTATGGATTAAAGAATTTAATGTCAATGGCCATTCTAAGCTGAATGTACCTGCTCTCGTCAGATCGCAGAAGTTACACAACTTAAGGCCTCGCTAGTACCAGTCTGGGAGACTGTCTGGGAATCCGTGGTGCGGTTGACTTTTTATTATGTTGTTTAGATTTTGTTTCACATTCGATTAAAAAGGACTCTGGATTAAAGCATTTAATGTCAATGGCCATTCTAAGCTGAATGTGCATCCTCTCGTCAGATCGCAGAAGATACACAGCTTAAGGCCTCGCTAGTACCAGTGTGGGAGACTGTCTGGAAATCCGTGGTGGGGTTGACTTTTTATTATGTCGTTTAGATTTTGTTTCACAATCGATTAAAAAGGACTATGGATTAAAGCACTTAATGTCAATGGCTATTCTATGCTGAATGTGCCTGCTCTCGTCAGATCGCAGAAGTTACACAGCTTAAGACCTCGCTAATACCCGTGTGGGGGCCTGTCTGGGAATCCGTGGTGCGGTTGACTTTTCATTATGTCGTTTAGATTTTGTTTCACATTCGATTAAAAAGGACTATGGATTAAAGCATTTAATGTCTATGGCCATTCTTAGCTGAATGTGCCTGCTCTTGTCAGATTGCAGAAGATACACAGCTTAAGGCCTCGCTAGTACCAGTGTGGGAGACTGTCTGGGAATCCGTGGTGGGGTTGACTTTTTATTATGTCGTTTAGATTTTGTTTCACAATCGATTAAAAAGAACTATGGATTAAAACATTTAATGTCAATGGCCGTTCTAAGCTGAATATGCGTGATCTCTTCTGATCGCAGAAGATACACAGCTTAAGGCTTCTCTAGTACCAGTGTGGGAGACTGTCTGGGAATCCGTGGTGGGGTTGACTTTTTATTATGTCGTTTAGATTTTGTTTCACAATCGATTAAAAAGAACTATGGATTAAAGCATTTGATGTCAATGGCCATTCTAAGCTGAATGTGCCTGCTCTCGTCAGATCGCAGAAGTTACACAGCTTAAGGCCTCGCTCGTACCAGTGTGGGAGGCTGTCTGGGAATCCGAGGTGCGGTTGACTTTTTATTATGTCATTTAGATTTTGTTTCACAATCGATTAAATAGGACTATGGATTAAAGCATTTAATGTCAATGGCCATTCTAAGCTGAATGTGCCTCCTCTCGTCAGATCGCAGAAGTTACACAGCTTAAGGCCTCGCTAGTACCAGTGTGGAAGAATGTCTGGGAATCAGTGGTGCAGTTGACTTTTTATTGTCGTTTAGATTTTGTTTCACAATCGATTAAAAAGGACTATGGATTAAAGCATTTAATGTCAATGGCCATTCTAAGCTGAATGTGCCTACTGTCGTCCGATCGCAGAAGTTACACAGCTTAAGTCCTCACTAGTACAAGTGTGGGAGACTGTCTGGGAATACGTGGTGAGGTAGACTTTTAATTATGTTGTTTAGATTTTGTTTCACAATCGATTAAAAAAGACTATGGATTAAAGCATTTCTTGGCAATGGTCATTCTAAGCTGAATGTGCCTACTCTCGTCAAATCGCAGAAGTTACACAGCTTAAGGCCTCGCTAGTACCAGTGTGGGAGACTGTCTGGGAATCCGTGGTGCAGTTGACTTTTTATTATGTCATTTAGATTTTGTTTCACAATCGATTAAAAAGGACTATGGATTAAAGCATTTATTGGCAATGGTCATTCTTAGCTGAATGTGCCTACTCTCGTCAGATCGCAGAAGTTACACAGCATAAGGCCTCGCTAGTACCAGTGTGGGAGACTGTCTCGGAATCCGTGGTGTGGTTGCCTTTTTATTATGTCGTTTAGATTTTGTTTCACAATCGATTAAAAAGAACTATGGATTAAAGAATTTAATGTCAATGGCAATTCTAAGCTGAATGTGCCTGCTCTCATCAGATCGCAGAAGTTACACAGCTTAAGGCCTCGCTAGTACCAGAGTGGGAGACTGTCTGGGAATCCGTGGTGCTGTTGACTTTTTATTATGTCGTTTAGATTTTGTTTCACATTCGATTAAAAAGGACTATGGATTAAAGCATTTAATGTCAATGGCCATTCTAATCTGAATGTGCCTGCTCTCGTCAGTACACTGAAGTTACATAGCTTAAGGCCTCGCTAGTACCAGTGTGGGAGACTGTCTTGGAATACGCGGTGCGGTTGACTTTTTATTATGTCGTTTAGATTTTGTTTCACAATCGATTAAAAAGGACTATGGATTAAAGCATTTAATGTCAAAGGCCATTCTAATCTGAATGTGCCTGCTCTCGTCAGATCGCAGAAGTTACACAGCTTAAGGCCTCGCTAGTACCAGTGTGGGAGCCTGTCTGGGAATCCGTGGTGCGGTTGACTTTTCATTATGTCGTTTAGATTTTGTTTCACATTCGATTAAAAAGGACTATGGATTAAAGCATTTAATGTCAATGGCCATTCTTAGCTGAATATGCGTGCTCTCGTCCGATCGCAGAAGTTACACAGCTTAAGGCCTCACTAGTACCAGTGTGGGAGACTGTCTGGGAATCCATGGTGCGGTTGACTTTTATTATGTCTTTTAGATTTTGTTTCACAATCGATTAAAAAGGACTATGGATTAAAGCATTTAATGTCAATGGCCATTCTAAGCTGAATGTGCCTGCTCTCGTCCGATCGCAGAAGTTACACAGCTTAAGGCTTCACTAGTACCAGTGTGGGAGACTGTCTGGGAATCCGTGGTGCGGTTTCCTTTTAATTATGTTGTTTAGATTTTGTTTCACAATTGATTAAAAAGGACTATGGATTAAAGCATTTATTGGCAATGGTCATTCTAAGCTGAATGTGCCTGCTCTCGTCAGATCGCAGAAATTACACAGCTTAAGGCGTCGCTAGTACCAGTGTGGGAGACTGTTTGGGAATCCGTGGTGTGGTTGACTTTTTATTATGTCGTTTAGATTTTGTTACACAATCGATTAAAAAGGACTATGGATTAAAGAATTTAATGTCAACGGCCACTCTAAGCTGAATGTGCCTGCTCTCGTCAGATCGCAGAAGTTACACAGATTAAGGCCTCGCTAGTACTAGTGTGGGAGAATGTCTGGGAATCCGTGGTGCGCTTGCCTTTTTATTATGTCGTTTAGATTTTGTTTCACAATCGATTAAAAAGAACTATGGATTAAAGCATTTAATGTCAATGGCCATTCTAAGCTGAATATGCGTGCTCTCGTCAAGTTACACAGCTTAAGGCCTCGCTAGTACCAGTATGGGAGACTGTCTGGGAATCCGTGGTGTGGTTGCCTTTTTATTATGTCATTTAGATTTTGTTTCACATTCGATTAAAAAGGACTCTGGATTAAAGAATTTAATGTCAATGGCCATTCTAAGCTGAATGTGCCTGCTTTCATCAAGTTACACAGCTTAAGGCCTCGCTAGTACCAGTGTGGGAGGCTGTCTGGGAATCAGTGGTGCGGTTGACTTTTTATTATGTCGTTTAGATTTTGTTTCACAATCGATTAAATAGAACTATGGATTAAAGCATTTATTGTTGATGGCCATTCTAAGCTGAATGTGCCTGCTCTCGTCCGATCGCAGAAGTTACACAGCTTAAGGCCTCACTAGTACCAGTGTGGGAGACTGTCTGGGAATACGTGGTGCGGTTGACTTTTAATTATGTTGTTTAGATTTTGTTTCACAATCGATTAAAAAGGACTATGGATTAAAGCATTTAAAGTCAATGGCCATTCTAAGCTGAATGTGCCTGCTCTCGTCAGATTGCAGAAGTTACACAGCTTAAGGCCTCGCTAGTACCAGTGTGGGAGACTGTCTGGGAATACGTGGTGTGGTTGCCTTTTTATTATGTCGTTTAGATTTTGTTTCACAATCGATTAAAAAGGACTATGGATTAAAGCATTTAACGTCAATGGCCATTCTAAGCTGAATTTGCCTGCTCTCGTCAGATCGCAGAAGTTACACAGTTTAAGGCCTCGCTAGTACCAGTGTGGGAGACTGTCTGGGAATCCGTGGTGCAGTTGACTTTTTATTATGTCGTTTAGATTTTGTTACACAATCGATTAAAAAGGACTATGTATTAAAGCATTTAATGCCAATGGCCATTCTGAGATGAATGTCCCTGCTCTCGTCAGTTCACAGAAGTTACACAGCTTAAGGCCTCGCAAGTATGAGTGTGGGAGACTGTCTGGGAATCCGTGGTGGGGTTGACTTTTTATTATGTCGTTTAGATTTTGTTTCACAATCGATTAAAAAGAACTATGGATTAAAACATTTAATGTCAATGGCCGTTCTAAGCTGAATATGCGTGATCTCGTCTGATCGCAGAAGCTAAACAGCTTAAGGCCTCACTAGTACCAGTGTGGGAGACTGTCTGGGAATCCGTGGTGGGGTTGCCTTTTTATTATGTCGTTTAGATTTTGTTTCACAATCGATTAAAAAGAACTATGGATTAAAGCATTTGATGTCAATGGCCATTCTAAGCTGAATTTGCCTGCTCTCGTCAGATCGCAGAAGTTACACAGTTTAAGGCCTCGCTAGTACTAGTGTGGGAGACTGTCTGGGAATCTGTGGTGCAGTTGACTTTTTATTATGTCGTTTAGATTTTGTTACACAATCGATTAAAAAGGACTATGTATTAAAGCATTTAATGCCAATGGCCATTCTGAGATGAATGTCCCTACTCTCGTCAGTTCACAGAAGTTACACAGCTTAAGGCCTCGCAAGTATGAGTGTGGGAGACTGTCTGGGAATCCGTGGTGGGGTTGACTTTTTATTATGTCGTTTAGATTTTGTTTCACAATCGATTAAAAAGAACTATGGATTAAAACATTTAATGTCAATGGCCGTTCTAAGCTGAATATGCGTGATCTCGTCTGATCGCAGAAGATACACAGCTTAAGGCCTCACTAGTACCAGTGTGGGAGACTGTCTGGGAATCCGTGGTGGGGTTGCCTTTTTATTATGTCGTTTAGATTTTGTTTCACAATCGATTAAAAAGAACTATGGATTAAAGCATTTGATGTCAATGGCCATTCTAAGCTGAATGTGCCTGCTCTCGTCAGATCGCAGAAGTTACACAGCTTAAGGCTTCGCTCGTACCAGTGTGGGAGGCTGTCTGGGAATCCGTGGTGTGGTTGACATTTTATTATGTCGTTTAGATTTTGTTTCAAAATCGATTAAAAAGAACTATGGATTAAAGAATTTAATGTCAATGGCCGTTCTAAACTGAATGTACCTCCTCTCATCAGATCGCAGAAGTTACACAGCTTAAGGCCTCGCTAGTACCAGTCTGGGAGACTGTCTGGGAAGCCGTGGTGCGGTTGACTTTTTATTATGTTGTTTAGATTTTGTTTCACATTCGATTAAAAAGGACTCTGGATTAAAGCATTTAATGTCAATGGCCATTTTAAGCTGAATGTGCATCCTCTCGTCAGATCGCAGAAGATACACAGCTTAAGGCCTCGCTAGTACCAGTGTGGCAGACTGTCTGGAAATCCGTGGTGGGGTTGTCTTTTTATTATGTCGTTTAGATTTTGTTTCACAATCGATTAAAAAGAGCTATGGATTAAAGCTTTTAATGTCAATGGCCATTCTAAGCTGAATATGCGTGCTCTCGTCAAGTTACACAGCTTAAGACCTCGCTAGTACCAGTGTGGGAGACTGTCTGGGAATCAGTGGTGCGGTTGACTTTTTATTATGTAGTTTAGATTTTGTTTCACAATCGATTAAAAAGGACTATGGATTAAAGCATTTAATGTCAATGGCCGTTCTAAGCTGAATGTGCCTGCTCTCGTCAAGTTACACAGCTTAAGACCTCGCTAGTACCAGTTTGGGAGACTGTCTGGGAATCAGTGGTGCGGTTGACTTTTTATTATGTCGTTTAGATTTTGTTTCACAATCGATTAAAAAGGACTATGTATTAAAGCATTTAATGTCAATGGCCATTCTAAGCTGAATGTGCCTGCTCTCGTCAGATCGCAGAAGTTACACAGCTTAAGGCCTCGCTAGTACCAGTGTGGAAGACTGTCTGGGAATCCATGGTGCGGTTGAATATTAATTATGTTGTTTAGATTTTGTTTCACAATCGATTAAAAAGGACTATGGATTAAAGCATTTATTGGCTATGGTCATTCTAAGCTGAATGTGCCTGCTCTCGTCAGATCGCAGAAGTTACACAGCTTAAGGCCTCGCTAGTACCAGTGTGGGAGACTGTCTGGGAATACGTGGTGTGGTTGCCTTTTTATTATGTCGTTTAGATTTTGTTTCACAATCGATTAAAAAGGACTATGGATTAAGGCATTTAATGTCAATGGCCATTCTATGCTGAATGTGCCTGCTCTCGTCAGATCGCAGAAGTTACACAGCTTAAGGCCTCGCTAATACCCGTGTGGGAGCCTGTCTGGGAATCTGTGGTGTGGTTGACTTTTCATTATGTCGTTTAGATTTTGTTTCACATTCGATTAAAAAGGACTATGGATTAAAGCATTTAATGTCTATGGCCATTCTTAGCTGAATGTGCCTGCTCTCGTCAGATCGCAGAAGATACACAGCTTAAGGCCTTGCTAGTACCAGTGTGGGAGACTGTCTGGGAATCCGTGGTGCAGTTGACTTTTTATTATGTCGTTTAGATTTTGTTACACAATCGATTAAAAAGGACTATGTATTAAAGCATTTAATGTCAATGGCCATTCTAAGCTGAATGTGCCGGCTCTCGTCCGATCGCAGAAGTTACACAGCTTAATGCCTCACAGGTACCAGTGTGGGAGACTGTCTGGGAATACGTGGTGCGGGTGATGTTTAATTATGTTTAGATTTTGTTTCACAATCGATTAAAAAGGACTATGGATTAAAGCATTTATTGGCAATGGTCATTCTAAGCTGAATGTGCCTTCTCTCGTCAGATCGCAGAAGTTACACAGCTTAAGGCCTCGCTAATACCAGTGTGGGAGACTGTCTGGGAATCCGTGTTGCGGTTGACTTTTTATTATGTCGTTTAGATTTTGTTTCACAATCGATTAAAAAGGACTATGGATTAAAGCATTTAATGTCAATGGCCATTCTAAGCTGAATGTGCCTGTTCTCGTCAGATCGCAGAAGTTACACAGCTTAAGGCTTCACTAGTACAAGTGTGGGAGACTGTCTGGGAATACGTGGTGTGGTAGAGTTTTAATTATGTTGTTTAGATTTTGTTTCACAATCGATTAAAAAGGACTATGGATTAATGCATTTAATGTCAATGGCCATTCTAATCTGAATGTGCCTGCTCTCGTCAGTACGCAGAAGTTACACAGCTTAAGGCCTCGCTAGTACCAGTGTGGGAGACTGTCTGTGAATACGTGGTGCGGTTGACTTTTTATTATGTCGTTTAGATTTTTTTTCACAATCGATTAAAAAGGACTATGGATTAAAGCATTTAATGTCAATGGCCATTCTAAGCTGAATGTGCCTGCTCTCGTCATATCGCAGAAGTTACACAGCTAATGGTCTCACTACTGCCAGTGTGGGAGACTGTCTGGGAATCCATGTTGCAGTTGACCTTTTATTATATCGTTTAGATTTTGTTTCATATTCGATTAAAAAGGACTATGGATTAAAACATTAAATGTCAATGTCCATTCTAAGCTGAATGTGCCTGCTCTCGTCAGTTCGTAGAAATTACACAGCTTAAGGCCTCGTTAGTACCAGTGTGGGAGACTGTCTTGGAATCAGTGGTGCGGTTGCCTTTTTATCATGTCGTTTAGATTTTGTTTCACAATCGATTAAAAAGGACTATGGATTAAAGCATTTAATGTCAATGGCCATTCTAAGCTGAATGTGCCGGCTCTCGTCAGATTGCAGAAGTTACACAGCCTAAGGCCTCGCAAGTAAAAGTGGGGCAGACTGTCTGGGAATCCGTGGTGCGATTGACTTTTTATTATGTCGTTTAGATTTTGTTTCACATTCGATTAAAAAGGACTATGGATTAAAGCATTTAATATCAATGGCCATTCTAAGCTGAATGTGCATGCTCTCGTCAGATCACATAAGTTACACAGCTTAAGGTCTCGCTAGTACCAGTGTGGGAGACTGTCTGGGAATACGTGGTGCGGTTGCCTTTTTATTATGTCGTTTAGATTTTGTTTCACAATCGATTAAAAAGGACTATGGATTAAAGCATTTAATGTCAATGGCCGTTCTAAGCTGAATGTGCCTGCTCTCGTCAGATCGCAGAAGTTACACAGCTTAAGGCCTAGCTAGTACCAGTGTGGGGGACTGTCTGGGAATACATGGTGCGGTTGCCTTTTTATTATGTCGTTTAGATTTTGTTTCAAATTCGATTAAAAAGGACTATGGATTAAAGCATTTAATGTCAATGGCCATTCTAAACTGAATGTGCCTGCTCTCGTCAGATCGCAGAAGTTACACTGCTTAAGGCCTCGTTAGTACCAGTGTGGGAGACTGTCTTGGAATCAGTGGTGGGGTTGCCTTTTTATTATGTCGTTTAGATTTTGTTTCACAATCTATTAAAAAGGACTATGGATTAAAGCATTTAATGTCAATGGCCATTCTAAGCAGAATGTGCCGGCTCTCGTCAGATTGCAGAAGTTACACAGAATAAGGCCTCGCTAGTACAAGTGGGAGAGACTGTCTGGGAATCCGTGGTGCGGTTGACTTTTTATTATGTCGTTTAGATTTTGTTTCACAATCGATTAAAAAGAACTATGGATTAAAGCATTTAATGTCAATGGCCATTCTAAGCTGAATGTTCCTGCTCTCACCAGATCGCAGAAGCTACACAGCTTAAGGCCTCACTAGTACTAGTGTGGGAGACTGTCTGGGAGTCTGTGGTGCGGTTGACTTTTTATTATGTCGTTTAGATTTTGTTTCACAATCGATTAAAAAGGAATATGGATTAAAGCATGTAATGTCAATGGCCATTCTAAGCTGAATGTGCCTGCTCTCGTCAGATTGCAGAAGTTACACTGCTTAAAGGGAATGTGTTGCCAGCAAAACATGTTTTGTTTTTTTTAGTTAAACATTTAGTGTGTAGGTGATTAAACATTGTTCTAATTTTATTTTTTTTTTTCAAGAGTCAGGAAATATTATAAATTGGATTCAATTTATAACATTTCCCTGTGCTGGTCACTGGATGGAGCCATTCCCAAAATTGCAGCATTGCATGTGGTAAAGCAACCACATTGCTTTATGCTGCAAAATTGGGTCAAAATCCCTCGCTCTAGTGAGCTCTCAGAATCCCCCCCCTCCTTTATCCTGGCTAGTGCCGGGAGAAACAAGGGGATTGAACGGTCTAACCTCCTACACTGTGTGTCGCCATTTTTTGAGCTAACACACAGTGTAGTAGGTTTATATACAGTAGTAAACACACACTGAAACACGAACATACATAGAAATAACTTACCTGCTCCAGTCTCCGCCGCTCCCTCCGGTCCATCCGCTCCGTCTGCTACCGCTGCTCCATGTGCACAAGTCCGCAATCCGCGACCGGAAGTAGTAATCTTACTGTCCGGCCGCGACTTCCGGTCCACAGGAAAATGGCGCCGGACGGCGCGCATTTCAAATTGAACTGTGTGGGAGCGGCGCATGCGCCGTTCCCACACAGCAGCGTACACGATAGTGGATGGAACGGGCCCCGTTCGCAGTCCCTACTGGACTGGAGCTGCCGTATTCTATGTCTGTATGTGTCGTTAATCTACACATACAGAAATGGAAAAAAAAATGGCAGCCCCCATAGGGAAGAAAAAGTGTAAAAATAATAAAAAGTAACATACAAACACACAAATTAATCCAAACGTTTTTAATAAAGCACTAACATCTTTAACATATTAAAAAAAAAATTTTGGTGACACTGTTCCTTTAAGGCCTCGCTAGTACCAGTGTGGGAGACTGTCTGGGAAGCCGTGGTGCATTTGACTTTTTATTATGTCGTTTATATTTTGTTTCACAATCGATTAAAAAGAACTATGGATTAAAGCATTTAATGTCAATGGCCATTCTAAGCTGAATTTGCCTGCTCTAGTCAAGTTACACAGCTTAAGGCCTCTCTAGTACCAGTGTGGGAGACTGTCTTGGAATCAGTGGTGCGGTTGCCTTTTTATTATGTCGTTTAGATTTTGTTTCACAATCGATTAAAAAGGACTATGGATTAAAGCATTTAATGTCAATGGCCATTCTAAGCTGAATGTGCCCGCTCTCGTCAAATCGCAGAAGTTATTCAGTTTAAGACCTCGTTAATACCAGTGTGGGAGACTGTCTGGGAAGCCGTGGTGCAGTTGACTTTTAATTATGTTGTTTAGATTTTGTTTCACAATCGATTAAAAAGGACTATGGATTAAAGCATTTATTGTCAATGGCCATTCTAAGCTGAATGTGCCTGCTCTCGTCAGACTGCAGAAGTTACACAGCTTAAGTCCTCGCTAGTACTAATGTGGGAGACTGTCTGGGAATCAGTGGTGCAGTTGGCTTTTAATTATGTCGTTTAGATTTTGTTTCAAAATCGATTAAAAAGGACTATGGATTAAAGCATTTAATGTCAATGGCCATTCTAAGCTGAATGTGCCTGCTCTGGTCAGATTGCAGAAGTTACACTGCTTAAGCCCTCGCTAGTACCAGTGTGGGAGACTGTCTGGGAAGCCGTGGTGAGTTTGACTTTGTATTATGTCGTTTAGATTTTGTTTCAAAATCGATTAAAAAGAACTATGGATTAAAGCATTTAATGTCAATGGCCATTCTAAGCTGAACGTGCCTGCTCTTGTCAGATCGCAGAAGTTACACAGCTTAAGGCCTCGCTAGTACCAGTGTGGGAGACTGTCTGGGAATCAGTGGTGCGGTTAACTTTTTTTTATGTAGTTTAGATTATGTTTCACATTCGATTAAAAAGGACTATGAATTAAAGCATTTAATGTCAATGGCCATTCTAAGCTGAATGTGCCTGCTCTCGTCAGTTCGCAGAAGTTACACAGCTTAAGGCCTCGCTAGTACCAGTGTGGGAGACTGTCTGGGAATACGTAGTGCGGTTGAATTTTTATTATGTCGTTTAGATTTTGTTTCACAATCGATTAAAAAGGACTATGGATTAAAGCATTTAACAGCAATGGCCATTCTAAGCTGAATGTGCCTGCTCTCGTCAGATTGCAGAAGTTACACAGTTTAAGGCCTCGCTGGTGCTAATGTGGGAGACTGTCTGGGAATCAGTGGTGCAGTTGACTTTTAATTATGTTGTTTAGATTTTGTTTCACAATCGATTAAAAAGGACTATGGATTAAAGCATTTATTGTCAATGGCCATTCTAAGCTGAATGTGCCTGCTCTCGTCAGATCGCAGAAATTTCACAGCTTAAGGCCTCAGTAGTGCCAGTGTGGGAGACTGTCTAGGAATCCATGGTGCGGTTGGCTTTTTATTATGTAGTTTAGATTTTGTTTCAAAATCGATTAAAAAGGACTATGGATTAAAGCATTTAATGTCAATGGCCATTCTAAGCTGAATGTTCCTGCTCTCGTCAGATTGCAGAAGTTACACTGCTTAAGGCCTCGCTAGTACCAGTGTGGGAGACTGTCTGGGAAGCCGTGGTGCGTGTGACTTTGTATTATGTCGTTTAGATTTTGTTTCACAATCGATTAAAAAGAACTATGGATTAAAGCATTTAATGTCAATGGCCATTCTAAGCTGAATGTGCCTGCTCTCGTCAGATCGCAGAAGTTACACAGCTTAAGGCCTCGCTAGTACCATTGTGGGAGACTGTCTGGGAATCCGTGGTGCGGTTAACTTTTTATTATGTCGTTTAGATTATGTTTCACATTCGATTAAAAAGGACTATGGATTAAAGCATTTAATGTCAATGGCCATTCCAAGCTGAATGTGCCTGCTCTCGTCAGTTCGCAGAAGTTACACAGCTTAAGGCCTCGCTAGTACCAGTGTGGGAGACTGTCTGGGAATACGTGGTGCGGTTGACTTTTTATTATGTCGTTTAGATTTTGTTTCACAATCGATTAAAAAGGACTATGGATTAAAGGATTTAATGTCAATGGCCATTCTAAGCTGAATGTGCCTGCTCTCGTTAGATTTCAGAAGTTACACAGCTTAACTCCTCGCTAGTACCAGTGTGGGTGACTGTCTGGGAATCCGTGGTGCGGTTGACTTTTTATTATGTCGTTTAGATTTTGTTTCACAATAGATTAAATAGGACTATGGATTAAAGTATTTAACGTCAATGGCCATTCTAAGCTGAATGTGCCTGCTCTCGTCAGATCGCAGAAGTTACACAGCTTAAGGCCTCGCTAGTACCAGTGTGGGAGACTGTCTGGGAATCCGTGGAGTGGATGTATTTTTATTATGTCGTTTAGATTTTGTTTCACAATCGATTAAAAAGGACTATGGATTAAAGCATTTAATGTCAATGGCCATTCTAAGCTGAATGTCCCTGCTCTCGTCAGATCGCAGAAGTTACACAGCTTAAGGCCTCGCTAGTACCAGTGTGGGAGACTGTCTGGGAATCCGTGGTGCGGTTGACTTTTTATTATGTCGTTTAGATTTTGTTTCACAATCGATTAAAAAGGACTATGGATTAAAGCATTTAATGTCAATGGCCATTCTAAGCTGAATGTGCCTGCTCTCGTCAGATCGCAGAAGTTACACAGCTTAAGGCCTTGCTAGTACAAGTGTGGGAGACTGTCTGGGAATCCGTGGTGCGGTTGGCTTTTTATTATGTCGTTTAGATTTTGTTTCACAATCGATTAAAAAGGACTATGGATTAAAGCATTTAATGTCAATGGCCATTCTAAGCTGAATGTGCCTGCTCTCGTCAGATCGCAGAAGTTACACAGCTTAAGGCCTCGCTAGTACCAGTGTGGGAGACTGTCTGGGAATCCGTGGTGCTGTTGACTTTTTATTATGTCGTTTAGATTTTGTTTCACAATCGATTAAAAAGGACTATGGATTAAAGCATTTAATGTCAATGGCCATTCTAAGCTGAATGTGCCTGCTCTCGTCAGATCGCAGAAGTTACACAGCTTAAGGCCTCGCTAGTACCAGTGTGGGAGACTGTCTGGGAATCCGTGGTGCGGTTGACTTTTTATTATGTCGTTTAGATTTTGTTTCACAATCGATTAAAAAGGACTATGGATTAAAGCACTTAACGTCAATGGCCATTCTAAGCTGAATGTGCCTGCTCTCGTCAGAACGCAGAAGTTACATAGCTTGAAGTCCTCGCTAGTACCAGTGTGGGAGACTGTCTGGGAATCCGTGGTGCGGTTGACTTTTTATTATGTTGTTTAGATTTTGTTTCACAATAGATTAAATAGGACTATGGATTAAGGCTTTTAATGTCAATGTCCATTCTAAGCTGAATGTGCCTGCTCTCGTCAGATCGCAGAAGTTACACAGCTTAAGGCCTCGCTAGTACCAGTGTGGGAGACTGTCTGGGAATCCGTGGTGCGGTTGAGTTTTTATTATGTCGTTTAGATTTTGTTTCACAATCGATTAAAAAGGACTATGGATTAAAGCCTTTAATGTCAATGGCCATTCTAAGCTGAATGTCCCTGCTCTCGTCAGATCGCAGAAGTTGCACAGCTTAAGGCCTCGCTGGTACCAGTGTGGGAGACTGTCTGGGAATGCGTGGTGCGGTTGACTTTTTATTATGTTGTTTAGATTTTGTTTCACAATAGATTAAATAGGACTATGGATTAAAGCATTTTTTGATGTCAATGGCCATTCTAAGCTGAATGTGAATGCTCTCGTCAGATCGCAGAAGTTACACAGCTTAAGGCCTCGCTAGTACCAGTGTGGGAGACTGTCTGGGAATCCGTGGTGCGTTTGACTTTTTATTATGTCGTTTAGATTTTGTTTCACAATCGATTAAAAAGGACTATGGATTAAAGCATTTAATGCCAATGGCCATTCTAAGCTGAATGTGCCTGCTCTCGTTAGATCGCAGAAGTTACACAGCTTAACGCCTCGCTAGTACTAGTGTGGGAGACTGTCTGGGAATCCGTGGTGCGGTTGACTTTTTATTATGTCGTTTAGATTTTGTTTCACAATAGATTAAATAGGACTATGGATTAAAGCATTTAACGTCAATGGCCATTCTAAGCTGAATGTCCCTGCTCTCGTCAGATCGCAGAAGTTGCACAGCTTAAGGCCTCGCAAGTACAAGTGTGGGAGACTGTCTGGGAATCCGTGGTGCGGTTGACTTTTTATTATGTCGTTTAGATTTTGTTTCACAATCGATTAAAAAGGACTATGGATTAAAGCATTTAATGTCAATGGCCATTCTAAGCTGAATGTCCCTGCTCTCGTCAGATCGCAGAAGTTGCACAGCTTAAGGCCTCGCTAGTACCAGTGTGGGAGACTGTCTGGGAATCCGTGGTGCGGTTTTCTTTTTATTATGTCGTTTAGATTTTGTTTCACAATCGATTAAAAAGGACTATGGATTAAAGCATTTAATGTCAATGGCCATTCTAAGCTGAATGTGCCTGCTCTCGTCAGATCGCAGAAGTTACACAGCTTAAGGCCTCGCTAGTACCAGTGTGGGAGACTGTCTTGGAATCCCTGGTCCGGCTGACTTTTTATTATGTCGTTTAGATTTTGTTTCACAATAGATTAAATAGGACTATGGATTAAAACATTTAACGCCAATGGCCATTCTAAGCTGAATGTGCCTGCTCTCGTCAGAACGCAGAAGTTACACAGCTTAAGGCCTCGCTAGTACCAGTGTGGGAGACTGTCTGGGAATCCGTGGTGCGGTTGCCTTTTTATTATGTCGTTTAGATTTTGTTTCACAATCGATTAAAATGACTATGGATTAAAGCATTTAGTGTCAATGGCCATTCTAAGCTGAATGTGCCTGCTCTCGTCAGATCGCAGAAGTTACACAGCTTAAGGCCTCGCTAGTACCAGTGTGGGAGACTGTCTGGGAATCCATGGTGCGGTTGACTTTTTATTATGTCGTTTAGATTTTGTTTCACAATAGATTAAATAGGACTATGGATTAAAGCATTTAACGTCAATGGCCATTCTAAGCTGAATGTGCCTGCTCTCGTCAGATCGCAGAAGTTACACAGCTTAAGGCCTCGCTAGTACCAGTGTGGGAGACTGTCTGGGAATCCGTGGTGCGGTTTAATTTTTATTATGTCGTTTAGATTTTGTTTCACAATCGATTAAAAAGGACTATGGATTAAAGCATTTAGGGTCAATGGCCATTCTAAGCTGAATGTGCCTGCTCTCGTCAGATCGCAGAAGTTACACAGCTTAAGGCCTCGCTAGTACCAGTGTGGGAGACTGTCTGGGAATCCGTGGTGCGGTTGACTTTTTATTATGTCGTTTAGATTTTGTTTCACAATCGATTAAAAAGGACTATGGATTAAAGCATTTAATGTCAATGGCCATTCTAAGCTGAATGTGCCTGCTCTCGTCAGATCGCAGAAGTTACACAGCTTAAGGCCTCGCTAGTACCAGTGTGGGAGACTGTCTGGGAATCCGTGGTGCTGTTGACTTTTTATTATGTCGTTTAGATTTTGTTTCACAATCGATTAAAAAGGACTATGGATTAAAGCATTTAATGTCAATGGCCATTCTAAGCTGAATGTGCCTGCTCTCGTCAGATCGCAGAAGTTACACAGCTTAAGGCCTCGCTAGTACCAGTGTGGGAGACTGTCTGGGAATCCGTGGTGCGGTTGACTTTTTATTATGTCGTTTAGATTTTGTTTCACAATCGATTAAAAAGGACTATGGATTAAAGCATTTAATGTCAATGGCCATTCTAAGCTGAATGTCCCTGCTCTCGTCAGATCGCAGAAGTTACACAGCTTAAGGCCTCGCTAGTACCAGTGTGGGAGACTGTCTGGGAATCCGTGGTGCGGTTGATTTTTTATTATGTTGTTTAGATTTTATTTCACAATAGATTAAATAGGACTATGGATTAAGGCTTTTAATGTCAATGGCCATTCTAAGCTGAATGTGCCTGCTCTCGTCAGATCGCAGAAGTTACACAGCTTAAGGCCTCGCTAGTACCAGTGTGGGAGACTGTCTGGGAATCGGTGGTGCGGTTGACTTTTTATTATGTCATTTAGATTTTGTTTCACAATCGATTAAAAAGGACTATGGATTAAAGCATTTAATGCCAATGGCCATTCTAAGCTGAATGTGCCTGCTCTCGTTAGATCGCAGAAGTTACACATCTTAACGCCTCGCTAGTGTGGGAGACTGTCTTGGAATCCGTGGTGCGTTTGACTTTTTATTATGTCGTTTAGATTTTGTTTCACAATAGATTAAATAGGACTATGGATTAAAGCATTTAATGTCAATGGCCATTCTAAGCTGAATGTGCCTGCTCTCGTCAGATCGCAGAAGTTACACAGCTTAAGGCCTCGCTAGTACCAGTGTGGGAGACTGTCTGGGAATCCGTGGTGCGGTTGCCTTTTTATTATGTCGTTTAGATTTTGTTTCACAATCGATTAAAAAGGACTATGGATTAAAGCATTTAATGTTAATGGCCATTCTAAGCTGAATGTGCCTGCTCTCGTTAGATCGCAGAAGTTAAACAGCTTAACGCCTTGCTAGTACCAGTGTGAGAGACTGTCTGGGAATTCGCGGTGCGGTTGACTTTTTATTATGTCGTTTAGATTTTGTTTCACAATAGATTAAATAGGACTATGGATTAAAGCATTTAATGTCAATGGCCATTCTAAGCTGAATGTGCCTGCTCTCGTCAGATCGCAGAAGTTACACAGCTTAAGGCCTCGCTAGTACCAGTGTGGGAGACTGTCTGGGAATCCGTGGTGCGGTTGCCTTTTTATTATGTCGTTTAGATTTTGTTTCACAATCGATTAAAAAGGACTATGGATTAAAGCATTTAATGTTAATGGCCATTCTAAGCTGAATGTGCCTGCTCTCGTTAGATCGCAGAAGTTAAACAGCTTAACGCCTTGCTAGTACCAGTGTGAGAGACTGTCTGGGAATTCGCGGTGCGGTTGACTTTTTATTATGTCGTTTAGATTTTGTTTCACAATAGATTAAATAGGACTATGGATTAAAGCATTTAATGTCAATGGCCATTCTAAGCTGAATGTGCCTGCTCTCGTCAGATCGCAGAAGTTACACAGCTTAAGGCCTCGCTAGTACCAGTGTGGGAGACTGTCTGGGAATCCGTGGTGCGGTTGAATTTTTATTATGTCGTTTAGATTTTGTTTCACAATCGATTAAAAAGGACTATGGATTAAAACACTTAATGTCAATGGCCATCCTAAGCAGAATGTCCCTGCTCTAGTCAGATTGCAGAAGTTACACAGCTTAAGGCCTCGCTAGTACCAGTGTGGGAGACTGTCTGGGAATCCATGGTGCGGTTGACTTTTGATTATGTCGTTTAGATTTTGTTTCACAATCGATTAAAAAGGACTATGGATTAAAGCATTTTTTGATGTCAATGGCCATTCTAAGCTGAATGTACCTGCTCTCGTCAGATCGCAGAAGTTACACAGCTTAAGGCCTCGCTAGTACCAGTGTGGGAGACTGTCTGGGAATCCGTGGTGCGGTTGACTTTTTATTATGTCGTTTAGATTTTGTTTCACAATCGATTAAAAAGTACTATGGATTAAAGCATTTAATATCAATGGCCATTCTAAGCTGAATGTGCCTGCTCTCGTCAGATCGCAGAAGTTACACAGCTTAAGGCCTCGCTAGTACCAGTGTGGGAGACTGTCTGGGAATCCGTGGTGCGGTTGAATTTTTATTATGTCGTTTAGATTTTGTTTCACAATCGATTAAAAAGTACTATGGATTAAAGCATTTAATATCAATGGCCATTCTAAGCTGAATGTGCCTGCTCTCGTCAGATCGCAGAAGTTACACAGCTTAAGGCCTCGCTAGTACCAGTGTGGGAGACTGTCTGGGAATCCGTGGTGCGGATGACTTTTTATTATGTCGTTTAGATTTTGTTTCACAATCGATTAAAAAGTACTATGGATTAAAGCATTTAATGTCAATGGCCATTCTAAGCTGAATGTGCCTGCTCTCGTCAGATCGCAGAAGTTACACAGCTTAAGGCCTCGCTAGTACCAGTGTGGGAGACTGTCTGGGAATCCGTGGTGCGGTTGACTTTTTATTATGTCGTTTAGATTTTGTTTCACAATAGATTAAATAGGACTATGGATTAAAGCATTTAATGTCAATGGCCATTCTAAGCTGAATGTGCCTGCTCTGGTCAGAATGCAGAAGTTACACAGCTTAAGGCCTCGCTAGTACCAGTGTGGGAGACTGTCTGGGAATCCGTGGTGCGGTTGAATTTTTATTATGTCGTTTAGATTTTGTTTCACAATCGATTAAAAAGGACTATGGATTAACGCCTTTAATGTCTATGGCCATTCTAAGCTGAATGTCCCTGCTCTCGTCAGATCGCAGAAGTTACACAGCTTAAGGCCTCCTTAGTACCAGTGTGGGAGACTGTCTGGGAATCCGTGGTGCGGTTGACTTTTTATTATGTTGTTTAGATTTTGTTTCACAATAGATTAAATAGGACTATGGATTAAGGCTTTTAATGTCAAAGGCCATTCTAAGCTGAATGTGCCTGCTCTCGTCAGATCGCAGAAGTTACACAGCTTAAGGCCTCGCTAGTACCAGTGTGGGAGACTGTCTGGGAATCCGTGGTGCGTTTGACTTTTTATTATGTCGTTTAGATTTTGTTTCACAATCGATTAAAAAGGACTATGGATTAAAGCATTTAATGTCAATGGCCATTCTAAGCTGAATGTGCCTGCTCTCGTTAGATCGCAGAAGTTACACAGCTTAACGCCTCGCTAGTACCAGTGTGGGAGACTGTCTGGGAATCCGTGGTGCGGTTGACTTTTTATTATGTCGTTTAGATTTTGTTTCACAATAGATTAAATAGGACTATGGATTAAAGCATATAACGTCAATGGCCATTCTAAGCTGAATGTGCCTGCTCTCGTCAGATCGCAGAAGTTACACAGCTTAAGGCCTCGCTAGTACCAGTGTGGGAGACTGTCTGGGAATCCGTGGTGTGGTTGAATTTTTATTATGTCGTTTAGATTTTGTTTCACAATCGATTAAAAAGGACTATGGATTAAAGCATTTAATGTCAATGGCCATTCTAAGCTGAATGTCCCTGCTCTCGTCAGATCGCAGAAATTACACAGCTTAAGGCCTCGCTAGTACCAGTGTGGGAGACTGTCTGGGAATCCGTGGTGCGGTTGACTTTTTATTATGTCGTTTAGATTTTGTTTCACAATCGATTAAAAAGGACTATGGATTAAAGCATTTAAGGTCAATGGCAATTCTAAGCTGAATGTGCCTGCTCTCGTCAGATCGCAGAAGTTACACAGCTTAAGGCCTCGCTAGTACCAGTGTGGGAGACTGTCTGGGAATCCGTGGTGCGGTTGAATTTTTATTATGTCGTTTAGATTTTGTTTCACAATCGATTAAAAAGGACTATGGATTAAAGCCTTTAATGTCAATGGCCATTCTAAGCTGAATGTCCCTGCTCTCGTCAGATCGCAGAAGTTACACAGCTTAAGGCCTCCCTAGTACCATTGTGGGAGACTGTCTGGGAATCCGTGGCGCGGTTGACTTTTTATTATGTTGTTTAGATTTTGTTTCACAATAGATTAAATAGGACTATGGATTAAGGCTTTTAATGTCAATGGCCATTCTAAGCTGAATGTGCCTGCTCTCGTCAGATCGCAGAAGTTACACAGCTTAAGGCCTCGCTAGTACCAGTGTGGGAGACTGTCTGGGAATCCGTGGTGCGGTTGACTTTTTATTATGTCGTTTAGATTTTGTTTCACAATCGATTAAAAAGGACTATGGATTAAAGCATTTAATGTCAATGGGCATTCTAAGCTGAATGTGCCTGCTCTAGTTAGATCGCAGAAGTTACACAGCTTAACGCCTCGCTAGTACCAGTGTGGGAGACTGTCTGGGAATCCGTGGTGCGGTTGACTTTTTATTATGTCGTTTAGATTTTGTTTCACAATAGATTAAATAGGACTATGGATGAAAGCATATAACGTCAATGGCCATTCTAAGCTGAATGTGCCTGCTCTCGTCAGATCGCAGAAGTTACACAGCTTAAGGCCTCGCTAGTACCAGTGTGGGAGACTGTCTGGGAATCCGTGGTGCGGTTGACTTTTTATTATGTCGTTTAGATTTTGTTTCACAATCGATTAAAAAGGACTATGGATTAAAGCATTTAGTGTCAATGGGCATTCTAAGCTGAATGTGCCTGCTCTCGTCAGATCGCTGAAGTTACACAGCTTAAGGCCTCACTAGTACCAGTGTGGGAGACTGTCTGGGAATCCGTGGTGCGGTTGACTTTTTATTATGTCGTTTAGATTTTGTTTCACAATCGATTAAAAAGGACTATGGATTAAAGCATTTAATGTCAATGGCCATTCTAAGCTGAATGTGCCTGCTCTCGTCAGATCGCAGAAGTTACACAGCTTAAGGCCTCGCTAGTACCAGTGTGGGAGACTGTCTGGGAATCCGTGGTGCGGTTGACTTTTTATTATGTCGTTTAGATTTTGTTTCACAATCGATTAAAAAGGACTATGGATTAAAGCATTTAATGTCAATGGCCATTCTAAGCTGAATGTGCCTGCTCTCGTCAGATCGCAGAAGTTACACAGCTTAAGGCCTCGCTAGTACCAGTGTGGGAGACTGTCTGGGAATCCGTGGTGCGGTTGACTTTTTATTATGTCGTTTAGATTTTGTTTCACAATAGATTAAATAGGACTATGGATTAAAGCATTTAACGTCAATGGCCATTCTAAGCTGAATGTGCCTGCTCTCGTCAGATCGCAGAAGTTACACAGCTTAAGGCCTCGCTAGTACCAGTGTGGGAGACTGTCTGGGAATCCGTGGTGCGGTTGAATTTTTATTATGTCGTTTAGATTTTGTTTCACAATCGATTAAAAAGGACTATGGATTAAAGCCTTTAATGTCAATGGCCATTCTAAGCTGAATGTCCCTGCTCTCGTTAGATCGCAGAAGTTACACAGCTTAACGCCTCGCTAGTACCAGTGTGGGAGACTGTCTGGGAATCCGTGGTGCGGTTGACTTTTTATTATGTTGTTTAGATTTTGTTTCACAATAGATTAAATAGGACTATGGATTAAGGCTTTTAATGTCAAAGGCCATTCTAAGCTGAATGTGCCTGCTCTCGTCAGATCGCAGAAGTTACACAGCTTAAGGCCTCGCTAGTACCAGTGTGGGAGACTGTCTGGGAATCAGTGGTGCGTTTGACTTTTTATTATGTCGTTTAGATTTTGTTTCACAATCGATTAAAAAGGACTATGGATTAAAGCATTTAATGTCAATGGCCATTCTAAGCTGAATGTGCCTGCTCTCGTCAGATCGCAGAAGTTACACAGCTTAACGCCTCGCTAGTACCAGTGTGGGAGACTGTCTGGGAATCCGTGGTGCGGTTGACTTTTTATTATGTCGTTTAGATTTTGTTTCACAATCGATTAAAAAGGACTATGGATTAAAGCATTTAATGTTAATGGCCATTCTAAGCTGAATGTGCCTGCTCTCGTTAGATCGCAGAAGTTACACAGCTTAACGCCTCGCTAGTACCAGTGTGGGAGACTGTCTGGGAATCCGTGGTGCGGTTGACTTTTTATTATGTCGTTTCGATTTTGTTTCACAATAGATTAAATAGGACTATGGATTAAAGCAATTAACGTCAATGGCCATTCTAAGCTGAATGTGCCTGCTCTGGTCAGAACGCAGAAGTTACACAGCTTAAGGCCTCGCTAGTACCAGAGTGGGAGACTGTCTGGGAATCCGTGGTGCGGTTGACTTTTTATTATGTCGTTTCGATTTTGTTTCACAATAGATTAAATAGGACTATGGATTAAAGCATTTAACGTCAATGGCCATTCTAAGCTGAATGTGCCTGCTCTGGTCAGAACGCAGAAGTTACACAGCTTAAGGCCTCGCTAGTACCAGTGTGGGAGACTGTCTGGGAATCCGTGGTGCGGTTGAGTTTTTATTATGTCGTTTAGATTTTGTTTCACAATCGATTAAAAAGGACTATGGATTAAAGCATTTAATGTCAATGGCCATTCTAAGCTGAATGTCCCTGCTCTCGTCAGATCGCAGAAGTTACACAGCTTAAGGCCTCGCTAGTACCAGTGTGGGAGACTGTCTGGGAATCCGTGGTGCGGTTGACTTTTTATTATGTCGTTTAGATTTTGTTTCACAATCGATTAAAAAAGACTATGGATTAAAGCATTTAATGTCAATGGCCATTCTAAGCTGAATGTCCCTGCTCTCGTCAGATCGCAGAAGTTACACAGCTTAAGGCCTCGCTAGTACCAGTGTGGGAGAC
Organism: Rhinoderma darwinii; assembly: GCF_050947455.1. NCBI lineage: Eukaryota > Metazoa > Chordata > Amphibia > Anura > Rhinodermatidae > Rhinoderma > Rhinoderma darwinii. The sequence continues at coordinate 248,102,872 of NC_134687.1, read as the reverse complement.
TGTCTGGGAATCCGTGGTGCGGTTGACTTTTTATTATGTTGGTTAGATTTTGTTTCACAATAGATTAAATAGGACTATGGATTAAGGCTTTTAATGTCAATGGCCATTCTAAGCTGAATGTGACTGCTCTCGTCAGATCGCAGAAGTTACACAGCTTAAGTCCTCGCTTGTTCCAGTGTGGGAGACTGTCTGGGAATCTGTGGTGCGGTTGACTTTTTATTATGTCGTTTAGATTTTGTTTCACAATCGATTAAAAAGGACTATGGATTAAAGCATTTAATGTCAATGGCCATTCTAAGCTGAATGTGCCTGCTCTCGTTAGATCGCAGAAGTTACACAGCTTAACGCCTCGCTAGTACCTGTGTGGGAGACTGTCTGGGAATCCGTGGTGCGGTTGACTTATTATTATGTTGTTTAGATTTTGTTTCACAATCGATTAAAAAGGACTATGGATTAAAGCATTTAACGTCAAAGGCCATTCTAAGCTGAATGTGCCTGCTCTCGTTAGATCGCTGAAGTTACACAGCTTAAAGCCTCGCTAGTACCAGTGTGGGAGACTGTCTGGGAATCCGTGGTGCGGTTGACTTTTTATTATGTCGTTTAGATTTTGTTTCACAATCGATTAAAAAGGACTATGGATTAAAGCATTTAATGTCAATGGCCATTCTAAGCTGAATGTGCCTGCTCTCGTTAGATCGCAGAAGTTACACAGCTTAACGCCTCGCTAGTACCTGTGTGGGAGACTGTCTGGGAATCCGTGGTGCGGTTGACTTATTATTATGTTGTTTAGATTTTGTTTCACAATCGATTAAAAAGGACTATGGATTAAAGCATTTAACGTCAAAGGCCATTCTAAGCTGAATGTGCCTGCTCTCGTTAGATCGCTGAAGTTACACAGCTTAACGCCTCGCTAGTACCAGTGTGGGAGACTGTCTGGGAATCCGTGGTGCGGTTGACTTTTTATTATGTCGTTTAGATTTTGTTTCACAATCGATTAAAAAGGACTATGGATTAAAGCATTTAATGTCAATGGCCATTCTAAGCTGAATGTGCCTGCTCTCGTTAGATCGCAGAAGTTACACAGCTTAACGCCTCGCTAGTACCAGTGTGGGAGACTGTCTGGAAATCCGTGGTGCGGTTGACTTTTTATTATGTCGTTTAGATTTTGTTTCACAATCGATTAAAAAGGACTATGGATTAAAGCATTTAATGTCAATGGCCATTCTAAGCTGAATGTGCCTGCTCTCATCAGATCGCAGAAGTTACACAGCTTAACGCCTCGCTAGTACCAGTGTGGGAGACTGTCTGGGAATCCGTGGTGCGGTTGACTTATTATTATGTTGTTTAGATTTTGTTTCACAATCGATTAAAAAGGACTATGGATTAAAGCATTTAACGTCAATGGCCATTCTAAGCTGAATGTGCCTGCTCTGGTCAGAACGCAGAAGTTACACAGCTTAAGGCCTCGCTAGTACCAGTGTGGGAGACTGTCTGGGAATCCGTGGTGCGGTTGACTTTTTATTATGTCGTTTAGATTTTGTTTCACAATAGATTAAATAGGACTATGGATTAAAGCATTTAACGTCAATGGCCATTCTAAGCTGAATGTGCCTTCTCTCGTCAGAACGCAGAAGTTACACAGCTTAAGGCCTCGCTAGTACCAGTGTGGGAGACTGTTTGGGAATCCGTGGTGCGGTTGAATTTTTATTATGTCGTTTAGATTTTGTTTCACAATCGATTAAAAAGGACTATGGATTAAAGCATTTAATGTCAATGGCCATTCTAAGCTGAATGTCCCTGCTCTCGTCAGATCTCAGAAGTTACACAGCTTAAGGCCTCGCTAGTACCAGTGTGGGAGACTGTCTGGGAATCCGTGGTGCGGTTGACTTTTTATTATGTCGTTTAGATTTTGTTTCACAATCGATTAAAAAGGACTATGGATTAAAGCATTTAATGTCAATGGCCATTCTAAGCTGAATGTCCCTGCTCTCGTTAGATCGCAGAAGTTACACAGCTTAACGCCTCGCTAGTACCAGTGTGGGAGACTGTCTGGGAATCCGTGGTACGGTTGACTTTTTATTATGTCGTTTAGATTTTGTTTCACAATAGATTAAATAGGACTATGGATTAAAGCATTTAACGTCAATGGCCATTCTAAGCTGAATGTGCCTGCTCTCGTCAGATCGCAGAAGTTACACAGCTTAAGGCCTCGCTAGTACCAGTGTGGGAGACTGTCTGGGAATTCGTGGTGCGGTTGAATTTTTATTATGTCGTTTAGATTTTGTTTCACAATCGATTAAAAAGGACTATGGATTAAAGCATTTTATGTCAATGGCCATTCTAAGCTGAATGTCCCTGCTCTCGTCAGATCGCAGAAGTTACACAGCTTAAGGCCTCGCTAGTACCAGTGTGGGAGACTGTCTGGGAATCCGTGGTGCGTTTGACTTTTTATTATGTCGTTTAGATTTTGTTTCACAATCGATTAAAAAGGACTATGGATTAAAGCATTTACTGTCAATGGCCATTCTAAGCTGAATGTGCTTGCTCTCGTTAGATCGCAGAAGTTACACAGCTTAACGCCTCGCTAGTATCAGTGTGGGAGACTGTCTGGGAATCCGTGGTGCGGTTGACTTTTTATTATGTCGTTTAGATTTTTTTTCACAATAGATTAAATAGGACTATGGATTAAAGCATTTAACGTCAATGGCCATTCTAAGCTGAATGTGCCTGCTCTCGTCAGAACGCAGAAGTTACACAGCTTAAGGCCTCGCTAGTACCAGTGTGGGAGACTGTCTGGGAATCCGTGGTGCGGTTGAATTTTTATTATGTCGTTTAGATTTTGTTTCACAATCGATTAAAAAGTACTATGGATTAAAGCATTTAATATCAATGGCCATTCTAAGCTGAATGTGCCTGCTCTCGTCAGATCGCAGAAGTTACACAGCTTAAGGCCTCGCTAGTACCAGTGTGGGAGACTGTCTGGGAATCCGTGGTGCAGTTGACTTTTTATTATGTCGTTTAGATTTTGTTTCACAATAGATTAAATAGGACTATGGATTAAAGCATTTAATGTCAATGGCAATTCTAAGCTGAATGTGCCTGCTCTGGTCAGAACGCAGAAGTTACACAGCTTAAGGCCTCGCTAGTATCAGTGTGGGAGACTGTCTGGGAATCCGTGGTGCGGTTGAATTTTTATTATGTCGTTTAGATTTTGTTTCACAATCTATTAAAAAGGACTATGGATTAAAGCCTTTAATGTCAATGGCCATTCTAAGCTGAATGTCCCTTCTCTCGTCAGATCGCAGAAGTTACACAGCTTAAGGCCTCGCTAGTACCAGTGTGGGAGACTGTCTGGGAATCCGTGGTGCGGTTGACTTTTTATTATGTTGTTTAGATTTTGTTTCACAATAGATTAAATAGGACTATGGATTAAGGCTTTTAATGTCAATGGTCATTCTAAGCTGAATGTGCCTGCTCTCGTCAGAACGCAGAAGTTACACAGCTTAAGGCCTCGCTAGTACCAGTGTGGGAGACTGTCTGGGAATCCGTGGTGCGGTTGACTTTTTATTATGTCGTTTAGATTTTGTTTCACAATCGATTAAAAAGGACTATGGATTAAAGCATTTTTTGATGTCAATGGCCATTCTAAGCTGAATGTGCCTGCTCTCGTCAGATCGCAGAAGTTACACAGCTTAAGGCCTCGCTAGTACCAGTGTGGGAGACTGTCTGGGAATCCGTGGTGCGGTTGACTTTTTATTATGTCGTTTAGATTTTGTTTCACAATCGATTAAAAAGGACTATGGATTAAAGCCTTTAATGTCAATGGCCATTCTAAGCTGAATGTCCCTGCTCTCGTCATATCGCAGAAGTTACACAGCTTAAGGCCTCCTTAGTACCAGTGTGGGAGACTGTCTGGGAATCCGTGGTGAGGTTGACTTTTTATTATGTTGTTTCGATTTTGTTTCACAATAGATTAAATAGGACTATGGATTAAGGCTTTTAATGTCAAAGGCCATTCTAAGCTGAATGTGCCTGCTCTCGTCAGATCGCAGAAGTTACACAGCTTAAGGCCTCGCTAGTACCAGTGTGGGAGACTGTCTGGGAATCCGTGGTGCGTTTGACTTTTTATTATGTCGTTTAGATTTTGTTTCACAATCGATTAAAAAGGACTATGGATTAAAGCATTTAATGTCAATGGCCATTCTAAGCTGAATGTGCCTGCTCTCGTTAGATCGCAGAAGTTACACAGCTTAATGCCTTGCTAGTACCAGTGTGGGAGACTGTCTGGGAATCCGTGGTGCGGTTGACTTTTTATTATGTCGTTTAGATTTTGTTTCACAATAGATTAAATAGGACTATGGATTAAAGCATATAACGTCAATGGCCATTCTAAGCTGAATGTGCCTGCTCTCGTCAGATCGCAGAAGTTACACAGCTTAAGGCCTCGCTAGTACCAGTGTGGGAGACTGTCTGGGAATCCGTGGTGCGGTTGAATTTTTATTATGTCGTTTAGATTTTGTTTCACAATCGATTAAAAAGGACTATGGATTAAAGCATTTAATGTCAATGGCCATTCTAAGCTGAATGTCCCTGCTCTCGTCAGATCGCAGAAATTACACAGCTTAAGGCCTCGCTAGTACCAGTGTGGGAGATTGTCTGGGAATCCGTGGTGCGGTTGAATTTTTATTATGTCGTTTAGATTTTGTTTCACAATCGATTAAAAAGGACTATGGATTAAAGCCTTTAATGTCAATGGCCATTCTAAGCTGAATGTCCCTGCTCTCGTCAGATCGCAGAAGTTACACAGCTTAAGGCCTCCCTAGTACCAGTGTGGGAGACTGTCTGGGAATCCGTGGCGCGGTTGACTTTTTATTATGTTGTTTAGATTTTGTTTCACAATAGATTAAATAGGACTATGGATTAAGGCTTTTAATGTCAATGGCCATTCTAAGCTGAATGTGCCTGCTCTCGTCAGATCGCAGAAGTTACACAGCTTAAGGCCTCGCTAGTACCAGTGTGGGAGACTGTCTGGGAATCCGTGGTGCGGTTGACTTTTTATTATGTCGTTTAGATTTTGTTTCACAATCGATTAAAAAGGACTATGGATTAAAGCATTTAATGTCAATGGCCATTCTAAGCTGAATGTGCCTGCTCTAGTTAGATCGCAGAAGTTACACAGCTTAACGCCTCGCTAGTGCCAGTGTGGGAGACTGTCTGGGAATCCGTGGTGCGGTTGACTTTTTATTATGTCGTTTAGATTTTGTTTCACAATAGATTAAATAGGACTATGGATTAAAGCATTTAACGTCAATGGCCATTCTAAGCTGAATGTGCCTGCTCTCGTCAAAACGCAGAAGTTACACAGCTTAAGGCCTCGCTAGTACTAGTGTGGGAGACTGTCTGGGAATCCGTGGTGCGGTTGAATTTTCATTATGTTGTTTAGATTTTGTTTCACAATAGATTAAATAGGACTATGGATTAAGGCTTTTAATGTCAATGGCCATTCTAAGCTGAATGTGCCTGCTCTCGTCAGATCGCAGAAGTTACACAGCTTAAGGCCTCGCTAGTACCAGTGTGGGAGACTGTCTGGGAATCCGTGGTGCGGTTGACTTTTTATTATGTCGTTTAGATTTTGTTTCACAATCGATTAAAAAGGACTATGGATTAAAGCATTTAATGTCAATGGCCATTCTAAGCTGAATGTGCCTGCTCTCGTTAGATTGCAGAAGTTACACAGCTTAACTCCTCGCTAGTACCAGTGTGGGTGACTGTCTGGGAATCCGTGGTGCGGTTGACTTTTTATTATGTCGTTCAGATTTTGTTTCACAATAGATTAAATAGGACTATGGATTAAAGCATTTAACGTCAATGGCCATTCTAAGCTGAATGTGCCTGCTCTCGTCAGATCGCAGAAGTTACACAGCTTAAGGCCTCGCTAGTACCAGTGTGGGAGACTGTCTGGGAATCCGTGGAGTGGATGAATTTTTATTATGTCGTTTAGATTTTGTTTCACAATCGATTAAAAAGGACTATGGATTAAAGCATTTAATGTCAATGGCCATTCTAAGCTTAATGTCCCTGCTCTCGTCAGATCGCAGAAGTTACACAGATTAAGGCCTCGCTAGTACCAGTGTGGGAGACTGTCTGGGAATCCGTGGTGCGGTTGACTTTTTATTATGTCGTTTAGATTTTGTTTCACAATCGATTAAAAAGGACTATGGATTAAAGCATTTAATGTTAATGGCCATTCTAAGCTGAATGTGCCTGCTCTCGTCAGATCGCAGAAATTACACAGCTTAAGGCCTCGCTAGTACCAGTGTGGGAGACTGTCTGGGAATCCGTGGTGCGGTTGACTTTATATTATGTCGTTTAGATTTTGTTTCACAAAAGATTAAATAGGACTATGGATTAAAGCATTTAAACGTCAATGGCCATTCTAAGCTGAATGTGCCTGCTCTAGTCAGAACGCAGAAGTTACACAGCTTAAGGCCTCGCTAGTACCAGTGTGGGAGACTGTCTGGGAATCCGTGGTGCGGTTGAATTTTTATTATGTCGTTTAGATTTTGTTTCACAATCGATTAAAAAGGACTATGGATTAAAGCATTTAATGTCAATGGCCATTCTAAGCTGAATGTGCCTGCTCTCGTCAAATCGCAGAAGTTACACAGCTTAAGGCCTCGCTAGTACCAGTGTGGGAGACTGTCTGGGAATCCGTGGTGCGGTTGACTTTTTATTATGTTGTTTAGATTTTGTTTCACAATAGATTAAAAAGGACTATGGATTAAAGCATTTAATGTCAATGGCCATTCTAAGCTGAATGTTCCTGCTCTCGTCAGATCGCAGAAGTTACACAGCTTAACGCCTCGCTAGTACCAGTGTGGGAGACTGTCTGGGAATCCGTGGTGCGGTTGACTTTTTATTATGTCGTTTAGATTTTGTTTCACAATCGATTAAAAAGGACTATGGATTAAAGCATTTAATGTCAATGGCCATTCTAAGCTGAATGTGCCTGCTCTCGTCAGATCGCAGAAATTACACAGCTTAAGGCCTCGCTAGTACCAGTGTGGGAGACTGTCTGGGAATCCGTGGTGCGGTTGACTTTTCATTATGTCGTTTAGATTTTGTTTCACAATAGATTAAATAGGACTATGGATTAAAACATTTAATGTCAATGGCCATTCTAAGCTGAATGTCCCTGCTCTCGTCAGATCGCAGAAGTTACACAGCTTAAGGCCTCGCTAGTACCAGTGTGGGAGACTGTCTAGGAATCCGTGGTGCTGTTGACTTTTTATTATGTCGTTTAGATTTTGTTTCACAATCGATTAAAAAGGACTATGGATTAAAGCATTTAATGTCAATGGCCATTCTAAGCTGAATGTGCCTGCTCTCATCAGATCGCAGAAGTTACACAGCTTAAGGCCTCGCTAGTACCAGTGTGGGAGACTGTCTGGGAATCCGTGGTGTGGTTGAGTTTTTATTATGTCGTTTAGATTTTGTTTCACAATCGATTAAAAAGGACTATGGATTAAAGCCTTTAATGTCAATGGCCATTCTAAGCTGAATGTCCCTGCTCTCGTCAGATCGCAGAAGTTGCACAGCTTAAGGCCTCGCTGGTACCAGTGTGGGAGACTGTCTGGGAATGCGTGGTGCGGTTGACTTTTTATTATGTTGTTTAGATTTTGTTTCACAATAGATTAAATAGGACTATGGATTAAGGCTTTTAATGTCAATGGCCATTCTAAGCTGAATGTGCCTTCTCTCGTCAAATCGCAGAAGTTACACAGCTTAAGGCCTCGCTAGTACCAGTGTGGGAGACTGTCTGGGAATCCGTGGTGCGGTTGACTTTTTATTATGTCGTTTAGATTTTGTTTCACAATCGATTAAAAAGGACTATGGATTAAAGCATTTAATGTCAATGGCCATTCTAAGCTGAATGTGCCTGCTCTCGTCAGATCGCAGAAGTTACACATCTTAAGGCCTTGCTAGTACCAGTGTGGGAGACTGTCTGGGAATCCGTTGTGCGGTTGCCTTTTTATTATGTCGTTTAGATTTTGTTTCACAATCGATTAAAAAGGACTATGGATTAAAGCATTTAATGTCAATGGCCATTCTAAGCTGAATGTGCCTGCTCTTGTCAGATCGCAGAAGTTACACAGCTTAAGGCCTCGCTAGTACCAGTGTGGGAGACTGTCTGGGAATCCGTGGTGCGGATGACATTTTATTATGTCGTTTAGATTTTGTTTCACAATCGATTAAAAAGGACTATGGATTAAAGCATTTAACGTCAATGGCCATTCTAAGCTGAATGTGCCTGCTCTCGTCAGATCGCAGAAGTTACACAGCTTAAGCCCTCGCTAGTACCAGTGTGGGAGACTGTCTGGGAATCCGTGGTGCGGTTGACTTTTTATTATGTTGTTTAGATTTTGTTTCACAGTAGATTAAATAGGACTATGGATTAAGGCTTTTAATGGCAATGGCCATTCTAAGATGAATGTGCATGCTCTCGTTAGATCGCAGAAATTACACAGCTTAAGGCCTCGCTAGTACCAGTGTGGGAGACTGTCTGGGAATCTGTGGTGCGGTTGACTATTTATTATGTTGTTTAGATTTTGTTTCACAATAGATTAAATAGGACTATGGATTAAAGCTTTTAATATCAATGGCCATTCTAAGCTGAATGTGCCTGCTCTCGTCAGATCGCAGAAGTTACACAGCTTAAGGCCTCGCTAGTACCAGTGTGGGAGACTGTCTGGGAATCCGTGGTGCGGTTGACTTTTTATTATGTCGTTTAGATTTTGTTTCACAATCGATTAAAAAGGACTTTGGATTAAAGCATTTAATGTTAATGGCCATTCTAAGCTGAATGTGCCTGCTCTCGTTAGATCGCAGAAGTTACACAGCTTAACGCCTCCCTAGTACCAGTGTGGGAGACTGTCTGGGAATCCGTGGTGTGGTTGACTTTTTATTATGTCGTTTAGATTTTGTTTCACAATAGATTAAATAGGACTATGGATTAAATCATTTAACGTCAATGGCCATTCTAAGCTGAATGTGCTTGCTCTCGTCAGATCGCAGAAGTTACCCAGCTTAAGGCCTCGCTAGTACCAGTGTGGGAGACTGTCTCGGAATCGGTTGTGCGGTTGAATTTTTATTATGTCGTTTAGATTTTGTTTCACAATCGATTAAAAAGGACTATGGATTAAAGCATTTAATGTCAATGGCCATTCTAAGCTGAATGTCCCTGCTCTCGTCAGATCGCAGAAGTTACACAGCTTAAGGCCTCACTAGTACCAGTGTGGGAGACTGTCTGGGAATCCGTGGTGCTGTTGACTTTTTATTATGTCGTTTAGATTTTGTTTCACAATCGATTAAAAAGGACTATGGATTAAAGCATTTAACGTCAATGGCCATTCTAAGCTGAATGTGCCTGCTCTCGTCAGAACGCAGAAGTTACATAGCTTAAGTCCTCGCTAGTACCAGTGTGGGAGACTGTCTGGGAATCCGTGGTGCGGTTGACTTTTTATTATGTTGTTTAGATTTTGTTTCACAATAGATTAAATAGGACTATGGATTAAGGCTTTTAAGGTCAATGGCCATTCTAAGCTGAATGTGCCTGCTCTCGTCAGATCGCAGAAGTTACACAGCTTAAGGCCTCGCTAGTACCAGTGTGGGAGACTGTCTGGGAATCTGTGGTGCGGTTGACTTTTTATTATGTCGTTTAGATTTTGTTTCACAATCGATTAAAAAGGACTATGGATTAAAGCATTTAAAGTCAATGGCCATTCTAAGCTGAATGTGCCTGCTCTCGTTAGATCGCAGAAGTTACACAGCTTAACGCCTCGCTAGTACCAGTGTGGGAGACTGTCTGGGAATCCGTGGTGCGGTTGACTATTTATTATGTCGTTTAGATTTTGTTTCACAATCGATTAAAAAGGACTATGGATTAAAGCCTTTAATGTCAATGGCCATTCTAAGCTGAATTTCCCTGCTCTCGTCCGATCGCAGAAGTTACACAGCTTAAGGCCTCGCTGGTACCAGTGTGGGAGACTGTCTGGGAATGCGTGGTGCGGTTGACTTTTTATTATGTTGTTTAGATTTTGTTTCACAATAGATTAAATAGGACTATGGATTAAGGCTTTTAATGTCAATGGCCATTCTAAGCTGAATGTGCCTGCTCTCGTCAGATCGCAGAAGTTACACAGCTTCAGGCCTCGCTAGTACCAGTGTGGGAGACTGTCTGGGAATCCGTGGTCCGGTTGACTTTTTATTATGTCGTTTAGATTTTGTTTCACAATCGATTAAAAAGGACTATGGATTAAAGCATTTAATGTCAATGGCCATTCTAAGCTGAATGTGCCTGCTCTCGTTAGATCGCAGAAGTTACACAGCTTAACGCCTCGCTAGTACCAGTGTGGGTGACTGTCTGGGAATCCGTGGTGCGGTTGCCTTTTTATTATGTCGTTTAGATTTTGTTTCACAATAGATTAAATAGGACTATGGATTAAATCATTTAACGTCAATCGCCATTCTAAGCTGAATGTGCCTGCTCTCGTCAGATCGCAGAAGTTACACAGCTTAAGGCCTCGCTAGTACCAGTGTGGGAGACTGTCTGGGAATCAGTGGAGCGGTTGAATTTTGATTATGTCGTTTAGATTTTGTTTCACAATCGATTAAAAAGGACTATGGATTAAAGCATTTAATGTCAATGGCCATTCTAAGCTGAATGTCCCTCCTCTCGTCAGATCGCAGAAGTTACACAGCTTAAGGCCTCGCTAGTACCAGTGTGGGAGACTGTCTGGGAATTCGTGGTGCGGTTGACTTTTTATTATGTAGTTTAGATTTTGTTTCACAATCGATTAAAAAGGACTATGGATTAAAGCATTTAATGTCAATGGCCATTCTAAGCTGAATGTGCCTGCTCTCGTCAGATCGCAGAAGTTACACAGATTAAGGCCTCGCTAGTACCAGTGTGGGAGACTGTCTGGGAATCCGTGGTGTGGTTGACTTTTTATTATGTCGTTTAGATTTTGTTTCACAATAGATTAAATAGGACTATGGATTAAAGCATTTAACGTCAATGGCCATTCTAAGCTGAATGTGCCAGCTCTCGTCAGAACGCAGAAGTTACACAGCTTAAGGCCTCGCTAGTACCAGTGTGGGAGACTGTCTGGGAATCCGTGGTGCGGTTGAATTTTTATTATGTCGTTTAGATTTTGTTTCACAATCGATTAAAAAGGACTATGGATTAAAGCATTTAATGTCAATGGCCATTCTAAGCTGAATGTCCCTGCTCTCGTCAGATCGCAGAAGTTACACAGCTTAAGGCCTCGCTAGTACCAGTGTGGGAGACTGTCTGGGAATCCGTGGTGCGGTTGACTTTTTATTATGTCGTTTAGATTTTGTTTCACAATAGATTAAATAGGACTATGGATTAAAGCATTTAACGTCAATGGCCATTCTAAGCTGAATGTGCCTGCTCTCGTCAGAACGCAGAAGTTACACAGCTTAACGCCTCGCTAGTCCCAGTGTGGGAGACTGTCTGGGAATCCGTGGTGCGGTTGACTTTTTATTATGTCGTTTAGATTTTGTTTCACAATCGATTAAAAAGGACTATGGATTAAAGCATTTAATGTCAATGGCCGTTCTAAGCTGAATGTGCCTGCTCTCGTCAGATCGCAGAAGTTACACAGCTTAAGGCCTCGCTAGTACCAGTGTGGGAGACTGTCTGGGAATCCGTGGTGCGGTTGACTTTTTATTATGTTGTTTAGATTTTGTTTCACAATAGATTAAATAGGACTATGGATTAAGGCTTTTAATGTCAATGGCCATTCTAAGCTGAATGTGCCTGCTCTCGTCAGAACGCAGAAGTTGCACAGCTTAAGGCCTCGCTAGTACCAGTGTGGGAGACTGTCTGGGAATCCGTGGTGCGGTTGACTTTTTATTATGTCGTTTAGATTTTGTTTCACAATCGATTAAAAAGGACTATGGATTAAAGCATTTAATGTCAATGGCCATTCTAAGGTGAATGTGCCTGCCCTCGTTAGATCGCAGAAGTTACACAGCTTAACGCCTCGCTAGTAAAAGTGTGGGAGACTGTCTGGGAATCCGTGGTGCGGTTGACTTTTTATTATGTCATTTAGATTTTGTTTCACAATAGATTAAATAGGACTATGGATTAAATCATTTAACGTCAATGGCCATTCTAAGCTGAATGTGCCTGCTCTCGTCAGAACGCAGAAGTTACACAGCTTAACGCCTCCTTAGTAACAGTGTGGGAGACTGTCTGGGAATCCGTGGTACGGTTGACTTTTTATTATGTCGTTTAGATTTTGTTTCACAATAGATTAAATAGGACTATGGATTAAATCATTTAACGTCAATGGCCATTCTAAGCTGAATGTGCCTGCTCTCGTCAGATCGCAGAAGTTACCCAGCTTAACGCCTCGCTAGTGCCAGTGTGGGAGACTGTCTGGGAATCCGTGGTGCGGTTAACTTTTTATTATGTCGTTTAGATTTTGTTTCACAATAGATTAAATAGGACTATGGATTAAAGCATTTAACGTCAATGGCCATTCTAAGCTGAATGTGCCTGCTCTCGTCCGAACGCAGAAGTTACACAGCTTAAGGCCTCGCTAGTACCAGTGTGGGAGACTGTCTGGGAATCTGTGGTGAGGTTGACTTTTTATTATGTCGTTTAGATTTTGTTTCACAATAGATTAAATAGGACTATGGATTAAATCATTTAACGTCAATGGCCATTCTAAGCTGAATGTGCCTGCTCTCGTCAGATCGCAGAAGTTACACAGCTTAAGGCCTCGCTGGTACCCGCGTGGGAGACTGTCTGGGAATGCGTGGTGCGGTTGACTTTTTATTATGTTGTTTAGATTTTGTTTCACAATAGATTAAATAGGACTATGGATTAAGGCTTTTAATGTCAATGGCCATTCTAAGCTGAATGTGCCTGCTCTCGTCAGATCGCAGAAGTTACACAGCTTAAGGCCTCGCTAGTACCAGTGTGGGAGACTGTCTGGGAATCCGTGGTGCGGTTGACTTTTTATTATGTCGTTTAGATTTTGTTTCACAATAGATTAAATAGGACTATGGATTAAATCATTTAATGTCAATGGCCATTCTAAGCTGAATGTGCCTGCTCTCGTCAGATCGCAGAAGTTACCCAGCTTAAGGCCTCGCTAGTACCAGTGTGGGAGACTGTCTCGGAATCCGTTGTGCGGTTTAATTTTTATTATGTCGTTTAGATTTTGTTTCACAATCGATTAAAAAGGACTATGGATTAAAGCATTTAATGTCAATGGCCATTCTAAGCTGAATGTCCCTGCTCTCGTCAGATCGCAGAAGTTACACAGCTTAAGGCCTCGCTAGTACCAGTGTAGGAGACTGTCTGGGAATCCGTGGTGCTATTGACTTTTTATTATGTCGTTTAGATTTTGTTTCACAATCGATTAAAAAGGACTATGGATTAAAGCATTTAACGTCAATGGCCATTCTAAGCTGAATGTGCCTGCTCTCGTCAGAACGCAGAAATTACATAGCTTAAGTCCTCGCTAGTACCAGTGTGGGAGACTGTCTGGGAATCCGTGGTGCGGTTGACTTTTTATTATGTTTAGATTTTGTTTCACAATAGATTAAATAGGACTATGGATTAAAGCTTTTAATGTCAATGGCCATTCTAAGCTGAATGTGCCTGCTCTCGTCAGATCGCAGAAGTTACACAGCTTAAGGCCTCGCTAGTACCAGTGTGGGAGACTGTCTGGGAATTTGTGGTGTGGTTGACTTTTTATTATGTCGTTTAGATTTTGTTTCACAATCGATTAAAAAGGACTATGGGTTAAAGCATTTAAAGTCAATGGCCATTCTAAGCTGAATGTGCCTGCTCTCGTTAGAGCGCAGAAGTTACACAGCTTAACGCCTCGCTAGTACCAGTGTGGTAGACTGTCTGGGAATCCGTGGTGCGGTTGACTTTTTATTATGTCGTTTAGATTTTGTTTCACAATAGATTAAATATGACTATGGATTAAAACATTTAACGTCAATGGCCATTCTAAGCTGAATGTGCCTGCTCTCGTCCGAACGCAGAAGTTACACAGCTTAAGGCCTCGCTAGTACCAGTGTGGGAGACTGTCTGGGAATCTGTGGTGCGGTTGAGTTTTTATTATGTCGTTTAGATTTTGTTTCACAATCGATTAAAAAGGACTATGGATTAAAGCCTTTACTGTCAATGGCCATTCTAAGCTGAATGTCCCTGCTCTCGTCAGATCGCAGAAGTTACACAGCTTAAGGCCTCGCTAGTACCAGTGTGGGAGACTGTCTGGGAATCCATGGTGCGGTTGACTTTTTATTATGTCGTTTAGATTTTGTTTCACAATCGATTAAAAAGGACTATGGATTAAAGCATTTAATGACAATGGCCATTCTAAGCTGAATGTGCCTGCTCTCATCAGATCGCAGAAGTTACACAGCTTAAGACCTCGCTAGTACCAGTGTGGGAGACTGTCTGGGAATCCGTGGTGCGGTTGACTTTTTATTATGTCGTTTAGATTTTGTTTCACAATAGATTAAATAGGACTATGGATTAAAGCATTTAACGTCAATGGCCATTCTAAGCTGAATGTGCCAGCTCTCGTCAGAACGCAGACGTTACACAGCTTAAGGCCTCGCTAGTACCAGTGTGGGAGACTGTCTGGGAATCCGTGGTGCGGTTGAATTTTTATTATGTCGTTTAGATTTTGTTTCACAATCGATTAAAAAGGACTATGGATTAAAGCATTTAATGTCAATGGCCATTCTAAGCTGAATGTGCCTGCTCTCGTCAGATCGCAGAAGTTACACAGCTTAAGGCCTCGCTAGTACCAGTGTGGGAGACTGTCTGGGAATCCGTGGTGCGGTTGACTTTTTATTATGTCGTTTAGATTTTGTTTCACAATCGATTAAATAGGACTATGGATTAAAGCATTTAACGTCAATGGCCATTCTAAGCTGAATGTCCCTGCTCTCGTCAGAACGCAGAAGTTACACAGCTTAAGGCCTCGCTAGTACCAGTGTGGGAGACTGTCTGGAAATCCGTGGTGCAGTTGACTTTTTATTATGTCGTTTAGATTTTGTTTCACAATCGATTAAAAAGGACTATGGATTAAAGCATTTAATGTCAATGGCCATTCTAAGCTGAATGTGCCTGCCCTCGTTAGATCGCAGAAGTTACACAGCTTAACGCCTCGCTAGTACCAGTGTGGGAGACTGTCTGGGAATCTGTGGTGCGGTTGACTTTTTATTATGTCGTTTAGATTTTGTTTCACAATAGATTAAATAGGACTATGGATTAAAGCATTTAACGTTAATGGCCATTCTAAGCTGAATGTGCGTGCTCTCGTCAGATCGCAGAAGTTACACAGCTTAAGGCCTCGCTAGTACCAGTGTGGGAGACTGTCTGGGAATCCGTGGTGCGGTTGACTTTTTATTATGTCGTTTAGATTTTGTTTCACAATAGATTAAATAGGACTATGGATTAAAGCCTTTAACGTCAATGGCCATTCTAAGCTGAATGTGCCTGCTCTCGTCAGAACGCAGAAGTTACACAGCTTAAGGCCTCGCTAGTACCAGTGTGGGAGACTGTCTGGGAATCCGTGGTGCGGTTGACTTTTTATTATGTCGTTTAGATTTTGTTTCACAATCGATTAAAAAGGACTATGGATTAAAGCATTTAATGTCAATGGCCATTCTAAGCTGAATGTGCCTGCTCTCGTCAGATCGCAGAAGTTACATAGCTTAAGGCCTCGCTAGTATCAGTGTGGGAGACTGTCTGGGAATCCGTAGTGCGGTTGACTTTTCATTATGTTGTTTAGATTTTGTTTCACAATAGATTAAATAGGACTATGGATTAAGGCTTTTAATGTCAATGGCCATTCTAAGCTGAATGTGCCTGCCCTCGTTAGATCGCAGAAGTTACACAGCTTAACGCCTCGCTAGTACCAGTGTGGGAGACTGTCTGGGAATCTGTGGTGCGGTTGACTTTTTATTATGTCGTTTAGATTTTGTTTCACAATAGATTAAATAGGACTATGGATTAAAGCATTTAACGTTAATGGCCATTCTAAGCTGAATGTGCGTGCTCTCGTCAGATCGCAGAAGTTACACAGCTTAAGGCCTCGCTAGTACCAGTGTGGGAGACTGTCTGGGAATCCGTGGTGCGATTGACTTTTTATTATGTCGTTTAGATTTTGTTTCACAATCGATTAAAAAGGACTATGGATTAAAGCATTTAACGTCAATTGCCATTCTAAGCTGAATGTGCCTGCCCTCGTTAGATCGCAGAAGTTACACAGCTTAACGCCTCGCTAGTACCAGTGTGGGAGACTGTCTGGGAATCCGTGGTGCGGTTGACTTTTTATTATCTCGTTTAGATTTTGTTTCACAATAGATTAAATAGGACTATGGATTAAAGCATTTAACGTCAATGGCCATTCTAAGCTGAATGTGCCTGCTCTCGTCAGATCGCAGAAGTTACACAGCTTAAGGCCTCGCTAGTACCAGTGTGGGAGACTGTCTGGGAATCCGTGGTGCGGTTGCCTTTTTATTATGTCGTTTAGATTTTGTTTCACAATCGATTAAAAAGGACTATGGATTAAAGAATTTAATATCAATGGCCATTCTAAGCTGAATGTCCCTGCTCTCGTCAGATCGCAGAAGTTACACAGCTTAACGCCTTGCTAGTACCAGTTTGGGAGACTGTCTGGGAATCCGTGGTGCGGTTGAATTTTTATTATGTCGTTTAGATTTTGTTTCACAATCGATTAAAAAGGACTATGGATTAAAGCATTTAATGTCAATGGCCATTCTAAGCTGAATGTCCCTGCTCTCGTCAGATCGCAGAAGTTACACAGCTTAAGGCCTCGCTAGTACCAGTGTGGGAGACTGTCTGGGAATCCGTGGTGCGGTTGACTTTTTATTATGTCGTTTAGATTTTGTTTCACAATCGATTAAAAAGGACTATGGATTAAAGCATTTAATGTCAATGGCCATTCTAAGCTGAATGTGCCTGCTCTCGTCAGATCGCAGAAGTTACACAGCTTAAGGCCTCGCTAGTACCAGTGTGGGAGACTGTCTTGGAATCCGTGGTGCGGTTGACTTTTTATTATGTTGTTTAGATTTTGTTTCACAATAGATTAAATAGGACTATGGATTAAGGCTTTTAATGTCAATGGCCATTCTAAGCTGAATGTGCCTGCTCTCGTCAGATCGCAGAAGTTACACAGCTTAAGGCCTCGCTAGTACCAGTGTGGGAGACTGTCTGGGAATCCGTGGTGCAGTTGACTTTTTATTATGTCGTTTAGATTTTGTTTCACAATCGATTAAAAAGGACTATGGATTAAAGCATTTAAAGTCAATGCTCATTCTAAGCTGAATGTGCCTGCTCTCGTTAGATCGCAGAAGTTACACAGCTTAACGCCTCGCTAGTACCAGTGTGGGAGACTGTCTGGGAATCCGTGATGCGGTTGACTTTTTATTATGTTGTTTAGATTTTGTTTCACAATAGATTAAAAAGGACTATGGATTAAAGCATTTAATGTCAATGGCCATTCTAAGCTGAATGTCCCTGCTCTCGTCAGATCGCAGAAGTTACACAGCTTAAGGCCTCGCTAGTACCAGTGTGGGAGACTGTCTGGGAATCCGTGGTGCTATTGACTTTTTATTATGTCGTTTAGATTTTGTTTCACAATCGATTAAAAAGGACTATTGATTAAAGCATTTAATGTCAATGGTCATTCTAAGCTGAATGTGCCTGCTCTCGTCAGATCGCAGAAATTACACAGTTTTAAGGCCTCGCTAGTACCAGTGTGGGAGACTGTCTGGGAATCCGTGGTGCGGTTGACTTTTTATTATGTCGTTTAGATTTTGTTTCACAATCGATTAAAAAGGACTATGGATTAAAGCATTTAACGTCAATGGCCATTCTAAGCTGAATGTGCCTGCTCTCGTCAGAACGCAGAAGTTACATAGCTTAAGTCCTCGCTAGTACCAGTGTGGGAGACTGTCTGGGAATCCGTGGTGCGGTTGACTTTTTATTATGTTTAGATTTTGTTTCACAATAGATTAAATAGGACTATGGATTAAAGCTTTTAATGTCAATGGCCATTCTAAGCTGAATGTGCCTGCTCTCGTCAGATCGCAGAAGTTACACAGCTTAAGGCCTCGCTAGTACCAGTGTGGGAGACTGTCTGGGAATCCGTGGTGTGGTTGACTTTTTATTATGTCGTTTAGATTTTGTTTCACAATCGATTAAAAAGGACTATGGGTTAAAGCATTTAAAGTCAATGGCCATTCTAAGCTGAATGTGCCTGCTCTCGTTAGAGCGCAGAAGTTACACAGCTTAACGCCTCGCTAGTACCAGTGTGGTAGACTGTCTGGGAATCCGTGGTGCGGTTGACTTTTTATTATGTCGTTTAGATTTTGTTTCACAATAGATTAAATATGACTATGGATTAAAGCATTTAACGTCAATGGCCATTCTAAGCTGAATGTGCCTGCTCTCGTCCGAACGCAGAAGTTACACAGCTTAAGGCCTCGCTAGTACCAGTCTGGGAATCTGTGGTGCGGTTGAGTTTTTATTATGTCGTTTAGATTTTGTTTCACAATCGATTAAAAAGGACTATGGATTAAAGCCTTTAATGTCAATGGCCATTCTAAGCTGAATGTCCCTGCTCTCGTCAGATCGCAGAAGTTACACAGCTTAAGGCCTCGCTGGTACCAGTGTGGGAGACTGTCTGGGAATGCGTGGTGCGGTTGACTTTTTATTATGTTGTTTAGATTTTGTTTCACAATAGATTAAATAGGACTATGGATTAAGGCTTTTAATGTCAATGGCCATTCTAAGCTGAATGTGCCTGCTTTCGTCAGATCGCAGAAGTTACACAGCTTAAGGCCTCGCTAGTACCAGTGTGGGAGACTGTCTGGGAATCCGTGGTGCGGTTGACTTTTTATTATGTCGGTTAGATTTTGTTTCACAATCGATTAAAAAGGACTATGGATTAAAGCATTTAATGTCAATGGCCATTCTAAGCTGAATGTGCCTGCTCTTGTTAGATCGCAGAAGTTACACATAGCTTAACGCCTCGCTAGTACCAGTGTGGGTGACTGTCTGGGAATCCGTGGTGCGGTTGACTTTTTATTATGTCGTTTAGATTTTGTTTCACAATAGATTAAATAGGACTATGGATTAAAGCATTTAACGTCAATGGCCATTCTAAGCTGAATGTGCCTGCTCTCGTCCGAACGCAGAAGTTACACAGCTTAAGGCCTCGCTAGTACCAGTCTGGGAATCTGTGGTGCGGTTGAGTTTTTATTATGTCGTTTAGATTTTGTTTCACAATCGATTAAAAAGGACTATGGATTAAAGCCTTTAATGTCAATGGCCATTCTAAGCTGAATGTCCCTGCTCTCGTCAGATCGCAGAAGTTACACAGCTTAAGGCCTCGCTGGTACCAGTGTGGGAGACTGTCTGGGAATGCGTGGTGCGGTTGACGTTTTATTATGTTGTTTAGATTTTGTTTCACAATAGATTAAATAGGACTATGGATTAAGGCTTTTAATGTCAATGGCCATTCTAAGCTGAATGTGCCTGCTCTCGTCAGATCGCAGAAGTTACACAGCTTAAGGCCTCGCTAGTACCAGTGTGGGAGACTGTCTGGGAATCCGTGGTGCGGTTGACTTTTTATTATGTCGGTTAGATTTTGTTTCACAATCGATTAAAAAGGACTATGGATTAAAGCATTTAATGTCAATGGCCATTCTAAGCTGAATGTGCCTGCTCTTGTTAGATCGCAGAAGTTACACATAGCTTAACGCCTCGCTAGTACCAGTGTGGGTGACTGTCTGGGAATCCGTGGTGCGGTTGACTTTTTATTATGTCGTTTAGATTTTGTTTCACAATAGATTAAATAGGACTATGGATTAAAGCATTTAACGTCAATGGCCATTCTAAGCTGAATGTGCCTGCTCTCGTCAGATCGCAGAAGTTACACAGCTTAAGGCCTCGCTAGTACCAGTGTGGGAGACTGTCTGGGAATCCGTGGTGCGGTTGACTTTTAATTATGTCGTTTAGATTTTGTTTCACAATCGATTAAAAAGAACTATGGATTAAAGCATTTAATGTCAATGGCCATTCTAAGCTGAATGTGCCTGCTCTCGTCAGATCGCAGAAGTTACACAGCTTAAGGCCTCGCTAGTACCAGTGTGGGAGACTGTCTGGGAATCCGTGGTGCGGTTGACTTTTTATTATGTCGTTTAGATTTTGTTTCACAATAGATTAAATAGGACTATGGATTAAAGCATTTAACGTCAATGGCCATTCTAAGCTGAATGTGCCAGCTCTCGTCAGAACGCAGAAGTTACACAGCTTAAGGCCTCGCTAGTACCAGTGTGGGAGACTGTCTGGGAATCCGTGGTGCGGTTGTATTTTTATTATGTCGTTTAGATTTTGTTTCACAATCGATTAAAAAGGACTATGGATTAAAGCATTTAATGTCAATGGCCATTCTAAGCTGAATGTCCCTGCTCTCGTCAGATCGCAGAAGTTACACAGCTTAAGTCCTCGCTAGTACCAGTGTGGGAGACTGTGTGGAAATCCGTGGTGCAGTTGACTTTTTATTATGTCGTTTAGATTTTGTTTCACAATCGATTAAAAAGGACTATGGATTAAAGCATTTAATGTCAATGGCCATTCTAAGCTGAATGTGCCTGCTCTCGTCAGATCGCAGAAGTTACACAGCTTAAGGCCTCGCTAGTACCAGTGTGGGAGACTGTCTGGGAATCCGTGGTGCGGTTGACTTTTTATTATGTCGTTTAGATTTTGTTTCACAATCGATTAAATAGGACTATGGATTAAAGCATTTAACGTCAATGGCCATTCTAAGCTGAATGTCCCTGCTCTCGTCAGAACGCAGAAGTTACACAGCTTAAGGCCTCGCTAGTACCAGTGTGGGAGACTGTCTGGAAATCCGTGGTGCAGTTGACTTTTTATTATGTCGTTTAGATTTTGTTTCACAATCGATTAAAAAGGACTATGGATTAAAGCATTTAATGTCAATGGCCATTCTAAGCTGAATGTGCCTGCCCTCGTTAGATCGCAGAAGTTACACAGCTTAACGCCTCTCTAGTACCAGTGTGGGAGACTGTTTGGGAATCTGTGGTGCGGTTGACTTTTTATTATGTCGTTTAGATTTTGTTTCACAATAGATTAAATAGGACTATGGATTAAAGCATTTAAAGTTAATGGCCATTCTAAGCTGAATGTGCGTGCTCTCGTCAGATCGCAGAAGTTACACAGCTTAAGGCCTCGCTAGTACCAGTGTGGGAGACTGTCTGGGAATCCGTGGTGCGGTTGACTTTTTATTATGTCGTTTAGATTTTGTTTCACAATAGATTAAATAGGACTATGGATTAAAGCCTTTAACGTCAATGGCCATTCTAAGCTGAATGTGCCTGCTCTCGTCAGAACGCAGAAGTTACACAGCTTAAGGCCTCGCTAGTACCAGTGTGGGAGACTGTCTGGGAATCCGTGGTGCGGTTGACTTTTTATTATGTCGTCTAGATTTTGTTTCACAATCGATTAAAAAGGACTATGGATTAAAGCATTTAATGTCAATGGCCATTCTAAGCTGAATGTGCCTGCTCTCGTCAGATCGCAGAAGTTACATAGCTTAAGGCCTCGCTAGTATCAGTGTGGGAGACTGTCTGGGAATCCGTAGTGCGGTTGACTTTTCATTATGTTGTTTAGATTTTGTTTCACAATAGATTAAATAGGACTATGGATTAAGGCTTTTAATGTCAATGGCCATTCTAAGCTGAATGTACCTGCTCTCGTCAGATCGCAGAAGTTACACAGCTTAAGGCCTCGCTAGTACCAGTGTGGGAGACTGTCTGGGAATCCGTGGTGCGGTTGACTTTTTATTATGTCGTTTAGATTTTGTTTCACAATCGATTAAAAAGGACTATGGATTAAAGCATTTAACGTCAATTGCCATTCTAAGCTGAATGTGCCTGCCCTCGTTAGATCGCAGAAGTTACACAGCTTAACGCCTCGCTAGTACCAGTGTGGGAGACTGTCTGGGAATCCGTGGTGCGGTTGACTTTTTATTATCTCGTTTAGATTTTGTTTCACAATAGATTAAATAGGACTATGGATTAAAGCATTTAACGTCAATGGCCATTCTAAGCTGAATGTCCCTGCTCTCGTCAGATCGCAGAAGTTACACAGCTTAACGCCTCGCTAGTACCAGTGTGGGAGACTGTCTGGGAATCCGTGGTGCGGTTGAATTTTTATTATGTCGTTTAGATTTTGTTTCACAATCGATTAAAAAGGACTATGGATTAAAGCATTTAATGTCAATGGCCATTCTAAGCTGAATGTCCCTGCTCTCGTCAGATCGCAGAAGTTACACAGCTTAAGGCCTCGCTAGTACCAGTGTGGGAGACTGTCTGGGAATCCGTGGTGCGGTTGACTTTTTATTATGTCGTTTAGATTTTGTTTCACAATCGATTAAAAAGGACTATGGATTAAAGCATTTAATGTCAATGGCTATTCTAAGCTGAATGTGCCTGCTCTCGTCAGATCGCAGAAGTTACACAGCTTAAGGCCTCGCTAGTACCAGTGTGGGAGACTGTCTGGGAATCCGTGGTGCGGTTGACTTTTTATTATGTTGTTTAGATTTTGTTTCACAATAGATTAAATAGGACTATGGATTAAGGTTTTTAATGTCAATGGCCATTCTAAGCTGAATGTGCCTGCTCTCGTCAGATCGCAGAAGTTACACAGCTTAAGGCCTCGCTAGTACCAGTGTGGGAGACTGTCTGGGAATCCGTGGTGCGGTTGACTTTTTATTATGTCGTTTAGATTTTGTTTCACAATCGATTAAAAAGGACTATGGATTAAAGCATTTAAAGTCAATGCTCATTCTAAGCTGAATGTGCCTGCTCTCGTTAGATCGCAGAAGTTACACAGCTTAACGCCTCGCTAGTACCAGTGTGGGAGACTGTCTGGGAATCCGTGGTGCGGTTGACTTTTTATTATGTTGTTTAGATTTTGTTTCACAATAGATTAAAAAGGACTATGGATTAAAGCATTTAATGTCAATGGCCATTCTAAGCTGAATGTCCCTGCTCTCGTCAGATCGCAGAAGTTACACAGCTTAAGGCCTCGCTAGTACCAGTGTGGGAGACTGTCTGGGAATCCGTGGTGCTATTGACTTTTTATTATGTCGTTTAGATTTTGTTTCACAATCGATTAAAAAGGACTATTGATTAAAGCATTTAATGTCAATGGCCATTCTAAGCTGAATGTGCCTGCTCTCGTCAGATCGCAGAAATTACACAGTTTAAGGCCTCGCTAGTACCAGTGTGGGAGACTGTCTGGGAATCCGTGGTGCGGTTGACTTTTTATTATGTCGTTTAGATTTTGTTTCACAATCGATTAAAAAGGACTATGGATTAAAGCATTTAACGTCAATGGCCATTCTAAGCTGAATGTGCCTGCTCTCGTCAGAACGCAGAAGTTACATAGCTTAAGTCCTCGCTAGTACCAGTGTGGGAGACTGTCTGGGAATCCGTGGTGCGGTTGACTTTTTATTATGTTTAGATTTTGTTTCACAATAGATTAAATAGGACTATGGATTAAAGCTTTTAATGTCAATGGCCATTCTAAGCTGAATGTGCCTGCTCTCGTCAGATCGCAGAAGTTACACAGCTTAAGGCCTCGCTAGTACCAGTGTGGGAGACTGTCTGGGAATCCGTGGTGTGGTTGACTTTTTATTATGTCGTTTAGATTTTGTTTCACAATCGATTAAAAAGGACTATGGGTTAAAGCATTTAAAGTCAATGGCCATTCTAAGCTGAATGTGCCTGCTCTCGTTAGAGCGCAGAAGTTACACAGCTTAACGCCTCGCTAGTACCAGTGTGGTAGACTGTCTGGGAATCCGTGGTGCGGTTGACTTTTTATTATGTCGTTTAGATTTTGTTTCACAATAGATTAAATAGGACTATGGATTAAATCATTTAACGTCAATGGCCATTCTAAGCTGAATGTGCCTGTTCTCGTCAGATCGCAGAAGTTACACAGCTTAAGGCCTCGCTGGTACCCGTGTGGGAGACTGTCTGGGAATGCGTGGTGCGGTTGACTTTTTATTATGTTGTTTAGATTTTGTTTCACAATAGATTAAATAGGACTATGGATTAAGGCTTTTAATGTCAATGGCCATTCTAAGCTGAATGTGCCTGCTCTCGTCAGATCGCAGAAGTTACACAGCTTAAGGCCTCGCTAGTACCAGTGTGGGAGACTGTCTGGGAATCCGTGGTGCGGTTGACTTTTTATTATGTCGTTTAGATTTTGTTTCACAATAGATTAAATAGGACTATGGATTAAATCTTTTAACGTCAATGGCCATTCTAAGCTGAATGTGCCTGCTCTCGTCAGATCGCAGAAGTTACCCAGCTTAAGGCCTCGCTAGTACCAGTGTGGGAGACTGTCTCGGAATCCGTTGTGCGGTTGAATTTTTATTATGTCGTTTAGATTTTGTTTCACAATCGATTAAAAAGAACTATGGATTAAAGCATTTAATGTCAATGGCCATTCTAAGCTGAATGTGCCTGCTCTCGTCAGATCGCAGACGTTACACAGCTTAAGGCCTCGCTAGTACCAGTGTGGGAGACTGTCTGGGAATCCGTGGTGCGGTTGACTTTTTATTATGTCGTTTAGATTTTGTTTCACAATCGATTAAAAAGGACTATGGATTAAAGCATTTAATGTCAATGGCCATTCTAAGCTGAATGTGCCTGCTCTCGTCAGATCGCAGAAGTTACACAGCTTAAGGCCTCGCTAGTACCAGTGTGGGAGACTGTCTGGGAATCCGTGGTGCGGTTGACTTTTTATTATGTCGTTTAAATTTTGTTTCACAATAGATTAAATAGGACTATGGATTAAAGCATTTAACGTCAATGGCCATTCTAAGCTGAATGTGCCAGCTCTCGTCAGAACGCAGAAGTTACACAGCTTAAGGCCTCGCTAGTACCAGTGTGGGAGACTGTCTGGGAATCCGTGGTGCGGTTGAATTTTTATTATGTCGTTTAGATTTTGTTTCACAATCGATTAAAAAGGACTATGGATTAAAACATTTAATGTCAATGGCCATTCTAAGCTGAATGTCCCTGCTCTCGTCAGATCGCAGAAGTTACACAGCTTAAGGCCTCGCTAGTACCAGTGTGGGAGACTGTCTGGAAATCCGTGGTGCAGTTGACTTTTTATTATGTCGTTTAGATTTTGTTTCACAATCGATTAAAAAGGACTATGGATTAAAGCATTTAATGTCAATGGCCATTCTAAGCTGAATGTGCCTGCTCTCGTCAGATCGCAGAAGTTACACAGCTTAAGGCCTCGCTAGTACCAGTGTGGGAGACTGTCTGGGAATCCGTGGTGCGGTTGACTTTTTATTATGTCGTTTAGATTTTGTTTCACAAAAGATTAAATAGGACTATGGATTAAAGCATTTAACGTCAATGGCCATTCTAAGCTGAATGTGCCAGCTCTCGTCAGAACGCAGAAGTTACACAGCTTAAGGCCTCGCTAGCACCAGTGTGGGAGACTGTCTGGGAATCCGTGGTGCGGTTGAATTTTTATTATGTCGTTTAGATTTTGTTTCACAATCGATTAAAAAGGACTATGGATTAAAGCATTTAATGTCAATGGCCATTCTAAGCTGAATGTCCCTGCTCTCGTCAGATCGCAGAAGTTACACAGCTTAAGGCCTCGCTAGTACCGGTGTGGGAGACTGTCTGGAAATCCGTGGTGCAGTTAACTTTTTATTATGTCGTTTAGATTTTGTTTCACAATCGATTAAAAAGGACTATGGATTAAAGCATTTAATGTCAATTGCCATTCTAAGCTGAATGTGCCTGCCCTCGTTAGATCGCAGAAGTTACACAGCTTAACGCCTCGCTAGTACCAGTGTGGGAGCATGTCTGGGAATCTGTGGTGCGGTTGACTTTTTATTATGTCGTTTAGATTTTGTTTCACAATAGATTAAATAGGACTATGGATTAAAGCATTTAACGTTAATGGCCATTCTAAGCTGAATGTGCGTGCTCTCGTCAGATCGCAGAAGTTACACAGCTTAAGGCCTCGCTAGTATCAGTGTGGGAGACTGTCTGGGAATCCGTAGTGCGGTTGACTTTTTATTATGTTGTTTAGATTTTGTTTCACAATAGATTAAATAGGACTATGGATTAAGGCTTTTAATGTCAATGGCCATTCTAAGCTGAATGTACCTGCTCTCGTCAGATCGCAGAAGTTACACAGCTTAAGGCCTCGCTAGTACCAGTGTGGGAGACTGTCTGGGAATCCGTGGTGCGGTTGACTTTTTATTATGTCGTTTAGATTTTGTTTCACAATCGATTAAAAAGGACTATGGATTAAAGCATTTAGCGTCAATTGCCATTCTAAGCTGAATGTGCCTGCCCTCGTTAGATCGCAGAAGTTACACAGCTTAACGCCTCGCTAGTACCAGTGTGGGAGACTGTCTGGGAATCCGTGGTGCGGTTGACTTTTTATTATCTCGTTTAGATTTTGTTTCACAATAGATTAAATAGGACTATGGATTAAAGCATTTAACGTCAATGGCCATTCTAAGCAGAATGTGCCTGCTCTAGTCAGAACGCAGAAGTTACACAGCTTAAGGCCTCGCTAGTACCAGTGTGGGAGACTGTCTGGGAATCCGTGGTGCGGTTGAATTTTTATTATGTCGTTTAGATTTTGTTTCACAATCGATTAAAAAGGACTATGGATTAAAGAATTTAATGGCAATGGCCATTCTAAGCTGAATGTCCCTGCTCTCGTCAGATCGCAGAAGTTACACAGCTTAACGCCTCGTTAGTACCAGTGTGGGAGACTGTCTGGGAATCCGTGGTGCGGTTGAATTTTTATTATGTCGTTTAGATTTTGTTTCACAATCGATTAAAAAGGACTATGGATTAAAGCATTTAATGTCAATGGCCATTCTAAGCTGAATGTCCCTGCTCTCGTCAGATCACAGAAGTTACACAGCTTAAGGCCTCGCTAGTACCAGTGTGGGAGACTGTCTGGGAATCCGTGGTGCGGTTGACTTTTTATTATGTCGTTTAGATTTTGTTTCACAATCGATTAAAAAGGACTATGGATTAAAGCATTTAATGTCAATGGCCATTCTAAGCTGAATGTGCCTGCTCTCGTCAGATCGCAGAAGTTACACAGCTTAAGGCCTCGCTAGTACCAGTGTGGGAGACTGTCTGGGAATCCGTGGTGCGGTTGACTTTTTATTATGTTGTTTAGATTTTGTTTCACAATAGATTAAATAGGACTATGGATTAAGGCTTTTAATGTCAATGGCCATTCTAAGCTGAATGTGCCTGCTCTCGTCAGATCGCAGAAGTTACACAGCTTAAGGCCTCGCTAGTACCAGTGTGGGAGACTGTCTGGGAATCCGTGGTGCGGTTGCCTTTTTATTATGTCGTTTAGATTTTGTTTCACAATCGATTAAAAAGGACTATGGATTAAAGCATTTAAAGTCAATGCTCATTCTAAGCTGAATGTGCCTGCTCTCGTTAGATCGCAGAAGTTACACAGCTTAACGCCTCGCTAGTACCAGTGTGGGAGACTGTCTGGGAATCCGTGGTGCGGTTGACTTCTTATTATGTTGTTTAGATTTTGTTTCACAATAGATTAAATAGGACTATGGATTAAAGCATTTAACGTCAATGGCCATTCTAAGCTGAATGTGCCTGCTCTCGTCCGAACGCAGAAGTTACACAGCTTAAGGCCTCGCTAGTACCAGTGTGGGAGACTGTCTGGGAATCCGTGGTGCGGTTGACTTTTTATTATGTTGTTTAGATTTTGTTTCACAATAGATTAAATAGGACTATGGATTACGGCTTTTAATGTCAATGGCCATTCTAAGCTGAATGTGCCTGCTCTCGTCAGATCGCAGAAGTTACACAGCTTAAGGCCTCGCTAGTACCAGTGTGGGAGACTGTCTGGGAATCCGTGGTGCGGTTGACTTTTTATTATGTCGTTTAGATTTTGTTTCACAATCGATTAAAAAGGACTATGGATTAAAGCATTTAATGTCAATGGCCATTCTAAGCTGAATGTGCCTGCTCTCGTCAGAACGCAGAAGTTACATAGCTTAAGTCCTCGCTAGTACCAGTGTGGGAGACTGTCTGGGAATACGTGGTGCGGTTGACTTTTTATTATGTTGTTTAGATTTTGTTTCACAATAGATTAAATAGGACTATGGATTAAGGCTTTTAATGTCAATGGCCATTCTAAGCTGAATGTTCCTGCTCTCGTCAGATCGCAGAAGTTACACAGCTTAAGGCCTCGCTAGTACTAGTGTGGGAGACTGTCTGGGAATCCGTGGTGCGGTTGACTTTTTATTATGTCGTTTAGATTTTGTTTCACAATCGATTAAAAAGGACTCTGGGTTAAAGCATTTAAAGTCAATGGCCATTCTAAGCTGAAGGTGCCTGCTCTCGTTAGAGCGCAGAAGTTACACAGCTTAACGCCTCGCTAGTACCAGTGTGGGAGACTGTCTGGGAATCCGTGGTGCGGTTGACTTTTTATTATGTCGTTTAGATTTTGTTTCACAATAGATTAAATATGACTATGGATTAAAGCATTTAACGTCAATGGCCATTCTAAGCTGAATGTGCCTGCTCTCGTCCGAACGCAGAAGTTACACAGCTTAAGGCCTCGCTAGTACCAGTGTGGGAGACTGTCTGGGAATCTGTGGTGCGTTTGAGTTTTTATTATGTCGTTTAGATTTTGTTTCACAATCGATTAAAAAGGACTATGGATTAAAGCCTTTAATGTCAATGGCCATTCTAAGCTGAATGTCCCTGCTCTCGTCAGATCGCAGAAGTTACACAGCTTAAGGCCTCGCTGGTACCAGTGTGGGAGACTGTCTGGGAATGCGTGGTGCGGTTGACTTTTTATTATGTTGTTTAGATTTTGTTTCACAATAGATTAAATAGGACTATGGATTAAGGCTTTTAATGTCAATGGCCATTCTAAGCTGAATGTGCCTGCTCTCGTCAGATCGCAGAAGTTACACAGCTTAAGGCCTCGCTAGTACCAGTGTGGGAGACTGTCTGGGAATCCGTGGTGCGGTTGACTTTTTATTATGTCGGTTACATTTTGTTTCACAATCGATTAAAAAGGACTATGGATTAAAGCATTTAATGTCAATGGGCATTCTAAGCTGAATGTGCCTGCTCTCGTCAGATCGCAGAAGTTACACAGCTTAAGGCCTCGCTAGTACCAGTGTGGGAGACTGTCTGGGAATCCGTGGTGCGGTTGACTTTTTATTATGTCGTTTAGATTTTGTTTCACAATAGATTAAATAGGACTATGGATTAAAGCATTTAACGTCAATGGCCATTCTAAGCTTAATGTGCCAGCTCTCGTCAGAACGCAGAAGTTACACAGCTTAAGGCCTCGCTAGTACCAGTGTGGGAGACTGTCTGGGAATCCGTGGTGCGGTTGAATTTTTATTATGTCGTTTAGATTTTGTTTCACAATCGATTAAAAAGGACTATGGATTAAAGGATTTAATGTCAATGGCCATTCTAAGCTGAATGTCCCTGCTCTCGTCAGATCGCAGAAGTTACACAGCTTAAGGCCTCGCTAGTACCAGTGTGGGAGACTGTCTGGAAATCCGTGGTGCAGTAGACTTTTTATTATGTCGTTTAGATTTTGTTTCACAATCGATTAAAAAGGACTATGGATTAAAGCATTTAATGTCAATGGCCATTCTAAGCTGAATGTGCCTGCCCTCGTTAGATCGCAGAAGTTACACAGCTTAACGCCTCGCTAGTACCAGTGTGGGAGACTGTCTGGGAATCTGTGGTGCGGTTGACTTTTTATTATGTCGTTTAGATTTTGTTTCACAACAGATTAAATAGGACTATGGATTAAAGCATTTAACGTCAATGGCCATTCTAAGCTGAATGTGCCTGCTCTCGTTAAATCGCAGAAGTTACACAGCTTAACGCCTCGCTAGTACCAGTGTGGGAGACTGTCTGGGAATCCGTGGTGCGGTTGACTTTTTATTATGTTGTTTAGATTTTGTTTCACAATAGATTAAATAGGACTATGGATTAAAGCATTTAACGTCAATGGCCATTCTAAGCTGAATGTGCCTGCTCTCGTCCGAACGCAGAAGTTACACAGCTTAAGGCCTCGCTAGTACCAGTGTGGGAGACTGTCTGGGAATCCGTGGTGCGGTTGACTTTTTATTATGTTGTTTAGATTTTGTTTCACAATAGATTAAATAGGACTATGGATTACGGCTTTTAATGTCAATGGCCATTCTAAGCTGAATGTGCCTGCTTTCGTCATATCGCAGAAGTTACACAGCTTAAGGCCTCGCTAGTACCAGTGTGGGAGACTGTCTGGGAATCCGTGGTGCGGTTGACTTTTTATTATGTCGTTTAGATTTTGTTTCACAATCGATTAAAAAGGACTATGGATTAAAGCATTTAATGTCAATGGCCATTCTAAGCTGAATGTGCCTGCTCTCATCAGAACGCAGAAGTTACATAGCTTAAGTCCTCGCTAGTACCAGTGTGGGAGACTGTCTGGGAATCCGTGGTGCGGTTGAATTTTTATTATGTCGTTTAGATTTTGTTTCACAATCGATTAAAAAGGACTATGGATTAAAGCATTTAATGTCAATGGCCATTCTAAGCTGAATGTCCCTGCTCTCGTCAGATCGCAGAAGTTACACAGCTTAAGGCCTCGCTAGTACTAGTGTGGGAGACTGTCTGGAAATCCGTGGTGCAGTTGACTTTTTATTATGTCGTTTAGATTTTGTTTCACAATCGATTAAAAAGGACTATGGATTAAAGCATTTAATGTCAATGGCCATTCTCAGCTGAATGTGCCTGCTCTCGTCAGATCGCAGAAGTTACACAGCTTAAGGCCTCGCTAGTACCAGTGTGGGAGACTGTCTGGGAATCCGTGGTGCGGTTGACTTTTTATTATGTCGTTTAGATTTTGTTTCAAAATAGATTAAATAGGACTATGGATTAAAGCATTTAACGTCAATGGCCATTCTAAGCTGAATGTGCCAGCTCTCGTCAGAACGCAGAAGTTACACAGCTTAAGGCCTCGCTAGCACCAGTGTGGGAGACTGTCTGGGAATCCGTGGTGCGGTTGAATTTTTATTATGTCGTTTAGATTTTGTTTCACAATCGATTAAAAAGGACTATGGATTAAAGCATTTAATGTCAATGGCCATTCTAAGCTGAATGTCCCTGCTCTCGTCAGATCGCAGAAGTTACACAGCTTAAGGCCTCGCTAGTACCAGTGTGGGAGACTGTCTGGAAATCCGTGGTGCAGTTAACTTTTTATTATGTCGTTTAGATTTTGTTTCACAATCGATTAAAAAGGACTATGGATTAAAGCATTTAATGTCAATGGCCATTCTAAGCTGAATGTGCCTGCCCTCGTTAGATCGCAGAAGTTACACAGCTTAACGCCTCGCTAGTACCAGTGTGGGAGCATGTCTGGGAATCTGTGGTGCGGTTGACTTTTTATTATGTCGTTTAGATTTTGTTTCACAATAGATTAAATAGGACTATGGATTAAAGCATTTAACGTTAATGGCCATTCTAAGCTGAATGTGCGTGCTCTCGTCAGATCGCAGAAGTTACACAGCTTAAGGCCTCGCTAGTACCAGTGTGGGAGACTGTCTGGGAATCCGTGGTGCGGTTGACTTTTTATTATGTCGTTTAGATTTTGTTTCACAATAGATTAAATAGGACTATGGATTAAAGCCTTTAACGTCAATGGCCATTCTAAGCTGAATGTGCCTGCTCTCGTCAGAACGCAGAAGTTACACAGCTTAAGGCCTCGCTAGTACCAGTGTGGGAGACTGTCTGGGAATCCGTGGTGCGGTTGACTTTTTATTATGTCGTTTAGATTTTGTTTCACAATCGATTAAAAAGGACTATGGATTAAAGCATTTAATGTCAATGGCCATTCTAAGCTGAATGTGCCTGCTCTCGTCAGATCGCAGAAGTTACATAGCTTAAGGCCTCGCTAGTATCAGTGTGGGAGACTGTCTGGGAATCCGTAGTGCGGTTGCCTTTTTATTATGTTGTTTAGATTTTGTTTCACAATAGATTAAATAGGACTATGGATTAAGGCTTTTAATGTCAATGGCCATTCTAAGCTGAATGTACCTGCTCTCGTCAGATCGCAGAAGTTACACAGCTTAAGGCCTCGCTAGTACCAGTGTGGGAATCCGTGGTGCGGTTGACTTTTTATTATGTCGTTTAGATTTTGTTTCACAATAGATTAAATAGGACTATGGATTAAAGCATTTAACGTCAATGGCCATTCTAAGCAGAATGTGCCTGCTCTAGTCAGAACGCAGAAGTTACACAGCTTAAGGCCTCGCTAGTACCAGTGTGGGAGACTGTCTGGGAATCCGTGGTGCGGTTGAATTTTTATTATGTCGTTTAGATTTTGTTTCACAATCGATTAAAAAGGACTATGGATTAAAGAATTTAATGGCAATGGCCATTCTAAGCTGAATGTCCCTGCTCTCGTCAGATCGCAGAAGTTACACAGCTTAACGCCTCGTTAGTACCAGTGTGGGAGACTGTCTGGGAATCCGTGGTGCGGTTGAATTTTTATTATGTCGTTTAGATTTTGTTTCACAATCGATTAAAAAGGACTATGGATTAAAGCATTTAATGTCAATGGCCATTCTAAGCTGAATGTCCCTGCTCTCGTCAGATCACAGAAGTTACACAGCTTAAGGCCTCGCTAGTACCAGTGTGGGAGACTGTCTGGGAATCCGTGGTGCGGTTGACTTTTTATTATGTCGTTTAGATTTTGTTTCACAATCGATTAAAAAGGACTATGGATTAAAGCATTTAATGTCAATGGCCATTCTAAGCTGAATGTGCCTGCTCTCGTCAGATCGCAGAAGTTACACAGCTTAAGGCCTCGCTAGTACCAGTGTGGGAGACTGTCTGGGAATCCGTGGTGCGGTTGACTTTTTATTATGTTGTTTAGATTTTGTTTCACAATAGATTAAATAGGACTATGGATTAAGGCTTTTAATGTCAATGGCCATTCTAAGCTGAATGTGCCTGCTCTCGTCAGATCGCAGAAGTTACACAGCTTAAGGCCTCGCTAGTACCAGTGTGGGAGACTGTCTGGGAATCCGTGGTGCGGTTGACTTTTTATTATGTCGTTTAGATTTTGTTTCACAATCGATTAAAAAGGACTATGGATTAAAGCATTTAAAGTCAATGCTCATTCTAAGCTGAATGTGCCTGCTCTCGTTAGATCGCAGAAGTTACACAGCTTAAGGCCTCGCTAGTACCAGTGTGGGAGACTGTCTGGGAATCCGTGGTGCGGTTGACTTCTTATTATGTTGTTTAGATTTTGTTTCACAATAGATTAAATAGGACTATGGATTAAGGCTTTTAATGTCAATGGCCATTCTAAGCTGAATGTCCCTGCTCTCGTCAGATCGCAGAAGTTACACAGCTTAAGGCCTCGCTGGTACCAGTGTGGGAGACTGTCTGGGAATGCGTGGTGCGGTTGACTTTTTATTATGTTGTTTAGATTTTGTTTCACAATAGATTAAATAGGACTATGGATTAAGGCTTTTAATGTCAATGGCCATTCTAAGCTGAATGTGCCTGCTCTCGTCAGATCGCAGAAGTTACACAGCTTAAGGCCTCGCTAGTACCAGTGTGGGAGACTGTCTGGGAATCCGTGGTGCGGTTGACTTTTTATTATGTCGTTTAGATTTTGTTTCACAATAGATTAAATAGGACTATGGATTAAAGCATTTAACGTCAATGGCCATTCTAAGCTTAATGTGCCAGCTCTCGTCAGAACGCAGAAGTTACACAGCTTAAGGCCTCGCTAGTACCAGTGTGGGAGACTGTCTGGGAATCCGTGGTGCGGTTGAATTTTTATTATGTCGTTTAGATTTTGTTTCACAATCGATTAAAAAGGACTATGGATTAAAGCATTTAATGTCAATGGCCATTCTAAGCTGAATGTCCCTGCTCTCGTCAGATCGCAGAAGTTACACAGCTTAAGGCCTCGCTAGTACCAGTGTGGGAGACTGTCTGGAAATCCGTGGTGCAGTAGACTTTTTATTATGTCGTTTAGATTTTGTTTCACAATCGATTAAAAAGGACTATGGATTAAAGCATTTAATGTCAATGGCCATTCTAAGCTGAATGTGCCTGCCCTCGTTAGATCGCAGAAGTTACACAGCTTAACGCCTCGCTAGTACCAGTGTGGGAGACTGTCTGGGAATCTGTGGTGCGGTTGACTTTTTATTATGTCGTTTAGATTTTGTTTCACAACAGATTAAATAGGACTATGGATTAAAGCATTGAACGTCAATGGCCATTCTAAGCTGAATGTGCCTGCTCTCGTCAGATCGCAGAAGTTACACAGCTTAAGGCCTCGCTAGTACCAGTGTGGGAGACTGTCTGGGAATCCGTGGTGCGGTTGACTTTTTATTATGTTGTTTAGATTTTGTTTCACAATAGATTAAATAGGACTAGGGATTAAGGCTTTTAATGTCAATGGCCATTCTAAGCTGAATGTGCCTTCTCTCGTCAGATCGCAGAAGTTACACAGCTTAAGGCCTCGCTAGTACCAGTGTGGGAGACTGTCTGGGAATCCGTGGTGCGGTTGACTTTTTATTATGTCGTTTAGATTTTGTCTCACAATCGATTAAAAAGGACTATGGATTAAAGCATTTAAAGTCAATGCTCATTCTAAGCTGAATGTGCCTGCTCTCGTTAGATCGCAGAAGTTACACAGCTTAACGCCTCGCTAGTACCAGTGTGGGAGACTGTCTGGGAATCCGTGGTGCGGTTGACTTTTTATTATGTTGTTTAGATTTTGTTTCACAATAGATTAAATAGGACTATGGATTAAAGCATTTAACGTCAATGGCCATTCTAAGCTGAATGTGCCTGCTCTCGTCCGAACGCAGAAGATACACAGCTTAAGGCCTCGCTAGTACCAGTGTGGGAGACTGTCTGGGAATCCGTGGTGCTGTTGACTTTTTATTATGTTGTTTAGATTTTGTTTCACAATAGATTAAATAGGACTATGGATTACGGCTTTTAATGTCAATGGCCATTCTAAGCTGAATGTGCCTGCTCTCGTCAGATCGCAGAAGTTACACAGCTTAAGGCCTCGCTAGTACCAGTGTGGGAGACTGTCTGGGAATCCGTGGTGCGGTTGACTTTTTATTATGTCGTTTAGATTTTGTTTCACAATCGATTAAAAAGGACTATGGATTAAAGCATTTAATGTCAATGGCCATTCTAAGCTGAATGTGCCTGCTCTCATCAGAACGCAGAAGTTACATAGCTTAAGTCCTCGCTAGTACCAGTGTGGGAGACTGTCTGGGAATCCGTGGTGCGGTTGAATTTTTATTATGTCGTTTAGATTTTGTTTCACAATCGATTAAAAAGGACTATGGATTAAAGCATTTAATGTCAATGGCCATTCTAAGCTGAATGTCCCTGTTCTCGTCAGATCGCAGAAGTTACACAGCTTAAGGCCTCGCTAGTACCAGTGTGGGAGACTGTCTGGAAATCCGTGGTGCAGTTGACTTTTTATTATGTCGTTTAGATTTTGTTTCACAATCGATTAAAAAGGACTATGGATTAAAGCATTTAACGTCAATGGCCATTCTAAGCTGAATGTGCCTGCTCTCGTCAGATCGCAGAAGTTACACAGCTTAAGGCCTCGCTAGTACCAGTGTGGGAGACTGTCTGGGAATCCGTGGTGCGGTTGACTTTTTATTATGTCGTTTAGATTTTGTTTCACAATAGATTAAATAGGACTATGGATTAAAGCAATTAACGTCAATGGCCATTCTAAGCTGAATGTGCCAGCTCTCGTCAGAACGCAGAAGTTACACAGCTTAAGGCCTCGCTAGCACCAGTGTGGGAGACTGTCTGGGAATCCGTGGTGCGGTTGAATTTTTATTATGTCGTTTATATTTTGTTTCACAATCGATTAAAAAGGACTATGGATTAAAGCATTCAATGTCAATGGCCATTCTAAGCTGAATGTCCCTGCTCTTGTCAGATCGCAGAAGTTACACAGCTTAAGGCCTCGCTAGTACCAGTGTGGGAGACTGTCTGGAAATCCGTGGTGCAGTTAACTTTTTATTATGTCGTTTAGATTTTGTTTCACAATCGATTAAAAAGGACTATGGATTAAAGCATTTAATGTCAATGGCCATTCTAAGCTGAATGTGCCTGCCCTCGTTAGATCGCAGAAGTTACACAGCTTAACGCCTCGCTAGTACCAGTGTGGGAGCATGTCTGGGAATCTGTGGTGCGGTTGACTTTTTATTATGTCGTTTAGATTTTGTTTCACAATAGATTAAATAGGACTATGGATTAAAGCATTTAACGTTAATGGCCATTCTAAGCTGAATGTGCGTGCTCTCGTCAGATCGCAGAAGTTACACAGCTTAAGGCCTCGCTAGTACCAGTGTGGGAGACTGTCTGGGAATCCGTGGTGCGGTTGACTTTTTATTATGTCGTTTAGATTTTGTTTCACAATAGATTAAATAGGACTATGGATTAAAGGCTTTAAAGTCAATGGCCATTCTAAGCTGAATGTGCCTGCTCTCGTCAGAACGCAGAAGTTACACAGCTTAAGGCCTCGCTAGTACCAGTGTGGGAGACTGTCTGGGAATCCGTGGTGCGGTTGACTTTTTATTATGTCGTTTAGATTTTGTTTCACAATCGATTAAAAAGGACTATGGATTAAAGCATTTAATGTCAATGGCCATTCTAAGCTGAATGTGCCTGCTCTCGTCAGATCGCAGAAGTTACATAGCTTAAGGCCTCGCTAGTATCAGTGTGGGAGACTGTCTGGGAATCCGTAGTGCGGTTGCCTTTTTATTATGTTGTTTAGATTTTGTTTCACAATAGATTAAATAGGACTATGGATTAAGGCTTTTAATGTCAATGGCCATTCTAAGCTGAATGTACCTGCTCTCGTCAGATCGCAGAAGTTACACAGCTTAAGGCCTCGCTAGTACCAGTGTGGGAGACTGTCTGGGAATCCGTGGTGCGGTTGACTTTTTATTATGTCGTTTAGATTTTGTTTCACAATCGATTAAAAAGGACTATGGATTAAAGCATTTAACGTCAATTGCCATTCTAAGCTGAATGTGCCTGCCCTCGTTAGATCGCAGAAGTTACACAGCTTAACGCCTCGCTAGTACCAGTGTGGGAGACTGTCTGGGAATCCGTGGTGCGGTTGACTTTTTATTATCTCGTTTAGATTTTGTTTCACAATAGATTAAATAGGACTATGGATTAAAGCATTTAACGTCAATGGCCATTCTAAGCTGAATGTGCCTGCTCTCGTCAGATCGCAGAAGTTACACAGCTTAAGGCCTCGCTAGTACCAGTGTGGGAATCCGTGGTGCGGTTGACTTTTTATTATTTTGTTTCACAATAGATTAAATAGGACTATGGATTAAAGCATTTAACGTCAATGGCCATTCTAAGCTGAATGTGCCTGCTCTAGTCAGAACGCAGAAGTTACACAGCTTAAGGCCTCGCTAGTACCAGTGTGGGAGACTGTCTGGGAATCCGTGGTGCGGTTGAATTTTTATTATGTCGTTTAGATTTTGTTTCACAATCGATTAAAAAGGACTATGGATTAAAGAATTTAATGGCAATGGCCATTCTAAGCTGAATGTCCCTGCTCTCGTCAGATCGCAGAAGTTACACAGCTTAACGCCTCGTTAGTACCAGTGTGGGAGACTGTCTGGGAATCCGTGGTGCGGTTGAATTTTTATTATGTCGTTTAGATTTTGTTTCACAATCGATTAAAAAGGACTATGGATTAAAGCATTTAATGTCAATGGCCATTCTAAGCTGAATGTCCCTGCTCTCGTCAGATCACAGAAGTTACACAGCTTAAGGCCTCGCTAGTACCAGTGTGGGAGACTGTCTGGGAATCCGTGGTGCGGTTGACTTTTTATTATGTCGTTTAGATTTTGTTTCACAATCGATTAAAAAGGACTATGGATTAAAGCATTTAATGTCAATGGCCATTCTAAGCTGAATGTGCCTGCTCTCGTCAGATCGCAGAAGTTACACAGCTTAAGGCCTCGCTAGTACCAGTGTGGGAGACTGTCTGGGAATCCGTGGTGCGGTTGACTTTTTATTATGTTGTTTAGATTTTGTTTCACAATAGATTAAATAGGACTATGGATTAAGGCTTTTAATGTCAATGGCCATTCTAAGCTGAATGTGCCTGCTCTCGTCAGATCGCAGAAGTTACACAGCTTAAGGCCTCGCTAGTACCAGTGTGGGAGACTGTCTGGGAATCCGTGGTGCGGTTGACTTTTTATTATGTCGTTTAGATTTTGTTTCACAATCGATTAAAAAGGACTATGGATTAAAGCATTTAAAGTCAATGCTCATTCTAAGCTGAATGTGCCTGCTCTCGTTAGATCGCAGAAGTTACACAGCATAACGCCTCGCTAGTACCAGTGTGGGAGACTGTCTGGGAATCCGTGGTGCGGTTGACTTTTTATTATGTCGTTTAGATTTTGTTTCACAATCGATTAAAAAGGACTATGGATTAAAGCATTTAATGTCAATGGCCATTCTAAGCTGAATGTGCCTGCTCTCGTCAGAACGCAGAAGTTACATAGCTTAAGTCCTCGCTAGTACCAGTGTGGGAGACTGTCTGGGAATCCGTGGTGCGGTTGACTTTTTATTATGTTGTTTAGATTTTGTTTCACAATAGATTAAATAGGACTATGGATTACGGCTTTTAATGTCAATGGCCATTCTAAGCTGAATGTGCCTGCTCTCGTCAGATCGCAGAAGTTACACAGCTTAAGGCCTCGCTAGTACCAGTGTGGGAGACTGTCTGGGAATCCGTGGTGCGGTTGACTTTTTATTATGTCGTTTAGATTTTGTTTCACAATCGATTAAAAAGGACTATGGATTAAAGCATTTAATGTCAATGGCCATTCTAAGCTGAATGTGCCTGCTCTCGTCAGAACGCAGAAGTTACATAGCTTAAGTCCTCGCTAGTACCAGTGTGGGAGACTGTCTGGGAATCCGTGGTGCGGTTGACTTTTTATTATGTTGTTTAGATTTTGTTTCACAATAGATTAAATAGGACTATGGATTAAGGCTTTTAATGTCAATGGCCATTCTAAGCTGAATGTTCCTGCTTTCGTCAGATCGCAGAAGTTACACAGCTTAAGGCCTCGCTAGTACTAGTGTCGGAGACTGTCTGGGAATCCGTGGTGCGGTTGACTTTTTATTATGTCGTTTAGATTTTGTTTCACAATCGATTAAAAAGGACTCTGGGTTAAAGCATTTAAAGTCAATGGCCATTCTATGCTGAATGTGCCTGCTCTCGTTAGAGCGCAGAAGTTACACAGCTTAACGCCTCGCTAGTACCAGTGTGGGAGACTGTCTGGGAATCCGTGGTGCGGTTGACTTTTTATTATGTCGTTTAGATTTTGTTTCACAATAGATTAAATATGACTATGGATTAAAGCATTTAACGTCAATGGCCATTCTAAGCTGAATGTGCCTGCTCTCGTCCGAACGCAGAAGTTACACAGCTTAAGGCCTCGCTAGTACCAGTGTGGGAGACTGTCTGGGAATCTGTGGAGCGGTTGAGTTTTTATTATGTCGTTTAGATTTTGTTTCACAATCGATTAAAAAGGACTATGGATTAAAGCCTTTAATGTCAATGGCCATTCTAAGCGGAATGTCCCTGCTCTCGTCAGATCGCAGAAGTTACACAGCTTAAGGCCTCGCTGGTACCAGTGTGGGAGACTGTCTGGGAATGCGTGGTGCGGTTGACTTTTTATTATGTTGTTTAGATTTTGTTTCACAATAGATTAAATAGGACTATGGATTAAGCCTTTTAATGTCAATGGCCTTTCTAAGCTGAATGTGCCTGCTCTCGTCAGATCGCAGAAGTTACACAGCTTAAGGCCTCGCTAGTACCAGTGTGGGAGACTGTCTGGGAATCCGTGGTGCGGTTGACTTTTTATTATGTCGGTTAGATTTTGTTTCACAATCGATTAAAAAGGACTATGGATTAAAGCATTTAATGTCAATGGCCATTCTAAGCTGAATGTGCCTGCTCTCGTCGGATCGCAGAAGTTAAACAGCTTAAGGCCTCGCTAGTACCAGTGTGGGAGACTGTCTGAGAATCCGTGGTGCGGTTGACTTTTTATTATGTCGTTTAGATTTTGTTTCACAATAGATTAAATAGGACTATGGATTAAAGCATTTAACGTCAATGGCCATTCTAAGCTTAATGTGCCAGCTCTCGTCAGAACGCAGAAGTTACACAGCTTAAGGCCTCGCTAGTACCAGTGTGGGAGACTGTCTGGGAATCCGTGGTGCGGTTGAATTTTTATTATGTCGTTTAGATTTTGTTTCACAATCGATTAAAAAGGACTATGGATTAAAGCATTTAATGTCAATGGCCATTCAAAGCTGAATGTCCCTGCTCTCGTCAGATCGCAGAAGTTACACAGCTTAAGGCCTCGCTAGTACCAGTGTGGGAGACTGTCTGGAAATCCGTGGTGCAGTTGACTTTTTATTATGTCGTTTAGATTTTGTTTCACAATCGATTAAAAAGGACTATGGATTAAAGCATTTAATGTCAATGGCCATTCTAAGCTGAATGTGCCTGCCCTCGTTAGATCGCAGAAGTTACACAGCTTAACGCCTCGCTAGTACCAGTGTGGGAGACTGTTTGGGAATCTGTAGTGCGGTTGACTTTTTATTATGTCGTTTAGATTTTGTTTCACAACAGATTAAATAGGACTATGGATTAAAGCATTTAACGTCAATGGCCATTCTAAGCTGAATGTGCCTGCTCTCGTCAGATCGCAGAAGTTACACAGCGTAAGGCCTCGCTAGTACCAGTGTGGGAGACTGTCTGGGAATCCGTGGTGCGGTTGACTTTTTATTATGTTGTTTAGATTTTGTTTCACAATAGATTAAATAGGACTAGGGATTAAGGCTTTTAATGTCAATGGCCATTCTAAGCTGAATGTGCCTGCTCTCGTCAGATCGCAGAAGTTACACAGCTTAAGGCCTCGCTAGTACCAGTGTGGGAGACTGTCTGGGAATCCGTGGTGCGGTTGACTTTTTATTATGTCGTTTAGATTTTGTTTCACAATCGATTAAAAAGGACTATGGATTAAAGCATTTAAAGTCAATGCTCATTCTAAGCTGAATGTGCCTGCTCTCGTTAGATCGCAGAAGTTACACAGCTTAACGCCTCGCTAGTACCAGTGTGGGAGACTGTCTGGGAATCCGTGGTGCGG
Source organism: Rhinoderma darwinii (assembly GCF_050947455.1). NCBI lineage: Eukaryota > Metazoa > Chordata > Amphibia > Anura > Rhinodermatidae > Rhinoderma > Rhinoderma darwinii. The sequence continues at coordinate 248,061,431 of NC_134687.1, read as the reverse complement.
TTGACTTTTTATTATGTTGTTTAGATTTTGTTTCACAATAGATTAAATAGGACTATGGATTAAAGCATTTAACGTCAATGGCCATTCTAAGCTGAATGTGCCTGCTCTCGTCCGAACGCAGAAGTTACACAGCTTAAGGCCTCGCTAGTACCAGTGTGGGAGACTGTCTGGGAATCCGTGGTGCGGTTGCCTTTTTATTATGTTGTTTAGATTTTGTTTCACAATAGATTAAATAGGACTATCGATTAAGGCTTTTAATGTCAATGGCCATTCTAAGCTGAATGTTCCTGCTCTCGTCAGATCGCAGAAGTTACACAGCTTAAGGCCTCGCTAGTACCAGTGTGGGAGACTGTCTGGGAATCCGTGGTGCGGTTGACTTTTTATTATGTCATTTAGATTTTGTTTCACAATCGATTAAAAAGGACTCTGGGTTAAAGCATTTAAAGTCAATGGCCATTCTAAGCTGAATGTGCCTGCTCTCGTTAGAGCGCAGAAGTTACACAGCTTAACGCCTCGCTAGTACCAGTGTGGGAGACTGTCTGGGAATCCGTGGTGCGGTTGACTTTTTATTATGTCGTTTAGATTTTGTTTCACAATAGATTAAATATGACTATGGATTAAAGCATTTAACGTCAATGGCCATTCTAAGCTGAATGTGCCTGCTCTCGTCCGAACGCAGAAGTTACACAGCTTAAGGCCTCGCTAGTACCAGTGTGGGAGACTGTCTGGGAATCTGTGGTGCGGTTGAGTTTTTATTATGTCGTTTAGATTTTGTTTCACAATCGATTAAAAAGGACTATGGATTAAAGCCTTTAATGTCAATGGCCATTCTAAGCTGAATGTCCCTGCTCTCGTCAGATCGCAGAAGTTACACAGCTTAAGGCCTCGCTGGTACCAGTGTGGGAGACTGTCTGGGAATGCGTGGTGCGGTTGACTTTTTATTATGTTGTTTAGATTTTGTTTCACAATAGATTAAATAGGACTATGGATTAAGGCTTTTAATGTCAATGGCCATTCTAAGCTGAATGTGCCTGCTCTCGTCAGATCGCAGAAGTTACACAGCTTAAGGCCTCGCTAGTACCAGTGTGGGAGACTGTCTGGGAATCCGTGGTGCGGTTGACTTTTTATTATGTCGGTTAGATTTTGTTTCACAATCGATTAAAAAGGACTATGGATTAAAGCGTTTAATGTCAATGGCCATTCTAAGCTGAATGTGCCTGCTCTCGTCAGATCGCAGAAGTTACACAGCTTAAGGCCTCGCTAGTACAAGTGTGGGAGACTGTCTGGGAATCCGTGGTGCGGTTGACTTTTTATTATGTCGTTTAGATTTTGTTTCACAATAGATTAAATAGGACTATGGATTAAAGCATTTAACGTCAATGGCCATTCTAAGCTTAATGTGCCAGCTCTCGTCAGAACGCAGAAGTTACACAGCTTAAGGCCTCGCTAGTACCAGTGTGGGAGACTGTCTGGGAATCCGTGGTGCGGTTGAATTTTTATTATGTCGTTTAGATTTTGTTTCACAATCGATTAAAAAGGACTATGGATTAAAGCATTTAATGTCAATGGCCATTCTAAGCTGAATGTCCCTGCTCTCGTCAGATCGCAGAAGTTACACAGCTTAAGGCCTCGCTAGTACCAGTGTGGGAGACTGTCTGGAAATCCGTGGTGCAGTTGACTTTTTATTATGTCGTTTAGATTTTGTTTCACAATCGATTAAAAAGGACTATGGATTAAAGCATTTAATGTCAATGGCCATTCTAAGCTAAATGTGCCTGCCCTCGTTAGATCGCAGAAGTTACACAGCTTAACGCCTCGCTAGTACCAGTGTGGGAGACTGTCTGGGAATCTGTGGTGCGGTTGACTTTTTATTATGTCGTTTAGATTTTGTTTCACAACAGATTAAATAGGACTATGGATTAAAGCATTTAACGTCAATGGCCATTCTAAGCTGAATGTGCGTGCTCTCGTCAGATCGCAGAAGTTACACAGCTTAAGGCCTCGCTAGTACCAGTGTGGGAGACTGTCTGGGAATCCGTGGTGCGGTTGACTTTTTATTATGTCGTTTAGATTTTGTTTCACAATAGATTAAATAGGACTATGGATTAAAGCCTTTAACGTCAATGGCCATTCTAAGCTGAATGTGCCTGCTCTCGTCAGAACGCAGAAGTTACACAGCTTAAGGCCTCGCTAGTACCAGTGTGGGAGATTGTCTGGGAATCCGTGGTGCGGTTGACTTTTTATTATGTCGTTTAGATTTTGTTTCACAATCGATTAAAAAGGACTATGGATTAAAGCATTTAATGTCAATGGCCATTCTAAGCTGAATGTGCCTGCTCTCGTCAGATCGCAGAAGTTACATAGCTTAAGGCCTCGCTAGTATCAGTGTGGGAGACTGTCTGGGAATCCGTGGTGCGGTTGACTTTTTATTATGTTGTTTAGATTTTGTTTCACAATAGATTAAATAGGACTATGGATTAAGGCTTTTAATGTCAGTGGCCATTCTAAGCTGAATGTGCCTGCTCTCGTCAGATCGCAGAAGTTACACAGCTTAAGGCCTCGCTAGTACCAGTGTGGGAGACTGTCTGGGAATCCGTGGTGCGGTTGACTTTTTATTATGTCGTTTAGATTTTGTTTCACAATCGATTAAAAAGGACTATGGATTAAAGCATTTAACGTCAATTGCCATTCTAAGCTGAATGTGCCTGCCCTCGTTAGATCGCAGAAGTTACACAGCTTAAGGCCTCGCTAGTACCAGTGTGGGAGACTGTCTGGGAATCCGTGGTGCGGTTGACTATTTATTATGTCGTTTAGATTTTGTTTCACAATCGATTAAAAAGGACTATGGATTAAAGCATTTAATGTCAATGGCCATTCTAAGCTGAATGTGCCTGCTCTCGTCAGAAGTTACATAGCTTAAGTCCTCGCTAGTACCAGTGTGGGAGACTGTCTGGGAATCCGTGGTGCGGTTGCCTTTTTATTATGTTGTTTAGATTTTGTTTCACAATAGATTAAATAGGACTATGGATTAAGGCTTTTAATGTCAATGGCCATTCTAAGCTGAATGTGCCTGCTCTCGTCAGATCGCAGAAGTTACACAGCTTAAGGCCTCGCTAATACCAGTGTGGGAGACTGTCTGGGAATCCGTGGTGCGGTTGACTTTTTATTATGTCGTTTAGATATTGTTTCACAATCGATTAAAAAGGACTATGGATTAAAGCATTTAAAGTCAGTGCTCATTCTAAGCTGAATGTGCCTGCTCTCGTTAGGTCGCAGAAGTTACACAGCTTAACGCCTCGCTAGTACCAGTGTGGGAGACTGTCTGGGAATCCGTGGTGCGGTTGACTTTTTATTATGTCGTTTAGATTTTGTTTCACAATAGATTAAATAGGACTATGGATTAAAGCATTTAACGTCAATGGCCATTCTAAGCTGAATGTGCCTGCTCTCGTCCGAACGCAGAAGTTACACAGCTTAAGGCCTCGCTAGTACCAGTGTGGGAGACTGTCTGGGAATCCGTGGTGCGGTTGAGTTTTTATTATGTCGTTTAGATTTTGTTTCACAATCGATTAAAAAGGACTATGGATTAAAGCTTTTAATGTCAATGGCCATTCTAAGCTGAATGTCCCTGCTCTCGTCAGATCGCAGAAGTTACACAGCTTAAGGCCTCGCTGGTACCAGTGTGGGAGACTGTCTGGGAATGCGTGGTGCGGTTGACTTTTTATTATGTCGTTTAGATTTTGTTTCACAATAGATTAAATAGGACTATGGATTAAAGCATTTAACGTCAATGGCCATTCTAAGCTGAATGTGCCTGCTCTCGTCCAAACGCAGAAGTTACACAGCTTAAGGTCTCGCTAGTACCAGTGTGGGAGACTGTCTGGGAATCCGTGGTGCGGTTGAGTTTTTATTATGTCGTTTAGATTTTGTTTCACAATCGATTAAAAAGGACTATGGATTAAAGCCTTTAATGTCAATGGCTATTCTAAGCTGAATGTCCCTGCTCTCGTCAGATCGCAGAAGTTACACAGCTTAAGGCCTCGCTGGTACCAGTGTGGGAGACTGTCTGGGAATGCGTGGTGCGGTTGACTTTTTATTATGTTGTTTAGATTTTGTTTCACAATAGATTAAATAGGACTATGGATTACAGCTTTTAATGTCAATGGCCATTCTAAGCTGAATGTGCCTGCTCTCGTCAGATCGCAGAAGTTACACAGCTTAAGGCCTCGCTAGTACCAGTGTGGGAGACTGTCTGGGAATCCGTGGTGCGGTTGACTTTTTATTATGTCGTTTAGATTTTGTTTCACAATCGATTAAAAAGGACTATGGATTAAAGCATTTAATGTCAATGGCCATTCTAAACTGAATGTCCCTGCTCTCGTCAGATCGCAGAAGTTACACAGCTTAGGGCCTCGCTAGTACCAGTGTGGGAGACTGTCTGGGAATCCGTGGTGCGGTTGACTTTTTATTATGTTGTTTAGATTTTGTTTCACAATAGATTAAATAGGACTATGGATTAAAGCTTTTAATGTCAATGGCCTTTCTAAGCTGAATGTGCCTGCTCTCATCAGATCGCAGAAGTTACACAGTTTAAGGCCTCGCTAGTACCAGTGTGGGTGACTGTCTGGGAATCCGTGGTGCGGTTGACTTTTTATTATGTCGTTTAGATTTTGTTTCACAATAGATTAAATAGGACTATGGATTAAAGCATTTAACGTCAATGGCCATTCTAAGCTGAATGTGCCTGCTCTCGTCAGATCGCAGAAGTTACACAGCTTAAGGCCTCGCTAGTACCAGTGTGGCAGACTGTCTGGGAATCCGTGGAGCGGTTGAATTTTTATTATGTCGTTTAGATTTTGTTTCACAATCGATTAAAAAGGACTATGGATTAAAGCATTTAATGTCAATGGCCATTCTAAGCTGAATGTCCCTGCTCTCGTCAGATCGCAGAAATTACACAGCTTAAGGCCTCGCTAGTACCGGTGTGGGAGACTGTTTGGGAATCCGTGGTGCGGTTGACTTTTTATTATGTCGTTTAGATTTTGTTTCACAATCGATTAAAAAGGACTATGGATTAAAGCATTTAATGTCAATGGCCATTCTAAGCTGAATGTGCCTGCTCTCGTCAGATCGCAGAAGTTACACAGCTTAAGGCCTCGCTAGTACCAGTGTGGGAGACTGTCTGGGAATCCGTGGTGCGGTTGACTTTTTATTATGTTGTTTAGATTTTGCTTCACAATAGATTAAATAGGACTATGGATTAAGGCATTTAACGTCAATGGCCATTCTAAGCTGAATGTGCCAGCTCTCGTCACAACGCAGAAGTTACACAGCTTAAGGCCTCGCTAGTACCAGTGTGGGAGACTGTCTGGGAATCCGTGGTGCGGTTGAATTTTTATTATGTCGTTTAGATTTTGTTTCACAATCGATTAAAAAGGACTATGGATTAAAGCATTTAATGTCAATGGCCATTCTAAGCTGAATGTCCCTGCTCTCGTCAGATCGCAGAAGTTACACAGCTTAAGTCCTCGCTAGTACCAGTGTGGGAGACTGTCTGGGAATCCGTGGTGCGGTTGACTATTTATTATGTCGTTTAGATTTTGTTTTACAATCGATTAAAAAGGACTATGGATTAAAGCATTTAATGTCAATGGCCATTCTAAGCTGAATGTGCCTGCCCTCGTTAGATCGCAGAAGTTACACAGCTTAACGCCTTGCTAGTACCAGTGCGGGAGACTGTCTGGGAATCCGTGGTGCGGTTGACTTTTTATTATGTCGTTTAGATTTTGTTTCACAATAGATTAAATAGGACTATGGATTAAAGCATTTAACGTCAATGGCCATTCTAAGCTGAATGTGCGTGCTCTCGTCAGATCGCAGAAGTTACACAGCTTAAGGCCTCGCTAGTACCAGTGTGGGAGACTGTCTGGGAATCCGTGGTGCGGTTGACTTTTTATTATGTCGTTTAGATTTTGTTTCACAATAGATTAAATAGGACTATGGATTAAAGCATTTAACGTCAATGGCCATTCTAAGCTGAATGTGCCTGCTCTCGTCAGAACGCAGAAGTTACACAGCTTAAGGCCTCGCTAGTACCAGTGTGGGAGACTGTCTGGGAATCCGTGGTGCGGTTGACTTTTTATTATGTCGTTTAGATTTTGTTTCACAATCGATTAAAAAGGACTATGGATTAAAGCATTTAATGTCAATGGCCATTCTAAGCTGAATGTACCTGCTCTCGTCAGATCGCAGAAGTTACACAGCTTAAGGCCTCGCTAGTACCAGTGTGGGAGACTGTCTGGGAATACGTGGTGCGGTTGACTTTTTATTATGTTGTTTAGATTTTGTTTCACAATAGATTAAATAGGACTATGGATTAAGGCTTTTAATGTCAATGGCCATTCTAAGCTGAATGTGCCTGCTCTCGTCAGATCGCAGAAGTTACACAGCTTAAGGCCTCGCTAGTACCAGTGTGGGAGACTGTCTGGGAATCCGTGGTGCGGTTGACTTTTTATTATGTCGTTTAGATTTTGTTTCACAATCGATTAAAAAGGACTATGGATTAAAACATTTAATGTCAATGGCCATTCTAAGCTGAATGTGCCTGCCCTCGTTAGATCGCAGAAGTTACACAGCTTAACGGCTCGCTAGTACCAGTGTGGGAGACTGTCTGGGAATCCGTGGTGCGGTTGACTTTTTATTATGTCGTTTAGATTTTGTTTCACAATAGATTAAATAGGACTATGGATTAAAGCATTTAACGTCAATGGCCATTCTAAGCTGAATGTGCGTGCTCTCGTCAGATCGCAGACGTTACACAGCTTAAGGCCTCGCTAGTACCAGTGTGGGAGACTGTCTGGGAATCCGTGGTGCGGTTGACTTTTTATTATGTCGTTTAGATTTTGTTTCACAATAGATTAAATAGGACTATGGATTAAAGCATTTAACGTCAATGGCCATTCTAAGCTGAATGTGCCTGCTCTCGTCAGAACGCAGAAGTTACACAGCTTAAGGCCTCGCTAGTACCAGTGTGGGAGACTGTCTGGGAATCCGTGGTGCGGTTGACTTTTTATTATGTCGTTTAGATTTTGTTTCACAATCGATTAAAAAGGACTATGGATTAAAGCCTTTAATGTCAATGGCCATTCTAAGCTGAATGTCCCTGCTCTCGTCAGATCGCAGAAGTTACACAGCTTAAGGCCTCGCTGGTACCAGTGTGGGAGACTGTCTGGGAATGCATGGTGCGGTTGACTTTTTATTATGTTGTTTAGATTTTGTTTCACAATAGATTAAATAGGACTATGGATTAAGGCTTTTAATGTCAATGGCCATTCTAAGCTGAATGTGCCTGCTCTCGTCAGATTGCAGAAGTTACACAGTTTAAGGCCTCGCTCCTACCAGTGTGGGAGACTGTCTGGGAATCCGTGGTGCGGTTGACTTTTTATTATGTCGTTTAGATTTTGTTTCACAATCGATTAAAAAGGACTATGCATTAAAGCATTTAATGTCAATGGCCATTCTAAGCTGAATGTGCCTGCCCTCGTTAGATCGCAGAAGTTACACAGCTTAACGCCTCGCTAGTACCAGTGTGGGTGACTGTCTGGGAATCCGTGGTGCGGTTGACTTTTTATTATGTCGTTTAGATTTTGTTTCACAATAGATTAAATAGGACTATGGATTAAAGCATTTAACGTCAATGGCCATTCTAAGCTGAATGTGCCTGCTCTCGTCAGATCGCAGAAGTTACACAGCTTAAGGCCTCGCTAGTACCAGTGTGGGAGACTGTCTGGGAATCCGTGGTGCGGTTAACTTTTTATTATGTTGTTTAGATTTTGTTTCACAATAGATTAAATAGGACTATGGATTAAGGCTTTTAATGTCAATGGCCATTCTAAGCTGAATGTGCCTGCTCTCGTCAGATCGCAGAAGTTACACAGCTTAAGGCCTCGCTAGTATCAGTGTGGGAGACTGTCTGGGAATCCGTGGTGCGGTTGACTTTTTATTATGTCGTTTAGATTTTGTTTCACAATCGATTAAAAAGGACTATGGATTAAAGCACTTAATGTCAATGGCCATTGTAAGCCGAATGTGCATGCTCTCGTTAGATCGCAGAAGTTAAACAGCTTAACGCCTCGCTAGTACCAGTGTGGTAGACTGTCTGGGAATCCGTGGTGCGTTTGACTTTTTATTATTTCGTTTAGATTTTGTTTCACAATAGATTAAATAGGACTATGGATTAAAACATTTAACGTCAATGGCCATTCTAAGCTGAATGTGCCTGCTCTCGTCAGATCGCAGAAGTTACACAGCTTAAGGCCTCGCTAGTACCAGTGTGGGAGACTGTCTGGGAATCCGTGGTGCGGTTGACTTCTTATTATGTCGTTTAGATTTTGTTTCACAATAGATTAAATAGGACTATGGATTAAAGCATTTAACGTCAATAGCCGTTCTAAGCTGAATGTGCATGCTCTCGTCAGAACGCAGAAGTTACACAGCTTAAGGCCTCGCTAGTACCAGTGTGGGAGACTGTCTGGGAATCCGTGGTGCGGTTGAATTTTTATTATGTCGTTTAGATTTTGTTTCACAATCGATTAAAAAGGACTATGGATTAAAGCATTTAATGTCAATGGCCATTCTAAACTGAATGTCCCTGCTCTCGTCAGATCGCAGAAGTTACACAGCTTAAGGCCTCGCTAGTACCAGTGTGGGAGACTGTCTGGGAATCCGTGGTGCGGTTGACTTTTTATTATGTTGTTTAGATTTTGTTTCACAATCGATTAAATAGGACTATGGATTAAATCATTTAATGTCAATGGCCATTCTAAGCTGAATGTGCCTGCTCTCGTCAGATCGCAGAAGTTACCCAGCTTAAGGCCTCGCTAGTACCAGTGTGGGAGACTGTCTCGGAATCCGTTGTGCGGTTGAATTTTTATTATGTCGTTTAGATTTTGTTTCACAATCGATTAAAAAGGACTATGGATTAAAGCATTTAATGTCAATGGCCATTCTAAGCTGAATGTCCCTGCTCTCGTCAGATCGCAGAAGTTACACAGCTTAAAGGGAATGTGTTGCCAGAAATACATGTTTTTTTTTTAAAAATTAAACATTTAGTGTGTGGGTGATTAAACATTGTTCAAATTTTTTTTATTTTTTTGCACGAGTCCAGGAAATATTATAAATTATTTCTAATTTATAATACTACCCATTTTTGGTCACTAGATGGAGCTGTTCCCAAAATTGCAGCATTGCAACATTGGGTTAAAAGCCCTCGCTCTAGTGAGCTCTCAGCATCCCCCCCTCCTTTATCCTGGCTAGTGCCGGGATAAACGAGGGGTTTGAACGATGTAACCTCCTACACTGTGTGTCGCCATTTTTTGAGCTAACCCACAGTGTAGTAGGTTTACATACAGTAGTAAACACACACAAACACGAACATACATTGAAATCTCTTACCTGCTCCTGCCGCCGCGGCTCCCTCCGGCCCGTCCGCTCCGTTTGCTGCCGCTGGTGCAAGTGCACAAATCCGGAAGCCGCGACCGGAAGTAGTAATATTACTGACCGGCCGCGACTTCCGGTCCACAGGAAAATGGCGCCGGACGGCGCCAATTTCGAATAGGACTGTGTGGGAGCGGCGCATGCGCAGTTCCCACACAGACGCCGTACACTGCAGTCAATGGGACGGGAGCCGTTCGCAGTCCCTATGGGACTGTGGCTGCCGTATTCCATGTCTGTATGTGTCGTTAATCGACACACACAGAAATGGAACAAAAAATGGCAGCCCCCATAGGGAAGAAAAAGTGTAAAAATAAGAAAAAGTAAAACACAAACACACAAATGAATATAAACGTTTTTATTAAAGCACTAACATCTTTAACATATAAAAAAATAATTTGTGATGACACTGTTCCTTTAAGGCCTCGCTAGTACCAGTGTGGGAGACTGTCTGGGAATCCGTGGTGCTGTTGACTTTTTATTATGTCGTTTAGATTTTGTTTCACAATCGATTAACAAGGACTATGGATTAAAGCATTTAATGTCAATGGCCATTCTAAGCTGAATGTGACTGCTCTCGTCAGATCGCAGAAGTTACACAGCTTATGGCCTCATTAGTACCAGTGTGGGAGACTGTCTGGGAATCTGTGGTGCGGTTGAGTTTTTATTATGTCGTTTAGATTTTGTTTCACAATCGATTAAAAAGGACTATGGATTAAAGCATTTAATGTCAATGGCCATTCTAAGCTGAATGTCCCTGCTCTCGTCAGATCGCAGAAGTTACACAGTTTAAGGCCTCGCTGGTACCAGTGTGGGAGACTGTCTGGGAATGCGTGGTGCGGTTGACTTTTTATTATGTTGTTTAGATTTTGTTTCACAATAGATTAAATAGGACTATGGATTAAGGCTTTTAATGTCAATGGCCATTCTAAGCTGAATGTGCCTCCTTTCGTCAGATCGCAGAAGTTACACAGCTTAATGCCTCGCTAGTACCAGTGTGGGAGACTGTCTGGGAATCCGTGGTGCGGTTGCCGTTTTATTATGTCGTTTAGATTTTTTTTCACAATCGATTAAAAAGGACTATGGATTAAAGCATTTCATGTCAATGGCCATTCTAAGCTGAATGTGCCTGCTCTCGTCAGATCGCAGAAGTTACACAGCTTAAGGCCTCGCTAGTACCAGTGTGGGAGACTCTCTGGGAATCCGTGGTGCGGTTGACTTTTTATTATGTCGTTTAGATTTTGTTTCACAATAGATTAAATAGGACTATGGATTAAAGCATTTAACGTCAATGGCCATTCTAAGCTGAATGTGCCTGCTCTCGTCAGAACGCAGAAGTTACACAGCTTAAGGCCTCGCTAGTACCAGTGTGGGAGACTGTCTGGGAATCCGTGGTGCGGTTGAATTTTTATTATGTCGTTTAGATTTTGTTTCACAATCGATTAAAAAGGACTATGGATTAAAGCATTTAATGTCAATGGCCATTCTAAACTGAATGTCCCTGCTCTCGTCAGATCGCAGAAGTTACACAGCTTAGGGCCTCGCTAGTACCAGTGTGGGAGACTGTCTGGGAATCCGTGGTGCGGTTGACTTTTTATTATGTTGTTTAGATTTTGTTTCACAATAGATTAAATAGGACTATGGATTAAGGCTTTTAATGTCAATGGCCATTCTAAGCTGAATGTTCCTGCTCTCGTCAGATCGCAGAAGTTACACAGCTTAAGGCCTCGCTAGTACCAGTGTGGGAGACTGTCTGGGAATCCGTGGTGCGGTTGACTTTTTATTATGTCGTTTAGATTTTGTTTCACAATCGATTAAAAAGGACTATGGATTAAAGCATTTAATGTCAAAGGCCATTCTAAGCTGAATGTGCCTGCTCTCGTCAGATCGCAGAAGTTACACAGCTTAAGTCCTCGCTAGTACCAGTGTGGGAGACTGTCTGGGAATCCGTGGTGCGGTTGAATTTTTATTATGTCGTTTAGATTTTGTTTCACAATCGATTAAAAAGGACTATGGATTAAAGCATTTAACGTCAATGGCCATTCTAAGCTGAATGTGCCTGCTCTCGTCAGAACGCAGAAGTTACATAGCTTAAGTCCTCGCTAGTACCAGTGTGGGAGACTGTCTGGGAATCCGTGGTGCGGTTGACTTTTTATTATGTTGTTTAGATTTTGTTTCACAATAGATTAAATAGGACTATGGATTAAGGCTTTTAATGGCAATGGCCATTCTAAGGTGATTGTGCCTGCTCTCGTCAGATCGCAGAAGTTACACAGCTTAAGTCCTCGCTAGTACCAGTGTGGGAGACTGTCTGGGAATCCGTGGTGCGGTTGACTTCTTATTATGTCGTTTAGATTTTGTTTCACAATAGATTAAATAGGACTATGGATTAAAGCATTCAACGTCAATGGCCATTCTAAGCTGAATGTGCCTGCTCTCGTCAGAACGCAGAAGTTACACAGCTTAAGGCCTCGCTAGTACCAGTGTGGGAGACTGTCTGGGAATCCGTGGTGCGGTTGAATTTTTATTATGTCGTTTAGATTTTGTTTCACAATCGATTAAAAAGGACTATGGATTAAAGCATTTAATGTCAATGGCCATTCTAAGCTGAATGTACCTGCTCTCGTCAGATCGCAGAAGTTACACAGCTTAAGGCCTCGCTAGTACCGGTGTGGGAGACTGTCTGGGAATCCGTGGTGCGGTTGACTTTTTATTATGTCGTTTAGATTTTGTTTCACAATCGATTAAAAAGGACTATGGATTAAAGCATTTAATGTTAATGGCCATTTTAAGCTGAATGTGCCTGCTCTCGTTAGATCGCAGAAGTTACACAGCTTAACGCCTCCCTAGTACCAGTGTGGGAGACTGTCTGGGAATCCGTGGTGCGGTTACCTTTTTATTATGTCGTTTAGATTTTGTTTCACAATCGATTAAAAAGGACTATGGATTAAAGCATTTAATGTCAATGGCCATTCTAAGCTGAATGTCCCTGCTCTCGTCAGATTGCAGAAGTTACACAGCTTAAGGCCTCGCTAGTACCAGTGTGGGAGACTGTCTGGGAATCCGTGGTGCGGTTGACTTTTTATTATGTCGTTTAGATTTTGTTTCACAATAGATTAAATAGGACTATGGATTAAAGCATTTAACGTCAATGGCCATTCTAAGCTGAATGTGCCTGCCCTCGTTAGATCGCAGAAGTTACACAGCTTAACGCCTCGCTAGTACCAGTGTGGGAGACTGTCTGGGAATCCGTGGTGCGGTTGACTTTTTATTATGTCGTTTAGATTTTGTTTCACAATAGATTAAATAGGACTATGGATTAAAGCATTTAACGTCAATGGCCATTCTAAGCTGAATGTGCCTTCTCTCGTCAAATCGCAGAAGTTACACAGCTTAAGGCCTCGCTAGTACCAGTGTGGGAGACTGTCTGGGAATCCGTGGTGCGGTTGACTTTTTATTATGTCGTTTAGATTTTGTTTCACAATAGATTAAATAGGACTATGGATTAAAGAATTAAACGTCAATGGCTATTCTAAGCTGAATGTGCCTGCTCTAGTCAGAACGCAGAAGTTACACAGCTTAAGGCCTCGCTAGTACCAGTGTGGGAGACTGTCTGGGAATCCGTGGTATGGTTGAATTTTTATTATGTCGTTTAGATTTTGTTTCACAATCGATTAAAAAGGACTATGGATTAAAGAATTTAACGTCAATGGCCATTCTAAGCTGAATGTCCCTGCTCTCGTCAGATCGCAGAAGTTACACAGCTTAAGGCCTCGCTAGTACCAGTGTGGGAGACTGTCTGGGAATCCGTGGTGCGGTTGACTTTTTATTATGTCGTTTAGATTTTGTTTCACAATAGATTAAATAGGACTATGGATTAAAACATTTAACGTCAATGGCCATTCTAAGCTGAATGTGCCTTCTCTAGTCAGAACGCAGAAGTTACACAGCTTAAGGCCTTGCTAGTACCAGTGTGGGAGACTGTCTGGGAATCCGTGGTGCAGTTGAATTTTTATTATGTCGTTTAGATTTTGTTTCACAATCGATTAAAAAGGACTATGGATTAAAGAATTTAATGTCAATGGCCATTCTAAGCTGAATGTCCCTGCTCTCGTCAGATCGCAGAAATTACACAGCTTAAGCCCTCGCTAGTACCAGTGTGGGAGACTGTCTGGGAATCCGTGGTGCGGTTGACTTTTTATTATGTCGTTTAGATTTTGTTTCACAATAGATTAAATAGGACTATGGATTAAAACATTTAACGTAAATGGCCATTCTAAGCTGAATGTGCCTGCTCTCGTCAGAACGCAGAAATTACACAGCTTAAGCCCTCGCTAGTACCAGTGTGGGAGACTGTCTGGGAATCCGTGGTGCGGTTGACTTTTTATTATGTCGTTTAGATTTTGTTTCACAATAGATTAAATAGGACTATGGATTAAAACATTTAACGTAAATGGCCATTCTAAGCTGAATGTGCCTGCTCTCGTCAGAACGCAGAAATTACACAGCTTAAGCCTTCGCTAGTACCAGTGTGGGAGACTGTCTGGGAATCCGTGGTGCGGTTGACTTTTTATTATGTCGTTTAGATTTTGTTTCACAATCGATTAAAAAGGACTATGGATTAAAGCATTTAATGTCAATGGCCATTCTAAGCTGAATGTGCCTGCTCTCGTCAGATCGCAGAAGTTACACAGCTTAAGGCCTCGCTAGTACTAGTGTGGGAGACTGTCTGGGAATCCGTGGTGCGGTTGACTTTTTATTATGTCGTTTAGATTTTGTTTCACAATCGATTAAATAGGACTATGGATTAAAGCATTTAAAGTCAATGGCCATTCTAAGCTGAATGTGCCTGCTCTCGTCAGATCGCAGAAGTTACCCAGCTTAAGGCCTCGCTAGTACCAGTGTGGGAGACTGTCTCGGAATCCGTGGTGCGGTTGAATTTTTATTATGTCGTTTAGATTTTGTTTCACAATCGATTAAAAAGGACTATGGATTAAAGCATTTAATGTCAATGGCCATTCTAAGCTGAATGTCCCTGCTCTCGTCAGATCGCAGAAGTTACACAGCTTAAGGCCTCGCTAGTACCAGTGTGTGAGACTGTCTGGGAATCCGGGCTGCGGTTGACTTTTTATTATGTTGTTTAGATTTTGTTTCACAATAGATTAAATAGGACTATGGATTAGGGTTGTTAATATCAATGGCCATTCTAAGCTGAATGTGCCTGCTCTCGTCAGATCGCAGAAGTTACACAGCTTAAGGCCTCGCTAGTACCAGTGTGGGAGACTGTCTGGGAATCCGTGGTGCGGTTGACTTTTTATTATGTCGTTTAGATTTTGTTTCACAATCGATTAAAAAGGACTATGGATTAAAGCATTTAATGTCAATGGCCATTCTAAGCTGAATTTGCCTGCTCTTGTTAGATTGCAGAAGTTACACAGCTTAACGCCTCGCTAGTACCAGTGTGGGAGACTGTCTGGGAATCCGTGGTGCGGTTGACTTTTTATTATGTTGTTTAGATTTTGTTTCACAATAGATTAAATAGGACTATGGATTAAGGCTGTTAATAACAATGACCATTCTAAGCTGAATGTGCCTGCTTTCGTCAGATCGCAGAAGTTACACAGCTTAAGGCCTCGCTAGTACCAGTGTGGGAGACTGTCTGGGAATCCGTGGTGTGGTTGACTTTTTATTATGTCGTTTAGATTTTGTTTCACAATCGATTAAAAAGGACTATGGATTAAAGCATTTAATGTCAATGGCCATTCTAAGCTGAATGTGCCTGCTCTCGTCAGATCGCAGAAGTTACACAGCTTAACGCCTCGCTAGTACCAGTGTGGGAGACTGTCTGGGAATCCGTGGTGCGGTTGACTTTTTATTATGTCGTTTAGATTTTGTTTCACAATAGATTAAATAGCACTATGGATTAAAGCATTTAACGTCAATGGCCATTCTAAGCTGAATGTGCCTGCTCTCGTCAGATCGCAGAAGTTACACAGCTTAAGGCCTCGCTAGTACCAGTGTGGGAGACTGTCTGGGAATCCGTGGTGCAGTTGACTTTTTATTATGTCGTTTAGATTTTGTTTCACAATAGATTAAATAGGACTATGGATTAAAGCATTTAACGTCAATGGCCATTCTAAGCTGAATGTGCCTGCTCTCGTCAGATCGCAGAAGTTACACAGCTTAAGGCCTCGCTAGTACCAGTGTGGGAGACTGTCTGGGAATCCGTGGTGCGGTTGACTTTTTATTATGTTGTTTAGATTTTGTTTCACAATAGATTAAATAGGACTATGGATTAAGGCTTTTAATGTCAATGGCCATTCTAAGCTGAATGTGCCTGCTCTCGTCAGATCGCAGAAGTTACACAGCTTAAGGCCTCGCTAGTACCAGTGTGGGAGACTGTCTGGGAATCCGTGGTGCGGTTGACTTTTTATTATGTCGTTTAGATTTTGTTTCACAATCGATTAAAAAGGACTATGGATTAAAGCATTTAATGTCAATGGCCATTCTAAACTGAATGTGCCTGCTCTCGTTAGATCGCAGAAGTTACACAGCTTAACGGCTCGCTAGTACCAGTGTGGGAGACTGTCTGGGAATCCGTGGTGCGGTTGACTTTTTATTATGTCGTTTAGATTTTGTTTCACAATAGATTAAATAGGACTATGGATTAAAGCATTTAACGTAAATGGCCATTCTAAGCTGAATGTGCCTGCCCTCGTCAGAACGCAGAAATTACACAGCTTAAGCCCTCGCTAGTACCAGTGTGGGAGACTGTCTGGGAATCCGTGGTGCGGTTGACTTTTTATTATGTCGTTTAGATTTTGTTTCACAATCGATTAAAAAGGACTATGGATTAAACATTTAATGTCAATGGCCATTCTAAGCTGAATGTGCCTGCTCTCGTCAGATCGCAGAAGTTACACAGCTTAAGGCCTCGCTAGTACCAGTGTGGGAGACTGTCTGGGAATCCGTGGTGTGGTTGACTTTTTATTATGTCGTTTAGATTTTGTTTCACAATCGATTAAAAAGGACTATGGATTAAAGCATTTAATGTCAATGGCCATTCTAAGCTGAATGTGCCTGCTCTCGTCAGATCGCAGAAGTTACACAGCTTAACGCCTCGCTAGTACCAGTGTGGGAGACTGTCTGGGAATCCGTGGTGCGGTTGACTTTTTATTATGTCGTTTAGATTTTGTTTCACAATAGATTAAATAGCACTATGGATTAAAGCATTTATCGTCAATGGCCATTCTAAGCTGAATGTGCCTGCTCTCGTCAGATCGCAGAAGTTACACAGCTTAAGGCCTCGCTAGTACCAGTGTGGGAGACTGTCTGGGAATCCGTGGTGCAGTTGACTTTTTATTATGTCGTTTAGATTTTGTTTCACAATAGATTAAATAGGACTATGGATTAAAGCATTTAACGTCAATGGCCATTCTAAGCTGAATGTGCCTGCTCTCGTCAGATCGCAGAAGTTACACAGCTTAAGGCCTCGCTAGTACCAGTGTGGGAGACTGTCTGGGAATCCGTGGTGCGGTTGACTTTTTATTATGTTGTTTAGATTTTGTTTCACAATAGATTAAATAGGACTATGGATTAAGGCTTTTAATGTCAATGGCCATTCTAAGCTGAATGTGCCTGCTCTCGTCAGATCGCAGAAGTTACACAGCTTAAGGCCTCGCTAGTACCAGTGTGGGAGACTGTCTGGGAATCCGTGGTGCGGTTGACTTTTTATTATGTCGTTTAGATTTTGTTTCACAATCGATTAAAAAGGACTATGGATTAAAGCATTTAATGTCAATGGCCATTCTAAACTGAATGTGCCTGCTCTCGTTAGATCGCAGAAGTTACACAGCTTAACGGCTCGCTAGTACCAGTGTGGGAGACTGTCTGGGAATCCGTGGTGCGGTTGACTTTTTATTATGTCGTTTAGATTTTGTTTCACAATAGATTAAATAGGACTATGGATTAAAGCATTTAACGTAAATGGCCATTCTAAGCTGAATGTGCCTGCCCTCGTCAGAACGCAGAAATTACACAGCTTAAGCCCTCGCTAGTACCAGTGTGGGAGACTGTCTGGGAATCCGTGGTGCGGTTGACTTTTTATTATGTCGTTTAGATTTTGTTTCACAATCGATTAAAAAGGACTATGGATTAAACATTTAATGTCAATGGCCATTCTAAGCTGAATGTGCCTGCTCTCGTCAGATCGCAGAAGTTACACAGCTTAAGGCCTCGCTAGTACTAGTGTGGGAGACTGTCTGGGAATCCGTGGTGCGGTTGACTTTTTATTATGTCGTTTAGATTTTGTTTCACAATCGATTAAATAGGACTATGGATTAAAGCATTTAAAGTCAATGGCTATTCTAAGCTGAATGTGCCTGCTCTCGTCAGATCGCAGAAGTTACCCAGCTTAAGGCCTCGCTAGTACCAGTGTGGGAGACTGTCTCGGAATCCGTTGTGCGGTTGAATTTTTATTATGTCGTTTAGATTTTGTTTCACAATCGATTAAAAAGGACTATGGATTAAAGCATTTAATGTCAATGGCCATTCTAAGCTGAATGTCCCTGCTCTCGTCAGATCGCAGAAGTTACACAGCTTAAGGCCTCGCTAGTACAAGTGTGGGAGACTGTCTGGGAATCCGTGGTGCTGTTGACTTTTTATTATGTCGTTTAGATTTTGTTTCACAATCGATTAAAAAGGACTATGGATTAAAGCATTTAATGTCAATGGCCATTCTAAGCTGAATGTGCCTGCTCTCGTCAGATCGCAGAAGTTACACTGCTTAAGGCCTCGCTAGTACCAGTGTGGGAGACTGTCTAGGAATCCGTGGTGCGGTTGAATTTTTATTATGTCGTTTAGATTTTGTTTCACAATCGATTAAAAAGGACTATGGATTAAAGCATTTAACGTCAATGGCCATTCTAAGCTGAATGTGCCTGCTCTCGTCAGAACGCAGAAGTTACATAGCTTAAGTCCTCGCTAGTACCAGTGTGGGAGACTGTCTGGGAATCCGTGGTGCGGTTGACTTTTTATTATGTTGTTTAGATTTTGTTTCACAATAGATTAAATAGGACTATGGATTAAGACTTTTAATGTCAATGGCCATTCTAAGCTGGATGTACCTGCTCTCGTTAGATCGCAGAAGTTACACAGCTAAACGCCTCGCTAGTACCAGTGTGGGAGACTGTCTGGGAATCCGTGGTGCGGTTTAATTTTTATTATGTCGTTTAGATTTGGTTTCACAATCGATTAAAAAGGACTATGGATTAAAGCATTTAATGTCAATGGCCATTCTAAGCTGAATGTCCCTGCTCTCGTCTGATCGCAGAAGTTACACAGCTTAAGGCCTCGCTAGTACCAGTGTGGGAGACTGTCTGGGAATCCGTGGTGCGGTTGACTTTTTATTATGTCGTTTAGATTTTGTTTCACAATCGATTAAAAAGGACTATGGATTAAAGCATTTAATGTCAATGGCCATTCTAAGCTGAATGTGCCTGCTCTCGTCAGATCGCAGAAGTTACACAGCTTAAGGCCTCGCTAGTACCAGTGTGGGAGACTGTCTGGGAATCCGTGGTGCGGTTGACTTTTTATTATGTCGTTTAGATTTTGTTTCACAATCGATTAAAAAGGACTATGGATTAAAGCATTTAATGTCAATGGCCATTCTAAGCTGAATGTGCCTGCTCTCGCCAGATCGCAGAAGTTACACAGCTTAAGCCCTCGCTAGTACCAGTGTGGGAGACTGTCTGGGAATCCGTGGTGCGGTTGACTTTTTATTATGTCGTTTAGATTTTGTTTCACAATAGATTAAATAGGACTATGGATTAAAGCATTTAACGTAAATGGCCATTCTAAGCTGAATGTGCCTGCTCTCGTCAGAACGCAGAAATTACACAGCTTAAGCCCTCGCTAGTACCAGTGTGGGAGACTGTCTGGGAATCCGTGGTGCGGTTGACTTTTTATTATGTCGTTTAGATTTTGTTTCACAATCGATTAAAAAGGACTATGGATTAAAGCATTTAATGTCAATGGCAATTCTAAGCTGAATGTGCCTGCTCTCGTCAGATCGCAGAAGTTACACAGCTTAAGGCCTCGCTAGTACTAGTGTGGGAGACTGTCTGGGAATCCGTGGTGCGGTTGACTTTTTATTATGTCGTTTAGATTTTGTTTCACAATCGATTAAATAGGACTATGGATTAAAGCATTTAAAGTCAATGGCCATTCTAAGCTGAATGTGCCTGCTCTCGTCAGATCGCAGAAGTTACCCAGCTTAAGGCCTCGCTAGTACCAGTGTGGGAGACTGTCTCGGAATCCGTTGTGCGGTTGAATTTTTATTATGTCGTTTAGATTTTGTTTCACAATCGATTAAAAAGGACTATGGATTAAAGCATTTAATGTCAATGGCCATTCTAAGCTGAATGTCCCTGCTCTCGTCAGATCGCAGAAGTTACACAGCTTAAGGCCTCGCTAGTACCAGTGTGGGAGACTGTCTGGGAATCCGTGGTGCTGTTGACTTTTTATTATGTCGTTTAGATTTTGTTTCACAATCGATTAAAAAGGACTATGGATTAAAGCATTTAACGTCAATGGCCATTCTAAGCTGAATGTGCCTGCTCTCGTCAGAACGCAGAAGTTACATAGCTTAAGTCCTCGCTAGTACCAGTGTGGGAGACTGTCTGGGAATCCGTGGCGCTGTTGAATTTTTATTATGTCGTTTAGATTTTGTTTCACAATCGATTAAAAAGGACTATGGATTAAAGCATTTAATGTCAATGGCCATTCTAAGCTGAATGTCCCTGCTCTCGTCAGATCGCAGAATTTACACAGCTTAAGGCCTCGCTAGTACCAGTGTGTGAGACTGTCTGGGAATCCGTGGTGCGGTTGACTTTTTATTATGTTGTTTAGATTTTGTTTCACAATAGATTAAATAGGACTATGGATTAAGGTTGTTAATATCAATGGCCATTCTAAGCTGAATGTGCCTGCTCTCGTCAGATCGCAGAAGTTACACAGCTTAAGGCCTCACTAGTACCAGTGTGGGAGACTGTCTGGGAATCCGTGGTGCGGTTGACTTTTTATTATGTCGTTTAGATTTTGTTTCACAATAGATTAAATAGCACTATGGATTAAAGCATTTACCGTCAATGGCCATTCTAAGCTGAATTTGCCTGTTCTCGTCAGATCGCAGAAGTTACACAGCTTAAGGCCTCGCTAGTACCAGTGTGGGAGACTGTCTGGGAATCCGTGGTGCGGTTGACTTTTTATTATGTCGTTTAGATTTTGTTTCACAATAGATTAAATAGCACTATGGATTAAAGCATTTAACGTCAATGGCCATTCTAAGCTGAATGTGCCTGCTCTCGTCAGATCGCAGAAGTTACACAGCTTAAGGCCTCGCTAGTACCAGTGTGGGAGACTGTCTGGGAATCCGTGGTGCGGTTGACTTTTTATTATGTCGTTTAGATTTTGTTTCACAATAGATTAAATAGGACTATGGATTAAAGCATTTAACGTCAATGGCCATTCTAAGCTGAATGTGCCTGCTCTCGTCAGATCGCAGAAGTTACACAGCTTAAGGCCTCGCTAGTACCAGTGTGGGAGACTGTCTGGGAATCCGTGGTGCGGTTGACTTTTTATTATGTCGTTTAGATTTTGTTTCACATTAGATTAAATAGGACTATGGATTAAAACATTTAACGTCAATGGCCATTCTAAGTTGAATGTGCCTGCTCTCGTCAGAACGCAGAAGTTACACAGCTTAAGGCCTCGCTAGTACCAGTGTGGGAGACTGTCTGGGAATCCGTGGTGCGGTTGACTTTTTATTATGTTGTTTAGATTTTGTTTCACAATAGATTAAATAGGACTATGGATTAAGGCTTTTAATGTCAATGGCCATTCTAAGCTGAATGTGCCTGCTCTCGTCAGATCGCAGAAGTTACACAGCTTAAGGCCTCGCTAGTACCAGTATGGGAGACTGTCTGGGAATCCGTGGTGTGGTTGACTTTTTATTATGTCGTTTAGATTTTGTTTCACAATCGATTAAAAAGGACTATGGATTAAAGCATTTAATGTCAATGGCCATTCTAAACTGAATGTGCCTGCTCTCGTTAGATCGCAGAAGTTACACAGCTTAACGCCTCGCTAGTACCAGTGTGGGAGACTGTCTGGGAATCCGTGGTGCGGTTGAATTTTTATTATGTCGTTTAGATTTTGTTTCACAATAGATTAAATAGGACTATGGATTAAAGCATTTAACCTCAATGGCCATTCTAAGCTGAATTTGCCTGCTCTCGTCAGATCGCAGAAGTTACACAGCTTAAGGTCTCGCTAGTACCAGTGTGGGAGACTGTCTGGGAATCCGTGGTGCGGTTGAATTTGAATTATGTCGTTTAGATTTTGTTTCACAATAGATTAAATAGGACTATGGATTAAGGCTTTTAATGTCAATGGCCATTCTAAGCTGAATGTGCCTGCTCTCGTCAGATCGCAGAAGTTACACAGCTTAAGGCCTCGCTAGTACCAGTGTGGGAGACTGTCTGGGAATCCGTGGTGCGGTTGACTTTTTATTATGTCGTTTAGATTTTGTTTCACAATCGATTAAAAAGGACTATGGATTAAAGCATTTAATGTCAATGGCCATTCTAAACTGAATGTGCCTGCTCTCGTTAGATCGCAGAAGTTACACAGCTTAACGCCTCGCTAGTACCAGTGTGGGAGACTGTCTGGGAATCCGTGGTGCGGTTGACTTTTTATTATGTCGTTTAGATTTTGTTTCACAATAGATTAAATAGGACTATGGATTAAAGCATTTAATGTCAATGGCCATTCTAAGCTGAATTTGCCTGCTCTCGTCAGATCGCAGAAGTTACACAGCTTAAGGTCTCGCTAGTACCAGTGTGGGAGACTGTCTGGGAATCCGTGGTGCGGTTGAATTTGAATTATGTCGTTTAGATTTTGTTTCACAATCGATTAAAAAGGACTATGGATTAAAGCATTTAATGTCAATGGCCATTCTAAGCTGAATGTCCCTGCTCTCGTCAGATCGCAGAAGTTACACAGCTTAAGGCCTCGCTAGTACCAGTGTGGGAGACTGTCTGGGAATCCGTGGTGCGGTTGACTTTTTATTATGTCGTTTAGATTTTGTTTCACAATCGATTAAAAAGGACTATGGATTAAAGCATGTAATGTCAATGGCCATTCTAAGCTGAATGTGTCTGCTCTCGTCAGATCGCAGAAGTTACACAGCTTAAGGCCTCGCTAGTACCAGTGTGGGAGGCTGTCTGGGAATCCGTGGTGCGGTTGCCTTTTTATTATGTCGTTTAGATTATGTTTCACAATAGATTAAATAGGACTATGGATTAAAGCATTTAACGTCAATGGCCATTCTAAGCTGAATGTGCCTGCTCTCGTCAGATCGCAGAAGTTACACAGCTTAAGGCCTTGCTAGTACCAGTGTGGGAGACTGTCTGGGAATCCGTGGTGCGGTTGACTTTTTATTATGTCGTTTAGATTTTGTTTCACAATCGATTAAAAAGGACTATGGATTAAAGCATTTAATGTCAATGGCCATTCTAAGCTGAATGTGCCTGCTCTCGTTAGATCGCAGAAGTTACACAGCTTAACGCCTCGCTAGTACCAGTTTGGGAGACTGTCTGGGAATCCGTGGTGCGGTTGACTTCTTATTATGTCGTTTAGATTTTGTTTCACAATCGATTAAAAAGGACTATGGATTAAAGCATTTAACGGCAATGGCCATTCTAAGCTGAATGTGCCTGCTCTCGTTAGATCGCAGAAGTTACACAGCTTAACGCCTCGCTAGTACCAGTGTGGGAGACTGTCTGGGAATCCGTGGTGCGGTTGACTTTTTATTATGTCGTTTAGATTTTGTTTCACAATAGATTAAATAGGACTATGGATTAAAGCATTTAACGTCAATGGCCATTCTAAGCTGAATGTGCCTGCTCTCGTCAGATCGCAGAAGTTACACAGCTTAAGGCCTTGCTAGTACCAGTGTGGGAGACTGTCTGGGAATCCGTGGTGCGGTTGAATTTTTATTATGTCGTTTAAATTTTGTTTCACAATCGATTAAAAAGGACTATGGATTAACGCATTTAATGTCAATGGCCATTCTAAGCTGAATGTGCCTGCTCTCGTCAGATCGCAGAAGTTACACAGCTTAAGGCCTCGCTAGTACCAGTGTGGGAGACTGTCTGGGAATCCGTGGTGCGGTTGCCTTTTTATTATGTCGTTTAGATTTTGTTTCACAATAGATTAAATAGGACTATGGATTAAGGCTTTTAATGGCAATGGCCATTCTAACCTGAATGTGCCTGCGCTCGTCAGATCGCAGAAGTTATACAGCTTAAGTCCTCGCTAGTACCAGTGTGGGAGACTGTCTGGGAATCCGTGGTGCGGTTGACTTTTTATTATGTCGTTTAGATTTTGTTTCACAATAGATTAAATAGGACTATGGATTAAAGCATTTAACGTCAATGGCCATTCTAAGCTGAATGTGCCTGCTCTCGTCAGATCGCAGAAGTTACACAGCTTAAGGCCTCGCTAGTACCAGTGTGGGAGACTGTCTGGGAATCCGTGGTGCGGTTGACTTTTTATTATGTCGTTTAGATTTTGTTTCACAATCGATTAAAAAGGACTATGGATTAAAGCATTTAATGTCAATGGCCATTCTAAGCTGAATGTGCCTGCTCTCGTTAGATCGCAGAAGTTACACAGCTTAACGCCTCGCTAGTACCAGTTTGGGAGACTGTCTGGGAATCCGTGGTGCGGTTGACTTCTTATTATGTCGTTTAGATTTTGTTTCACAATCGATTAAAAAGGACTATGGATTAAAGCATTTAACGTCAATGGCCATTCTAAGCTGAATGTGCCTGCTCTCGTCAGATCGCAGAAGTTACACAGCTTAAGGCCTTGCTAGTACCAGTGTGGGAGACTGTCTGGGAATCCGTGGTGCGGTTGAATTTTTATTATGTCGTTTAAATTTTGTTTCACAATCGATTAAAAAGGACTATGGATTAACGCATTTAATGTCAATGGCCATTCTAAGCTGAATGTGCCTGCTCTCGTCAGATCGCAGAAGTTACACAGCTTAAGGCCTCGCTAGTACCAGTGTGGGAGACTGTCTGGGAATCCGTGGTGCGGTTGCCTTTTTATTATGTCGTTTAGATTTTGTTTCACAATAGATTAAATAGGACTATGGATTAAGGCTTTTAATGGCAATGGCCATTCTAACCTGAATGTGCCTGCTCTCGTCAGATCGCAGAAGTTATACAGCTTAAGTCCTCGCTAGTACCAGTGTGGGAGACTGTCTGGGAATCCGTGGTGCGGTTGACTTTTTATTATGTCGTTTAGATTTTGTTTCACAATCGATTAAAAAGGACTATGGATTAAAGCATTTAATGTCAATGGCCATTCTAAGCTGAATGTGCCTGCTCTCGTTAGATCGCAGAAGTTACACAGCTTAACGCCTCGCTAGTACCAGTTTGGGAGACTGTCTGGGAATCCGTGGTGCGGTTGACTTCTTATTATGTCGTTTAGATTTTGTTTCACAATCGATTAAAAAGGACTATGGATTAAAGCATTTAATGTCAATGGCCATTCTAAGCTGAATGTGCCTGCTCTCGTTAGATCGCAGAAGTTACACAGCTTAACGCCTCGCTAGTACCAGTGTGGGAGACTGTCTGGGAATCCGTGGTGCGGTTGACTTTTTATTATGTCGTTTAGATTTTGTTTCACAATAGATTAAATAGGACTATGGATTAAAGCATTTAACGTCAATGGCCATTCTAAGCTGAATGTGCCTGCTCTCGTCAGATCGCAGAAGTTACACAGCTTAAGGCCTTGCTAGTACCAGTGTGGGAGACTGTCTGGGAATCCGTGGTGCGGTTGAATTTTTATTATGTCGTTTAAATTTTGTTTCACAATCGATTAAAAAGGACTATGGATTAACACATTTAATGTCAATGGCCATTCTAAGCTGAATGTGCCTGCTCTCGTCAGATCGCAGAAGTTACACAGCTTCAGGCCTCGCTAGTACCAGTGTGGGAGACTGTCTGGGAATCCGTGGTGCGGTTGCCTTTTTATTATGTCGTTTAGATTTTGTTTCACAATAGATTAAATAGGACTATGGATTAAGGCTTTTAATGGCAATGGCCATTCTAACCTGAATGTGCCTGCTCTCGTCAGATCGCAGAAGTTATACAGCTTAAGTCCTCGCTAGTACCAGTGTGGGAGACTGTCTGGGAATCCGTGGTGCGGTTGACTTTTTATTATGTCGTTTAGATTTTGTTTCACAATCGATTAAAAAGGACTATGGAATAAAGCATTTAATGTCAATGGCCATTCTAAGCTGAATGTGCCTGCTCTCGTTAGATCGCAGAAGTTACACAGCTTAACGCCTCGCTAGTACCAGTTTGGGAGACTGTCTGGGAATCCGTGGTGCGGTTGACTTCTTATTATGTCGTTTAGATTTTGTTTCACAATCGATTAAAAAGGACTATGGATTAAAGCATTTAATGTCAATGGCCATTCTAAGCTGAATGTGCCTGCTCTCGTTAGATCGCAGAAGTTACACAGCTTAACGCCTCGCTAGTACCAGTGTGGGAGACTGTCTGGGAATCCGTGGTGCGGTTGACTTTTTATTATGTCGTTTAGATTTTGTTTCACAATAGATTAAATAGGACTATGGATTAAAGCATTTAACGTCAATGGCCATTCTAAGCTGAATGTGCCTGCTCTCGTCAGATCGCAGAAGTTACACAGCTTAAGGCCTTGCTAGTACCAGTGTGGGAGACTGTCTGGGAATCCGTGGTGCGGTTGAATTTTTATTATGTCGTTTAAATTTTGTTTCACAATCGATTAAAAAGGACTATGGATTAACACATTTAATGTCAATGGCCATTCTAAGCTGAATGTGCCTGCTCTCGTCAGATCGCAGAAGTTACACAGCTTAAGGCCTCGCTAGTACCAGTGTGGGAGACTGTCTGGGAATCCGTGGTGCGGTTGACTTTTTATTATGTCGTTTAGATTTTGTTTCACAATCGATTAAAAAGGACTATGGATTAAAGCATGTAATGTCAATGGCCATTCTAAGCTGAATGTGTCTGCTCTCGTCAGATCGCAGAAGTTACACAGCTTAAGGCCTCGCTAGTACCAGTGTGGGAGACTGTCTGGGAATCCGTGGTGCGGTTGACTTTTTATTATGTCGTTTAGATTTTGTTTCACAATCGATTAAAAAGGACTATGGATTAAAGCATTTAGTGTCAATGGCCATTCTAAGCTAAATGTGCCTGCTCTCGTTAGATCGCAGAAGTTACACAGCTTAACGCCTCGCTAGTACCAGTGTGGGAGACTGTCTGTGAATCCGTGGTGCGGTTGAATTTTTATTATGTCGTTTTGATTTTGTTTCACAATCGATTAAAAAGGACTATGGATTAAAGCATTTAATGTCAATGGCCATTCTAAGCTGAATGTCCCTGCTCTCGTCAGATCGCAGAAGTTACACAGCTTAAGGCCTCGCTAGTACCAGTGTGGGAGACTGTCTGGGAATCCGTGGTGCGGTTGACTTTTTATTATGTCGTTTAGATTTTGTTTCACAATCGATTAAAAAGGACTATGGATTAAAGCATTTAATGTCAATGGCCATTCTAAGCTGAATGTGCCTGCTCTCGTCAGATCGCAGAAGTTACACAGCTTAAGGCTTTGCTAGTACCAGTGTGGGAGACTGTCTGGGAATCCGTGGTGCGGTTGACTTTTTATTATGTTGTTTAGATTTTGTTTCACAATAGATTAAATAGGACTATGGATTAAGGCTTTTAATGTCAATGGCCATTCTAAGCTGAATGTGCCTGCTCTCGTCAGATCGCAGAAGTTACACAGCTTAAGGCCTCGCTAGTACCAGTGTGGGAGACTGTCTGGGAATCCGTGGTGCGGTTGACTTTTTATTATGTCGTTTAGATGTTGTTTCACAATCGATTAAAAAGGACTATGGATTAAAGCATTTAATGTCAATGGCCGTTCTAAGCTGAATGTGCCTGCTCTCGTCGGACCGCAGAAGTTACACAGCTTAAGGCCTCGCTAGTACCAGTGTGGGAGACTGTCTGGGAATCCGTGGTGCGGTTGACTGTTTATTATGTCGTTTAGATTTTGTTTCACAATAGATTAAATAGGACTATGGATTAAAACATTTAACGTCAATGGCCATTCTAAGCTGAATGTGCCTGCTCTCGTTAGATCGCAGAAGTTACACAGCTTAACGCCTCGCTAGTACCAGTGTGGGAGACTGTCTGGGAATCCGTGGTGCGGTTGACTTTTTATTATGTCGTTTACATTTTGTTTCACAATAGATTAAATAGGACTATGGATTAAAGCATTTAACGTCAATGGCCATTCTAAGCTGAATGTGCCTGCTCTCGTCAGATCGCAGAAGTTACACAGCTTAAGGCCTCGCTAGTACCAGTGTGGGAGACTGTCTGGGAATCCGTGGTGCGGTTGAATTTTTATTATGTCGTTTAGATTTTGTTTCACAATCGATTAAAAAGGACTATGGATTAAAGCATTTGATGTCAATGGCCATTCTAAGCTGAATGTCCCTGCCCTCGTCAGATCGCAGAAGTTACACAGCTTAAGGCCTCGCTAGTACCAGTGTGGGAGACTGTGTGGGAGACTGTGTGGGAGACTGTGTGGGAGACTGTCAGGGAATCCGTGGTGCGGTTGACTTTTTATTATGTCGTTTAGATTTTGTTTCACAATCGATTAAAAAGGACTATGGATTAAAGCATTTAATGTCTATGGCCATTCTAAGCTGAATGTGCCTGCTCTCGTCAGATCGCAGAAGTTACACAGCTTAAGGCCTCGCTAGTACCAGTGTGGGAGACTGTCTGGGAATCCGTGGTGCGGTTGACTTCTTATTATGTCGTTTAGATTTTGTTTCACAATAGATTAAATAGGACTATGGATTAAAGCATTTAACGTCAATGGCCATTCTAAGCTGAATGTGCCTGCTCTCGTCAGATCGCAGAAGTTACACAGCTTAAGGCCTCGCTAGTACCAGTGTGGGAGACTGTCTGGGAATCCGTGGTGAGGTTGTCTTTTTATTATGTCGTTTAGATTTTGTTTCACAATCGATTAAAAAGGACTATGGATTAAAGCATTTAATGTCAATGGCAATTTTAAGCTGAATGTGCCTGCTCTCGTTAGATCGCAGAAGTTACACAGCTTAACGCCTCACTAGTACCAGTGTGGGAGACTGTCTGGGAATCCGTGGTGTGGTTGACTTTTTATTATGTCGTTAAGATTTAGTTTCACAATAGATTAAATAGGACTATGGATTAAAGCATTTAACGTCAATGGCCATTCTAAGCTGAATGTGCCTGCTCTCGTCAGATCGCAGAAGTTACACAGCTTAAAGCCTCGCTAGTATTAGTGTGGGAGACTGTCTGGGAATCCGTGGTGCGGTTGCCTTTTTATTATGTCGTTTAGATTTTGTTTCACAATAGATTAAATAGGACTATGGATTAAAACATTTAACGTCAATGGCCATTCTAAGCTGAATGTGCCTGCTCTCGTCAAATCGCAGAAGTTACACACCTTAAGGCTTCGCTAGTACCAGTGTGGGAGACTGTCTGGGAATCAGTGGTGCGGTTGAATTTTTATTATGTCGTTTAGATTTTGTTTCACAATCGATTAAAAAGGACTATGGATTAAAGGATTTAATGTCAATGGCCATTCTAAGCTGAATGTCCCTGCTCTCGTCAGATCGCAGAAGTTACACAGCTTAAGGCCTTGCTAGTACCAGTGAGGGAGACTGTCTGGGAATCCGTGGTGCGGTTGACTTTTTATTATGTTGTTTAGATTTTGTTTCACAATCGATTAAAAAGGACTATGGATTAAAGCATTTAATGTCAATGGCCGTTCTAAGCTGAATGTGCCTGCTCTCGTCAGACCGCAGAAGTTACACAGCTTAAGGCCTCGCTAGTACCAGTGTGGGAGACTGTCTGGGAATCCGTGGTGCGGTTGACTGTTTATTATGTCGTTTAGATTTTGTTTCACAATCGATTAAAAAGGACTATGGATTAAAGCATTTAATGTCAATGGCCATTCTAAGCTGAATGTGCCTGCTCTCGTTAGATCGCAGAAGTTACACAGCTTAACGCCTCGCTAGTACCAGTGTGGGAGACTGTCTGGGAATCCGTGGTGCGGTTGACTTTTTATTATGTCGTTTACATTTTGTTTCACAATAGATTAAATAGGACTATGGATTAAAGCATTTAACGTCAATGGCCATTCTAAGCTGAATGTGCCTGCTCTCGTCAGATCGCAGAAGTTACACAGCTTAAGGCCTCGCTAGTACCAGTGTGGGAGACTGTCTGGGAATCCGTGGTGCGGTTGAATTTTTATTATGTCGTTTAGATTTTGTTTCACAATCGATTAAAAAGGACTATGGATTAAAGCATTTGATGTCAATGGCCATTCTAAGCTGAATGTCCCTGCCCTCGTCAGATCGCAGAAGTTACACAGCTTAAGGCCTCGCTAGTACCAGTGTGGGAGACTGTGTGGGAGACTGTCTGGGAATCCGTGGTGCGGTTGACTTTTTATTATGTCGTTTAGATTTTGTTTCACAATCGATTAAAAAGGACTATGGATTAAAGCATTTAATGTCTATGGCCATTCTAAGCTGAATGTGCCTGCTCTCGTCAGATCGCAGAAGTTACACAGCTTAAGGCCTCGCTAGTACCAGTGTGGGAGACTGTCTGGGAATCCGTGGTGCGGTTGACTTCTTATTATGTCGTTTAGATTTTGTTTCACAATAGATTAAATAGGACTATGGATTAAAGCATTTAACGTCGATGGCCGTTCTAAGCTGAATGTGTCTGCTCTCGTCAGATCGCAGAAGTTACACAGCTTAAGGCCTCGCTAGTACCAGTGTGGGAGACTGTCTGGGAATCCGTGGTGAGGTTGTCTTTTTATTATGTC
Source organism: Rhinoderma darwinii (assembly GCF_050947455.1). Taxonomy (NCBI): domain Eukaryota; kingdom Metazoa; phylum Chordata; class Amphibia; order Anura; family Rhinodermatidae; genus Rhinoderma; species Rhinoderma darwinii. Next base: position 248,030,945 of record NC_134687.1, on the reverse strand, counting down.
GTTTAGATTTTGTTTCACAATCGATTAAAAAGGACTATGGATTAAAGCATTTAATGTCAATGGCCATTTTAAGCTGAATGTCCCTGCTCTCGTCAGATCGCAGAAATTACACAGCTTAAGGCCTCGCTAGTACCAGTGTGGGAGACTGTCTGGGAATCCGTGGTGCGGTTGACTTTTTATTATGTCGTTTAGATTTTGTTTCACAATCGATTAAAAAGGACTATGGATTAAAGCATTTATTGTCAATGGCCATTCTAAGCTGAATGTGCCTGCTCTCGTCAGATCGCAAAAGTTACACAGCTTAAGGCCTCGCTAGTACCAGTGTGGGAGACTGTCTGGGAATCCGTGGTGCGGTTGACTTTTTATTATGTCGTTTAGATTTTGTTTCACAATAGATTAAATAGGACTATGGATTAAAGCATTTAACGTCAATGGCCATTCTAAGCTGAATGTGCCTGCTCTCGTCAGAACGCAGAAGTTACACAGCTTAAGGCCTCGCTAGTACCAGTGTTGGAGACTGTCTGGGAATCCGTGGTGCGGTAGAATTTTTATTATGTCGTTTAGATTTTGTTTCACAATCGATTAAAAAGGACTATGGATTAAGCATTTAATGTCAATGGCCATTCTAAGCTGAATGTGCCTGCTCTCGTCAGATCGCAGAAGTTACACAGCTTAAGGCCTCGCTAGTACTAGTGTGGGAGACTGTCTGGGAATCCGTGGTGCGGTTGACTTTTTATTATGTTGTTTAGATTTTGTTTCACAATCGATTAAAAAGGACTATGGATTAAAGCATTTAATGTCAATGGCCATTCTAAGCTGAATGTGCCTGCTCTCGTCAGATCGCAGAAGTTACACAGCTTAAGGCCTCGCTAGTACCAGTGTGTTAGACTGTCTGGGAATCCGTGGTGCGGTTGACTTTTTATTATGTTGTTTAGATTTTGTTTCACAATAGATTAAATATGACTATGGATTAAGGCTTTTAATGACAATGGCCATTCTAAGCTGAATGTGCCTGCTCTCGTCAGATCGCAGAAGTTACACAGCTTAACGCCTCGCTAGTACCAGTGTGGGAGACTGTCTGGGAATCCGTGGTGTGGTTGACTTTTTATTATGTCGTTTAGATTTTGTTTCACAATAGATTAAATAGGACTATGGATTAAAGCATTTAACGTCAATGGCCATTCTAAGCTGAATGTGCCTGCTCTCGTCAGATCGCAGAAGTTACACAGCTTAAGGCCTCGCTAGTACCAGTGTGGGAGACTGTCTGGGAATCTGTGGTGCGGTTGAATTTTTATTATGTCGTTTAGATTTTGTTTCACAATCGATTAAAAAGGACTATGGATTAAAGCACTTAATGTCAATGGCCATTCTAAGCTGAATGTCCCTGCTCTCGTCAGATCGCAGAAGTTACACAGCTTAAGGCCTCGCTAGTACCAGTGTGGGAGACTGTCTGGGAATCCGTGGTGCGGTTGTCTTTTTATTATGTTGTTTAGATTTTGTTTCACAATAGATTAAATAGGACTATGGATTAAGGCTTTTAATGGCAATGGCCATTCTAAGCTGAATGTGCCTGTTCTCGTCAGATCGCAGAAGTTACACAGCTTAAGGCCTCGTTAGTACCAGTGTGGGAGACTGTCTGGGAATCCGTGGTGCGGTTGACTTTTTATTATGTCGTTTAGATTTTGTTTCACAATCGATTAAAAAGGACTATGGATTAAAGCATTTAATGTCAATGGCCATTCTAAGCTGAATGTGCCTGCTCTCGTCAGATCGCAGAAGTTACACAGCTTAAGGCCTCGCTATTACCAGTGTGGGAGACTGTCTGGGAATCTGTGGTGCGGTTGACTTTTTATTATGTTGTTTAGATTTTGTTTCACAATAGATTAAATAGGACTATGGATTAAGGCTTTTAATGGCAATGGCCATTCTAAGCTGAATGTGCCTGCTCTCGTCAGATCGCAGAAGTTACACAGCTTAAGGCCTCGTTAGTACCAGTGTGGGAGACTGTCTGGGAATCCGTGGTGCGGTTGACTTTTTATTATGTCGTTTAGATTTTGTTTCACAATCGATTAAAAAGGACTATGGATTAAAGCATTTAATGTCAATGGCCATTCTAAGCTGAATGTGCCTGCTCTCGTTAGATCGCAGAAGTTACACAGCTTAACGCCTCGCTAGTACCAGTGTGGGAGACTGTCTGGGAATCCGTGGTGTGGTTGACTTTTTATTATGTCGTTTAGATTTTGTTTCACAATAGATTAAATAGGACTATGGATTAAAGCATTTAACGTCAATGGCCATTCTAAGCTGAATGTGCCTGCTCTCGTCAGATCGCAGAAGTTACACAGCTTAAGGCCTCGCTAGTACCAGTGTGGGAGACTGTCTGGGAAACCGTGGTGCGGTTGAAATTTTATTATGTCGTTTAGATTTTGTTTCACAATCGATTAAAAAGGACTATGGATTAAAGCATTTAATGTCAATGGCCATTCTAAGCTGAATGTCCCTGCTCTCGTCAGATCGCAGAAGTTACACAGCTTAAGGCCTCGCTAGTACCAGTGTGGGAGACTGTCTGGGAATCCGTTGTGCGGTTGACTTTTTTTTATGTTGTTTAGATTTTGTTTCACAATAGATGAAATAGGACTATGGATTAAGGCTTTTAATGTCAATGGCCATTCTAAGCTGAATGTACCTGCTCTCGTCAGATCGCAGAAGTTACACAGCTTAAGGCCTCGCTAGTACTAGTGTGGGAGACTGTCTGGGAATCCGTGGTGCGGTTGACTTTTTATTATGTCGTTTAGATTTTGTTTCACAATCGATTAAAAAGGACTATGGATTAAAGCATTTAATGTCAACGGCAATGGCAATTCTAAGCTGAATGTGCCTGCTCTCGTTAGATCGCAGAAGTTACACAGCTTAACGCCTCGCTAGTACCAGTGTGGGAGACTGTCTGGGAATCCGTGGTGTGGTTGACTTTTTATTATGTCGTTAAGATTTAGTTTCACAATAGATTAAATAGGACTATGGATTAAAGCATTTAACGTCAATGGCCATTCTAAGCTGAATGTGCCTGCTCTCGTCAGATCGCAGAAGTTACACAGCTTAAGGCCTCGTTAGTACCAGTGTGGGAGACTGTCTGGGAATCCGTGGTGCGGTTGACTTTTTATTATGTCATTTAGATTTTGTTTCACAATCGATTAAAAAGGACTATGGATTAACGCATTTAATGTCAATGGCCATTCTAAGCTGAATGTGCCTGCTCTCGTCAGATCGCAGAAGTTACACAGCTTAAGGCCTCGCTAGTACCAGTGTGGGAGACTGTCTGGGAATCCGTGGTGCGGTTGACTTTTTATTATGTCGTTTAGATTTTGTTTCACAATCGATTAAAAAGGACTATGAATTAAAGCATTTAATGTCAATGGCCATTCTAAGCTGAATGTGCCTGCTCTCGTTAGATCGCAGAAGTTACACAGCTTAACGCCTCTCTAGTACCAGTGTGGGAGACTGTCTGGGAATCCGTGGTGCGGTTGACTTTTTATTATGTCGTTTAGATTTTGTTTCACAATAGATTAAATAGGACTATGGATTAAAGCATTTAACGTCAATGGCCATTCTAAGCTGAATGTGCCTGCTCTCGTCAGATCGCAGAAGTTACACAGCTTAAGGCCTCGCTAGTACCAGTGTGGGAGACTGTCTGGGAATCCGTGGTGCGGTTGAATTTTTATTATGTCGTTTAGATTTTGTTTCACAATCGATTAAAAAGGACTATGGATTAAAGCATTTAATGTCAATGGCCATTCTAAGCTGAATGTCCCTGCTCTCATCAGATCGCAGAAGTTACACAGCTTAAGGCCTCGCTAGTACCAGTGTGGGAGACTGTCTGGGAATCCGTGGTGCGGTTGACTTTTTATTATGTCGTTTAGATTTTGTTTCACAATCGATTAAAAAGGACTATGGATTAAAGCATGTAATGTCAATGGCCATTCTAAGCTGAATGTGTCTGCTCTCGTCAGATCGCAGAAGTTACACAGCTTAAGGCCTCGCTAGTACCAGTGTGGGAGACTGTCTGGGAATCCGTGGTGCGGTTGACTTTTTATTATGTCGTTTAGATTTTGTTTCACAATCGATTAAAAAGGACTATGGATTAAAGCATTTAGTGTCAATGGCCATTCTAAGCTAAATGTGCCTGCTCTCGTTAGATCGCAGAAGTTACACAGCTTAACGCCTCGCTAGTACCAGTGTGGGAGACTGTCTGGGAATCCGTGGTGCGGTTGAATTTTTATTATGTCGTTTTGATTTTGTTTCACAATCGATTAAAAAGGACTATGGATTAAAGCATTTAATGTCAATGGCCATTCTAAGCTGAATGTCCCTGCTCTCGTCAGATCGCAGAAGTTACACAGCTTAAGGCCTCGCTAGTACCAGTGTGGGAGACTGTCTGGGAATCCGTGGTGCGGTTGAATTTTTATTATGTCGTTTAGATTTTGTTTCACAATCGATTAAAAAGGACTATGGATTAAAGCATTTGATGTCAATGGCCATTCTAAGCTGAATGTCCCTGCCCTCGTCAGATCGCAGAAGTTACACAGCTTAAGGCCTCGCTAGTACCAGTGTGGGAGACTGTCTGGGAATCCGTGGTGCGGTTGACTTTATATTATGTCGTTTAGATTTTGTTTCACAATCGATTAAAAAGGACTATGGATTAAAGCATTTAATGTCTATGGCCATTCTAAGCTGAATGTGCCTGCTCTCGTCAGAGCGCAGAAGTTACACAGCTTAAGGCCTCGCTAGTACCAGTGTGGGAGACTGTCTGGGAATCCGTGGTGCGGTTGACTTCTTATTATGTCGTTTAGATTTTGTTTCACAATAGATTAAATAGGACTATGGATTAAAGCATTTATCGTCAATGGCCATTCTAAGCTGAATGTGCCTGCTCTCGTCAGATCGCAGAAGTTACACAGCTTAAGGCCTCGCTGGTACCAGTGTGGGAGACTGTCTGGGAATCCGTGGTGAGGTTGTCTTTTTATTATGTCGTTTAGATTTTGTTTCACAATCGATTAAAAAGGACTATGGATTAAAGCATTTAATGTCAATGGCAATTCTAAGCTGAATGTGCCTGCTCTCGTTAGATCGCAGAAGTTACACAGCTTAACGCCTCACTAGTACCAGTGTGGGAGACTGTCTGGGAATCCGTGGTGTGGTTGACTTTTTATTATGTCGTTAAGATTTAGTTTCACAATAGATTAAATAGGACTATGGATTAAAGCATTTAACGTCAATGGCCATTCTAAGCTGAATGTGCCTGCTCTCGTCAGATCGCAGAAGTTACACAGCTTAAGGCCTCGCTAGTATTAGTGTGGGAGACTGTCTGGGAATCCGTGGTGCGGTTGAATTTTTATTATGTCGTTTAGATTTTGTTTCACAATCGATTAAAAAGGACTATGGATTAAAGCATTTAATGTCAATGGCCATTTTAAGCTGAATGTCCCTGCTCTCGTCAGATCGCAGAAATTACACAGCTTAAGGCCTCGCTAGTACCAGTGTGGGAGACTGTCTGGGAATCCGTGGTGCGGTTGACTTTTTATTATGTCGTTTAGATTTTGTTTCACAATCGATTAAAAAGGACTATGGATTAAAGCATTTATCGTCAATGGCCATTCTAAGCTGAATGTGCCTGCTCTCGTCAGATCGCAAAAGTTACACAGCTTAAGTCCTCGCTAGTACCAGTGTGGGAGACTGTCTGGGAATCCGTGGTGCGGTTGACTTTTTATTATGTCGTTTAGATTTTGTTTCACAATCAATTAAAAAGGACTATGGATTAAAACATTTAATGTCAATGGCCATTCTAAGCTGAATGTGCCTGCTCTCGTCAGATCGCAGAAGTTACACAGCTTAAGGCCTTGCTAGTACCAGTGTGGGAGACTGTCTGGGAATCCGTGGTGCGGTTGACTTTTTATTATGTCGTTTAGATTTTGTTTCACAATAGATTAAATAGGACTATGGATTAAAGCATTTAACGTCAATGGCCATTCTAAGCTGAATGTGCCTGCTCTCGTCAGAACGCAGAAGTTACACAGCTTAAGGCCTCGCTAGTACCAGTGTTGGAGACTGTCTGGGAATCCGTGGTGCGGTAGAATTTTTATTATGTCGTTTAGATTTTGTTTCACAATCGATTAAAAAGGACTATGGATTAAACTTTTAATGTCAATGGCCATTCTAAGCTGAATGTGCCTGCTCTCGTCAGATCGCAGAAGTTACACAGCTTAAGGCCTCGCTAGTACTAGTGTGGGAGACTGTCTGGGAATCCGTGGTGCGGTTGACTTTTTATTATGTTGTTTAGATTTTGTTTCACAATCGATTAAAAAGGACTATGGATTAAAGCATTTAATGTCAATGGCCATTCTAAGCTGAATGTGCCTGCTCTCGTCAGATCGCAGAAGTTACACAGCTTAAGGCCTCGCTAGTACCAGTGTGGGAGACTGTCTGGGAATCCGTGGTGCGGTTGACTTTTTATTATGTTGTTTAGATTTTGTTTCACAATAGATTAAATATGACTATGGATTAAGGCTTTTAATGGCAATGGCCATTCTAAGCTGAATGTGCCTGCTCTCGTCAGATCGCAGAAGTTACACAGCTTAAGGCCTCGTTAGTACCAGTGTGGGAGACTGTCTGGGAATCCGTGGTGCCGTTGACTTTTTATTATGTCGTTTAGATTTTGTTTCACCATCGATTAAAAAGGACTATGGATTAAAGCATTTAATGTCAATGGCCATTCTAAGCTGAATGTGCCTGCTCTCGTTAGATCGCAGAAGTTACACAGCTTAACGCCTCGCTAGTACCGGTGTGGGAGACTGTCTGGGAATCCGTGGTGTGGTTGACTTTTTATTATGTCGTTTAGATTTTGTTTCACAATAGATTAAATAGGACTATGGATTAAAGCATTTAACGTCAATGGCCATTCTAAGCTGAATGTGCCTGCTCTCGTCAGATCGCAGAAGTTACACAGCTTAAGGCCTCGCTAGTACCAGTGTGGGAGACTGTCTGGGAATCCGTGGTGCGGTTGACTTTTTATTATGTTGTTTAGATTTTGTTTCACAATAGATTAAATAGGACTATGGATTAAGGCTTTTAATGTCAATGGCCATTCTAAGCTGAATGTGCCTGCTCTTGTCAGATCGCAGAAGTTACACAGCTTAAGGCCTCGCTAGTACCAGTGTGGGAGACTGTCTGGGAATCCGTGGTGCGGTTGTCTTTTTATTATGTTGTTTAGATTTTGTTTCACAATAGATTAAATAGGACTATGGATTAAGGCTTTTAATGGCTATGGCCATTCTAAGCTGAATGTGCCTGCTCTCGTCAGATCGCAGAAGTTACACAGCTTAAGGCCTCGTTAGTACCAGTGTGGGAGACTGTCTGGGAATCCGTGGTGCGGTTGACTTTTTATTATGTCGTTTAGATTTTGTTTCACAATCGATTAAAAAGGACTATGGATTAAAGCATTTAATGTCAATGGCAATTCTAAGCTGAATGTGCCTGCTCTCGTTAGATCGCAGAAGTTACACAGCTTAACGCCTCACTAGTACCAGTGTGGGAGACTGTCTGGGAATCCGTGGTGTGGTTGACTTTTTATTATGTCGTTAAGATTTAGTTTCACAATAGATTAAATAGGACTATGGATTAAAGCATTTAACGTCAATGGCCATTCTAAGCTGAATGTGCCTGCTCTCGTCAGATCGCAGAAGTTACACAGCTTAAGGCCTCGCTAGTACCAGTGTTGGAGACTGTCTGGGAATCCGTGGTGCTGTTGAATTTTTATTATGTCGTTTAGATTTTGTTTCACAATCGATTAAAAAGGACTATGGATTAAAGCATTTAATGTCAATGGCCATTCTAAGCTGAATGTCCCTGCTCTCGTCAGATCGCAGAAGTTACACAGCTTAAGGCCTCGCTAGTACCGGTGTGGGAGACTGTCTGGGAATCCGTGGTGCGGTTGACTTTTTATTATGTCGTTTAGATTTTGTTTCACAATCAATTAAAAAGGACTATGGATGAAAAGCATTTAATGTCAATGGCCATTCTAAGCTGAATGTGCCTGCTCTCGTCAGATCGCAGAAGTTACACAGCTTAAGGCCTTGCTAGTACCAGTGTGGGAGACTGTCTGGGAATCCGTGGTGCGGTTGCCTTTTTATTATGTCGTTTAGATTTTGTTTCACAATAGATTAAATAGGACTATGGATTAAAGCATTTAACGTCAATGGCCATTCTAAGCTGAATGTGCCTGCTCTCGTCAGAACGCAGAAGTTACACAGCTTAAAGCCTCGCTAGTACCAGTGTTGGAGACTGTCTGGGAATCTGTGGTGCGGTTGACTTTTTATTATGTCGTTTAGATTTTGTTTCACAATCGATTAAAAAGGACTATGGATTAAGCATTTAATGTCAATGGCCATTCTAAGCTGAATGTCCCTGCTCTCGTCAGATCACAGAAGTTACACAGCTTAAGGCCTCGCTAGTACCAGTGTGGGAGACTGTCTGGGAATCCGTGGTGCGGTTGACTTTTTATTATGTTGTTTAGATTTTGTTTCACAATAGATTAAATAGAACTATGGATTAAGGCTTTTAATGTCAATGGCCATTCTAAGCTGAATGTGCCTGCTCTCGTCAGATCGCAGAAGTTACACAGCTTAAGGCCTCGCTAGTACCAGTGTGGGAGACTGTCTGGGAATCCGTGGTGCGGTTGACTTTTTATTATGTTGTTTAGATTATGTTTCACAATAGATTAAATAGGACTATGGATTAAGGCTTTTAATGGCAATGGCCATTCTAAGCTGAATGTTCCTGCTCTCGTCAGATCGCAGAAGTTACACAGCTTAAGGCCTCGTTAGTACCAATGTGGGAGACTGTCTGGGAATCCGTGGTGCGGTTGACTTTTTATTATGTCATTTAGATTTTGTTTCACAATAGATTAAATAGGACTATGGATTAAACCATTTAACGTCAATGGCCATTCTAAGCTGAATGTGCCTGCTCTCGTCAGATCGCAGAAGTACACAGCTTAAGGCCTCGCTAGTACCAGTGTGGGAGACTGTCTGGGAATCCGTGGTGCGGTTGAATTTTTATTATGTCGTTTAGATTTTGTTTCACAATCGATTAAAAAGGACTATGGATTAAAGCATTTAATGTCAATGGCCATTCTAAGCTGAATGTCCCTGCTCTCGTCAGATCGCAGAAGTTACACAGCTTAAGGCCTCGCTAGTACCAGTGTGGGAGACTGTCTGGGAATCCGTGGTGCGGTTGACTTTTTATTATGTCGTTTAGATTTTGTTTCACAATCGATTAAAAAGGACTATGGATTAAAGCATGTAATGTCAATGGCCATTCTAAGCTGAATGTGTCTGCTCTCGTCAGATCGCAGAAGTTACACAGCTTAAGGCCTCGCTGCTACCAGTGTGGGAGACTGTCTGGGAATCCGTGGTGCGGTTGACTTTTTATTATGTCGTTTAGATTTTGTTTCACAATCGATTAAAAAAGGACTATGGATTAAAGCAGTTAGTGTCAATGGCCATTCTAAGCTAAATGTGCCTGCTCTCGTTAGATCGCAGAAGTTACACAGCTTAACGCCTCGCTAGTACCAGTGTGGGAGACTGTCTGGGAATCCGTGGTGCGGTTGAATTTTTATTATGTCGTTTTGATTTTGTTTCACAATCGATTAAAAAGGACTATGGATTAAAGCATTTAATGTCAATGGCCATTCTAAGCTGAATGTCCCTGCTCTCGTCAGATCGCAGAAATTACACAGCTTAAGGCCTTGCTAGTAACAGTGTGGGAGACTGTCTGGGAATCCGTGGTGCGGTAGACTTTTTATTATGTTGTTTAGATTTTGTTTCACAATCGATTAAAAAGGACTATGGATTAAAGCATTTAATGTCAATGGCCATTCTAAGCTGAATGTGCCTGCTCTCGTCAGACTGCAGAAGTTACACAGCTTAAGGCCTCGCTAGTACCAGTGTGGGAGACTGTCTGGGAATCCGTGGTGCGGTTGCCTTTATATTATGTCGTTTAGATTTTGTTTCACAATCGATTAAAAAGGACTATGGATTAAAGCATTTAATGTCAATGGCCATTCTAAGCTGAATGTGCCTGCTCTCGTCAGATCGCAGAAGTTACACAGCTTAAGGCTTTGCTAGTACCAGTGTGGGAGACTGTCTGGGAATCCGTGGTGCGGATGACTTTTTATTATGTCGTTTAGATTTTGTTTCACAATAGATTAAATAGGACTATGGATTAAAGCATTAAACGTCAATGGCCATTCTAAGCTGAATGTGCCTGCTCTCGTCAGAACGCAGAAGTTACACAGCTTAAGGCCTCGCTAGTACCAGTGTGGGAAACTGTCTGGGAATCCGTGGTGCGGTTGATTTTTTATTATGTCGTTTAGATTTTGTTTCACAATCGATTAAAAAGGACTATGTATTAAAGCACGTAATGTCAATGGCCACTCTAAGCTGAATGTCCCTGCTCTCGTCAGATCGCAGAAGTTACACAGCTTAAGGCCTCGCTAGTACCAGTGTGGGAGACTGTCTGGGAATCCGTGGTGCGGTTGACTTTTTATTATGTTGTTTAGATTTTGTTTCACAATAGATTAAATAGGAGTATGGATTAAGGCTTTTAATGTCAATGGCCATTCTAAGCTGAATGTGCCTGCTCTCGTCAGATCGCAGAAGTTACACAGCTTAAGGCCTCGCTAGTACCAGTGTGGGAGACTGTCTGGGAATCCGTGGTGCGGTTGACTTTTTATTATGTCGTTTAGATGTTGTTTCACAATCGATTAAAAAGGACTATGGATTAAAGCATTTAATGTCAATGGCCATTCTAAGCTGAATGTGCCTGCTCTCGTTAGATCGCAGAAGTTACACAGCTTAACGCCTCGCTAGTACCAGTGTGGGAGACTGTCTGGGAATCCGTGGTGCGGTTGACTTTTTATTATGTTGTTTAGATTTTGTTTCACAATAGATTAAATAGGACTATGGATTAAAACATTTAACGTCAATGGCCATTCTAAGCTGAATGTGCCTGCTCTCGTCAGATCGCAGAAGTTACACAGCTTAAGTCTTCGCTAGTACCAGTGTGGGAGACTGTCTGGGAATCTGTGGTGCGGTTGAATTTTTATTATGTCGTTTAGATTTTGTTTCACAATCGATTAAAAAGGACTATGGATTAAAGCATTTAATGTCAATGGCCATTCTAAGCTGAATGTCCCTGCTCTCGTCAGATTGCGGAAGTTACACAGCTTAAGGCCTCGCTAGTACCAGTGTGGGAGACTGTCTGGGAATCCGTGGTGCGGTTGCCTTTTTATTATGTCGTTTAGATTTTGTTTCAAAATCGATTAAAAAGGACTATGGATTAAAGCATTTAATGTCAATGGCCATTCTAAGCTGAATGTGCCTGCTCTTGTCAGATCGCAGAAGTTACACAGCTTAAGGCCTCGCTAGTACCAGTGTGGGAGACTGTCTGGGAATCAGTGGTGCGGTTGACTTTTTATTATGTCGTTTAGATTTTGTTTCACAATAGATTAAATAGGACTATGGATTAAAGCATTTAACGTCAATGGCCATTCTAAGCTGAATGTTCCTGCTCTCGTCAGAACGCAGAAGTTACACAGCTTAAGGCCTCGCTAGTACCAGTGTGGGAGACTGTCTGGGAATCCGTGGTGCGGTAGACTTTTTATTATGTCGTTTAGATTTTGTTTCACAATCGATTAAAAAGGACTATGGATTAAAGCATTTAATGTCAATGGCAATTCTAAGCTGAATGTGCCTGTTCTCGTTAGATCGCAGAAGTTACACAGCTTAAGCCCTCGCTAGTACCAGTGTGGGAGAGTGTCTGGGAATCCGTGGTGTGGTTGACTTTTTATTATGTTGTTTAGATTTTGTTTCACAATCGATTAAAAAGGACTATGGATTAAAGCATTTAATGTCAATGGCCATTCTAAGCTGAATGTGCCTGCTCTCGTTAGATCGCAGAAGTTACACAGCTTAACGGCTCGCTAGTACCAGTGTGGGAGACTGTCTGGGAATCCGTGGTGCGGTTGACTTTTTATTATGTCGTTTAGATTTTGTTTCACAATAGATTAAATAGGACTATGGATTAAAGCATTTAACGTCAATGGCCATTCTAAGCTGAATGTGCCTGCTCTCGTCAGATCGCAGAAGTTACACAGCTTAAGGCCTCGCTAGTACCAGTGTGGGAGACTGTCTGGGAATCTGTGGTGCGGTTGAATTTTTATTATGTAGTTTAGATTTTGTTTCACAATCGATTAAAAAGGACTATGGATTAAAGCATTTGATGTCAATGGCCATTCTAAGCTGAATGTCCCTGCCCTCGTCAGATCGCAGAAGTTACACAGCTTAAGGCCTCGCTAGTACCAGTGTGGGAGACTGTCTGGGAATCCGTGGTGCGGTTGACTTTTTATTATGTCGTTTAGATTTTGTTTCACAATCGATTAAAAAGGACTATGGATTAAAGCATTTAATGTCTATGGCCATTCTAAGCTGAATGTGCCTGCTCTCGTCAGATCGCAGAAGTTACACAGCTTAAGGCCTCGCTAGTACCAGTGTGGGAGACTGTCTGGGAATCCGTGGTGCGGTTGACTTCTTATTATGTCGTTTAGATTTTGTTTCACAATAGATTAAATAGGACTATGGATTAAAGCATTTAACGTCAATGGCCATTCTAAGCTGAATGTGCCTGCTCTCGTCAGATCGCAGAAGTTACACAGCTTAAGGCCTCGCTAGTACCAGTGTGGGAGACTGTCTGGGAATCCGTGGTGTGGTTGACTTTTTATTATGTCGTTAAGATTTAGTTTCACAATAGATTAAATAGGACTATGGATTAAAGCATTTAATGTCAATGGCCATTCTAAGCTGAATGTGCCTGCTCTCGTCAGATCGCAGAAGTTACACAGCTTAAGGCCTCGCTAGTATCAGTGTGGGAGACTGTCTGGGAATCCGTGGTGCGGTTGAATTTTTATTATGTCGTTTAGATTTTGTTTCACAATCGATTAAAAAGGACTATGGATTAAAGCATTTAATGTCAATGGCCATTCTAAGCTGAATGTCCCTGCTCTCGTCAGATCGCAGAAATTACACAGCTTAAGGCCTCGCTAGTACCAGTGTGGGAGACTGTCTGGGAATCCGTGGTGCGGTTGACTTTTTATTATGTCGTTTAGATTTTGTTTCACAATCGATTAAAAAGGACTATGGATTAAAGCATTTATTGTCAATGGCCATTCTAAGCTGAATGTGCCTGCTCTCGTCAGATCGCAAAAGTTACACAGCTTAAGGCCTCGCTAGTACCAGTGTGGGAGACTGTCTGGGAATCCGTGGTGCGGTTGAATTTTTATTATGTCGTTTAGATTTTGTTTCACAATCAATTAAAAAGGACTATGGATTAAAACATTTAATGTCAATGGCCATTCTAAGCTGAATGTGCCTGCTCTCGTCAGATCGCAGAAGTTACACAGCTTAAGGCCTTGCTAGTACCAGTGTGGGAGACTGTCTGGGAATCCGTGGTGCGGTTGACTTTTTATTATGTCGTTTAGATTTTGTTTCACAATAGATTAAATAGGACTATGGATTAAAGCATTTAACGTCAATGGCCATTCTAAGCTGAATGTGCCTGCTCTTGTCAGAACACAGAAGTTACACAGCTTAAGGCCTCGCTAGTACCAGTGTTGGAGACTGTCTGGGAATCCGTGGTGCGGTAGAATTTTTATTATGTCGTTTAGATTTTGTTTCACAATCGATTAAAAAGGACTATGGATTAAGCATTTAATGTCAATGGCCATTCTAAGCTGAATGTGCCTGCTCTCGTCAGATCGCAGAAGTTACACAGCTTAAGGCCTCGCTAGTACTAGTGTGGGAGACTGTCTGGGAATCCGTGGTGCGGTTGACTTTTTATTATGTTGTTTAGATTTTGTTTCACAATAGATTAAATAGGACTATGGATTAAGGCTTTTAATGGCAATGGCCATTCTAAGCTGAATGTGCCTGCTCTCGTCAGATCGCAGAAGTTACACATCTTAAGGCCTCGCTAGTACCAGTGTGGGAGACTGTCTGGGAATCCGTGGTGCGGTTGAATTTTTATTATGTCGTTTAGATTTTGTTTCACAATCGATTAAAAAGGACTATGGATTAAAGCATTTAATGTCAATGGCCATTCTAAGCTGAATGTCCCTGCTCTCGTCAGATCGCAGAAGTTACGCAGCTTAAGGCCTTGCTAGTAACAGTGTGGGAGACTGTCTGGGAATCCGTGGTGCGGTAGACTTTTTATTATGTTGTTTAGATTTTGTTTCACAATCGATTAAAAAGGACTATGGATTAAAGCATTTAATGTCAATGGCCATTCTAAGCTGAATGTGCCTGCTCTCGTCAGACTGCAGAAGTTACACAGCTTAAGGCCTCGCTAGTACCAGTGTGGGAGACTGTCTGGGAATCCGTGGTGCGGTTGCCTTTTTATTATGTCGTTTAGATTTTGTTTCACAATCGATTAAAAAGGACTATGGATTAAAGCATTTAATGTCAATGGCCATTCTAAGCTGAATGTGCCTGCTCTCGTCAGATCGCAGAAGTTACACAGCTTAAGGCTTTGCTAGTACCAGTGTGGGAGACTGTCTGGGAATCCGTGGTGCGGATGACTTTTTATTATGTCGTTTAGATTTTGTTTCACAATAGATTAAATAGGACTATGGATTAAAGCATTAAACGTCAATGGCCATTCTAAGCTGAATGTGCCTGCTCTCGTCAGAACGCAGAAGTTACACAGCTTAAGGCCTCGCTAGTACTAGTGTGGGAAACTGTCTGGGAATCCGTGGTGCGGTTGATTTTTTATTATGTCGTTTAGATTTTGTTTCACAATCGATTAAAAAGGACTATGTATTAAAGCACTTAATGTCAATGGCCACTCTAAGCTGAATGTCCCTGCTCTCGTCAGATCGCAGAAGTTACACAGCTTAAGGCCTCGCTAGTACCAGTGTGGGAGACTGTCTGGGAATCCGTGGTGCGGTTGACTTTTTATTATGTTGTTTAGATTTTGTTTCACAATAGATTAAATAGGAGTATGGATTAAGGCTTTTAATGTCAATGGCCATTCTAAGCTGAATGTGCCTGCTCTCGTCAGATCGCAGAAGTTACACAGCTTAAGGCCCCGCTAGTACCAGTGTGGGAGACTGTCTGGGAATCCGTGGTGCGGTTGACTTTTTATTATGTTGTTTCACAATCGATTAAAAAGGACTATGGATTAAAGCATTTAATGTCAATGGCCATTCTAAGCTGAATGTGCCTGCTCTCGTTAGATCGCAGAAGTTACACAGCTTAACGCCTCGCTAGTACCAGTGTGGGAGACTGTCTGGGAATCCGTGGTGCGGTTGACTTTTTATTATGTTGTTTAGATTTTGTTTCACAATAGATTAAATAGGACTATGGATTAAAACATTTAACGTCAATGGCCATTCTAAGCTGAATGTGCCTGCTCTCGTCAGATCGCAGAAGTTACACATCTTAAGGCCTCGCTAGTACCAGTGTGGGAGACTGTCTGGGAATCCGTGGTGCGGTTGAATTTTTATTATGTCGTTTAGATTTTGTTTCACAATCGATTAAAAAGGACTATGGATTAAAGCATTTAATGTCAATGGCCATTCTAAGCTGAATGTCCCTGCTCTCGTCAGATCGCAGAAGTTACACAGCTTAAGGCCTTGCTAGTAACAGTGTGGGAGACTGTCTGGGAATCCGTGGTGCGGTAGACTTTTTATTATGTTGTTTAGATTTTGTTTCACAATCGATTAAAAAGGACTATGGATTAAAGCATTTAATGTCAATGGCCATTCTAAGCTGAATGTGCCTGCTCTCGTCAGACTGCAGAAGTTACACAGCTTAAGGCCTCGCTAGTACCAGTGTGGGAGACTGTCTGGGAATCCGTGGTGCGGTTGCCTTTTTATTATGTCGTTTAGATTTTGTTTCACAATCGATTAAAAAGGACTATGGATTAAAGCATTTAATGTCAATGGCCATTCTAAGCTGAATGTGCCTGCTCTCGTCAGATCGCAGAAGTTACACAGCTTAAGGCTTTGCTAGTACCAGTGTGGGAGACTGTCTGGGAATCCGTGGTGCGGATGACTTTTTATTATGTCGTTTAGATTTTGTTTCACAATAGATTAAATAGGACTATGGATTAAAGCATTAAACGTCAATGGCCATTCTAAGCTGAATGTGCCTGCTCTCGTCAGAACGCAGAAGTTACACAGCTTAAGGCCTCGCTAGTACCAGTGTGGGAAACTGTCTGGGAATCCGTGGTGCGGTTGATTTTTTATTATGTCGTTTAGATTTTGTTTCACAATCGATTAAAAAGGACTATGTATTAAAGCACTTAATGTCAATGGCCACTCTAAGCTGAATGTCCCTGCTCTCGTCAGATCGCAGAAGTTACACAGCTTAAGGCCTCGCTAGTACCAGTGTGGGAGACTGTCTGGGAATCCGTGGTGCGGTTGACTTTTTATTATGTTGTTTAGATTTTGTTTCACAATAGATTAAATAGGAGTATGGATTAAGGCTTTTAATGTCAATGGCCATTCTAAGCTGAATGTGCCTGCTCTCGTCAGATCGCAGAAGTTACACAGCTTAAGGCCTCGCTAGTACCAGTGTGGGAGACTGTCTGGGAATCCGTGGTGCGGTTGACTTTTTATTATGTCGTTTAGATGTTGTTTCACAATCGATTAAAAAGGACTATGGATTAAAGCATTTAATGTCAATGGCCATTCTAAGCTGAATGTGCCTGCTCTCGTTAGATCGCAGAAGTTACACAGCTTAACGCCTCGCTAGTACCAGTGTGGGAGACTGTCTGGGAATCCGTGGTGCGGTTGACTTTTTATTATGTCGTTTAGATTTTGTTTCACAATAGATTAAATAGGACTATGGATTAAAACATTTAACGTCAATGGCCATTCTAAGCTGAATGTGCCTGCTCTCGTCAGATCGCAGAAGTTACACAGCTTAAGGCTTCGCTAGTACCAGTGTGGGAGACTGTCTGGGAATCTGTGGTGCGGTTGAATTTTTATTATGTCGTTTAGATTTTGTTTCACAATCGATTAAAAAGGACTATGGATTAAAGCATTTAATGTCAATGGCCATTCTAAGCTGAATGTCCCTGCTCTCGTCAGATTGCGGAAGTTACACAGCTTAAGGCCTCGCTAGTACCAGTGTGGGAGACTGTCTGGGAATCCGTGGTGCGGTTGCCTTTTTATTATGTCGTTTAGATTTTGTTTCATAATCGATTAAAAAGGACTATGGATTAAAGCATTTAATGTCAATGGCCATTCTAAGCTGAATGTGCCTGCTCTCGTCAGATCGCAGAAGTTACACAGCTTAAGGCCTCGCTAGTACCAGTGTGGGAGACTGTCTGGGAATCCGTGGTGCGGTTGACTTTTTATTATGTCGTTTAGATTTTGTTTCACAATAGATTAAATAGGACTATGGATTAAAGCATTTAACGTCAATGGCCATTCTAAGCTGAATGTTCCTGCTCTCGTCAGAACGCAGAAGTTACACAGCTTAATGCCTCGCTAGTACCAGTGTGGGAGACTGTCTGGGAATCCGTGGTGCGGTAGACTTTTTATTATGTCGTTTAGATTTTGTTTCACAATCGATTAAAAAGGACTATGGATTAAAGCATTTAATGTCAATGGCAATTCTAAGCTGATTGTGCCTGTTCTCGTTAGATCGCAGAAGTTACACAGCTTAAGCCCTCGCTAGTACCAGTGTGGGAGAGTGTCTGGGAATCTGTGGTGTGGTTGACTTTTTATTATGTTGTTTAGATTTTGTTTCACAATCGATTAAAAAGGACTATGGATTAAAGCATTTAATGTCAATGGCCATTCTAAGCTGAATGTGCCTGCTCTCGTTAGATAGCAGAAGTTACACAGCCTAACGGCTCGCTAGTACCAGTGTGGGAGACTGTCTGGGAATCCGTGGTGCGGTTGCCTTTTTATTATGTCGTTTAGATTTTGTTTCACAATAGATTAAATAGGACTATGGATTAAAGCATTTAACGTCAATGGCCATTCTAAGCTGAATGTGCCTGCTCTCGTCAGATCGCAGAAGTTACACAGCTTAAGGCCTCGCTAGTACCAGTGTGGGAGACTGTCTGGGAATCTGTGGTGCGGTTGAATTTTTATTATGTAGTTTAGATTTTGTTTCACAATCGATTAAAAAGGACTATGGATTAAAGCATTTAATGTCAATGGCCATTCTAAGCTGAATGTCCCTGCTCTCGTCAGATCGCAGAAATTACACAGCTTAAGGCCTCGCTAGTACCAGTGTGGGAGACTGTCTGGGAATCCGTGGTGCGGTTGACTTTTTATTATGTCGTTTAGATTTTGTTTCACAATCGATTAAAAAGGACTATGGATTAAAGCATTTAATGTCAATGGCCATTCTAAGCTGAATGT
This sequence comes from Rhinoderma darwinii, assembly GCF_050947455.1. Lineage (NCBI taxonomy): Eukaryota > Metazoa > Chordata > Amphibia > Anura > Rhinodermatidae > Rhinoderma > Rhinoderma darwinii. The sequence continues at coordinate 248,012,458 of NC_134687.1, read as the reverse complement.
GCCTGCTCTCGTTAGATCGCAGAAGTTACACAGCTTAACGCCTCGCTAGTACCAGTGTGGGAGACTGTCTGGGAATCCGTGGTGCGGTTGACTTTTTATTATGTCGTTTACATTTTGTTTCACAATAGATTAAATAGGACTATGGATTAAAGCATTTAACGTCAATGGCCATTCTAAGCTGAATGTGCCTGCTCTCGTCAGATCGCAGAAGTTACACAGCTTAAGGCCTCGCTAGTACCAGTGTGGGAGACTGTCTGGGAATCCGTGGTGCGGTTGAATTTTTATTATGTCGTTTAGATTTTGTTTCACAATCGATTAAAAAGGACTATGGATTAAAGCATTTGATGTCAATGGCCATTCTAAGCTGAATGTCCCTGCCCTCGTCAGATCGCAGAAGTTACACAGCTTAAGGCCTCGCTAGTACCAGTGTGGGAGACTGTCTGGGAATCCGTGGTGCGGTTGACTTTTTATTATGTCGTTTAGATTTTGTTTCACAATCGATTAAAAAGGACTATGGATTAAAGCATTTAATGTCTATGGCCATTCTAAGCTGAATGTGCCTTCTCTCGTCAGATCGCAGAAGTTACACAGCTTAAGGCCTCGCTAGTACCAGTGTGGGAGACTGTCTGGGAATCCGTGGTGTGGTAGACTTTTTATTATGTCGTTAAGATTTAGTTTCACAATAGATTAAATAGGACTATGGATTAAAGCATTTAATGTCAATGGCCATTCTAAGCTGAATGTGCCTGCTCTCGTCAGATCGCAGAAGTTACACAGCTTAAGGCCTCGCTAGTACCAGTGTGGGAGACTGTCTGGGAATCCGTGGTGCGGTTGAATTTTTATTATGTCGTTTAGATTTTGTTTCAATATCGATTAAAAAGGACTATGGATTAAAGCATTTGATGTCAATGGCCATTCTAAGCTGAATGTCCCTGCCCTCGTCAGATCGCAGAAGTTACACAGCTTAAGGCCTCGCTAGTACCAGTGTGGGAGACTGTCTGGGAATCCGTGGTGCGGTTGACTTTTTATTATGTCGTTTAGATTTTGTTTCACAATCGATTAAAAAGGACTATGGATTAAAGCATTTAATGTCTATGGCCATTCTAAGCTGAATGTGCCTTCTCTCGTCAGATCGCAGAAGTTACACAGCTTAAGGCCTCGCTAGTACCAGTGTGGGAGACTGTCTGGGAATCCGTGGTGCGGTTGACTTCTTATTATGTCGTTTAGATTTTGTTTCACAATAGATTAAATAGGACTATGGATTAAAGCATTTAACATCAATGGCCATTCTAAGCTGAATGTGCCTGCTCTCGTCAGATCGCAGAAGTTACACAGCTTAAGGCCTCGCTAGTACCAGTGTGGGAGACTGTCTGGGAATCCGTGGTGCGGTTGACTTTTTTTTATGTTGTTTAGATTTTGTTTCACAATAGATGAAATAGGACTATGGATTAAGGCTTTTAATGTCAATGGCCATTCTAAGCTGAATGTACCTGCTCTCGTCAGCTCGCAGAAGTTACACAGCTTAAGGCCTCGCTAGTACTAGTGTGGGAGACTGTCTGGGAATCCGTGGTGCGGTTGACTTTTTATTATGTTGTTTAGATTTTGTTTCACAATAGATTAAATAGGACTATGGATTAAAGCATTTAATGTCAATGGCAATGGCAATTCTAAGCTGAATGTGCCTGCTCTCGTTAGATCGCAGAAGTTACACAGCTTAACGCCTCACTAGTACCAGTGTGGGAGACTGTCTGGGAATCCGTGGTGTGGTTGACTTTTTATTATGTCGTTAAGATTTAGTTTCACAATAGATTAAATAGGACTATGGATTAAAACATTTAATGTCAATGGCCATTCTAAGCTGAATGTGCCTGCTCTCATCAGATCGCAGAAGTTACACAGCTTAAGGCCTTGCTAGTACCAGTGTGGGAGACTGTCTGGGAATCCGTGGTGCGGTTGACTTTTTATTATGTCGTTTAGATTTTGTTTCACAATAGATTAAATAGGACTATGGATTAAAGCATTTAACGTCAATGGCCATTCTAAGCTGAATGTGCCTGCTCTTGTCAGAACACAGAAGTTACACAGCTTAAGGCCTCGCTAGTACCAGTGTTGGAGACTGTCTGGGAATCCGTGGTGCGGTAGAATTTTTATTATGTCGTTTAGATTTTGTTTCACAATCGATTAAAAAGGACTATGGATTAAGCATTTAATGTCAATGGCCATTCTAAGCTGAATGTGCCTGCTCTCGTCAGATCGCAGAAGTTACACAGCTTAAGGCCTCGCTAGTACTAGTGTGGGAGACAGTCTGGGAATCCGTGGTGCGGTTGACTTTTTATTATGTTGTTTAGATTTTGTTTCACAATAGATTAAATAGGACTATGGATTAAGGCTTTTAATGGCAATGGCCATTCTAAGCTGAATGTGCCTGCTCTCGTCAGATCGCAGAAGTTACACAGCCTAAGGCCTCGTTAGTACCAGTGTGGGAGACTGTCTGGGAATCCGTGGTGCGGTTGACTTTTTATTATGTCGTTTAGATTTTGTTTCACAATCGATTAAAAAGGACTATGGATTAAAGCATTTAATGTCAATGGCCATTCTAAGCTGAATGTGACTGCTCTCGTCAGATCGCAGAAGTTACACAGCTTAAGGCCTCGCTAGTACCAGTGTGGGAGACTGTCTGGGAATCCGTGGTGCGGTTGACTTTTTATTATGTTGTTTAGATTTTGTTTCACAATAGATTAAATAGGACTATGGATTAAGGCTTTTAATGGCAATGGCCATTCTAAGCTGAATGTGCCTGCTCTCGTCAGATCGCAGAAGTTACACATCTTAAGGCCTCGCTAGTACCAGTGTGGGAGATTGTCTGGGAATCCGTGGTGCGGTTGACTTTTTATTATGTTGTTTAGATTTTGTTTCACAATCGATTAAAAAGGACTATGGATTAAAGCATTTAATGTTAATGGCCATTCTAAGCTGAATGTGCCTGCTCTCGTCAGATCGCAGAAGTTACACAGCTTAAGGCCTCGTTAGTACCAGTGTGGGAGACTGTCTGGGAATCCGTGGTGCGGTTGACTTTTTATTATGTCGTTTAGATTTTGTTTCACAATGGATTAAAAAGGACTATGGATTAAAGTATTTAATGTTAATGGCCATTCTAAGCTGAATGTGCCTGCTCTCGTCAGATCGCAGAAGTTACACAGCTTAAGGCCTCGCTATTACCAGTGTGGGAGACTGTCTGGGAATCCGTGGTGCGGTTGACTTTTTATTATGTTGTTTAGATTTTGTTTCACAATAGATTAAATAGGACTATGGATTAATGCTTTTAATGGCAATGGCCATTCTAAGCTGAATGTGCCTGCTCTCGTCAGATCGCAGAAGTTACACAGCTTAAGGCCTCGTTAGTACCAGTGTGGGAGACTGTCTGGGAATCCGTGGTGCAGTTGACTTTTTATTATGTCGTTTAGATTTTGTTTCACAATCGATTAAAAAGGACTATGGATTAAAGCATTTAATGTCAATGGCCATTCTAAGCTGAATGTGCCTGCTCTCGTTAGATCGCAGAAGTTACACAGCTTAACGCCTCGCTAGTACCAGTGTGGGAGACTGTCTGGGAATCCGTGGTGTGGTTGACTTTTTATTATGTCGTTTAGATTTTGTTTCACAATAGATTAAATAGGACTATGGATTAAAGCATTTAACGTCAATGGCCATTCTAAGCTGAATGTGCCTGCTCTCGTCAGATCGCAGAAGTTACACAGCTTAAGGCCTCGCTAGTACCAGTGTGGGAGACTGTCTGGGAATCCGTGGTGCGGTTGATTTTTTATTATGTCGTTTAGATTTTGTTTCACAATCGATTAAAAAGGACTATGGATTAAAGCATTTAATGTCAATGGCCATTCTAAGCTGAATGTCCCTGCTCTCGTCAGATCGCAGAAGTTACACAGCTTAAGGCCTCGCTAGTACCAGTGTGGGAGACTGTCTGGGAATCCGTGGTGCGGTTGACTTTTTTTTATGTTGTTTAGATTTTGTTTCACAATAGATGAAATAGGACTATGGATTAAGGCTTTTAATGTCAATGGCCATTCTAAGCTGAATGTACCTGCTCTCGTCAGCTCGCAGAAGTTACACAGCTTAAGGCCTCGCTAGTACTAGTGTGGGAGACTGTCTGGGAATCCGTGGTGCGGTTGACTTTTTATTATGTTGTTTAGATTTTGTTTCACAATAGATTAAATAGGACTATGGATTAAGCATTTAATGTCAATGGCCATTCTAAGCTGAATGTCCCTGCTCTCGTCAGATCGCAGAAGTTACACAGCTTAAGGCCTCGCTAGTACCAGTGTGGGAGACTGTCTGGGAATCCGTGGTGCGGTTGACTTCTTATTATGTCGTTTAGATTTTGTTTCACAATAGATTAAATAGGACTATGGATTAAAGCATTTAACGTCAATGGCCATTCTAAGCTGAATGTGCCTGCTCTCGTCAGATCACAGAAGTTACACAGCTTAAGGCCTCGCTAGTACCAGTGTGGGAGACTGTCTGGGAATCCGTGGTGTGGTTGACTTTTTATTATGTCGTTAAGATTTAGTTTCACAATAGATTAAATAGGACTATGGATTAAAGCATTTAATGTCAATGGCCATTCTAAGCTGAATGTGCCTGCTCTCGTCAGATCGCAGAAGTTACACAGCTTAAGGCCTCGCTAGTATCAGTGTGGGAGACTGTCTGGGAATCCGTGGTGCGGTTGAATTTTTATTATGTCGTTTAGATTTTGTTTCACAATCGATTAAAAAGGACTATGGATTAAAGCATTTATTGTCAATGGCCATTCTAAGCTGAATGTGCCTGCTCTCGTCAGATCGCAAAAGTTACACAGCTTAAGGCCTCGCTAGTACCAGTGTGGGAGACTGTCTGGGAATCCGTGGTGCGGTTGAATTTTTATTATGTCGTTTAGATTTTGTTTCACAATCAATTAAAAAGGACTATGGATTAAAACATTTAATGTCAATGGCCATTCTAAGCTGAATGTGCCTGCTCTCGTCAGATCGCAGAAGTTACACAGCTTAAGGCCTTGCTAGTACTAGTGTGGGAGACTGTCTGGGAATCCGTGGTGCGGTTGACTTTTTATTATGTTGTTTAGATTTTGTTTCACAATCGATTAAAAAGGACTATGGATTAAAGCATTTAATGTCAATGGCCATTCTAAGCTGGAAGTCCCTGCTCTCGTCAGATCGCAGAAGTTACACAGCTTAAGGCCTCGCTAGTACCAGTGTGGGAGACTGTCTGGGAATCCGTGGTGCGGTTGACTTTTTATTATGTTGTTTAGATTTTGTTTCACAATAGATTAAATAGGACTATGGATTAAGGCTTTTAATGTCAATGGCCATTCTAAGCTGAATGTGCCTGCTCTCGTCAGATCGCAGAAGTTACACAGCTTAAGTCCTCGCTAGTACTAGTGTGGGAGACTGTCTGGGAATCCGTGGTGCGGTTGACTTTTTATTATGTCGTTTAGATTTTGTTTCACAATCGATTAAAAAGGACTATGGATAAAAGCATTTAATGTCAATGGCCATTCTAAGCTGAATGTCCCTGCTCTCGTCAGATTGCAGCAGTTACACAGCTTAAGGCCTCGCTAGTACCAGTGTGGGAGACTGTCTGGGAATCCGTGGTGCGGTTGACTTTTTATTATGTCGTTTAGATTTTGTTTCACAATCGATTAAAAAGGACTATGGATTAAAGCATTCTATGTCAATGGCCATTCTAAGCTGAATGTGCCTGCTCTCGTCAGATCGCAGAAGTTACACAGCTTAAGCCCTCGCTAGTACCAGTGTGGGAGACTGTCTGGGAATCCGTGTGGGGTTGACTTTTTATTATGTCGTTTAGATTTTGTTTCACAATCGATTAAAAAGGACTATGGATTAAAACATTTAATGTCAATGGCCATTCTAAGCTGGATGTGCCTTCTCTCGTTAGATCGCAGAAGTTACACAGCTTAACACCTCGCTAGTACCAGTGTGGGAGACTGTCTGGGAATCCGTGGTGCGGTTGACTTTTTATTATGTCGTTTAGATTTTGTTTCACAATCGATTAAAAAGGACTATGGATTAAAGCATTTAATGTCAATGGCCATTCTAAGCTGAATGTCCCTGCTCTCGTTAGATCGCAGAAGTTACACAGCTTAAGGACTCGCTAGTACCAGTGTGGGAGACTGTCTGGGAATCCGTGGTGCGGTTGACTTTTTATTATGTCGTTTAGATTTTGTTTCACAATCGATTAAAAAGGACTATGGATTAAAGCATTTAATGTCAATGGCCATTCTAAGCTGAATGTGCCTGCTCTCGTCAGATCGCAGAAGTTACACAGCTTAAGCCCTCGCTAGTACCAGTGTGGGAGACTGTCTGGGAATCCGTGGTGCGGTTGACTTTTTATTATGTTGTTTAGATTTTGTTTCACAATAGATTAAATAGGAATATGGATTAAGGCTTTTAATGTCAATGGCCATTCTAAGCTGAATGTGCCTGCTCTCGTCAGATCGCAGAAGTTACACAGCTTAAGGCCTCTCTAGTACCAGTGTGGGAGACTGTCTGGGAATCCGTGGGGCGGTTGACTTTTTATTATGTCGTTTAGATTTTGTTTCACAATCGATTAAAAAGGACTATGGATTAAAACATTTGATGTCAATGGCCATTCTAAGCTGAATGTGCCTGCTCTCGTTAGATTGCAGAAGTTACGCAGCTTAACGCCTCGCTAGTACCAGTGTGGGAGACTGCCTGGGAATCCGTGGTGCGGTTGACTTTTTATTATGTCGTTTAGATTTTGTTTCACAATAGATTAAATAGGACTATGGATTAAAGCATTTAACGTCAATGGCCATTCTAAGCTGAATGTGCCTGCTCTCGGCAGATCGCAGAAGTTACACAGCTTAAGGCCTCGCTAGTACCAGTGTGGGAGACTGTCTGGGAATCCGTGGTGCGGTTGAATTTTTATTATGTCGTTTAGATTTTGTTTCACAATCGATTAAAAAGGACTATGGATTAAATCATTTAATTTCAATGGCCATTCTAAGATGAATGTCCCTGCTCTCGTCAGATCGCAGAAGTTACACAGCTTAAGGCCTCGCTAGTACCAGTGTGGGAGACTGTCTGGGAATCCGTGGTGCGGTTGACTTTTTATTATGTCGTTTAGATTTTGTTTCACAATCGATTAAAAAGGACTATGGATTAAAACATTTAATGTCAATGGCCATTCTAAGCTGGATGTACCTGCTCTCATTAGATCGCAGGAGTTACACAGCTTAACGCCTCGCTAGTACCAGTGTGGGAGACTGTCGGGGAATCCGTGGTGCGGTTGACTTTTTATTATGTCGTTTAGATTTTGTTTCACAATCGATTAAAAAGGACTATGGATTAAAGCATTTAATGTCAATGGCCATTCTAAGCTGAATGTGCCTGCTCTCGTTAGATCGCAGAAGTTACACAGCTTAAGGCCTCGCTAGTACCAGTGTGGGAGACTGTCTGGGAATCCGTGGTGCGGTTGATTTTTTATTATGTCGTTTAGATTTTGTTTCACAATCGATTAAAAAGGACTATGGATTAAAGCATTTAATGTCAATGGCCATTCTAAGCTGAATGTCCCTGCTCTCGTCAGATCGCAGAAGTTACGCAGCTTAAGGCCTTGCTAGTAACAGTGTGGGAGACTGTCTGGGAATCCGTGGTGCGGTAGACTTTTTATTATGTTGTTTAGATTTTGTTTCACAATCGATTAAAAAGGACTATGGATTAAAGCATTTAATGTCAATGGCCATTCTAAGCTGAATGTGCCTGCTCTCGTCAGACTGCAGAAGTTACACAGCTTAAGGCCTCGCTAGTACCAGTGTGGGAGACTGTCTGGGAATCCGTGGTGCGGTTGCCTTTTTATTATGTCGTTTAGATTTTGTTTCACAATCGATTAAAAAGGACTATGGATTAAAGCATTTAATGTCAATGGCCATTCTAAGCTGAATGTGCCTGCTCTCGTCAGATCGCAGAAGTTACACAGCTTAAGCCTTTGCTAGTACCAGTGTGGGAGACTGTCTGGGAATCCGTGGTGCGGATGACTTTTTATTATGTCGTTTAGATTTTGTTTCACAATAGATTAAATAGGACTATGGATTAAAGCATTAAACGTCAATGGCCATTCTAAGCTGAATGTGCCTGCTCTCGTCAGAACGCAGAAGTTACACAGCTTAAGGCCTCGCTAGTACCAGTGTGGGAAACTGTCTGGGAATCCGTGGTGCGGTTGATTTTTTATTATGTCGTTTAGATTTTGTTTCACAATCGATTAAAAAGGACTATGTATTAAAGCACTTAATGTCAATGGCCACTCTAAGCTGAATGTCCCTTCTCTCGTCAGATCGCAGAAGTTACACAGCTTAAGGCCTCGCTAGTACCAGTGTGGGAGACTGTCTGGGAATCCGTGGTGCGGTTGACTTTTTATTATGTTGTTTAGATTTTGTTTCACAATAGATTAAATAGGAGTATGGATTAAGGCTTTTAATGTCAATGGCCATTCTAAGCTGAATGTGCCTGCTCTCGTCAGATCGCAGAAGTTACACAGCTTAAGGCCTCGCTAGTACCAGTGTGGGAGACTGTCTGGGAATCCGAGGTGCGGTTGACTTTTTATTATGTTGTTTCACAATCGATTAAAAAGGACTATGGATTAAAGCATTTAATGTCAATGGCCATTCTAAGCTGAATGTGCCTGCTCTCGTTAGATCGCAGAAGTTACACAGCTTAACGCCTCGCTAGTACCAGTGTGGGAGACTGTCTGGGAATCCGTGGTGCGGTTGACTTTTTATTATGTTGTTTAGATTTTGTTTCACAATAGATTAAATAGGACTATGGATTAAAACATTTAACGTCAATGGCCATTCTAAGCTGAATGTGCCTGCTCTCGTCAGATCGCAGAAGTTACACATCTTAAGGCCTCGCTAGTACCAGTGTGGGAGACTGTCTGGGAATCCGTGGTGCGGTTGAATTTTTATTATGTCGTTTAGATTTTGTTTCACAATCGATTAAAAAGGACTATGGATTAAAGCATTTAATGTCAATGGCCATTCTAAGCTGAATGTCCCTGCTCTCGTCAGATCGCAGAAGTTACACAGCTTAAGGCCTTGCTAGTAACAGTGTGGGAGACTGTCTGGGAATCCGTGGTGCGGTAGACTTTTTATTATGTTGTTTAGATTTTGTTTCACAATCGATTAAAAAGGACTATGGATTAAAGCATTTAATGTCAATGGCCATTCTAAGCTGAATGTGCCTGCTCTCGTCAGACTGCAGAAGTTACACAGCTTAAGGCCTCGCTAGTACCAGTGTGGGAGACTGTCTGGGAATCCGTGGTGCGGTTGCCTTTTTATTATGTCGTTTAGATTTTGTTTCACAATCGATTAAAAAGGACTATGGATTAAAGCATTTAATGTCAATGGCCATTCTAAGCTGAATGTGCCTGCTCTCGTCAGATCGCAGAAGTTACACAGCTTAAGGCTTTGCTAGTACCAGTGTGGGAGACTGTCTGGGAATCCGTGGTGCGGATGACTTTTTATTATGTCGTTTAGATTTTGTTTCACAATAGATTAAATAGGACTATGGATTAAAGCATTAAACGTCAATGGCCATTCTAAGCTGAATGTGCCTGCTCTCGTCAGAACGCAGAAGTTACACAGCTTAAGGCCTCGCTAGTACCAGTGTGGGAAACTGTCTGGGAATCCGTGGTGCGGTTGATTTTTTATTATGTCGTTTAGATTTTGTTTCACAATCGATTAAAAAGGACTATGTATTAAAGCACTTAATGTCAATGGCCACTCTAAGCTGAATGTCCCTGCTCTCGTCAGATCGCAGAAGTTACACAGCTTAAGGCCTCGCTAGTACCAGTGTGGGAGACTGTCTGGGAATCCGTGGTGCGGTTGACTTTTTATTATGTTGTTTAGATTTTGTTTCACAATAGATTAAATAGGAGTATGGATTAAGGCTTTTAATGTCAATGGCCATTCTAAGCTGAATGTGCCTGCTCTCGTCAGATCGCAGAAGTTACACAGCTTAAGGCCTCGCTAGTACCAGTGTGGGAGACTGTCTGGGAATCCGTGGTGCGGTTGACTTTTTATTATGTCGTTTAGATTTTGTTTCACAATAGATTAAATAGGACTATGGATTAAAACATTTAACGTCAATGGCCATTCTAAGCTGAATGTGCCTGCTCTCGTCAGATCGCAGAAGTTACACAGCTTAAGGCTTCGCTAGTACCAGTGTGGGAGACTGTCTGGGAATCTGTGGTGCGGTTGAATTTTTATTATGTCGTTTAGATTTTGTTTCACAATAGATTAAATAGGACTATGGATTAAAGCATTAAACGTCAATGGCCATTCTAAGCTGAATGTGCCTGCTCTCGTCAGAACGCAGAAGTTACACAGCTTAAGGCCTCGCTAGTACCAGTGTGGGAAACTGTCTGGGAATCCGTGGTGCGGTTGATTTTTTATTATGTCGTTTAGATTTTGTTTCACAATCGATTAAAAAGGACTATGTATTAAAGCACTTAATGTCAATGGCCACTCTAAGCTGAATGTCCCTGCTCTCGTCAGATCGCAGAAGTTACACAGCTTAAGGCCTCGCTAGTACCAGTGTGGGAGACTGTCTGGGAATCCGTGGTGCGGTTGACTTTTTATTATGTTGTTTAGATTTTGTTTCACAATAGATTAAATAGGACTATGGATTAAAGCATTAAACGTCAATGGCCATTCTAAGCTGAATGTGCCTGCTCTCGTCAGAACGCAGAAGTTACACAGCTTAAGGCCTCGCTAGTACCAGTGTGGGAAACTGTCTGGGAATCCGTGGTGCGGTTGATTTTTTATTATGTCGTTTAGATTTTGTTTCACAATCGATTAAAAAGGACTATGTATTAAAGCACTTAATGTCAATGGCCACTCTAAGCTGAATGTCCCTGCTCTCGTCAGATCGCAGAAGTTACACAGCTTAAGGCCTCGCTAGTACCAGTGTGGGAGACTGTCTGGGAATCCGTGGTGCGGTTGACTTTTTATTATGTTGTTTAGATTTTGTTTCACAATAGATTAAATAGGAGTATGGATTAAGGCTTTTAATGTCAATGGCCATTCTAAGCTGAATGTGCCTGCTCTCGTCAGATCGCAGAAGTTACACAGCTTAAGGCCTCGCTAGTACCAGTGTGGGAGACTGTCTGGGAATCCGTGGTGCGGTTGACTTTTTATTATGTTGTTTCACAATCGATTAAAAAGGACTATGGATTAAAGCATTTAATGTCAATGGCCATTCTAAGCTGAATGTGCCTGCTCTCGTTAGATCGCAGAAGTTACACAGCTTAACGCCTCGCTAGTACCAGTGTGGGAGACTGTCTGGGAATCCGTGGTGCGGTTGACTTTTTATTATGTTGTTTAGATTTTGTTTCACAATAGATTAAATAGGACTATGGATTAAAACATTTAACGTCAATGGCCATTCTAAGCTGAATGTGCCTGCTCTCGTCAGATCGCAGAAGTTACACATCTTAAGGCCTCGCTAGTACCAGTGTGGGAGACTGTCTGGGAATCCGTGGTGCGGTTGAATTTTTATTATGTCGTTTAGATTTTGTTTCACAATCGATTAAAAAGGACTATGGATTAAAGCATTTAATGTCAATGGCCATTCTAAGCTGAATGTCCCTGCTCTCGTCAGATCGCAGAAGTTACACAGCTTAAGGCCTTGCTAGTAACAGTGTGGGAGACTGTCTGGGAATCCGTGGTGCGGTAGACTTTTTATTATGTTGTTTAGATTTTGTTTCACAATCGATTAAAAAGGACTATGGATTAAAGCATTTAATGTCAATGGCCATTCTAAGCTGAATGTGCCTGCTCTCGTCAGACTGCAGAAGTTACACAGCTTAAGGCCTCGCTAGTACCAGTGTGGGAGACTGTCTGGGAATCCGTGGTGCGGTTGCCTTTTTATTATGTCGTTTAGATTTTGTTTCACAATCGATTAAAAAGGACTATGGATTAAAGCATTTAATGTCAATGGCCATTCTAAGCTGAATGTGCCTGCTCTCGTCAGATCGCAGAAGTTACACAGCTTAAGGCTTTGCTAGTACCAGTGTGGGAGACTGTCTGGGAATCCGTGGTGCGGATGACTTTTTATTATGTCGTTTAGATTTTGTTTCACAATAGATTAAATAGGACTATGGATTAAAGCATTAAACGTCAATGGCCATTCTAAGCTGAATGTGCCTGCTCTCGTCAGAACGCAGAAGTTACACAGCTTAAGGCCTCGCTAGTACCAGTGTGGGAAACTGTCTGGGAATCCGTGGTGCGGTTGATTTTTTATTATGTCGTTTAGATTTTGTTTCACAATCGATTAAAAAGGACTATGTATTAAAGCGCTTAATGTCAATGGCCACTCTAAGCTGAATGTCCCTGCTCTCGTCAGATCGCAGAAGTTACACAGCTTAAGGCCTCGCTAGTACCAGTGTGGGAGACTGTCTGGGAATCCGTGGTGCGGTTGACTTTTTATTATGTTGTTTAGATTTTGTTTCACAATAGATTAAATAGGAGTATGGATTAAGGCTTTTAATGTCAATGGCCATTCTAAGCTGAATGTGCCTGCTCTCATCAGATCGCAGAAGTTACACAGCTTAAGGCCTCGCTAGTACCAGTGTGGGAGACTGTCTGGGAATCCGTGGTGCGGTTGACTTTTTATTATGTCGTTTAGATGTTGTTTCACAATCGATTAAAAAGGACTATGGATTAAAGCATTTAATGTCAATGGCCATTCTAAGCTGAATGTGCCTGCTCTCGTTAGATCGCAGAAGTTACACAGCTTAACGCCTCGCTAGTACCAGTGTGGGAGACTGTCTGGGAATCCGTGGTGCGGTTGACATTTTATTATGTCGTTTAGATTTTGTTTCACAATAGATTAAATAGGACTATGGATTAAAACATTTAACGTCAATGGCCATTCTAAGCTGAATGTGCCTGCTCTCGTCAGATCGAAGAAGTTACACAGCTTAAGGCTTCGCTAGTACCAGTGTGGGAGACTGTCTGGGAATCTGTGGTGCGGTTGAATTTTTATTATGTCGTTTAGATTTTGTTTCACAATCGATTAAAAAGGACTATGGATTAAAGCATTTAATGTCAATGGCCATTCTAAGCTGAATGTCCCTGCTCTCGTCAGATTGCGGAAGTTACACAGCTTAAGGCCTCGCTAGTACCAGTGTGGGAGACTGTCTGGGAATCCGTGGTGCGGTTGCCTTTTTATTATGTCGTTTAGATTTTGTTTCATAATCGATTAAAAAGGACTATGGATTAAAGCATTTAATGTCAATGGCCATTCTAAGCTGAATGTGCCTGCTCTCGTTAGATAGCAGAAGTTACACAGCTTAACGGCTCGCTAGTACCAGTGTGGGAGACTGTCTGGGAATCCGTGGTGCGGTTGACTTTTTATTATGTCGTTTAGATTTTGTTTCACAATAGATTAAATAGGACTATGGATTAAAGCATTTAACGTCAATGGCCATTCTAAGCTGAATGTGCCTGCTCTCGTCAGATCGCAGAAGTTACACAGCTTAAGGCCTCGCTAGTACCAGTGTGGGAGACTGTCTGGGAATCTGTGGTGCGGTTGAATTTTTATTATGTAGTTTAGATTTTGTTTCACAATCGATTAAAAAGGACTATGGATTAAAGCATTTAATGTCAATGGCCATTCTAAGCTGAATGTCCCTGCTCTCGTCAGATCGCAGAAGTTACACAGCTTAAGGCCTTGCTAGTATCAGTGAGGGAGACTGTCTGGGAATCCGTGGTGCGGTTGACTTTTTATTATGTTGTTTAGATTTTGTTTCACAATCGATTAAAAAGGACTATGGATTAAAGCATTTAATGTCAATGGCCATTCTAAGCTGAATGTGCCTGCTCTCGTCAGACCGCGGAAGTTACGCAGCTTAAGGCCTCGCTAGTACCAGTGTGGGAGACTGTCTGGGAATCCGTGGTGCGGTTGACTTTTTATTATGTCGTTTAGATTTTGTTTCACAATCGATTAAAAAGGACTATGGATTAAAGCATTTAATGTCAATGGCCATTCTAAGCTGAATGTGCCTGCTCTCGATAGATCGCAGAAGTTACACAGCTTAACGCCTCGCTAGTACCAGTGTGGGAGACTGTCTGGGAATCCGTGGTGCGGTTGACTTTTTATTATGTCGTTTACATTTTGTTTCACAATAGATTAAATAGGACTATGGATTAAAGCATTTAACGTCAATGGCCATTCTAAGCTGAATGTGCCTGCTCTCGTCAGATCGCAGAAGTTACACAGCTTAAGGCCTCGCTAGTACCAGTGTGGGAGACTGTCTGGGAATCCGTGGTGCGGTTGAATTTTTATTATGTCGTTTAGATTTTGTTTCACAATCGATTAAAAAGGACTATGGATTAAAGCATTTGATGTCAATGGCCATTCTAAGCTGAATGTCCCTGCCCTCGTCAGATCGCAGAAGTTACACAGCTTAAGGCCTCGCTAGTACCAGTGTGGGAGACTGTCTGGGAATCCGTGGTGCGGTTGACTTTTTATTATGTCGTTTAGATTTTGTTTCACAATCGATTAAAAAGGACTATGGATTAAAGCATTTAATGTCTATGGCCATTCTAAGCTGAATGTGCCTTCTCTCGTCAGATCGCAGAAGTTACACAGCTTAAGGCCTCGCTAGTACCAGTGTGGGAGACTGTCTGGGAATCCGTGGTGCGGTTGACTTCTTATTATGTCGTTTAGATTTTGTTTCACAATAGATTAAATAGGACTATGGATTAAAGCATTTAACGTCAATGGCCATTCTAAGTTGAATGTGCCTGCTCTCGTCAGATCGCAGAAGTTACACAGCTTAAGGCCTCGCTAGTACCAGTGTGGGAGACTGTCTGGGAATCCGTGGTGTGGTTGACTTCTTATTATGTCGTTAAGATTTAGTTTCACAATAGATTAAATAGGACTATGGATTAAAGCATTTAATGTCAATGGCCATTCTAAGCTGAATGTGCCTGCTCTCGTCAGATCGCAGAAGTTACACAGCTTAAGGCCTCGCTAGTATCAGTGTGGGAGACTGTCTGGGAATCCGTGGTGCGGTTGAATTTTTATTATGTCGTTTAGATTTTGTTTCACAATCGATTAAAAAGGACTATGGATTAAAGCATTTAATGTCAATGGCCATTCTAAGCTGAATGTCCCTGCTCTCGTCAGATCGCAGAAATTACACAGCTTAAGGCCTCGCTAGTACCAGTGTGGGAGACTGTCTGGGAATCCGTGGTGCGGTTGAATTTTTATTATGTCGTTTAGATTTTGTTTCACAATCAATTAAAAAGGACTATGGATTAAAACATTTAATGTCAATGGCAATGGCAATTCTAAGCTGAATGTGCCTGCTCTCGTTAGATCGCAGAAGTTACACAGCTTAACGCCTCACTAGTACCAGTGTGGGAGACTGTCTGGGAATCCGTGGTGTGGTTGACTTTTTATTATGTCGTTAAGATTTAGTTTCACAATAGATTAAATAGGACTATGGATTAAAGCATTTAACGTCAATGGCCATTCTAAGCTGAATGTGCCTGCTCTCGTCAGATCGCAGAAGTTACACAGCTTAAGGCCTCGCTAGTACCAGTGTGGGAGACTGTCTGGGAATCCGTGGTGCGGTTGAATTTTTATTATGTCGTTTAGATTTTGTTTCACAATCAATTAAAAAGGACTATGGATGAAAAGCATTTAATGTCAATGGCCATTCTAAGCTGAATGTGCCTGCTCTCGTCAGATCGCAGAAGTTACACAGCTTAAGGCCTTGCTAGTACCAGTGTGGGAGACTGTCTGGGAATCCGTGGTGCGGTTGCCTTTTTATTATGTCGTTTAGATTTTGTTTCACAATAGATTAAATAGGACTATGGATTAAAGCATTTAACGTCAATGGCCATTCTAAGCTGAATGTGCCTGCTCTCGTCAGAACGCAGATGTTACACAGCTTAAGGCCTCGCTAGTACCAGTGTTGGAAACTGTCTGGGAATCCGTGGTGCGGTTGACTTTTTATTATGTCGTTTAGATTTTGTTTCACAATCGATTAAATAGGACTATGGATTAAGCATTTAATGTCAATGGCCATTCTAAGCTGAATGTCCCTGCTCTCGTCAGATCGCAGAAGTTACACAGCTTAAGGCCTCGCTAGTACCAGTGTGGGAGACTGTCTGGGAATCCGTGGTGCGGTTGACTTCTTATTATGTCGTTTAGATTTTGTTTCACAATAGATTAAATAGGACTATGGATTAAAGCATTTAACGTCAATGGCCATTCTAAGCTGAATGTGCCTGCTCTCGTCAGATCGCAGAAGTTACACAGCTTAAGGCCTCGCTAGTACCAGTGTGCGAGACTGTCTGGGAATCCGTGGTGTGGTTGACTTTTTATTATGTCGTTAAGATTTAGTTTCACAATAGATTAAATAGGACTATGGATTAAAGCATTTAATGTCAATGGCCATTCTAAGCTGAATGTGCCTGCTCTCGTCAGATCGCAGAAGTTACACAGCTTAAGGCCTCGCTAGTATCAGTGTGGGAGACTGTCTGGGAATCCGTGGTGCGGTTGAATTTTTATTATGTCGTTTAGATTTTGTTTCACAATCGATTAAAAAGGACTATGGATTAAAGCATTTAATGTCAATGGCCATTCTAAGCTGAATGTCCCTGCTCTCGTCAGATCGCAGAAATTACACAGCTTAAGGCCTCGCTAGTACCAGTGTGGGAGACTGTCTGGGAATCCGTGGTGCGGTTGACTTTTTATTATGTCGTTTAGATTTTGTTTCACAATCGATTAAAAAGGACTATGGATTAAAGCATTTATTGTCAATGGCCATTCTAAGCTGAATGTGCCTGCTCTCGTCAGATCGCAAAAGTTACACAGCTTAAGGCCTCGCTAGTACCAGTGTGGGAGACTGTCTGGGAATCCGTGGTGCGGTTGAATTTTTATTATGTCGTTTAGATTTTGTTTCACAATCAATTAAAAAGGACTATGGATTAAAACATTTAATGTCAATGGCCATTCTAAGCTGAATGTGCCTGCTCTCGTCAGATCGCAGAAGTTACACAGCTTAAGGCCTTGCTAGTACCAGTGTGGGAGACTGTCTGGGAATCCGTGGTGCGGTAGACTTTTTATTATGTCGTTTAGATTTTGTTTCACAATAGATTAAATAGGACTATGGATTAAAGCATTTAACGTCAATGGCCATTCTAAGCTGAATGTGCCTGCTCTTGTCAGAACACAGAAGTTACACAGCTTAAGGCCTCGCTAGTACCAGTGTTGGAGACTGTCTGGGAATCCGTGGTGCGGTAGAATTTTTATTATGTCGTTTAGATTTTGTTTCACAATCGATTAAAAAGGACTATGGATTAAGCATTTAATGTCAATGGCCATTCTAAGCTGAATGTGCCTGCTCTCGTCAGATCGCAGAAGTTACACAGCTTAAGGCCTCGCTAGTACTAGTGTGGGAGACTGTCTGGGAATCCGTGGTGCGGTTGACTTTTTATTATGTTGTTTAGATTTTGTTTCACAATAGATTAAATAGGACTATGGATTAAGGCTTTTAATGGCAATGGCCATTCTAAGCTGAATGTGCCTGCTCTCGTCAGATCGCAGAAGTTACACAGCTTAAGGCCTCGTTAGTACCAGTGTGGGAGACTGTCTGGGAATCCGTGGTGCGGTTGACTTTTTATTATGTCGTTTAGATTTTGTTTCACAATCGATTAAAAAGGACTATGGATTAAAGCATTTAATGTCAATGGCCATTCTAAGCTGAATGTGACTGCTCTCGTCAGATCGCAGAAGTTACACAGTTTAAGGCCTCGCTAGTACCAGTGTGGGAGACTGTCTGGGAATCCGTGGTGCGGTTGACTTTTTATTATGTTGTTTAGATTTTGTTTCACAATAGATTAAATAGGACTATGGATTAAGGCTTTTAATGGCAATGGCCATTCTAAGCTGAATGTGCCTTCTCTCGTCAGATCGCAGAAGTTACACATCTTAAGGCCTCGCTAGTACCAGTGTGGGAGACTGTCTGGGAATCCGTGGTGCGGTTGAATTTTTATTATGTCGTTTAGATTTTGTTTCACAATCGATTAAAAAGGACTATGGATTAAAGCATTTAATGTCAATGGCCATTCTAAGCTGAATGTCCCTGCTCTCGTCAGATCGCAGAAGTTACACAGCTTAAGGCCTCGCTAGTACCAGTGTGGGAGACTGTCTGTGAATCCGTGGTGCGGTTGACTTTTTATTATGTTGTTTAGATTTTGTTTCACAATAGATTAAATAGGACTATGGATTAAGGCTTTTAATGTCAATGGCCATTCTAAGCTGAATGTACCTGCTCTCGTCAGATCGCAGAAGTTACACAGCTTAAGGCCTCGCTAGTACCAGTGTGGGAGACTGTCTGGGAATCCGTGGTGCGGTTGACTTTTTATTATGTTGTTTAGATTTTGTTTCACAATAGATTAAATAGGACTATGGATTAAGGCTTTTAATGGCAATGGACATTCTAAGCTGAATGTGCCTGCTCTCGTCAGATCGCAGAAGTTACACAGCTTAAGGCCTCGTTAGTACCAGTGTGGGAGACTGTCTGGGAATCCGTGGTGCGGTTGACTTTTTATTATGTCGTTTAGATTTTGTTTCACAATCGATTAAAAAGGACTATGGATTAAAGCATTTAATGTTAATGGCCATTCTAAGCTGAATGTGCCTGCTCTCGTCAGATCGCAGAAGTTACACAGCTTAAGGCCTCGCTATTACCAGTGTGGGAGACTGTCTGGGAATCCGTGGTGCGGTTGACTTTTTATTATGTTGTTTAGATTTTGTTTCACAATAGATTAAATAGGACTATGGATTAAGGCTTTTAATGGCAATGGCCATTCTAAGCTGAATGTGCCTGCTCTCGTCAGATCGCAGAAGTTACACAGCTTAAGGCCTCGTTAGTACCAGTGTGGGAGACTGTCTGGGAATCCGTGGTGCAGTTGACTTTTTATTATGTCGTTTAGATTTTGTTTCACAATCGATTAAAAAGGACTATGGATTAAAGCATTTAATGTCAATGGCCATTCTAAGCTGAATGTGCCTGCTCTCGTTAGATCGCAGAAGTTACACAGCTTAACGCCTCGCTAGTACCAGTGTGGGAGACTGTCTGGGAATCCGTGGTGTGGTTGACTTTTTATTATGTCGTTAAGATTTAGTTTCACAATAGATTAAATAGGACTATGGATTAAAGCATTTAACGTCAATGGCCATTCTAAGCTGAATGTGCCTGCTCTCGTCAGATCGCAGAAGTTACACAGCTTAAGGCCTCGCTAGTACCAGTGTGGGAGACTGTCTGGGAATCCGTGGTGCGGTTGAATTTTTATTATGTCGTTTAGATTTTGTTTCACAATCAATTAAAAAGGACTATGGATGAAAAGCATTTAATGTCAATGGCCATTCTAAGCTGAATGTGCCTGCTCTCGTCAGATCGCAGAAGTTACACAGCTTAAGGCCTTGCTAGTACCAGTGTGGGAGACTGTCTGGGAATCCGTGGTGTGGTTGCCTTTTTATTATGTCGTTTAGATTTTGTTTCACAATAGATTAAATAGGACTATGGATTAAAGCATTTAACGTCAATGGCCATTCTAAGCTGAATGTGCCTGCTCTCGTCAGAACGCAGAAGTTACACAGCTTAAGGCCTCGCTAGTACCAGTGTTGGAGACTGTCTGGGAATCCGTGGTGCGGTTGACTTTTTATTATGTCGTTTAGATTTTGTTTCACAATCGATTAAATAGGACTATGGATTAAGCATTTAATGTCAATGGCCATTCTAAGCTGAATGTCCCTGCTCTCGTCAGATCGCAGAAGTTACACAGCTTAAGGCCTCGCTAGTACCAGTGTGGGAGACTGTCTGGGAATCCGTGGTGCGGTTGACTTTTTATTATGTTGTTTAGATTTTGTTTCACAATAGATTAAATAGGACTATGGATTAAGCATTTAATGTCAATGGCCATTCTAAGCTGAATGTCCCTGCTCTCGTCAGATCGCAGAAGTTACACAGCTTAAGGCCTCGCTAGTACCAGTGTGGGAGACTGTCTGGGAATCCGTGGTGCGGTTGACTTTTTATTAAGTTGTTTAGATTTTGTTTCACAATAGATTAAATAGGACTATGGATTAAGGCTTTTAATGGCAATGGCCATTCTAAGCTGAATGTGCCTGCTCTCGTCAGAACGCAGAAGTTACACAGCTTAAGGCCTCGCTAGTACCAGTGTGGTAGACTGTCTGGGAATCCGTGGTGCGGTTGAATTTTTATTATGTCGTTTAGATTTTGTTTCACAATCGATTAAAAAGGACTATGGATTAAAGCATTGAATGTCAATGGCCATTCTAAGCTGAATGTCCCTGCTCTCGTCAGATCGCAGAAGTTACACAGCTTAAGGCCTCGCTAGTACCAGTGTGGGAGACTGTCTGGGAATCCGTGGTGCGGTTGACTTTTTATTATGTCGTTTAGATTTTGTTTCACAATCGATTAAAAAGGACTATGGATTAAAGCATTTAATGTCAATGGCCATTCTAAGCTGGATGTGCCTGCTCTCGTCAGATCGCAGAAGTTACACAGCTTAGGGCCTCGCTAGTACCAGTGTGGGAGACTGTCTGGGAATCCGTGGTGCGGTTGACTTTTTATTATGTCGTTTAGATTTTGTTTCACAATCGATTAAAAAGGACTATGGATTAAAGCATTTAATGTCAATGGCCATTCTAAGCTTAATGTGCCTGCTCTCGTCAGATCGCAGAAGTTACACAGCTTAAGGCCTCGCTAGTACCAGTGTGGGAGACTGTCTGGGAATCCGTGGTGCGGTTGACTTTTTATTATGTCGTTTAGATTTTGTTTCACAATCGATTAAAAAGGACTATGGATTAAAGCATTTAATGTCAATGGCCATTCTAAGCTGGAAGTCCCTGCTCTCGTCAGATCGCAGAAGTTACACAGCTTAAGGCCTCGCTAGTACCAGTGTGGGAGACTGTCTGGGAATCCGTGGTGCGGTTGACTTTTTATTATGTTGTTTAGATTTTGTTTCACAATAGATTAAATAGGACTATGGATTAAGGCTTTTAATGTCAATGGCCATTCTAAGCTGAATGTGCCTGCTCTCGTCAGATCGCAGAAGTTACACAGCTTAAGGCCTCGCTAGTACCAGTGTGGGAGACTGTCTGGGAATGCGTGGTGCGGTTGACTTTTTATTATGTCGTTTAGATTTTGTTTCACAATCGATTAAAAAGGACTATGGATAAAAGCATTTAATGTCAATGGCCATTCTAAGCTGAATGTCCCTGCTCTCGTCAGATTGCAGCAGTTACACAGCTTAAGGCCTCGCTAGTACCAGTGTGGGAGACTGTCTGGGAATCCGTGGTGCGGGTGACTTTTTATTATGTCGTTTAGATTTTGTTTCACAATCGATTAAAAAGGACTATGGATTAAAGCATTCAATGTCAATGGCCATTCTAAGCTGAATGTGCCTGCTCTCGTCAGATCGCAGAAGTTACACAGCTTAAGCCCTCGCTAGTACCAGTGTGGGAGACTGTCTGGGAATCCGTGTGGGGTTGAATTTTTATTATGTCGTTTAGATTTTGTTTCACAATCGATTAAAAAGGACTATGGATTAAAGCTTTTAATGTCAATGGCCATTCTAAGCTGAATGTGCCTGCTCTCGTCAGATCGCAGAAGTTACACAGCTTAAAGCCTCACTAGTACCAGTGTGAGAGACAGTCTGGGAATCCGTGGTGCGGTTGACTTTTTATTATGTCGTTTAGATTTTGTTTCACAATAGATTAAATAGGACTATGGATTAAATCATTTAACGTCAATGGCCATTCTAAGCTGAATGTGCCTGCTCTCGTCAGATCGCAGAAGTTACACAGCTTAATGCCTCGCTAGTACCAGTGTGGGAGACTGTCTGGGAATCCGTGGTGCGGCTGACTTTTTATTATGTCGTTTAGATTTTGTTTCACAATCGATTAAAAAGGACTATGGATTAAAGCATTTAATGTCAATGGCCATTCTAAGCTGAATGTGCCTGCTCTCGTCAGATCGCAGAAGTTACACAGCTTAAGGCCTCGCTAGTACCAGTGTGGGAGACTGTCTGGGAATCCGTGGTGCGGTTGACTTTTTATTATGTCGTTTAGATTTTGTTTCACAATCGATTAAAAAGGACTATGGATTAAAGCATTTAATGTCAATGGCCATTCTAAGCTGAATGTGCCTGCTCTCGTCAGATCGCAGAAGTTACACAGCTTAATGCCTCGCTAGTACCAGTGTGGGAGACTGTCTGGGAATCCGTGGTGTGGCTGACTTTTTATTATGTCGTTTAGATTTTGTTTCACAATCGATTAAAAAGGACTATGGATTAAAGCATTTAAAGTCAATGGCCATTCTAAGCTAAATGTCCCTGCTCTCGTCAGATCGCAGAAGTTACACAGCTTAAGGCCTCGCTAGTACCAGTGTGGGAGACTGTCTGGGAATCCGTGGTACGGTTGACTTTTTATTATGTTGTTTAGATTTTGTTTCACAATAGATTAAATAGGACTATGGATTAAGGCTTTTAATGTTAATGGCCATTCTAAGCTGAATGTGCCTGCTCTCGTCAGATCGCAGAAGTTACACAGCTTAAGGCCTCGCTAGTACCAGTGTGGGAGACTGTCTGGGAATCCGTGGTGCGGTTGACTTTTTATTATGTCGTTTAGATTTTGTTTCACAATAGATTAAATAGGACTATGGATTAAAGCATTTAACGTCAATGGCCATTCTAAGCTGAATGTGCCTGCTCTCGTCAGATCGCAGAAGTTACACAGCTTAAGGCCTCGCTAGTACCAGTGTTGGAGACTGTCTGGGAATCCGTGGTGCTGTTTACTTTTTATTATGCCGTTTAGATTTTGTTTCACAATAGATTAAATAGGACTATGGATTAAATCATTTAACGTCAATGGCCATTCTAAGCTGAATGTGCCTGCTCTCGTCAGATCGCAGAAGTTACACAGCTTAAGGCCTCGCTAGTACCAGTGTGGGAGACTGTCTGGGAATCCGTGGTGCTGTTGAATTTTTATTATGTCGTTTAGATTTTGTTTCACAATCGATTAAAAAGGACTATGGATTACAGCATTTAATGTCAATGGCCATTCTAAGCTGAATGTCCCTGCTCTCGTCAGATCGCAGAAGTTACACAGCTTAATGCCTCGCTAGTACCAGTGTGGGAGACTGTCTGGGAATCCGTGGTGCGGTTGACTTTTTATTATGTCGTTTAGATTTTGTTTCACAATCGATTAAAAAGGACTATGGATTAAAGCATTTAATGTCAATGGCCATTCTAAGCTGAATGTGCCTGCTCTCGTCAGATCGCAGAAGTTACACAGCTTAAGGCCTCACTAGTACCAGTGTGGGAGACTGTCTGGGAATCCGTGGAGCGGTTGACTTTTTATTATGTCGTTTAGATTTTGTTTCACAATCGATTAAAAAGGACTATGGATTAAAGCATTTAATGTCAATGGCCATTCTAAGCTGAATGTGCCTGCTTTCGTCAGATTGCAGAAGTTACACAGCTTAAGGCCTCGCTAGTACCAGTGTGGGAGACTGTCTGGGAATCCGTGGTGCGGTTGAATTTTTATTATGTCGTTTAGATTTTGTTTCACAATCGATTAAAAAGGACTATGGATTAAAGCATTTAATGTCAAAGGCCATTCTAAGCTGAATGTGCCTGCTC
Organism: Rhinoderma darwinii; assembly: GCF_050947455.1. Classification (NCBI taxonomy): domain Eukaryota; kingdom Metazoa; phylum Chordata; class Amphibia; order Anura; family Rhinodermatidae; genus Rhinoderma; species Rhinoderma darwinii. The sequence goes on along the minus strand of NC_134687.1, from coordinate 247,988,658 downwards.
TCGTCAGATCGCAGAAGTTACACAGCTTAAGGCCTTGCTAGTACCAGTGTGGGAGACTGTCTGGGAATCCGTGGTGCGGTTGACTTTTTATTATGTCGTTTAGATTTTGTTTCACAATAGATTAAATAGGACTATGGATTAAAGCATTTAACGTCAATGGCCATTCTAAGCTGAATGTGCCTGCTCTCGTCAGATCGCAGAAGTTACACAGCTTAAGGCCTCGCTAGTACCAGTGTGGGAGGCTGTCTGGGAATCCGTGGTGCGGTTGCCTTTTTATTATGTCGTTTAGATTTTGTTTGACAATCGATTAAAAAGGACTATGGATTAAAGTATTTCATGTCAATGGCCATTCTAAGCTGAATTTGCCTGCTTTTGTCAGATCGCAGAAGTTACACAGCTTAAGGCCTCGCTAGTACCAGTGTGGGAGACTGTCTGGGAATCCGTGGTGCGGTTGACTTTTTATTATGTCGTTTAGATTTTGTTTCACAATCGATTAAAAAGGACTATGGATTAAAGTATTTAATGTCAATGGCCATTCTAAGCTGAATGTGCCTGCTTTCGTCAGATCGCAGAAGTTACACAGCTTAAGGCCTCGCTAGTACCAGTGTGGGAGACTGTCTGGGAATCCGTGGTGCGGTTGACCTTTTATTATGTCGTTTAGATTTTGTTTCACAATAGATTAAATAGGACTATGGATTAAAGCATTTAACGTCAATGGCCATTCTAAGCTGAATGTGCCTGCTCTTGTCAGAACGCAGAAGTTACACAGCTTAAGGCCTCGCTAGTACCAGTGTGGGAGACTGTCTGGGAATCCGTGGTGCGGTTGACCTTTTATTATGTCGTTTAGATTTTGTTTCACAATCGATTAAAAAGGACTATGGATTAAAGCATTTAATGTCTATGGCCATTCTAAGCTGAATGTCCCTGCTCTCGTCAGATCGCAGAAGTTACACAGCTTAAGGCCTCGCTAGTACCAGTGTGGGAGACTGTCTGGGAATCCGTGATACGGTTGACTTTTTATTATGTTGTTTAGATTTTGTTTCACAATAGATTAAATAGGACTATGGATTAAGGCTTTTAATGTCAATGGCCATTCTAAGCTGAATGTGCCTGCTCTCGTCAGATCGCAGAAGTTACACAGCTTAAGGCCTCGCTAGTACCAGTGTGGGAGACTGTCTGGGAATCCGTGGTGCGGTTGACTTTTTATTATGTCGTTTAGATTTTGTTTCACAATCGATTAAAAAGGACTATGGATTAAAGCATTTAATGTCAATGGCCATTCTAAGCTGAATGTCCCTGCTCTCGTCAGATCGCAGAAGTTACACAGCTTAAGTCCTCGCTAGTACCAGTCTGGGAGACTGTCTGGGAATCCGTGGTGCGGTTGACTTTTTATTATGTCGTTTAGATTTTGTTTCACAATCGATTAAAAAGGATTTTGGATTAAAGCATTTAATGTCAGTGGCCATTCTAAGCTGAATGTGCCTGCTCTCGTCAGATCGCAGAAGTTACACAGCTTAAGGCCTCGCTAGTACCAGTGTGGGAGACTGTCTGGGAAACCGTGGTGCGGTTGACTTTTTATTATGTTGTTTAGATTTTGTTTCACAATAGATTAAATAGGACTATGGATTAAGGGTTTTAATGTCAATGGCCATTCTAAGCTGAATGTGCCTGCTCTCGTTAGATCGCAGAAGTTACACAGCTTAAGGCCTCGCTAGTACCAGTGTGGGAGACTGTCTGGGAATCCGTGGTGCGGTTGAATTTTTATTATGTCGTTTAGATTTTGTTTCACAATAGATTAAATAGGACTATGGATTAAAGCATTTAACGTCAATGGCCATTCTAAGCTGAATGTGCCTGCTCTCGTCAGATCGCAGAAGTTACACGGCTTAAGGCCTCGCTAGTACCAGTGTGGGAGACTGTCTGGGAATCCGTGGTGCGGTTGAATTTTTATTATGTCGTTTAGATTTTGTTTCACAATCGATTAAAAAGGACTATGGATTAAAGCATTTAATGTCAATGGCCATTCTAAGCTGAATGTCCCTGCTGTCGTCAGATCGCAGAAGTTACACAGCTTAAGGCCTCGCTAGTACCAGTGTGGGAGACTGTCTGGGAATCCGTGGTGCGGTTGACTTTTTATTATGTCGTTTAGATTTTGTTTCACAATCGATTAAAAAGGACTATGGATTAAAGGATTTAATGTCAATGGCCATTCTAAGCTGAATGTGCCTGCTCTCGTCAGATCGCAGAAGTTACACAGCTTAAGGCCTCGCTAGTACCAGTGTGGGAGACTGTCTGTGAATCCGTGGTGCGGTTGACTTTTTATTATGTTGTTTAGATTTTGTTTCACAATAGATTAAATAGGACTATGGATTAAGGCTTTTGATGTCAATGGCCATTCTAAGCTGAATGTGCCTGCTCTCGTCAGATCGCAGAAGTTACACAGCTTAAGGCCTCGCTAATACCAGTGTGGGAGACTGTCTGGGAATCCGTGGTGCGGTTGACTTTTTATTATGTCGTTTAGATTTTGTTTCACAATCGATTAAAAAGGACTATGGATTAAAGCATTTAATGTCAATGGCCATTCTAAGCTGAATGTTCCTGCTCTCGTCAGATCGCAGAAGTTACACAGCTTAAGGCCTCGCTAGTACCAGTGTGGGAGACTGTCTGGGAATCAGTGGTGCGGTTGACTTTTTATTATGTCGTTTAGATTTTGTTTCACAATCGATTAAAAAGGACTATGGATTAAAGCATTTAATGTCAATGGCCATTCTAAGCTGAATGTGCCTGCTCTCGTCAGATCGCAGAAGTTACACAGCTTAAGGCCTCGCTAGTACCAGTGTGGGAGACTTTCTGGGAATCCGTGGTGAAGTTGACTTTTTATTATGTCGTTTAGATTTTGTTTCACAATAGATTAAATAGGACTATGGATTAAACCATTTAACGTCAATGGCCATTCTAAGCTGAATGTGCCTGCTCTCGTCAGAACGCAGAAGTTACACAGCTTAAGGCCTCGCTAGTACCAGTGTGGGAGACTGTCTGGGAATCCGTGGTGCGGTTGAATTTTTATTATGTCGTTTAGATTTTGTTTCACAATCGATTAAAAAGGACTATGGATTAAAGCATTTAATGTCAATGGCCATTCTAAGCTGAATGTCCCTGCTCTCGTCAGATCGCAGAAGTTACACAGCTTAAGGCCTCGCTAGTACCAGTGTGGGAGACTGTCTGGGAATCCGTGGTGCGGTTGACTTTTTATTATGTTGTTTAGATTTTGTTTCACAATAGATTAAATAGGACTATGGATTAAGGCTTTTAATGTCAATGGCCATTCTAAGCTGAATGTGCCTGCTCTCGTCAGATCGCAGAAGTTACACAGCTTAAGGCCTCGCTAGTACCAGTGTGGGAGACTGTCTGGGAATCCGTGGTGCGGTTGACTTTTTATTATGTCGTTTAGATTTTGTTTCACAATCGATTAAAAAGGACTATGGATTAAAGCCTTTAATGTCAATGGCCATTCTAAGCTGGATGTGCCTGCTCTCGTTAGATCGCAGAAGTTACACAGCTTAACGCCTCGATAGTACCAGTGTGGGAGACTGTCTGGGAATCCGTGGTGCGGTTGACTTTTTATTATGTCGTTTAGATTTTGTTTCACAATCGATTAAAAAAGACTATGGATTAAAGCCTTTAATGTCAACGGCCATTCTAAGCTGGATGTGCCTGCTCTCGTTAAATCGCAGAAGTTACACAGCTTAACGCCTCGATAGTACCAGTGTGGGAGACTGTCTGGGAATCCGTGGTGCGGTTGACTTTTTATTATGTCGTTTAGATTTTGTTTCACAATAGATTAAATAGGACTATGGATTAAAGCATTTAACGTCAATGGCCATTCTAAGCTGAATGTGCCTGCTCTCGTCAGATCGCAGAAGTTACACAGCTTAAGGCCTCGCTAGTACCATTGTGGGAGACTGTCTGGGAATCCGTGGTGCGGTCGAGTTTTTATTATGTCGTTTAGATTTTGTTTCACAATCGATTAAAAAGGACTATGGATTAAAGCATTTAATGTCAATGGCCATTCTAAGCTGAATGTCCCTGCTCTCGTCAGATCGCAGAAGTTACACAGCTTAAGGCCTCGCTAGTACCAGTGTGGGAGACTGTCTGGGAATCCGTGGTGCGGTTGACTTTTTATTATGTCGTTTAGATTTTGTTTCACAATCGATTAAAAAGGACTATGGATTAAAGCATTTAATGTCAATGGCCATTCTAAGCTGAATGTGCCTGCTCTCGTCAGATCGCAGAAGTTACACAGCTTAAGGCCTCGCTAGTACCAGTGTGGGAGACTGTCTGGGAATCCGTGGTGCGGTTGAATTTTTATTATGTCGTTTAGATTTTGTTTCACAATCGATTAAAAAGGACTATGGATTAAAGCTTTTAATGTCAATGACCATTCTAAGCTGAATGTGCCTGCTCTTGTCAGATCGCAGAAGTTACACAGCTTAAAGCCTCGCTAGTACCAGTGTGGGAGACTGTCTGGGAATCCGTGGTGCGGTTGACTTTTTATTATGTCGTTTAGATTTTGTTTCACAATAGATTAAATAGGACTATGGATTAAATCATTTAACGTCAATGGCCATTCTAAGCTGAATGTGCCTGCTCTCGTCAGATCGCAGAAGTTACACAGCTTAAGGCCTCGCTAGTACCAGTGTGGGAGACTGTCTGGGAATCCGTGGTGCGGTTGAATTTTTATTATGTCGTTTAGATTTTGTTTCACAATCGATTAAAAAGGACTATGGATTAAAGCATTTAATGTCAATGGCCATTCTAAGCTGGATGTGCCTGCTCTCGTTAGATCGCAGAAGTTACACAGCTTAACGCCTCGATAGTACCAGTGTGGGAGACTGTCTGGGAATCCGTGGTGCGGTTGACTTTTTATTATGTCGTTTAGATTTTGTTTCACAATCGATTAAAAAGGACTATGGATTAAAGCCTTTAATGTCAATGGCCATTCTAAGCTGGATGTGCCTGCTCTCGTTAAATCGCAGAAGTTACACAGCTTAACGCCTCGATAGTACCAGTGTGGGAGACTGTCTGGGAATCCGTGGTGCGGTTGACTTTTTATTATGTCGTTTAGATTTTGTTTCACAATAGATTAAATAGGACTATGGATTAAAGCATTTAACGTCAATGGCCATTCTAAGCTGAATGTGCCTGCTCTCGTCAGATCGCAGAAGTTACACAGCTTAAGGCCTCGCTAGTACCATTGTGGGAGACTGTCTGGGAATCCGTGGTGCGGTCGAATTTTTATTATGTCGTTTAGATTTTGTTTCACAATCGATTAAAAAGGACTATGGATTAAAGCATTTAATGTCAATGGCCATTCTAAGCTGAATGTCCCTGCTCTCGTCAGATCGCAGAAGTTACACAGCTTAAGGCCTCGCTAGTACCAGTGTGGGAGACTGTCTGGGAATCCGTGGTGCGGTTGACTTTTTATTATGTCGTTTAGATTTTGTTTCACAATCGATTAAAAAGGACTATGGATTAAAGCATTTAATGTCAATGGCCATTCTAAGCTGAATGTGCCTGCTCTCGTCAGATCGCAGAAGTTACACAGCTTAAGGCCTCGCTAGTACCAGTGTGGGAGACTGTCTGGGAATCCGTGGTGCGGTTGAATTTTTATTATGTCGTTTAGATTTTGTTTCACAATCGATTAAAAAGGACTATGGATTAAAGCTTTTAATGTCAATGGCCATTCTAAGCTGAATGTGCCTGCTCTCGTCAGATCGCAGAAGTTACACAGCTTAAGGCCTCGCTAGTACCAGTGTGGGAGACTGTCTGGGAATCCGTGGTGCGGTTGACTTTTTATTATGTCGTTTAGATTTTGTTTCACAATCGATTAAAAAGGACTATGGATTAAAGCCTTTAATGTCAATGGCCATTCTAAGCTGGATGTGCCTGCTCTCGTTAGATCGCAGAAGTTACACAGCTTAACGCCTCGATAGTACCAGTGTGGGAGACTGTCTGGGAATCCGTGGTGCGGTTGACTTTTTATTATGTCGTTTAGATTTTGTTTCACAATCGATTAAAAAGGACTATGGATTAAAGCCTTTAATGTCAATGGCCATTCTAAGCTGGATGTGCCTGCTCTCGTTAAATCGCAGAAGTTACACAGCTTAACGCCTCGATAGTACCAGTGTGGGAGACTGTCTGGGAATCCGTGGTGCGGTTGACTTTTTATTATGTCGTTTAGATTTTGTTTCACAATAGATTAAATAGGACTATGGATTAAAGCATTTAACGTCAATGGCCATTCTAAGCTGAATGTGCCTGCTCTCGTCAGATCGCAGAAGTTACACAGCTTAAGGCCTCGCTAGTACCATTGTGGGAGACTGTCTGGGAATCCGTGGTGCGGTCGAATTTTTATTATGTCGTTTAGATTTTGTTTCACAATCGATTAAAAAGGACTATGGATTAAAGCATTTAATGTCAATGGCCATTCTAAGCTGAATGTCCCTGCTCTCGTCAGATCGCAGAAGTTACACAGCTTAAGGCCTCGCTAGTACCAGTGTGGGAGACTGTCTGGGAATCCGTGGTGCGGTTGACTTTTTATTATGTCGTTTAGATTTTGTTTCACAATCGATTAAAAAGGACTATGGATTAAAGCATTTAATGTCAATGGCCATTCTAAGCTGAATGTGCCTGCTCTCGTCAGATCGCAGAAGTTACACAGCTTAAGGCCTCGCTAGTACCAGTGTGGGAGACTGTCTGGGAATCCGTGGTGCGGTTGAATTTTTATTATGTCGTTTAGATTTTGTTTCACAATCGATTAAAAAGGACTATGGATTAAAGCTTTTAATGTCAATGGCCATTCTAAGCTGAATGTGCCTGCTCTCGTCAGATCGCAGAAGTTACACAGCTTAAAGCCTCGCTAGTACCAGTGTGGGAGACTGTCTGGGAATCCGTGGTGCGGTTGACTTTTTATTATGTCGTTTAGATTTTGTTTCACAATAGATTAAATAGGACTATGGATTAAATCATTTAACGTCAATGGCCATTCTAAGCTGAATGTGCCTGCTCTCGTCAGATCGCAGAAGTTACACAGCTTAAGGCCTCGCTAGTACCAGTGTGGGAGACTGTCTGGGAATCCGTGGTGCGGTTGAATTTTTATTATGTCGTTTAGATTTTGTTTCACAATCGATTAAAAAGGACTATGGATTAAAGCATTTAATGTCAATGGCCATTCTAAGCTGAATGTCCCTGCTCTCGTCAGATCGCAGAAGTTACACAGCTTAATGCCTCGCTAGTACCAGTGTGGGAGACTGTCTGGGAATCCGTGGTGCGGCTGACTTTTTATTATGTCGTTTAGATTTTGTTTCACAATCGATTAAAAAGGACTATGGATTAAAGCATTTAATGTCAATGGCCATTCTAAGCTGAATGTGCCTGCTCTCGTCAGATCGCAGAAGTTACACAGCTTAAGGCCTCGCTAGTACCAGTGTGGGAGACTGTCTGGGAATCCGTGGTGCGGTTGACTTTTTATTATGTCGTTTAGATTTTGTTTCACAATCGATTAAAAAGGACTATGGATTAAAGCATTTAATGTCAATGGCCATTCTAAGCTGAATGTGCCTGCTCTCGTCAGATCGCAGAAGTTACACAGCTTAATGCCTCGCTAGTACCAGTGTGGGAGACTGTCTTGGAATCCGTGGTGCGGCTGACTTTTTATTATGTCGTTTAGATTTTGTTTCACAATCGATTAAAAAGGACTATGGATTAAAGCATTTAATGTCAATGGCCATTCTAAGCTGAATGTGCCTCCTCTCGTCAGATCGCAGAAGTTACACAGCTTAAAGCCTCGCTAGTACCAGTGTGGGAGACTGTCTGGGAATCCGTGGTGCGGTTGACTTTTTATTATGTCGTTTAGATTTTGTTTCACAATAGATTAAATAGGACTATGGATTAAAGCATTTAACGTCAATGGCCATTCTAAGCTGAATGTGCCTGCTCTCGTCAGATCGCAGAAGTTACACATCTTAAGGCCTCGCTAGTACCAGTGTGGGAGACTGTCTGGGAATCAGTGGTGCGGTTCACTTTTTATTATGTCGTTTAGATTTTTTTTCACAATCGATTAAAAAGGACTATGGATTAAAGTATTTAATGTCAATGGCCATTCTAAGCTGAATGTGCCTGCTTTCGTCAGATCGCAGAAGTTACACAGCTTAAGGCCTCGCTAGTACCAGTGTGGGAGCCTGTCTGGGAATCCGTGGTGCGGTTGACTTTTTATTATGTCGTTTAGATTTTGTTTCACAATAGATTAAATAGGACTATGGATTAAAGCATTTAACGTCAATGGCCATTCTAAGCTGAATGTGCCTGCTCTTGTCAGAACGCAGAAGTTACACAGCTTAAGGCCTCGCTAGTACCAGTGTGGGAGACTGTCTGGGAATCCGTGGTGCGGTTGAATTTTTATTATGTCGTTTAGATTTTGTTTCACAATCGATTAAAAAGGACTATGGATTAAAGCATTTAATGGCAATGGCCATTCTAAGCTGAATGTCCCTGCTCTCGTCAGATCGCAGAAGTTACACAGCTTAAGGCCTCGCTAGTACCAGTGTGGGAGACTGTCTGGGAATCCGTGGTACGGTTGACTTTTTATTATGTTGTTTAGATTTTGTTTCACAATAGATTAAATAGGACTATGGATTAAGGCTTTTAATGTCAATGGCCATTCTAAGCTGAATGTGCCTGCTCTCGTCAGATCGCAGAAGTTACACAGCTTAAGGCCTCGCTAGTACCAGTGTGGGAGACTGTCTGGGAATCCGTGGTGCGGTTGACTTTTTATTATGTCGTTTAGATTTTGTTTCACAATAGATTAAATAGGACTATGGATTAAAGCATTTAACGTCAATGGCCATTCTAAGCTGAATGTGCCTGCTCTCGTCAGATCGCAGAAGTTACACAGCTTAAGGCCTCGCTAGTACCAGTGTGGGAGACTGTCTGGGAATCCGTGGTGCGGTTGACTTTTTATTATGCCGTTTAGATTTTGTTTCACAATAGATTAAATAGGACTATGGATTAAATCATTTAACGTCAATGGCCATTCTAAGCTGAATGTGCCTGCTCTCGTCAGATCGCAGAAGTTACACAGCTTAAGGCCTCGCTAGTACCAGTGTGGGAGACTGTCTGGGAATCCGTGGTGCGGTTGAATTTTTATTATGTCGTTTAGATTTTGTTTCACAATCGATTAAAAAGGACTATGGATTACAGCATTTAATGTCAATGGCCATTCTAAGCTGAATGTCCCTGCTCTCGTCAGATCGCAGAAGTTACACAGCTTAATGCCTCGCTAGTACCAGTGTGGGAGACTGTCTGGGAATCCGTGGTGCGGTTGACTTTTTATTATGTCGTTTAGATTTTGTTTCACAATCGATTAAAAAGGACTATGGATTAAAGCATTTAATGTCAATGGCCATTCTAAGCTGAATGTGCCTGCTCTCGTCAGATCGCAGAAGTTACACAGCTTAAGGCCTCACTAGTACCAGTGTGGGAGACTGTCTGGGAATCCGTGGTGCGGTTGACTTTTTATTATGTCGTTTAGATTTTGTTTCACAATCGATTAAAAAGGACTATGGATTAAAGCATTTAATGTCAATGGCCATTCTAAGCTGAATGTGCCTGATTTCGTCAGATTGCAGAAGTTACACAGCTTAAGGCCTCGCTAGTACCAGTGTGGGAGACTGTCTGGGAATCCGTGGTGCGGTTGAATTTTTATTATGTCGTTTAGATTTTGTTTCACAATCGATTAAAAAGGACTATGGATTAAAGCATTTAATGTCAAAGGCCATTCTAAGCTGAATGTGCCTGCTCTCGTCAGATCGCAGAAGTTACACAGCTTAAGGCCTCGCTAGTACCAGTGTGGGAGACTGTCTGGGAATCCGTGGTGCGGTTGACTTTTTATTATGTCGTTTAGATTTTGTTTCACAATAGATTAAATAGGACTATGGATTAAAGCATTTAACGTCAATGGCCATTCTAAGCTGAATGTGCCTGCTCTCGTCAGATCGCAGAAGTTACACAGCTTAAGGCCTCGCTAGTACCAGTGTGGGAGGCTGTCTGGGAATACGTGGTGGGGTTGCCTTTTTATTATGTCGTTTAGATTTTGTTTCACAATCGATTAAAAAGGACTATGGATTAAAGTATTTAATGTCAATGGCCATTCTAAGCTGAATGTGCCTGCTTTCGTCAGATCGCAGAAGTTACACAGCTTAAGGCCTCGCTAGTACCAGTGTGGGAGACTGTCTGGGAATCCGTGGTGCGGTTGACCTTTTATTATGTCGTTTAGATTTTGTTTCACAATAGATTAAATAGGACTATGGATTAAAGCATTTAACGTCAATGGCCATTCTAAGCTGAATGTGCCTGCTCTTGTCAGAACGCAGAAGTTACACAGCTTAAGGCCTCGCTAGTACCAGTGTGGGAGACTGTCTGGGAATCCGTGGTGCTGTTGAATTTTTATTATGTCGTTTAGATTTTGTTTCACAATCGATTAAAAAGGACTATGGATTAAAGCATTTAATGTCAATGGCCATTCTAAGCTGAATGTCCCTGCTCTCGTCAGATCGCAGAAGTTACACAGCTTAAGTCCTCGCTAGTACCGGTGTGGGAGACTGGCTGGGAATCCGTGGTGCGGTTGACTTTTTATTATGTCGTTTAGATTTTGTTTCACAATCGATTAAAAAGGACTTTGGATTAAAGCATTTAATGTCAGTGGCCATTCTAAGCTGAATGTGGCTGCTCTCGTCAGATCGCAGAAGTTACATAGCTTAAGGCCTCGCTAGTACCAGTGTGGGAGACTGTCTGGGAATCCGTGGTGCGGTTGACTTTTTATTATGTTGTTTAGATTTTGTTTCACAATAGATTAATTAGGACTATGGATTAAGGCTTTTTAATGTCAATGGCCATTCTAAGCTGAATGTGCCTGCTCTCGTCAGATCGCAGAAGTTACACAGCTTAAGGCCTCGCTAGTACCAGTGTGGGAGACTGTCTGGGAATCCGTGGTGCGGTTGACTTTTTATTATGTTGTTTAGATTTTGTTTCACAATCGATTAAAAAGGACTATGGATTAAAGCATTTAATGTCAATGTCCATTCTAAGCTGAATGTGCCTGCTCTCGTTAGATCGCAGAAGTTACGCAGCTTAATGCCTCGCTAGTACCAGTGTGGGAGACTGTCTGGGAATCCGTGGTGCGGTTGACTTTTTATTATGTTGTTTAGATTTTGTTTCACAATAGATTAAATAGGACTATGGATTAAAGCATTTAAAGTCAATGGCCATTCTAAGCTGAATGTGCCTGCTCTCGTCAGATCGCAGAAGTTACACAGCTTAAGGCCTCGCTAGTACCAGTGTGGGAGACTGTCTGGGAATCCGTGGTGCGGTTGAATTTTTATTATGTCGTTTAGATTTTGTTTCACAATCGATTAAAAAGGACTATGGATTAAAGCATTTAATGTCAATGGCCATTCTAAGATGAATGTCCCTGCTCTCGTCAGATCGCTGAAGTTACACAGCTTAAGGCCCCGCTAGTACCAGTGTGGGAGACTGTCTGGGAATCCGTGGTGCGGTTGACTTTTTATTATGTCGTTTAGATTTTGTTTCATAATCGATTAAAAAGGACTATGGATTAAAGCATTTAATGTCAATGGCCATTCTAAGCTGAATGTGCCTGCTCTCGTCAGATCGCAGAAGTTACACAGCTTAAGGCCTCGCTAGTACCAGTGTGGGAGACTGTCTGGGAATCAGTGGTGCAGTTGACTTTTTATTATGTTGTTTAGATTTTGTTTCACAATCGATTAAAAAGGACTGTGGATTAAAGCATTTAATGTCAATGGCCATTCTAAGCTGAATGTGCCTGCTCTCGTCAGATCGCAGAAGTTACACAGCTTAAGGCCTCACTAGTACCAGTGTGGGAGACTGTCTGGGAATCCGTGGTGCGGTTGACTTTTTATTATGTCGTTTAGATTTTGTTTCACAATAGATTAAATAGGACTATGGATTAAAGCATTTGATGTCAATGGCCATTCTAAGCTGAATGTCCCTGCCCTCGTCAGATCGCAGAAGATACACAGCTTAAGGCCTCGCTAGTACCAGTGTGGGAGACTGTGTGGGAGACTGTCTGGGAATTCGTGGTGCGGTTGACTTTTTATTATGTCGTTTAGATTTTGTTTCACAATCGATTAAAAAGGACTATGGATTAAAGCATTTAATGTCTATGGCCATTCTAAGCTGAATGTTCCTGCTCTCGTCAGATCGCAGAAGTTACACAGCTTAAGGCCTCGCTAGTACCAGTGTGGGAGACTGTCTGGGAATCCGTGGTGTGGTTGACTTCTTATTATGTAGTTTAGATTTTGTTTCACAATAGATTAAATAGGACTATGGATTAAAGCATTTAACGTCAATGGCCATTCTAAGCTGAATGTGCCTGCTCTCGTCAGATCGCAGAAGTTACACAGCTTAAGGCCTCTCTAGTACCAGTGTGGGAGACTGTCTGGGAATCCGTGGTGAGGTTGTCTTTTTATTATGTCGTTTAGATTTTGTTTCACAATCGATTAAAAAGGACTATGGATTAAAGCATTTAATGTCAATGGCAATTCTAAGCTGAATGTGCCTGCTCTCGTCAGATCGCAGAAGTTACACAGATTAAGGCCTCGCTAGTATCAGTGTGGGAGACTGTCTGGGAATCCGTGGTGCGGTTGAATTTTTATTATGTCGTTTAGATTTTGTTTCACAATCGATTAAAAAGGACTATGGATTAAAGCATTTAATGTCAATGGCCATTCTAAGCTGAATGTCCCTGCTCTCGTCAGATCGCAGAAATTACACAGCTTAAGGCCTCGCTAGTACCAGTGTGGGAGACTGTCTGGGAATCCGTGGTGCGGTTGACTTTTTATTATGTCGTTTAGATTTTGTTTCACAATCGATTAAAAAGGACTATGGATTAAGGCTTTTAACGGCAATGGCCATTCTAAGCTGAATGTGCCTGCTCTCGTCAGATCGCAGAAGTTACACAGCTTAAGGCCTCGTTAGTACCAGTGTGGGAGACTGTCTGGGAATCCGTGGTGCGGTTGACTTTTTATTATGTCGTTTAGATTTTGTTTCACAATCGATTAAAAAGGACTATGGATTAAAGCATTTAATGTCAATGGCCATTCTAAGCTGAATGTGCCTGCTCTCGTTAGATCGCAGAAGTTACACAGCTTAACGCCTCGCTAGTACCAGTGTGGGAGACTGTCTGGGAATCCGTGGTGTGGTTGACTTTTTATTATGTCGTTTAGATTTTGTTTCACAATAGATTAAATAGGACTATGGATTAAGGCATTTAACGTCAATGGCCATTCTAAGCTCAATGTGCCTGCTCTCGTCAGATCGCAGAAGTTACAGAGCTTAAGGCCTCGCTAGTACCAGTGTGGGAGACTGTCTGGGAATCCGTGGTGCGGTTGAATTTTTATTATGTCGTTTAGATTTTGTTTCACAATCGATTAAAAAGGACTATGGATTAAAGCATTTAATGTCAATGGCCATTCTAAGCTGAATGTCCCTGCTCTCGTCAGATCGCAGAAGTTACACTGCTTAAGGCCTCGCTAGTACCAGTGTGGGAGACTGTCTGGGAATCCGTGGTGCGGTTGACTTTTTATTATGTTGTTTAGATTTTGTTTCACAATAGATTAAATAGGACTATGGAATAAGGCTTTTAATGTCAATGGCCATTCTAAGCTGAATGTGCCTGCTCTCGTCAGATCGCAGAAGTTACACAGTTTAAGGCCTCGCTAGTACCAGTGTGGGAGACTGTCTGGGAATCTGTGGTGCGGTTGACTTTTTATTATGTTGTTTAGATTTTGTTTCACAATAGATTAAATAGGACTATGGATTAAGGCTTTTAATGGCAATGGCCATTCTAAGCTGAATGTGCCTGCTCTCGTCAGATCGCAGAAGTTACACAGCTTAAGGCCTCGCTATTACCAGTGTGGGAGACTGTCTGGGAATCTGTGGTGCGGTTGACTTTTTATTATGTTGTTTAGATTTTGTTTCACAATAGATTAAATAGGACTATGGATTAAGGCTTTTAATGGCAATGGCCATTCTAAGCTGAATGTGCCTGCTCTCGTCAGATCGCAGAAGTTACACAGCTTAAGGCCTCGTTAGTACCAGTGTGGGAGACTGTCTGGGAATCCGTGGTGCGGTTGACTTTTTATTATGTCGTTTAGATTTTGTTTCACAATCGATTAAAAAGGACTATGGATTAAAGCATTTAATGTCAATGGCCATTCTAAGCTGAATGTGCCTGCTCTCGTTAGATCGCAGAAGTTACACAGCTTAACGCCTCGCTAGTACCAGTGTGGGAGACTGTCTGGGAATCCGTGGTGTGGTTGACTTTTTATTATGTCGTTTAGATTTTGTTTCACAATAGATTAAATAGGACTATGGATTAAAGCATTTAACGTCAATGGCCATTCTAAGCTGAATGTGCCTGCTCTCGTCAGATCGCAGAAGTTACACAGCTTAAGGCCTCGCTAGTACCAGTGTGGGAGACTGTCTGGGAATCCGTGGTGCGGTTGAATTTTTATTATGTCGTTTAGATTTTGTTTCACAATCGATTAAAAAGGACTATGGATTAAAGCATTTAATGTCAATGGCCATTCTAAGCTGAATGTCCCTGCTCTCGTCAGATCGCAGAAGTTACACAGCTTAAGGCCTCGCTAGTACCAGTGTGGGAGACTGTCTGGGAATCCGTGGTGCGGTTGACTTTTTTTTATGTTGTTTAGATTTTGTTTCACAATAGATGAAATAGGACTATGGATTAAGGCTTTTAATGTCAATGGACATTCTAAGCTGAATGTACCTGCTCTCGTCAGATCGCAGAAGTTACACAGCTTAAGGCCTCGCTAGTAGTAGTGTGGGAGACTGTCTGGGAATCCGTGGTGCGGTTGACTTTTTATTATGTCGTTTAGATTTTGTTTCACAATCGATTAAAAAGGACTATGGATTAAAGCATTTAATGTCAGTGGCAATGGCAATTCTAAGCTGAATGTGCCTGCTCTCGTTAGATCTCAGAAGTTACACAGCTTAACGCCTCACTAGTACCAGTGTGGGAGACTGTCTGGGAATCCGTGGTGTGGTTGACTTTTTATTATGTCGTTAAGATTTAGTTTCACAATAGATTAAAAAGGACTATGGATTAAAGCATTTAACGTCAATGGCCATTCTAAGCTAAATGTGCCTGCTCTCGTCAGATCGCAGAAGTTACACAGCTTAAGGCCTCGCTAGTACCAGTGTGGGAGACTGTATGGGAATCCGTGGTGCGGTTGAATTTTTATTATGTCGTTTAGATTTAGTTTCACAATCGATTAAAAAGGACTATGGATTAAAGCATTTAATGTCAATGGCCAATCTAAGCTGAATGTCCCTGCTCTCGTCAGATCGCAGAAGTTACACAGCTTAAGGCCTCGCTAGTACCAGTGTGGGAGACTGTCTGGGAATCCGTGGTGCGGTTGACTTTTTATTATGTCGTTTAGATTTTGTTTCACAATCAATTAAAAAGGACTATGGATGAAAAGCATTTAATGTCAATGGCCATTCTAAGCTGAATGTGCCTGCTCTCGTCAGATCGCAGAAGTTACACAGCTTAAGGCCTTGCTAGTACCAGTGTGGGAGACAGTCTGGGAATCCGTGGTGCGGTTGCCTTTTTATTATGTCGTTTAGATTTTGTTTCACAATAGATTAAATAGGACTATGGATTAAAGCATTTAACGTCAATGGCCATTCTAAGCTGAATGTGCCTGCTCTCGTCAGAACGCAGAAGTTACACAGCTTAAAGCCTCGCTAGTACCAGTGTTGGAGACTGTCTGGGAATCCGTGGTGCGGTTGCCTTTTTATTATGTCGTTTAGATTTTGTTTCACAATCGATTAAAAAGGACTATGGATTAAGCACTTAATGTCAATGGCCATTCTAAGCTGAATGTCCCTGCTCTCGTCAGATCGCAGAAGTTACACAGCTTAAGGCCTCGCTAGTACCAGTGTGGGAGACTGTCTGGGAATCCGTGGTGCGGTTGACTTTTTATTATGTTGTTTAGATTTTGTTTCACAATAGATTAAATAGGACTATGGATTAAGGCTTTTAATGGCAATGGCCATTCTAAGCTGAATGTCCCTGCTCTCGTCAGATCGCAGAAATTACACAGCTTAAGGCCTCGCTAGTACCAGTGTGGGAGACTGTCTGGGAATCCGTGGTGCGGTTGACTTTTTATTATGTCGTTTAGATTTTGTTTCACAATCGATTAAAAAGGACTATGGATTAAAGCATTTATTGTCAATGGCCATTCTAAGCTGAATGTGCCTGCTCTCGTCAGATCGCAAAAGTTACACAGCTTAAGGCCTCGCTAGTACCAGTGTGGGAGACTGTCTGGGAATCCGTGGTGCGGTTGACTTTTTATTATGTCGTTTAGATTTTGTTTCACAATCAATTAAAAAGGACTATGGATTAAAACATTTAATGTCAATGGCCATTCTAAGCTGAATGTGCCTGCTCTCGTCAGATCGCAGAAGTTACACAGCTTAAGGCCTTGCTAGTACCAGTGTGGGAGACTGTCTGGGAATCCGTGGTGCGGTTGACTTTTTATTATGTCGTTTAGATTTTGTTTCACAATAGATTAAATAGGACTATGGATTAAAGCATTTAACGTCAATGGCCATTCTAAGCTGAATGTGCCTGCTCTCCTCAGAACGCAGAAGTTACACAGCTTAAGGCCTCGCTAGTACCAGTGTTGGAGACTGTCTGGGAATCCGTGGTGCGGTAGAATTTTTATTATGTCGTTTAGATTTTGTTTCACAATCGATTAAAAAGGACTATGGATTAAGCATTTAATGTCAATGGCCATTCTAAGCTGAATGTGCCTGCTCTCGTCAGATCGCAGAAGTTACACAGCTTAAGGCCTCGCTAGTACTAGTGTGGGAGACTGTCTGGGAATCCGTGGTGCGGTTGACTTTTTATTATGTTGTTTAGATTTTGTTTCACAATCGATTAAAAAGGACTATGGATTAAAGCATTTAATGTCAATGGCCATTCTAAGCTGAATGTGCCTGCTCTCGTCAGATCGCAGAAGTTACACAGCTTAAGGCCTCGCTAGTACCAGTGTAGGAGACTGTCTGGGAATCCGTGGTGCGGTTGACTTTTTATTATGTTGTTTAGATTTTGTTTCACAATAGATTAAATATGACTATGGATTAAGGCTTTTAATGGCAATGGCAATTCTAAGCTGAATGTGCCTGCTCTCGTCAGATCGCAGAAGTTACACAGCTTAAGGCCTCGTTAGTACCAGTGTGGGAGACTGTCTGGGAATCCGTGGTGCGGTTGACTTTTTATTATGTCGTTTAGATTTTGTTTCACAATCGATTAAAAAGGACTATGGATTAAAGCATTTAATGTCAATGGCCATTCTAAGCTGAATGTGCCTGCTCTCGTTAGATCGCAGAAGTTACACAGCTTAACGCCTCGCTAGTACCAGTGTGGGAGACTGTCTGGGAATCCGTGGTGTGGTTGACTTTTTATTATGTCGTTTAGATTTTGTTTCACAATAGATTAAATAGGACTATGGATTAAAGCATTTAACGTCAATGGCCATTCTAAGCTGAATGTGCCTGCTCTCGTCAGATCGCAGAAGTTACACAGCTTAAGGCCTCGCTAGTACCAGTGTGGGAGACTGTCTGGGAATCCGTGGTGCGGTTGAATTTTTATTATGTCGTTTAGATTTTGTTTCACAATAGATTAAATAGGACTATGGATTAAGGCTTTTAATGTCAATGGCCATTCTAAGCTGAATGTGCCTGCTCTCGTCAGATCGTAGAAGTTACACAGTTTAAGGCCTCGCTAGTACCAGTGTGGGAGACTGTCTGGGAATCCGTGGTGCGGTTGACTTTTTATTATGTTGTTTAGATTTTGTTTCACAATAGATTAAATAGGACTATGGATTAAGGCTTTTAATGGCAATGGCCATTCTAAGCTGAATGTGCCTGCTCTAGTCAGATCGCAGAAGTTACACAGCTTAAGGCCTCGTTAGTACCAGTGTGGGAGACTGTCTGGGAATCCGTGGTGCGGTTGACTTTTTATTATGTCGTTTAGATTTTGTTTCACAATCGATTAAAAAGGACTATGGATTAAAGCATTTAACGTCAATTTCCATTCTAAGCTGAATGTGCCTGCTCTCGTCAGATCGCAGAAGTTACACAGCTTAAGGCCTCGCTATTACCAGTGTGGGAGACTGTCTGGGAATCTGTGGTGCGGTTGACTTTTTATTATGTTGTTTAGATTTTGTTTCACAATAGATTAAATAGGACTATGGATTAAGGCTTTTAACGGCAATGGCCATTCTAAGCTGAATGTGCCTGCTCTCGTCAGATCGCAGAAGTTACACAGCTTAAGGCCTCGTTAGTACCAGTGTGGGAGACTGTCTGGGAATCCGTGGTGCGGTTGACTTTTTTTAATGTTGTTTAGATTTTGTTTCACAATAGATGAAATAGGACTATGGATTAATGCTTTTAATGTCAATGGCCATTCTAAGCTGAATGTACCTGCTCTCGTCAGATCGCAGAAGTTACACAGCTTAAGGCCTCGCTAGTACTAGTGTGGGAGACTGTCTGGGAATCCGTGGTGTGGTTGACTTTTTATTATGTCGTTTAGATTTTGTTTCACAATAGATTAAATAGGACTATGGATTAAAGCATTTAACGTCAATGGCCATTCTAAGCTGAATGTGCCTGCTCTCGTCAGATCGCAGAAGTTACACAGCTTAAGGCCTCGCTAGTACCAGTGTGGGAGACTGTCTGGGAATCCGTGGTGCGGTTGAATTTTTATTATGTCGTTTAGATTTTGTTTCACAATCGATTAAAAAGGACTATGGATTAAAGCATTTAATGTCAATGGCCATTCTAAGCTGAATGTCCCTGCTCTCGTCAGATCGCAGAAGTTACACAGCTTAAAGCCTCGCTAGTACCAGTGTGGGAGACTGTCTGGGAATCCGTGGTGCGGTTGACTTTATATTATGTCGTTTAGATTTTGTTTCACAATCGATTAAAAAGGACTATGGATTAAAGCATTTATTGTCAATGGCCATTCTAAGCTGAATGTGCCTGCTCTCGTCAGATCGCAGAAGTTACACAGCTTAAGGCCTCGCTAGTACCAGTGTGGGAGACTGTCTGGGAATCCGTGGTGCGGTTGACTTTTTATTATGTCGTTTAGATTTTGTTTCACAATCAATTAAAAAGGACTATGGATGAAAAGCATTTAATGTCAATGGCCGTTCTAAGCTGAATGTGCCTGCTCTCGTCAGATCGCAGAAGTTACACAGCTTAAGGCCTTGCTAGTACCAGTGTGGGAGACAGTCTGGGAATCCGTGGTGCGGTTGCCTTTTTATTATGTCGTTTAGATTTTGTTTCACAATAGATTAAATAGGACTATGGATTAAAGCATTTAACGTCAATGGCCATTCTAAGCTGAATGTGCCTGCTCTCGTCAGAACGCAGAAGTTACACAGCTTAAAGCCTCGCTAGTACCAGTGTTGGAGACTGTCTGGGAATCCGTGGTGCGGTTGACTTTTTATTATGTCGTTTAGATTTTGTTTCACAATCGATTAAAAAGGACTATGGATTAAGCATTTAATGTCAATGGCCATTCTAAGCTGAATGTCCCTGCTCTCGTCAGATCGCAGAAGTTACACAGCTTAAGGCCTCGCTAGTACCAGTGTGGGAGACTGTCTGGGAATCCGTGGTGCGGTTGACTTTTTATTATGTTGTTTAGATTTTGTTTCACAATAGATTAAATAGGACTATGGATTAAGGCTTTTAATGGCAATGGCCATTCTAAGCTGAATGTCCCTGCTCTCGTCAGATCGCAGAAATTACACAGCTTAAGGCCTCGCTAGTACCAGTGTGGGAGACTGTCTGGGAATCCGTGGTGCGGTTGACTTTTTATTATGTCGTTTAGATTTTGTTTCACAATCGATTAAAAAGGACTATGGATTAAAGCATTTATTGTCAATGGCCATTCTAAGCTGAATGTGCTTGCTTTCGTCAGATCGCAAAAGTTACACAGCTTAAGGCCTCGCTAGTACCAGTGTGGGAGACTGTCTGGGAATCCGTGGTGCGGTTGACTTTTTATTATGTCGTTTAGATTTTGTTTCACAATCAATTAAAAAGGACTATGGATTAAAACATTTAATGTCAATGGCCATTCTAAGCTGAATGTGCCTGCTCTCATCAGATCGCAGAAGTTACACAGCTTAAGGCCTTGCTAGTACCAGTGTGGGAGACTGTCTGGGAATCCGTGGTGCGGTTGACTTTTTATTATGTCGTTTAGATTTTGTTTCACAATAGATTAAATAGGACTATGGATTAAAGCATTTAACGTCAATGGCCATTCTAAGCTGAATGTGCCTGCTCTCCTCAGAACGCAGAAGTTACACAGCTTAAGGCCTCGCTAGTACCAGTGTTGGAGACTGTCTGGGAATCCGTGGTGCGGTAGAATTTTTATTATGTCGTTTAGATTTTGTTTCACAATCGATTAAAAAGGACTATGGATTAAGCATTTAATGTCAATGGCCATTCTAAGCTGAATGTGCCTGCTCTCGTCAGATCGCAGAAGTTACACAGCTTAAGGCCTCGCTAGTACTAGTGTGGGAGACTGTCTGGGAATCCGTGGTGCGGTTGACTTTTTATTATGTTGTTTAGATTTTGTTTCACAATCGATTAAAAAGGACTATGGATTAAAGCATTTAATGTCAATGGCCATTCTAAGCTGAATGTGCCTGCTCTCGTCAGATCGCAGAAGTTACACAGCTTAAGGCCTCGCTACTACCAGTGTGGAAGACTGTCTGGGAATCCGTGGTGCGGTTGACTTTTTATTATGTTGTTTAGATTTTGTTTCACAATAGATTAAATATGGCTATGGATTAAGGCTTTTAATGGCAATGGCCATTCTAAGCTGAATGTGCCTGCTCTCGTTAGATCGCAGAAGTTACACAGCTTAACGCCTCGCTAGTACCAGTGTGGGAGACTGTCTGGGAATCCGTGGTGTGGTTGACTTTTTATTATGTCGTTTAGATTTTGTTTCACAATAGATTAAATAGGACTATGGATTAAAGCATTTAACGTCAATGGCCATTCTAAGCTGAATGTGCCTGCTCTCGTCAGATCGCAGAAGTTACACAGCTTAAGGCCTCGCTAGTACCAGTGTGGGAGACTGTCTGGGAATCCGTGGTGCGGTTGAATTTTTATTATGTCGTTTAGATTTTGTTTCACAATCGATTAAAAAGGACTATGGATTAAAGCATTTAATGTCAATGGCCATTCTAAGCTGAATGTCCCTGCTCTCGTCAGATCGCAGAAGTTACACAGCTTAAGGCCTCGCTAGTACCAGTGTGGGAAACTGTCTGGGAATCCGTGGTGCGGTTGACTTTTTATTATGTTGTTTAGATTTTGTTTCACAATAGATTAAATAGGACTATGGATTAAGGCTTTTAATGTCAATGGCCATTCTAAGCTGAATGTGCCTGCTCTCGTCAGACCGCAGAAGTTACACAGCTTAAGGTCTCGCTAGTACCAGTGTGGGAGACTGTCTGGGAATCTGTGGTGCGGTTGACTTTTTATTATGTCGTTTAGATTTTGTTTCACAATCGATTAAAAAGGACTATGGATTAAAGCATTTAATGTCAATGGCCATTCTAAGCTGAATGTGCCTGCTCTCGTCAGATCGCAGAAGTTACACAGCTTAAGGCTTTGCTAGTACCAGTGTGGGAGACTGTCTGGGAATCCGTGGTGCGGTTGACTTTTTATTATGTCGTTTAGATTTTGTTTCACAATAGATTAAATAGGACTATGGATTAAAGCATTTAACGTCAATGGCCATTCTAAGCTGAATGTGCCTGCTCTCGTCAGAACGCAGAAGTTACACAGCTTAAGGCCTCGCTAGTACCAGTGTGGGAAACTGTCTGGGAATCCGTGGTGCGGTTGAATTTTTATTATGTCGTTTAGATTTTGTTTCACAATCGATTAAAAAGGACTATGTATTAAAACATTTAATGTCAATGGCCATTCTAAGCTGAATGTCCCTGCTCTCGTCAGATCGCAGAAGTTACACAGCTTAAGGCCTAGCTAGTACCAGTGTGGGAGACTGTCTGGGAATCCGTGGTGCGGTTGACTTTTTATTATGTTGTTTAGATTTTGTTTCACAATAAATTAAATAGGACTATGGATTAAGGCTTTTAATGTCAATGGCCATTCTAAGCTGAATGTGCCTGCTCTCGTCAGATCGCAGAAGTTACACAGCTTAAGGCCTCGCTAGTACCAGTGTGGGAGACTGTCTGGGAATCCGTGGTGCGGTTGCCTTTTTATTATGTCGTTTAGATTTTGTTTCACAATCGATTAAAAAGGACTATGGATTAAAGCATTTAATGTCAATGGCCAATCTAAGCTGAATGTGCCTGCTCTCGTTAGATCGCAGAAGTTACACAGCTTAACGCCTCGCTAGTACCAGTGTGGGAGACTGTCTGGGAATCCGTGGTGCGGTTGACTTTTTATTATGTCGTTTAGATTTTGTTTCACAATAGATTAAATAGGACTATGGATTAAAGCATTTAACCTCAATGGCCATTCTAAGCTGAATTTGCCTGCTCTCGTCAGATCGCAGAAGTTACACAGCTTAAGGCCTCGCTAGTACCAGTGTGGGAGACTGTCTGGGAATCCGTGGTGCGGTTGAATTTTTATTATGTCGTTTAGATTTTGTTTCACAATCGATTAAAAAGGACTATGGATTAAAGCATTTAATGTCAATGGCCATTCTAAGCTGAATGTCCCTGCTCTCGTCAGATCGCAGAAGTTACACAGTTTAAGGCCTCGCTAGTACCAGTGTGGGAGACTGTCTGGGAATCCGTGGTGCGGTTGACTTTTTATTATGTCATTTAGATTTTGTTTCACAATCGATTAAAAAGGACTATGGATTAACGCATTTAATATCAATGGCCATTCTAAGCTGAATGTGCCTGCCCTCGTCAGATCGGAGAAGTTACACAGCTTAAGGCCTCGCTAGTACCAGTGTGGAAGACTGCCTGGGAATCCGTGGTGCGGTTGACTTTTTATTATGTCGTTTAGATTTTGTTTCACAATCGATTAAAAAGGACTATGGATTAAAGCATTTAAAGTCAATGGCCATTCTAAGCTGAATGTGCCTGCTCTCGTTAGATCGCAGAAGTTACACAGCTTAACGCCTCGCTAGTACCAGTGTGGGAGACTGTCTGGGAATCCGTGGTGCGGTTGACTTTTTATTATGTCGTTTAGATTTTGTTTCACAATAGATTAAATAGGACTATGGATTAAAGCATTTAACGTCAATGGCCATTCTAAGCTGAATGTGCCTGCTCTCGTCAGATCGCAGAAGTTACACAGCTTAAGGTCTCGCTAGTACCAGTGTGGGAGACTGTCTGGGAATCCGTGGTGCGGTTGAATTTTTATTATGTCGTTTAGATTTTGTTTCGCAATCGATTAAAAAGGACTATGGATTAAAGCATTTAATGTCAATGGCCATTCTAAGCTGAATGTCCCTGCTCTCGTCAGATCGCAGAAGTTACACAGCTTAAGGCCTCGCTAGTACCAGTGTGGGAGACTGTCTGGGAATCCGTGGTGCGGTTGACTTTTTATTATGTCGTTTAGATTTTGTTTCACAATCGATTAAAAAGGACTATGGATTAAAGCATGTAATCTCAATGGCCATTCTAAGCTGACTGTGTCTGCTCTCGTCAGATCGCAGAAGTTACACAGTTTAAGGCCTCGCTAGTACCAGTGTGGGAGACTGTCTGGGAATCCGTGGTGCGGTTGACTTTTTATTATGTCATTTAGATTTTGTTTCACAATCGATTAAAAAGGACTATGGATTAACGCATTTAATGTCAATGGCCATTCTAAGCTGAATGTGCCTGCTCTCGTCAGATCGCAGAAGTTATACAGCTTAAGGCCTCGCTAGTACCAGTGTGGGAGACTGTCTGGGAATCCGTGGTGCGGTTGACTTTTTATTATGTCGTTTAGATTTTGTTTCACAATCGATTAAAAAGGACTATGGATTAAAGCATTTAATGTCAATGGCCATTCTAAGCTGAATGTGCCTGCTCTCGTTAGATCGCAGAAGTTACACAGCTTAACGCCTCGCTAGTACCAGTGTGGGAGACTGTCTGGGAATCCGTGGTGCGGTTGACTTTTTATTATGTCGTTTAGATTTTGTTTCACAATAGATTAAATAGGACTATGGATTAAAGCATTTAACGTCAATGGCCATTCTAAGCTGAATGTGCCTGCTCTCGTCAGATCGCAGAAGTTACACAGCTTAAGGCCTCGCTAGTACCAGTGTGGGAGACTGTCTGGGAATCCGTGGTGCGGTTGAATTTTTATTATGTCGTTTAGATTTTGTTTCACAATCGATTAAAAAGGACTATGGATTAAAGCATTTAATGTCAATGGCCATTCTAAGCTGAATGTCCCTGCTCTCGTCAGATCGCAGAAGTTACACAGCTTAAGGCCTCGCTAGTACCAGTGTGGGAGACTGTCTGGGAATCCGTGGTGCGGTTGACTTTTTGTTATGTCGTTTAGATTTTGTTTCACAATCGATTAAAAAGGACTATGGATTAAAGCATGTAATGTCAATGGCCATTCTAAGCTGAATGTGTCTGCTCTCGTCAGATCGCAGAAGTTACACAGCTTAAGGCCTCGCTAGTACCAGTGTGGGAGACTGTCTGGGAATCCATGGTGCGGTTGACTTTTTATTATGTCGTTTAGATTTTGTTTCACAATCGATTAAAAAGGACTATGGATTAAAGCATTTAGTGTCAATGGCCATTCTAAGCTAAATGTGCCTGCTCTCGTTAGATCGCAGAAGTTACACAGCTTAACGCCTCGCTAGTACCAGTGTGGGAGACTGTCTGGGAATCCGTGGTGCGGTTGAATTTTTATTATGTCGTTTTGATTTTGTTTCACAATCGATTAAAAAGGACTATGGATTAAAGCATTTAATGTCAATGACCATTCTAAGCTGAATGTCCCTGCTCTCGTCAGATCGCAGAAGTTACACAGCTTAAGGCCTTGCTAGTAACAGTGTGGGAGACTGTCTGGGAATCCGTGGTGCGGTTGACTTTTTATTATGTTGTTTAGATTTTGTTTCACAATCGATTAAAAAGGACTATGGATTAAAGCATTTAATGTCAATGGCCATTCTAAGCTGAATGTGCCTGCTCTCGTCAGACTGCAGAAGTTACACAGCTTAAGGCCTCGCTAGTACCAGTGTGGGAGACTGTCTGGGAATCCGTGGTGCGGTTGCCTATTTATTATGTCGTTTAGATTTTGTTTCACAATCGATTAAAAAGGACTATGGATTAAAGCATTTAATGTCAATGGCCATTCTAAGCTGAATGTGCCTGCTCTCGTCAGATCGCAGAATTTACACAGCTTAAGGCTTTGCTAGTACCAGTGTGGGAGACTGTCTGGGAATCCGTGGTGCGGATGACTTTTTATTATGTCGTTTAGATTTTGTTTCACAATAGATTAAATAGGACTATGGATTAAAGCATTAAACATCAATGGCCATTCTAAGCTGAATGTGCCTGCTCTCGTCAGAACGCAGAAGTTACACAGCTTAAGGCCTCGCTAGTACCAGTGTGGGAAACTGTCTGGGAATCCGTGGTGCGGTTGAATTTTTATTATGTCGTTTAGATTTTGTTTCACAATCGATTAAAAAGGACTATGGATTAAAGCACTTAATGTCAATGGCCACTCTAAGCTGAATGTCCCTGCTCTCGTCAGATCGCAGAAGTTACACAGCTTAAGGCCTCGCTAGTACCAGTGTGGGAGACTGTCTGGGAATCCGTGGTGCGGTTGACTTTTTATTATGTTGTTTAGATTTTGTTTCACAATAGATTAAATAGGAGTATGGATTAAGGCTTTTAATGTCAATGGCCATTCTAAGCTGAATGTCCCTGCTCTCGTCAGATCGCAGAAGTTACACAGCTTAAGCCCTCGCTAGTACCAGTGTGGGAGACTGTCTGGGAATCCGTGGTGCGGTTGACTTTTTATTATGTCGTTTAGATTTTGTTTCACAATCGATTAAAAAGGACTATGGATTAAAGCATGTAATCTCAATGGCCATTCTAAGCTGAATGTGTCTGCTCTCGTCAGATCGCAGAAGTTACACAGCTTAAGGCCTCGCTAGTACCATTGTGGGAGACTGTCTGGGAATCCGTGGTGCGGTTGACTTTTTATTATGTTGTTTAGATTTTGTTTCACAATAGATTAAATAGGACTATGGATTAAGGCTTTTAATGTCAATGGCCATTCTAACCTGAATGTGCCTGCTCTCGTCAGATCGCAGAAGTTATACAGCTTAAGTCCTCGCTAGTACCAGTGTGGGAGACTGTCTGGGAATCCGTGGTGCGGTTGACTTTTTATTATGTCGTTTAGATTTTGTTTCACAATAGATTAAATAGGACTATGGATTAAAGCATTTAACGTCAATGGCCATTCTAAGCTGAATGTGCCTGCTCTCGTCAGATCGCAGAAGTTACACAGCTTAAGGCCTCGCTAGTACCAGTGTGGGAGACTGTCTGGGAATCCGTGGTGCGGTTGACTTTTTATTATGTCGTTTAGATTTTGTTTCACAATCGATTAAAAAGGACTATGGATTAAAGCATTTAATGTCAATGGCCATTCTAAGCTGAATGTCCCTGCTCTCGTCAGATCGCAGAAGTTACACAGCTTAAGGCCTTGCTAGTAACAGTGTGGGAGACTGTCTGGGAATCTGTGGTGCGGTTGCCTTTTTATTATGTTGTTTAGATTTTGTTTCACAATCGATTAAAAAGGACTATGGATTAAAGCATTTAATGTCAATGGCCATTCTAAGCTGAATGTGCCTGCTCTCGTCAGATTGCAGAAGTTACACAGCTTAAGGCTTTGCTAGTACCAATGTGGGAGACTGTCTGGGAATCCGTGGTGCGGATGACTTTTTATTATGTCGTTTAGATTTTGTTTCACAATAGATTAAATAGGACTATGGATTAAAGCATTAAACGTCAATGGCCATTCTAAGCTGAATGTGCCTGCGCTCGTCAGAACGCAGAAGATACACAGCTTAAGGCCTCGCTAGTACCAGTGTGGGAGACTGTCTGGGAATCCGTGGTGCGGTTGACTTTTTATTATGTCGTTTAGATGTTGTTTCACAATCGATTAAAAAGGACTATGGATTAAAACATTTAATGTCAATGGCCATTCTAAGCTGAATGTGCCTGCTCTCGTTAGATCGCAGAAGTTACACAGCTTAACGCCTCGCTAGTACCAGTGTGGGAGACTGTCTGGGAATCCGTGGTGCGGTTGACTTTTTATTATGTCGTTTAGATTTTGTTTCACAATAGATTAAATAGGACTATGGATTAAAACATTTAACGTCAATGGCCATTCTAAGCTGAATGTGCCTGCTCTCGTCAGATCGCAGAAGTTACACAGCTTAAGGCTTCGCTAGTACCAGTGTGGGAGACTGTCTGGGAATCTGTGGTGCGGTTGAATTTTTATTATGTCGTTTAGATTTTGTTTCACAATCGATTAAAAAGGACTATGGATTAAAGCATTTAATGTCAATGGCCATTCTAAGCTGAATGTCCCTGCTCTCGTCAGATTGCGGAAGTTACACAGCTTAAGGCCTCGCTAGTACCAGTGTGGGAGACTGTCTGGGAATCCGTGGTGCGGTTGACTTTTTATTATGTCGTTTAGATTTTGTTTCATAATCGATTAAAAAGGACTATGGATTAAAGCATTTAATGTCAATGGCCATTCTAAGCTGAATGTGCCTGCTCTCGTCATATCGCAGAAGTTACACAGCTTAAGGCCTCGCTAGTACCAGTGTGGGAGACTGTCTGGGAATCCATGGTGTGGTTGACTTTTTATTATGTCGTTTAGATTTTGTTTCACAATAGATTAAATAGGACTATGGATTAAAGCATTTAACGTCAATGGCCATTCTAAGCTGAATGTTCCTGCTCTCGTCAGAACGCAGAAGTTACACAGCTTAAGGCTTCGCTAGTACCAGTGTGGGAGACTGTCTGGGAATCCGTGGTGCGGTAGACTTTTTATTATGTCGTTTAGATTTTGTTTCACAATCGATTAAAAAGGACTATGGATTAAAGCATTTAATGTCAATGGCAATTCTAAGCTGAATGTGCATGCTCTCGTTAGATCGCAGAAGTTACACAGCTTAAGCCCTCGCTAGTACCAGTGTGGGAGAGTGTCTGGGAATCCGTGGTGCGGTTGACTTTTTATTATGTTGTTTAGATTTTGTTTCACAATCGATTAAAAAGGACTATGGATTAAAGCATTTAATGTCAATGGCCATTCTAAGCTGAATGTGCCTGCTCTCGTTAGATCGCAGAAGTTACACAGCTTAACGCCTCGCTAGTACCAGTGTGGGAGACTGTCTGGGAATCCGTGGTGCGGTTGACTTTTTATTATGTCGTTTACATTTTGTTTCACAATAGATTAAATAGGACTATGGATTAAAGCATTTACCGTCAAAGGCCATTCTAAGCTGAATGTGCCTGCTCTCGTCAGATCGCAGAAGTTACACAGCTTAAGGCCTCGCTAGTACCAGTGTGGGAGACTGTCTGGGAATCCGTGGTGCGGTTGAATTTTTATTATGTCGTTTAGATTTTGTTTCACAATCGATTAAAAAGGACTATGGATTAAAGCATTTGATGTCAATGGCCATTCTAAGCTGAATGTCCCTGCCCTCGTCAGATCGCAGAAGTTACACAGCTTAAGGCCTCGCTAGTACCAGTGTGGGAGACTGTCTGGGAATCCGTGGTGCGGTTGACTTTTTATGATGTCGTTTAGATTTTGTTTCACAATCGATTAAAAAGGACTATGGATTAAAGCATTTAATGTCTATGGCCATTCTAAGCTGAATGTGCCTGCTCTCGTCAGATCGCAGAAGTTACACAGCTTAAGGCCTCGCTAGTACCAGTGTGGGAGACTGTCTGGGAATCCGTGGTGCGGTTGCCTTTTTATTATGTCGTTTAGATTTTGTTTCACAATCGATTAAAAAGGACTATGGATTAAAGCATTTATTGTCAATGGCCATTCTAAGCTGAATGTGCCTGCTCTCGTCAGATCGCAAAAGTTACACAGCTTAAGGCCTCGCTAGTACCAGTGTGGGAGACTGTCTGGGAATCCGTGGTGCGGTTGAATTTTTATTATGTCGTTTAGATTTTGTTTCACAATCAATTAAAAAGGACTATGGATTAAAACATTTAATGTCAATGGCCATTCTAAGCTGAATGTGCCTGCTCTCGTCAGATCGCAGAAGTTACACAGCTTAAGGCCTTGCTAGTACCAGTGTGGGAGACTGTCTGGGAATCCGTGGTGCGGTTGACTTTTTATTATGTCGTTTAGATTTTGTTTCACAATAGATTAAATAGGACTATGGATTAAAGCATTTAACGTCAATGGCCATTCTAAGCTGAATGTGCCTGCTCTCGTCAGAACACAGAAGTTACACAGCTTATGGCCTCGCTAGTACCAGTGTTGGAGACTGTCTGGGAATCCGTGGTGCGGTAGAATTTTTATTATGTCGTTTAGATTTTGTTTCACAATCGATTAAAAAGGACTATGGATTAAGCATTTAATGTCAATGGCCATTCTAAGCTGAATGTGCCTGCTCTCGTCAGATCGCAGAAGTTACACAGCTTAAGGCCTCGCTAGTACTAGTGTGGGAGACTGTCTGGGAATCCGTGGTGCGGTTGACTTTTTATTATGTTGTTTAGATTTTGTTTCACAATAGATTAAATAGGACTATGGATTAAGGCTTTTAATGGCAATGGCCATTCTAAGCTGAATGTGCCTGCTCTCGTCAGATCGCAGAAGTTACACAGCTTAAGGCCTCGTTAGTACCAGTGTGGGAGACTGTCTGGGAATCCGTGGTGCGGTTGACTTTTTATTATGTCGTTTAGATTTTGTTTCACAATCGATTAAAAAGGACTATGGATTAAAGCATTTAATGTCAATGGCCATTCTAAGCTGAATGCGCCTGCTCTCGTCAGATCGCAGAAGTTACACAGCTTAAGGCCTCGCTAGTACCAGTGTGGGAGACTGTCTGGGAATCCGTGGTGCGGTTGACTTTTTATTATGTTGTTTAGATTTTGTTTCACAATAGATTAAATAGGACTATGGATTAAGGCTTTTAATGGCAATGGCCATTCTAAGCTGAATGTGCCTGCTCTCGTCAGATCGCAGAAGTTACACAGCTTAAGGCCTCGTTAGTACCAGTGTGGGAGACTTTCTGGGAATCCGTGGTGCGGTTGACTTTTTATTATGTCGTTTAGATTTTGTTTCACAATCGATTAAAAAGGACTATGGATTAAAGCATTTAATGTCAATGGCCATTCTAAGCTGAATGTGCCTGCTCTCGTTAGATCGCAGAAGTTACACCGCTTAACGCCTCGCTAGTACCAGTGTGGGAGACTGTCTGGGAATCCGTGGTGTTGTTGACTTTTTATTATGTCGTTTAGATTTTGTTTCACAATAGATTAAATAGGACTATGGATTAAAGCATTTAACGTCAATGGCCATTCTAAGCTGAATGTGCCTGCTCTCGTCAGATCGCAGAAGTTACACATCTTAAGGCCTCGCTAGTACCAGTGTGGGAGACTGTCTGGGAATCCGTGGTGCGGTTGAATTTTTATTATGTCGTTTAGATTTTGTTTCACAATCGATTAAAAAGGACTATGGATTAAAGCATTTAATGTCAATGGCCATTCTAAGCTGAATGTCCCTGCTCTCGTCAGATCGCAGAAGTTACACAGCTTAAGGCCTCGCTAGTACCAGTGTGGGAGACTGTCTGTGAATCCGTGGTGCGGTTGACTTTTTATTATGTTGTTTAGATTTTGTTTCACAATAGATTAAATAGGACTATGGATTAAGGCTTTTAATGTCAATGGCCATTCTAAGCTGAATGTGCCTGCTCTCGTCAGATCGCAGAAGTTACACAGCTTAAGGCCTCGCTAATACCAGTGTGGGAGACTGTCTGGGAATCCGTGGTGCGGTTGACTTTTTATTATGTTGTTTAGATTTTGTTTCACAATAGATTAAATAGGACTATGGATTAAGGCTTTTAATGGCAATGGACATTCTAAGCTGAATGTGCCTGCTCTCGTCAGATCGCAGAAGTTACACAGCTTAAGGCCTCGTTAGTACCAGTGTGGGAGACTGTCTGGGAATCCGTGGTGCGGTTGACTTTTTATTATGTCGTTTAGATTTTGTTTCACAATCGATTAAAAAGGACTATGGATTAAAGCATTTAATGTCAATGGCCATTCTAAGCTGAATGTGCCTGCTCTCGTCAGATCGCAGAAGTTACACAGCTTAAGGCCTCGCTATTACCAGTGTGGGAGACTGTCTGGGAATCCGTGGTGCGGTTGACTTTTTATTATGTTGTTTAGATTTTGTTTCACAATAGATTAAATAGGACTATGGATTAAGGCTTTTAATGGCAATGGCCATTCTAAGCTGAATGTGCCTGCTCTCGTTAGATCGCAGAAGTTACACAGCTTAACGCCTCGCTAGTACCAGTGTGGGAGACTGTCTGGGAATCCGTGGTGTGGTTGACTTTTTATTATGTCGTTTAGATTTTGTTTCACAATAGATTAAATAGGACTATGGATTAAAGCATTTAACGTCAATGGCCATTCTAAGCTGAATGTGCCTGCTCTCGTCAGATCGCAGAAGTTACACAGCTTAAGGCCTCGCTAGTACCAGTGTGGGAGACTGTCTGGGAATCCGTGGAGCGGTTGAACTTTTATTATGTCGTTTAGATTTTGTTTCACAATCGATTAAAAAGGACTATGGATTAAAGCATTTAATGTCAATGGCCATTCTAAGCTGAATGTCCCTGCTCTCGTCAGATTGCAGAAGTTACACAGCTTAAGGCCTCGCTAGTACCAGTGTGGGAGACTGTCTGGGAATCCGTGGTGCGGTTGACTTTATTGTATGTTGTTTAGATTTTGTTTCACAATAGATGAAATAGGACTATGGATTAAGGCTTTTAATGTCAATGGCCATTCTAAGCTGAATGTACCTGCTCTCGTCAGTTCGCAGAAGTTACACAGCTTAAGGCCTCGCTAGTACTAGTGTGGGAGACTGTCTGGGAATCCGTGGTGCGGTTGACTTTTTATTATGTCGTTTAGATTTTGTTTCACAATCGATTAAAAAGGACTATGGATTAAAGCATTTAATGTCAATGGCAATTCTAAGCTGAATGTGCCTGCTCTCGTTAGATCGCAGAAGTTACACAGCTTAACGCCTCACTAGTACCAGTGTGGGAGACTGTCTGGGAATCCGTGGTGTGATTGACTTTTTATTATGTCGTTAAGATTTAGTTTCACAATAGATTAAATAGGACTATGGATTAAAGCATTTAACGTCAATGGCCATTCTAAGCTGAATGTGCCTGCTCTCGTCAGATCGCAGAAGTTACACAGCTTAAGGCCTCGCTAGTACCAGTGTGGGAGACTGTATGGGAATCCGTGGTGCGGTTGAATTTTTATTATGTCGTTTAGATTTTGTTTCACAATCAATTAAAAAGGACTATGGATGAAAAGCATTTAATGTCAATGGCCATTCTAAGCTGAATGTGCCTGCTCTCGGCAGATCGCAGAAGTTACACAGCTTAAGGCCTTGCTAGTACCAGTGTGGGAGACTGTCTGGGAATCCGTGGTGCGGTTGCCTTTTTATTATGTCGTTTAGATTTTGTTTCACAATAGATTAAATAGGACTATGGATTAAAGCATTTAACGTCAATGGCCATTCTAAGCTGAATGTGCCTGCTCTCGTCAGAACGCAGAAGTTACACAGCTTAAGGCCTCGCTAGTACCAGTGTTGGAGACTGTCTGGGAATCCGTGGTGCGGTTGACTTTTTATTATGTCGTTTAGATTTTGTTTCACAATAGATTAAATAGGACTATGGATTAAGGCATTTAATGTCAATGGCTATTCTAATCTGAATGTGCCTGCTCTCGTCAGATCGCAGAAGTTACACAGCTTAAGGCCTCGCTAGTACCAGTGTGGGAGACTGTCTGGGAATCCGTGGTGCGGTTGACTTTTTATTAAGTTGTTTAGATTTTGTTTCACAATAGATTAAATAGGACTATGGATTAAGGCTTTTAATGGCAATGGCCATTCTAAGCTGAATGTGCCTGCTCTCGTCAGATCGCAGAAGTTACACAGCTTAAGGCCTCGTTAGTACCAGCGTGGGAGACTGTCTGGGAATCCGTGGTGCGGTTGACTTTTTATTATGTCGTTTAGATTTTGTTTCACAATCGATTAAAAAGGACTATGGATTAAAGCATTTAATGTCAATGGCCATTCTAAGCTGAATGTGCCTGCTCTCGTTAGATCGCAGAAGTTACACAGCTTAACGCCTCGCTAGTACCAGTGTGGGAGACTGTCTGGGAATCCGTGGTGTGGTTGACTTTTTATTATGTCGTTTAGATTTTGTTTCACAATAGATTAAATAGGACTATGGATTAAAGCATTTAACGTCAATTGCCATTCTAAGCTGAATGTGCCTGCTCTCGTCAGATCGCAGAAGTTACACAGCTTAAGGCCTCGCTAGTACCAGTGTGGGAGACTGTCTGGGAATCCGTGGTGCGGTTGAATTTTTATTATGTCGTTTAGATTTTGTTTCACAATCGATTAAAAAGGACTATGGATTAAAGCATTTAATGTCAATGGCCATTCTAAGCTGAATGTCCCTGCTCTCGTCAGATCGCAGAAGTTACACAGCTTAAGGCCTCGCTAGTACCAGTGTGGGAGACTGTCTGGGAATCCGTGGTGCGGTGGACTTTTTATTATGTCGTTTAGATTTTGTTTCACAATCGATTAAAAAGGACTATGGATTAAAGCATTTAATGTCAATGGCCATTCTAAGCTGAATGTGCCTGCTTTCGTCAGATCGCAGAAGTTACACAGCTTAAGGCCTCGCTAGTACCAGTGTGGGAGACTGTCTGGGAATCCGTGGTGCGGTTGCCTTTTTATTATGTCGTTTAGATTTTGTTTCACAATAGATTAAATAGGACTATGGATTAAAGCATTTAACGTCAATGGCCATTCTAAGCTGAATGTGCCTGCTCTCGTCAGAACGCAGAAGTTACACAGCTTAAGGCCTCGCTAGTACCAGTGTGGTAGACTGTCTGGGAATCCGTTGTGCGGTTGAATTTTTATTATGTCGTTTAGATTTTGTTTCACAATCGATTAAAAAGGACTATGGATTAAAGCATTTAATGTCAATGGCCATTCTAAGCTTAATGTGCCTGCTCTCGTCAGATCGCACAAGTTACACAGCTTAAGACCTCGCTAGTACCAGTGTGGGAGACTGTCTGGGAATCCGTGGTGCGGTTGACTTTTTATTATGTCGTTTAGATTTTGTTTCACAATCGATTAAAAAGGACTATGGATTAAAGCATTTAATGTCAATGGCCATTCTAAGCTGAAAGTCCCTGCTCTCGTCAGATTGCAGAAGTTACACAGCTTAAGGCCTCGCTAGTACCAGTGTGGGAGACTGTCTGGGAATCCGTGGTGCGGTTGACTTTTTATTATGTTGTTTAGATTTTGTTTCACAATAGATTAAATAGGACTATGGATTAAGGCTTTTAATGTCAATGGCCATTCTAAGCTGAATGTGCATGCTCTCGTCAGATCGCAGAAGTTACACAGCTTAAGGCCTCGCTAGTACCAGTGTGGGAGACTGTCTGGGAATCCGTGGTGCGTTTGACTTTTTATTATGTCGTTTAGATTTTGTTTCACAATCGATTAAAAAGGACTATGGATAAAAGCATTTAATGTCAATGGCCATTCTAAGCTGAATGTCCCTGCTCTCGTCAGATTGCAGCAGTTACACAGCTTAAGGCCTCGCTAGTACCAGTGTGGGAGACTGTCTGGGAATCCGTGGTGCGGTTGACTTTTTATTATGTCGTTTAGATTTTGTTTCACAATCGATTAAAAAGGACTATGGATTAAAGCATTTAATGTCAATGGCCATTCTAAGCTGAATGTCCCTGCTCTCGTTAGATCGCAGAAGTTACACAGCTTAAGGCCTCGCTAGTACCAGTGTGGGAGACTGTCTGGGAATCCGTGGTGCGGTTGACTTTTATTATGTCGTTTAGATTTTGTTTCACAATCGATTAAAAAGGACTATGGATTAAAGCATTTAATGTCAATGGCCATTCTAAGCTGACTGTTCCTGCTCTCGTCAGATCGCAGAAGTTACACAGCTTAAGGCCTCGCTAGTACCAGTGTGGGAGACTGTCTGGGAATCCGTGGTGCGGTTGACTTTTTATTATGTTGTTTAGATTTTGTTTCACAATAGATTAAATAGGAATATGGATTAAGGCTTTTAATGTCAATGGCCATTCTAAGCTGAATGTGCCTGCTCTCGTCAGATCGCAGAAGTTACACAGCTTAAGGCCTCGCTAGTACCAGTGTGGGAGACTGTCTGGGAATCCGTGGTGCGGTTGACTTTTTATTATGTCGTTTAGATTTTGTTTCACAATAGATTAAATAGGACTATGGATTAAAGCATTTAACGTCAATGGCCATTCTAAGCTGAATGTGCCTGCTCTCGGCAGATCGCAGAAGTTACACAGCTTAAGGCCTCGCTAGTACCAGTGTGGGAGACTGTCTGGGAATCCGTGGTGCGGTTGACTTTTTATTATGTCGTTTAGATTTTGTTTCACAATCGATTAAAAAGGACTATGGATTAAAGCATTTAATGTCAATGGCCATTCTAAGCTGAATGTGCCTGCTCTCGTCAGATCGCAGAAGTTACACAGCTTAAGGCCTCGCTAGTACCAGGGTGGGAGACTGTCTGGGAATCCGTGGTGAGGTTGACTTTTTATTATGTCGTTTAGATTTTGTTTCACAATAGATTAAATAGGACTATGGATTAAAGCATTTAATGTCAATGGCCATTCTAAGCTGAATGTGCCTGCTCTCGTCAGAACGCAGAAGTTACACAGCTTAAGGCCTCGCTAGTACCAGTGTGGGCGACTGTCTGGGAATCCGTGGTGCGGTTGAATTTTTATTATGACGTTTAGATTTTGTTTCACAATCGATTAAAAAGGACTATGGATTAAAGCATTTAATGTCAATGGCCATTCTAAGCTGGATGTGCCTGCTCTCGTCAGATCGCAGAAGTTACACAGCTTAAGGCCTCGCTAGTACCAGTGTGGGAGACTGTCTGGGAATCCGTGGTGCGGTTGACTTTTTATTATGTCGTTTAGATTTTGTTTCACAATCGATTAAAAAGGACTATGGATTAAAACATTTAATGTCAATGGCCATTCTAAGCTGGATGTACCTACTCTCGTTAGATCGCAGAAGTTACACAGCTTAACGCCTCGCTAGTTCCAGTGTGGGAGACTGTCGGGGAATCCGTGGTGCGGTTGACTTTTTATTATGTCGTTTAGATTTTGTTTCACAATCGATTAAAAAGGACTATGGATTAAAGCATTTAATGTCAATGGCCATTCTAAGCTGAATGTCCCTGCTCTTGTCAGATCGCAGAAGTTACACAGCTTAAGCCCTCGCTAGTACCAGTGTGGGAGACTGTCTGGGAATCCGTGGTGCGGTTGACTTTTTATTATGTCGTTTAGATTTTGTTTCACAATCGATTAAAAAGGACTATGGATTAAAGCATTTAATGTCAATGGCCATTCTAAGCTGAATGTGCCTGCTCTCGTCAGATCGCAGAAGTTACACAGCTTAAGGCCTCGCTAGTACCAGTGTGGGAGACTGTCTGGGAATCCGTGGTGCGGTTGTCTTTTTATTATGTTGTTTAGATTTTGTTTCACAATAGATTAAATAGGACTATGGATTAAGGCTTTTGATGTCAATGGCCATTCTAAGCTGAATGTACCTGCTCTCGTCAGATCGCAGAAGTTACACAGCTTAAGGCCTCGCTAGTACCAGTGTGGGAGACTGTCTGGGAATCCATGGTGCGGTTGATTTTTTATTATGTCGTTTAGATTTTGTTTCACAATCGATTAAAAAGGACTATGGATTAAAGCATTTAATGTCAATGGCCATTCTAAGCTGAATGTGCCTGCTCTCGTTAGATCGCAGAAGTTACGCAGCATAACGCCTCGCTAGTACCAGTGTGGGAGACTGTCTGGGAGTCCGTGGCGCGGTTGACTTTTTATTATGTCGTTTAGATTTTGTTTCACAATAGATTAAAAAGGACTATGGATTAAAGCATTTAATGTCAATGGCCATTCTAAGCTGAATGTGCCTGCTCTCGTCAGATCGCAGAAGTTACACAGCTTAAGGCCTCGCTAGTACCAGTGTGGGAGACTGTCTGGGAATCCGTGGTGCGGTTGACATTTTATTATGTCGTTTAGATTTTGTTTCACAATCGATTAAAAAGGACTATGGATTAAAGCATTTAATGTCAATGGCCATTCTAAGCTGAATGTGCCTGCTCTTGTCAGATCGCAGAAGTTACACAGCTTAAGGCCTCGCTAGTACCAGTGTGGGAGACTGTCTGGGAATCCGGGGTGCGGTTGACTTTTTATTATGTCGTTTAGATTTTGTTTCACAATAGATTAAATAGGACTATGGATTAAAGCATTTCACGTCAATGGCCATTCTAAGCTGAATGTGCCTGCTCTCGTCAGAACGCAGAAGGTACACAGCTTAAAGCCTCGCTAGTACCAGTGTGGGAGACTGTCTGGGAATCCGTGGTGCGGTTGCATTTTTATTATGTCGTTTAGATTTTGTTTCACAATCGATTAAAAAGGACTATGGATTAAAGCATTTAATGGCAATTGCCATTCTAAGCTGAAAGTCCCTGCTCTCGTCAGATCGCAGAAGTTACACAGCTTAAGGCCTCGCTAGTACCAGTGTGGGAGACTGTCTGGGAATCCGTGGTGCGGTTGACTTTTTATTATGTTGTTTAGATTTTGTTTCACAATAGATTAAATAGGACTATGGATTAAGGCTTTTAATGTCAATGGCCATTCTAAGCTGAATGTGCCTGCTCTCGTCAGATCGCAGAAGTTACACAGCTTAAGGCCTCGCTAGTACCAGTGTGGGAGACTGTCTGGGAATCCGTGGTGCGGTTGACTTTTTATTATGTCGTTTAGATTTTGTTTCACAATAGATTAAATAGGACTATGGATTAAAGCATTTAACGTCAATGGCCATTCTAAGCTGAATGTGCCTGCTCTCGTCAGATCGCAGAAGTTACACAGCTTAAGGCCTCGCTAGTACCAGTGTGGGAGACTGTCTGGGAATCCGTGGTGTGGTTGACTTTTTATTATGTCGTTTAGATTTTGTTTCACAATCGATTAAAAAGGACTATGGATTAAAGCATTTAATGTCAATGGCCATTCTAAGATGAAAGTCCCTGCTCTCGTCAGATCGCAGAAGTTACACAGCTTAAGGCCTCGCTAGTACCAGTGTGGGAGACTGTCTGGGAATCCGTGGTGCGGTTGACTTTTTATTATGTTGTTTAGATTTTGTTTCACAATAGATTAAATAGGACTATGGATTAAGGCTTTTAATGTCAATGGCCATTCTAAGCTGAATGTGCCTGCTCTCGTCAGATCGCAGAAGTTACACAGCTTAAGACCTCGCTAGTACCAGTGTGGGAGACTGTCTGGGAATCCGTGGTGCGGTTGACTTTTTATTATGTCGTTTAGATTTTGTTTCACAATCGATTAAAAAGGACTATGGATTAAAGCGTTTAATGTCAATGGCCATTCTAAGCTGGATGTGCCTGCTCTCGTTAGATCGCAGAAGTTACACAGCTTAACGCCTCGCTAGTACCAGTGTGGGAGACTGGCTGGGAATCCGTGGTGCGGTTGACTTTTTATTATGTCGTTTAGATTTTGTTTCACAATAGATTAAATAGGACTATGGATTAAAGCATTTAATGTCAATGGCCATTCTAAGCTGAATGTGCCTGCTCTCGTCAGATCGCAGAAGTTACACAGCTTAAGGCCTCGCTAGTACCAGTGTGGGAGACTGTCTGGGAATCCGTGGTGCCGTTGACTTTTTATTATGTCGTTTAGATTTTGTTTCACAATCGATTAAAAAGGACTATGGATTAAAGCATTTAATGTCAATGGCCATTCTAAGCTGAAAGTCCCTGCTCTCGTCAGATCGCAGAAGTTACACAGCTTAAGGCCTTGCTAGTACCAGTGTGGGAGACTGTCTGGGAATCCGTGGTGCGGTTGACTTTTTATTATGTTGTTTAGATTTTGTTTCACAATAGATTAAATAGGACTATGGATTAAGGCTTTTAATGTCAATGGCCATTCTAAGCTGAATGTGCCTGCTCTCGTCAGATCGCAGAAGTTACACAGCTTAAGGCCTCGCTAGTACCAGTGTGGGAGACTGTCTGGGAATCCGTGGTGCGGTTGACTTTTTATTATGTCGTTTCGATTTTGTTTCACAATCGATTAAAAAGGACTATGGATTAAAGCATTTAATGTCAATGGCCATTTTAAGCTGGCTGTGCCTGCTCTCGTTAGATCGCAGAAGTTACACAGCTTAACGCCTCGCTAGTACCAGTGTGGGAGACTGTCTGGGAATCCGTGGTGCGGTTGACTTTTTATTATGTCATTTAGATTTTGTTTCACAATAGATTAAATAGGACTATGGATTAAAGCATTTAACGTCAATGGCTATTCTAAGCTGAATGTGCCTGCTCTCGTCAGATCGCAGAAGTTACACAGCTTAAGGCCTCGCTAGTACCAGTGTGGGAGACTGTCGGGGAATCCGTGGTGCGGTTGACTTTTTATTATGTTGTTTAGATTTTGTTTCACAATAGATTAAATAGGACTATGGATTAAGGCTTTTAATGTCAATGGCCATTCTAAGCTGAATGTGCCTGCTCTCATCAGATCGCAGAAGTTACACAGCTTAAGGCCTCGCTAGTACCAGTGTGGGAGACTGTCTGGGGCTCCGTGGTGCGGTTGACTTTTTATTATGTCGTTTAGATTTTGTTTCACAATCGATTAAAAAGGACTATGGATTAAAGCATTTAATGTCAATGGCCATTCTAGCTGAATGTGCCTGCTCTCGTTAGATCGCAGAAGTTACGCAGCTTAATGCCTCGCTAGTACCAGTGTGGGAGACTGTCTGGGAATCCGTGGTGCGGTTGACTTTTTATTATGTCATTTAGATTTTGTTTCACAATAGATTAAATAGGACTATGGATTAAAGCATTTAACGTCAATGGCCATTCTAAGCTGAATGTGCCTGCTCTCGTCAGATCGCAGAAGTTACACAGCTTAAGGCCTCGCTAGTACCAGTGTGGGAGACTGTCTGGGAATCCGTGGTGCGGTTGAATTTTTATTATGTCGTTTAGATTTTGTTTCACAATCGATTAAAAAGGACTATGGATTAAAGCATTTAATGTCAATGGCCATTCTAAGCTGAATGTCCCTGCTCTCGTCAGATCGCAGAAGTTACACAGCTTAAGGTCTCGCTAGTACCAGTGTGGGAGACTGGCTGGGAATCCGTGGTGCGGTTGACTTTTTATTATGTCGTTTAGATTTTGTTTCACAATAGATTAAATAGGACTATGGATTAAAGCATTTAACGTCAATGGCCATTCTAAGCTGAATGTGCCTGCTCTCGTCAGAACGCAGAAGTTACACAGCTTAAGGCCTCGCTAGTACCAGTGTGGTAGACTGTCTGGGAATCCGTGGTGCGGTTGACTTTTTATTATGTCGTTTAGATTTTGTTTCATAATCGATTAAAAAGGACTATGGATTAAATCATTTAATGTCAATGGCCATTCTAAGCTGGATGTGCCTGCTCTCGTCAGATCGCAGAAGTTACACAGCTTAAGGCCTTGCTAGTACCTGTGTGGGAGACTGTCTGGGAATCCGTGGTGCGGTTGACTTTTTATTATGTCGTTTAGATTTTGTTTCACAATCGATTAAAAAGGACTATGGATTAAAGCATTTAATGTCAATGGCCATTCTACGCTGAATGTCCCTGCTCTCGTCAGATCGCAGGAGTTGCACAGCTTAAGGCCTCGCTAGTACCAGTCTGGGAATTCGTGGTGCGGTTGACTTTTTATTATGTCGTTTAGATTTTGTTTCACAATCGATTAAAAAGGACTATGGATTAAATCATTTAATGTCAATGGCCATTCTAAGCTGAATGTGCCTGCTCTCGTTAGATCGCAGAAGTTACGCAGCTTAACGCCTCGCTAGTACCAGTGTGGGAGACTGTCTGGGAATCCGTGGTGCGGTTGACTTTTTATTATGTCGTTTAGATTTTGTTTCACAATCGATTAAAAAGGACTATGGATTAAAGCATTTAATGTCAATGGCCATTCTAAGCTGAATGTGCCTGCTCTCGTTAGATCGCAGAAGTTACGCAGCTTAACGCCTCGCTAGTACCAGTGTGGGAGACTGTCTGGGAATCCGTGGTGCAGTTGACTTTTTATTATGTCGTTTAGATTTTGTTTCACAATAGATTAAATAGGACTATGGATTAAAGCATTTAACGTCAATGGCCATTCTTAGCTGAATGTGCCTGCTCTCGTCAGATCGCAGAAGTTACCCAGCTTAAGGCCTCGCTAGTACCAGTGTGGGAGACTGTTTGGGAATCCGTGGTGCGGTTGAATTTTTATTATGTCGTTTAGATTTTGTTTCACAATCGATTAAAAAGGACTATGGATTAAAGCTTTTAATGTCAATGGCCATTCTAAGCTGAATGTGGCTGCTCTCGTCAGATCGCAGAAGTTACACAGCTTAAAGCCTCGCTAGTACCAGTGTGGGAGACTGTCTGGGAATCCGTGGTGCGGTTGACTTTTTATTATGTCGTTTAGATTTTGTTTCACAATCGATTAAAAAGGACTATGGATTAAAGCATTTAATGTCAATGGCCATTCTAAGCTGAATGTGCCTGCTCTCGTCAGATCGCAGAAGTTACACAGCTTAAGGCCTCGCTAGTACCAGTGTGGGAGACTGTCTGGGAATCCGTGGTGCGGTTGACATTTTATTATGTCGTTTAGATTTTGTTTCACAATCGATTAAAAAGGACTATGGATTAAAGCATTTAATGTCAATGGCCATTCTAAGCTGAATGTGCCTGCTCTCGTCAGATCGCAGAAGTTACACAGCTTAAGGCCTCGCTAGTACCAGTGTGGGAGACTGTCTGGGAATCCGGGGTGCGGTTGACTTTTTATTATGTCGTTTAGATTTTGTTTCACAATAGATTAAATAGGACTATGGATTAAAGCATTTCACGTCAATGGCCATTCTAAGCTGAATGTGCCTGCTCTCGTCAGAACGCAGAAGGTACACAGCTTAAAGCCTCGCTAGTACCAGTGTGGGAGACTGTCTGGGAATCCGTGGTGCGGTTGCATTTTTATTATGTCGTTTAGATTTTGTTTCACAATCGATTAAAAAGGACTATGGATTAAAGCATTTAATGGCAATTGCCATTCTAAGCTGAAAGTCCCTGCTCTCGTCAGATCGCAGAAGTTACACAGCTTAAGGCCTCGCTAGTACCAGTGTGGGAGACTGTCTGGGAATCCGTGGTGCGGTTGACTTCTTTATTATGTTGTTTAGATTTTGTTTCACAATAGATTAAATAGGACTATGGATTAAGGCTTTTAATGTCAATGGCCATTCTAAGCTGAATGTGCCTGCTCTCGTCAGATCGCAGAAGTTACACAGCTTAAGGCCTCGCTAGTACCAGTGTGGGAGACTGTCTGGGAATCCGTGGTGCGGTTGACTTTTTATTATGTCGTTTAGATTTTGTTTCACAATCGATTAAAAAGGACTATGGATTAAAGCATTTAATGTCAATGGCCATTCTAAGCTGAAAGTCCCTGCTCTCGTCAGATCGCAGAAGTTACACAGCTTAAGGCCTCGCTAGTACCAGTGTGGGAGACTGTCTGGGAATCCGTGGTGCGGTTGAATTTTTATTATGTCGTTTAGATTTTGTTTCACAATCGATTAAAAAGGACTATGGATTAACCCCTTCCCTCTTTAGCCACTTTTGACCTTCCTGACCGAGCCTCATTTTTCAAATCTGACATGTGTCACTTTATGTGGTAATAACTCCGGAATGCTTTCACCTATCCAAGCGATTCTGAGATTGTTTTCTCGTGACACATTGGACTTTATGTTACTGGCAAAATTTGCTCGATATGTTCAGTATTTAATTGTGAAAAACACCAAAATTTAGCGAAAAATTGCAAAAATTAGCATTTTTCTCAATTTAAATGTATCTGCTTGTAAGACAGGCAGTTATACCACCCAAAATTGTTTCTAATTAACATCCCCCATATGTCTACTTTAGATTGGCATCGTTTTTTGAACATCCTTTTATTTTTCTATGACCTCACAAGGCTTAGAACTTTAGCAGCAATTTCTCACATTTTCAAGAAAATTTCAAAAGGCCATTTTTACAGGGGCCAGTTCAGTTGTGAAGTGACTTTGAGGGCCTTATATATTAGAAACCCCCAAAAAGTCACCCCATTTTAAAAACTTCACCCCTCAAAGTATTCAATACAGCATTTAGAAAATGTCTTAACCCTTTACACATGTCACAGGAATTAAAGCAATGTAGAGGTGAATTTTACAAATTTCATATTTTTTTGCAGAAATAAATTTTTAGTACAATTTTTTTTATAACACAGAAGGTTTTACCAGAGAAATGCAACTCAATATTTGTTGCCCAGTTTCTGCAGTTTTAGGAAATATCCCACATGTGGCCGTAGCGTGCTACTGGAATGAAGCACCGGCCTCAGAAGCAAAGGAGCACCTAGTGGATTTTGGGGCCTTATTTTTGTTAGAATATATTTTAGGCACCATGTCAGGTTTGAAGGGCTCTTGCGGTGCCAAAACAGTCAAAATCCCCCAAAAGTGACCCCATCTGGGAAACTACACACCTCAAGGAAATTATCTAGGGGTACAGTGAGCATTTTGACCGCACAGCTTTTTTACAGAAATTATTAGAAGTAGGCCGTGAAAATTAAAATCAACATTTCTTCAAAGAAAATGTAGGTTTAGCGATTTTTTTTCTCATTTTCACAAAGACTAAAGGAGAAAAAGCACCGTAAAATTTGTAAAGCAATTTCTCCCGAGTAAAACAATACCCCACATGTGGTAATAACCGGTTGTTTGGAGACACGGCGAGGCTGAGAAGGGAAAGAGCGCTATTTGGCTTTTGGAGCTCAAGTTTAGCAGGAATGGTTTGTGGAGGCCAGGTCACATTTACGAAGTCCCTGAGGAGACAAAACAGTGGAAACCCCCCACAAGTGACCCCATTTCGGAAACTACGCCCATTGAGGAAATTATCTAGGGGTATAGTGAGCGTTTTGACCCAACAGGTTTTTTGCATAAATTATTGGAAATAGGCCCTGAAAATGACAATCTAAATTTTTTCAAAGAAAATGTAGGTTTAG
Source organism: Rhinoderma darwinii (assembly GCF_050947455.1). Classification (NCBI taxonomy): domain Eukaryota; kingdom Metazoa; phylum Chordata; class Amphibia; order Anura; family Rhinodermatidae; genus Rhinoderma; species Rhinoderma darwinii. The sequence goes on along the minus strand of NC_134687.1, from coordinate 247,944,113 downwards.
CTAATTTTTTCTCATTTCCACAAGGACTGAAGGAGAAAAAGCACCGTAAAATTTGTAAACCAATCTCTCCCGAGTAAAACAATGCCCCACATGTGGTAATAAACGGTTGTTTGTAGACACGGCAGGGCTGAGAAGGGAAAGAGCGCTATTTGGCTTTTGGAGCTCAAGTTTAGCAGGAATGGTTTGCGGAGGCCAGGTCACATTTACGAAGTCCCTGAGGAGACAAAACAGTGGAAACCCCCCACAAGTGACCCCATTTTGGAGACTACACCCATTGAGGAAATTATCTAGGGGTATAGTGAGCTCTTTGACCCCACAGGTTTTTTGCAGAAATTATTGGAAGTAGGCCCTGAAAATAAAAATCAACATTTTTTCAAAGAAAATGTAGGTTTAGCTTATTTTTACTCATTTCCACAAGGACTGAAGGAGAAAAAGCACCACAAAATTTGTAAAGCAATTTCTCCCGAGTAAAACAATGCCCCACATGTGGTAATAAACGGCTGTTTGGAGACACGGCTTGGCTTAGAAGGGAAAGAGCGCTATTTGGCTTTTGGAGATCACATTGAGCAGGAATGGTTTGCGGCGGCCATGTCACATTTGCAAAGCCCCTGAGGGGAAAAAACAATGAAAATGCCCAAAAAGTGACACCATTTAGGAAACTACACCTCTTGAGGAATTCATCTAGGGGCGTAGTGAGCATTTTGACCCCACAGATGTTTCATAGAATTTATTAGAATTGGGCAGTGAAAATAAAAACAATCCTTTTTCTTCAATAAGACGTAGCTTTAGCGCAAATTTTTTCATTTTCGCAACAAATAAAGGAAAAAAAGAACCCAACATTTGTAAAGCAATTTCTACCGAGTACGGCAATACCCCATATGTGGTCATAAACTGCTGTTTGGGCACACGGCAGGGCTCAGAAGGGAAGGACCGCCATTTGGAGTGCAGATGTTTCTGGATTGGTTTCTGGGCGCCTGTGGGCCCAAAACAGTGGAAACCCCCCAGAAGTGACCCCATTTTGGAAACTACACCCCTCAATGCTTTTACCTACGGGTGTAGTGAGCATGTTAACCCTGCAGGTGTTTTGTAGAAATTAGTGTGAACTCGATGTTGCAGAGTGAAAATGGGATTTTTTCCACAGATATGTGGACAATATGTGGTGCCCAGCTTGTGCCACCATAACGAGACAGCTCTCTAATTATTATGCTGGGTTTCCTGGTTTTAGAAACACCCTACATGTGGCCCTAATCTCTTGCCTGGACAGTCGACCAGGCTCAGGAGTGAAAGGGTACCATGTAAAATTGAGGCCTAATTTGGCGATTTACAAAGTATTGGTTCACAACTGCAGAGGCTCAGATGTGAAATAATAAAAATAAACCCCTGGGAAGTGACCCCACTATGGAAACTGCACCCCTCAAGGCATTTATTAAGGGGTGTAGTGAGCATTTTCACCCCACAGATCTTTTCCATAAATGAATGCGCTGTGGATGGTGCAAATTAAAAATTTATATTTTTCCCTAGATATGCCATTCAGTGGCAAATATGTCGTGCCCAGCTTATGCCACTGGAGACACACACCCCAAAAATTGCTAAAAGGGTTCTCCCGGGTATGACTATGCCATATATGTGGAAGGAAACTGCTGTTTGGGCACGCTGTAGGGTTCAGATGGGAGGAAATGCCATTTGGCTTTTGGAGCGTGGATTTTGCTTGGTAGTAGTTTTGTTTGGAGTCTTACTGGTGTTTCCGTTTATAATGTAGGGCATCTGTAAGCCGGGCGGAGTATATAAGGGGCATAGTCAGGTGGTATAATAACGGAGTAAAAAAAAACAAAATGATCCATAGATGTGTGTTACGCTGTGAAGCAATCCTTTCTGCACAGGCCGGTGTCGCACTGATATATGGCGTCCTTTCTTATCCCCCTTTTGGTCCACACTCCGCACCTTTGCAGTTTGGGGAATTTTGCTGGGAAAGTGTTGTCCTGGTATAATACGGGCACCGTCGCTTCCAGCGGATATGTTTGGGCCCTCCCTTTCCTGGTTCCCTAATTTTAGGTCCTTGAAAAATCGCCTCTTCAAACAGAAGAAATGTTCCCCTCGGGCACAACTGCATATTTTTTTATTTCCTGACTTATTGGAGCCATAACTAATTTTATTTTTCATAGACGTAGCTATGAGGGCTGGTTTGTTGCGGGACGAGCTGTAGTTATTATTGGTACCATTTTGGGGTACATGCGACTTTTTGATCACCTTTTATCCTATTTTTTGGGATGCCAGGTAAACAAAAAAACGCAATTCTGGCACAGCTTTTTTCGTTTTTTTTTTATACAGCGTTCACCATGCGTTATAAATTACATGTTAACTTTATTCTGCGGGTCAGTCCGATTCCGGCGATACCTAATTTATAGAACTTTTTCATGTTTTACAACTTTTTGCACAATAAAATTACTTTTGTAAAAAGAATGTATTTTTTCTGTCGCCAAGTTGTGAGAACCATAACTTTTTAATTTTTTTGTCGACGGAGGTGTATGAGGGCTTGTTTTTTGCGGGACGAGCTATAGTTTTTATAGGTACCATTTTTGGATACGTGCGACTTTTTGATCACTTTTTATTCTAATATTTGTAGGGCAAAGTGACCAAAAAACAGAAACTCTGGTAACGTTTTTTACGTTTTTTTTTACGCTGTTCACCGCGTGCAATAAATAATATAATATTTTGATACCTCCGGTCGTTACGGTCGTGGCGATACCAAATACATATGGTTTATTATTATTTTTCAATAATAAAGGACTTGATAAGAGTAAAAGGGGGATTGTGTTTTATTTGATTACTTGAAACTTTTACTGTTTTCAAACTTTTATTTTGTGCACTTTTTTTTACACTTTTTTATACTTTTTTTACACTTTTTCTCAAGTCCCACTAGGGGACTTGAAGGTCCAACGGTCAGATTATTTTTTTCTAATAGATTGCACTACCTATGTAGTGCAATGTATTAGATCTGTCAGTCATTCACTGACAGCAAGCCGATTAGGCTTCGCCTCCCGGCGGGGCCTAAATCGGCTTCCGTAATGGCAGAGCAGGAGACCATTGTGTCTCCTGTTGCCATAACAGCAGTCGCCAGTCCCGATTGCCTGTCAGGGCTGGCGATCTGCTTGTAACCGCTACGATGCAGCAATCGCTTTCGATTGCTGCATCGAAGGGGTTAATGGCAGGGATCGGAGCTAGCTCCGGTTCCTGCCGTTACAGGTGGATGTCAGCTGTACAGTACAGCTGACTTCCACCGCTGATGACGCCGGATCAGCTCCTGACCCGGCGCCATCTTGCCGGCAGCTACGGAAGCCGATCAGGCTCCGCCGCCGGGCGGATCTTGACCGGCTTCGGTGCTAGGCAGACCGGGGGGCCAGTATTAGGCCTCCGGTTGCCATTGCAGCCACCGGAACCCCGGCAATTTCATTACTGGGGTTCCGATGAGCTGCAAACACCTTAAGTGCAGCGATCGCGTTTGAGCGCTGCACTTAAGGGGTTAATGGCGGGGATCGAAGCTAATTTCGGTCCCCGCCGTTACAGCCGGATGTCAGCTGTAAGATACAGCTGAGATCCGGTGATGATGGGACCGGCTCAGCTTCTGAGCCGGTCCCAAACATTTGGCGTACATGTACGGCAAGATGCGGGAAGTCAGTACTTTCCATGACGTACATGTACGGCAAATGTCGGGAAGGGGTTAAAGCATTTAATGTCAATGGCCATTCTAAGCTGAATGTCCCTGCTCTCGTCAGATCGCAGAAGTTACACAGCTTAAGGCCTCGCTAGTACCAGTGTGGGAGACTGTCTGGGAATCCGTGGTGCGGTTGACTTTTTATTATGTCGTTTAGATTTTGTTTCACAATCGATTAAAAAGGACTATGGATTAAAGCATTTAATGTCAATGGCCATTCTAAGCTGAATGTCCCTGCTCTCGTCAGATCGCAGAAGTTACACAGCTTAAGGCCTTGCTAGTACCAGTGTGGGAGACTGTCTGGGAATCCGTGGTGCGGTTGACTTTTTATTATGTCGTTTAGATTTTGTTTCACAATCGATTAAAAAGGACTATGGATTAAAGCATTTGATGTCAATGGCCATTCTAAGCTGAATGTGCCTGCTCTCGTCAGATCGCAGAAGTTACACAGCTTAAGGCTTTGTTAGTACCAGTGTTGGAGACTGTCTGGGAATCCGTGGTGCGGTTGACTTTTTATTATGTTGTTTAGATTTTGTTTCACAATAGATTAAATAGGACTATGGATTAAGGCTTTTAATGTCAATGGCCATTCTAAGCTGAATGTGCCTGCTCTCGTCCGATCGCAGAAGTTACACAGCTTAAGGCCTCGCTAGTACCAGTGTGGGAGACTGTCTGGGAATCCGTGGTGCGGTTGACTTTTTATTATGTCGTTTAGATGTTGTTTCACAATCGATTAAAAAGGACTATGGATTAAAGCATTTAATGTCAATGGCCGTTCTAAGCTGAATGTGCCTGCTCTCGTCAGACCGCAGAAGTTACACAGCTTAAGGCCTCGCTAGTACCAGTGTGGGAGACTGTCTGGGAATCCGTGGTGCGGTTGACTGTTTATTATGTCGTTTAGATTTTGTTTCACAATAGATTAAATAGGACTATGGATTAAAACATTTAACGTCAATGGCCATTCTAAGCTGAATGTGCCTGCTCTCGTTAGATCGCAGAAGTTACACAGCTTAACGCCTCGCTAGTACCAGTGTGGGAGACTGTCTGGGAATCCGTGGTGCGGTTGACTTTTTATTATGTCGTTTACATTTTGTTTCACAATAGATTAAATAGGACTATGGATTAAAGCATTTAACGTCAATGGCCATTCTAAGCTGAATGTGCCTGCTCTCGTCAGATCGCAGAAGTTACACAGCTTAAGGCCTTGCTAGTACCAGTGTGGGAGACTGTCTGGGAATCCGTGGTGCGGTTGAATTTTTATTATGTCGTTTAGATTTTGTTTCACAATCGATTAAAAAGGACTATGGATTAAAGCATTTGATGTCAATGGCCATTCTAAGCTGAATGTCCCTGCCCTCGTCAGATCGCAGAAGTTACACAGCTTAAGGCCTCGCTAGTACCAGTGTGGGAAACTGTGTGGGAGACTGTCTGGGAATCCGTGGTGCGGTTGACTTTTTATTATGTCGTTTAGATTTTGTTTCACAATCGATTAAAAAGGACTATGGATTAAAGCATTTAATGTCTATGGCCATTCTAAGCTGAATGTGCCTGCTCTCGTCAGATCGCAGAAGTTACACAGCTTAAGGCCTCGCTAGTACCAGTGTGGGAGACTGTCTGGGAATCCGTGGTGCGGTTGACTTCTTATTATGTCGTTTAGATTTTGTTTCACAATAGATTAAATAGGACTATGGATTAAAGCATTTAACGTCAATGGCCATTCTAAGCTGAATGTGCCTGCTCTCGTCAGATCGCAGAAGTTACACAGCTTAAGGCCTCGCTAGTACCAGTGTGGGAGACTGTCTAAGAATCCGTGGTGAGGTTGTCTTTTTATTATGTCTTTTAGATTTTGTTTCACAATCGATTAAAAAGCACTATGGATTAAAGCATTTAATGTCAATGGCAATTTTAAGCTGAATGTGCCTGCTCTCGTTAGATCGCAGAAGTTACACAGCTTAACGCCTCACTAGTACCAGTGTGGGAGACTGTCTGGGAATCCGTGGTGTGGTTGACTTTTTATTATGTCGTTAAGATTTAGTTTCACAATAGATTAAATAGGACTATGGATTAAAGCATTTAACGTCAATGGCCATTCTAAGCTGAATGTGCCTGCTCTCGTCAGATCGCAGAAGTTACACAGCTTAAGGCCTCGCTAGTATTAGTGTGGGAGACTGTCTGGGAATCCGTGGTGCGGTTGACTTTTTATTATGTCGTTTAGATTTTGTTTCACAATAGATTAAATAGGACTATGGATTAAAACATTTAACGTCAATGGCCATTCTAAGCTGAATGTGCCTGCTCTCGTCAGATCGCAGAAGTTACACAGCTTAAGGCTTCGCTAGTACCAGTGTGGGAGACTGTCTGGGAATCAGTGGTGCGGTTGAATTTTTATTATGTCGTTTAGATTTTGTTTCACAATCGATTAAAAAGGACTATGGATTAAAGCATTTAATGTCAATGGCCATTCTAAGCTGAATGTCCCTGCTCTCGTCAGATCGCAGAAGTTACACAGCTTAAGGCCTTGCTAGTACCAGTGAGGGAGACTGTCTGGGAATCCGTGGTGCGGTTGAATTTTTATTATGTTATTTAGATTTTGTTTCACAATCGATTAAAAAGGACTATGGATTAAAGCATTTAATGTCAATGGCCGTTCTAAGCTGAATGTGCCTGCTCTCATCAGACCGCAGAAGTTACACAGCTTAAGGCCTCGCTAGTACCAGTGTGGGAGACTGTCTGGGAATCCGTGGTGCGGTTGACTGTTTATTATGTCGTTTAGATTTTGTTTCACAATCGATTAAAAAGGACTATGGATTAAAGCATTTAATGTCAATGGCCATTCTAAGCTGAATGTGCCTGCTCTCGTTAGATCGCAGAAGTTACACAGCTTAACGCCTCGCTAGTACCAGTGTGGGAGACTGTCTGGGAATCCGTGGTGCGGTTGACTTTTTATTATGTCGTTTACATTTTGTTTCACAATAGATTAAATAGGACTATGGATTAAAGCATTTAACGTCAATGGCCATTCTAAGCTGAATGTGCCTGCTCTCGTCAGATCGCAGAAGTTACACAGCTTAAGGCCTCGCTAGTACCAGTGTGGGAGACTGTCTGGGAATCCGTGGTGCGGTTGAATTTTTATTATGTCGTTTAGATTTTGTTTCACAATCGATTAAAAAGGACTATGGATTAAAGCATTTGATGTCAATGGCCATTCTAAGCTGAATGTCCCTGCCCTCGTCAGATCGCAGAAGTTACACAGCTTAAGGCCTCGCTAGTACCAGTGTGGGAGACTGTCTGGGAATCCGTGGTGCGGTTGACTTTTTATTATGTCGTTTAGATGTTGTTTCACAATCGATTAAAAAGGACTATGGATTAAAGCATTTAATGTCAATGGCCGTTCTAAGCTGAATGTGCCTGCTCTCGTCAGACCGCAGAAGTTACACAGCTTAAGGCCTCGCTAGTACCAGTGTGGGAGACTGTCTGGGAATCCGTGGTGCGGTTGACTGTTTATTATGTCGTTTAGATTTTGTTTCACAATAGATTAAATAGGACTATGGATTAAAACATTTAACGTCAATGGCCATTCTAAGCTGAATGTGCCTGCTCTCGTTAGATCGCAGAAGTTACACAGCTTAACGCCTCGCTAGTACCAGTGTGGGAGACTGTCTGGGAATCCGTGGTGCGGTTGACTTTTTATTATGTCGTTTACATTTTGTTTCACAATAGATTAAATAGGACTATGGATTAAAGCATTTAACGTCAATGGCCATTCTAAGCTGAATGTGCCTGCTCTCGTCAGATCGCAGAAGTTACACAGCTTAAGGCCTTGCTAGTACCAGTGTGGGAGACTGTCTGGGAATCCGTGGTGCGGTTGAATTTTTATTATGTCGTTTAGATTTTGTTTCACAATCGATTAAAAAGGACTATGGATTAAAGCATTTGATGTCAATGGCCATTCTAAGCTGAATGTCCCTGCCCTCGTCAGATCGCAGAAGTTACACAGCTTAAGGCCTCGCTAGTACCAGTGTGGGAAACTGTGTGGGAGACTGTCTGGGAATCCGTGGTGCGGTTGACTTTTTATTATGTCGTTTAGATTTTGTTTCACAATCGATTAAAAAGGACTATGGATTAAAGCATTTAATGTCTATGGCCATTCTAAGCTGAATGTGCCTGCTCTCGTCAGATCGCAGAAGTTACACAGCTTAAGGCCTCGCTAGTACCAGTGTGGGAGACTGTCTGGGAATCCGTGGTGCGGTTGACTTCTTATTATGTCGTTTAGATTTTGTTTCACAATAGATTAAATAGGACTATGGATTAAAGCATTTAACGTCAATGGCCATTCTAAGCTGAATGTGCCTGCTCTCGTCAGATCGCAGAAGTTACACAGCTTAAGGCCTCGCTAGTACCAGTGTGGGAGACTGTCTAAGAATCCGTGGTGAGGTTGTCTTTTTATTATGTCTTTTAGATTTTGTTTCACAATCGATTAAAAAGCACTATGGATTAAAGCATTTAATGTCAATGGCAATTTTAAGCTGAATGTGCCTGCTCTCGTTAGATCGCAGAAGTTACACAGCTTAACGCCTCACTAGTACCAGTGTGGGAGACTGTCTGGGAATCCGTGGTGTGGTTGACTTTTTATTATGTCGTTAAGATTTAGTTTCACAATAGATTAAATAGGACTATGGATTAAAGCATTTAACGTCAATGGCCATTCTAAGCTGAATGTGCCTGCTCTCGTCAGATCGCAGAAGTTACACAGCTTAAGGCCTCGCTAGTATTAGTGTGGGAGACTGTCTGGGAATCCGTGGTGCGGTTGACTTTTTATTATGTCGTTTAGATTTTGTTTCACAATAGATTAAATAGGACTATGGATTAAAACATTTAACGTCAATGGCCATTCTAAGCTGAATGTGCCTGCTCTCGTCAGATCGCAGAAGTTACACAGCTTAAGGCTTCGCTAGTACCAGTGTGGGAGACTGTCTGGGAATCAGTGGTGCGGTTGAATTTTTATTATGTCGTTTAGATTTTGTTTCACAATCGATTAAAAAGGACTATGGATTAAAGCATTTAATGTCAATGGCCATTCTAAGCTGAATGTCCCTGCTCTCGTCAGATCGCAGAAGTTACACAGCTTAAGGCCTTGCTAGTACCAGTGAGGGAGACTGTCTGGGAATCCGTGGTGCGGTTGAATTTTTATTATGTTATTTAGATTTTGTTTCACAATCGATTAAAAAGGACTATGGATTAAAGCATTTAATGTCAATGGCCGTTCTAAGCTGAATGTGCCTGCTCTCATCAGACCGCAGAAGTTACACAGCTTAAGGCCTCGCTAGTACCAGTGTGGGAGACTGTCTGGGAATCCGTGGTGCGGTTGACTGTTTATTATGTCGTTTAGATTTTGTTTCACAATCGATTAAAAAGGACTATGGATTAAAGCATTTAATGTCAATGGCCATTCTAAGCTGAATGTGCCTGCTCTCGTTAGATCGCAGAAGTTACACAGCTTAACGCCTCGCTAGTACCAGTGTGGGAGACTGTCTGGGAATCCGTGGTGCGGTTGACTTTTTATTATGTCGTTTACATTTTGTTTCACAATAGATTAAATAGGACTATGGATTAAAGCATTTAACGTCAATGGCCATTCTAAGCTGAATGTGCCTGCTCTCGTCAGATCGCAGAAGTTACACAGCTTAAGGCCTCGCTAGTACCAGTGTGGGAGACTGTCTGGGAATCCGTGGTGCGGTTGAATTTTTATTATGTCGTTTAGATTTTGTTTCACAATCGATTAAAAAGGACTATGGATTAAAGCATTTGATGTCAATGGCCATTCTAAGCTGAATGTCCCTGCCCTCGTCAGATCGCAGAAGTTACACAGCTTAAGGCCTCGCTAGTACCAGTGTGGGAGACTGTCTGGGAATCCGTGGTGCGGTTGACTTTTTATTATGTCGTTTAGATTTTGTTTCACAATCGATTAAAAAGGACTATGGATTAAAGAATTTAATGTCTATGGCCATTCTAAGCTGAATGTGCCTGCTCTCGTCAGATCGCAGAAGTTACACAGCTTAAGGCCTCTTTAGTACCAGTGTGGGAGACTGTCTGGGAATCCGTGGTGCGGTTGACTTCTTATTATGTCGTTTAGATTTTGTTTCACAATAGATTAAATAGGACTATGGATTAAAGCATTTAGCGTCAATGGCCGTTCTAAGCTGAATGTGCCTGCTCTCGTCAGATCGCAGAAGTTACACAGCTTAAGGCCTCGCTAGTACCAGTGTGGGAGACTGTCTGGGAATCCGTGGTGAGGTTGTCTTTTTATTATGTCGTTTAGATTTTGTTTCACAATCGATTAAAAAGGACTATGGATTAAAGCATTTAATGTCAATGGCAATTCTAAGCTGAATGTGCCTGCTCTCGTTAGATCGCAGAAGTTACACAGCTTAACGCCTCACTAGTACCAGTGTGGGAGACTGTCTGGGAATCCGTGGTGCGGTTGACTTTTTATTATGTCGTTTAGATTTTGTTTCACAATCGATTAAAAAGGACTATGGATTAAAGCATTTAGTGTCAACAGCAATGGCAATTCTAAGCTGAATGTGCCTGCTCTCGTTACATCGCAGAAGTTACACAGCTTAATGCCTCACTAGTACCAGTGTGGGAGACTGTCTGGGAATCCGTGGTGTGGTTGACTTTCTATTATGTCGTTAAGATTTAGTTTCACAATAGATTAAATAGGACTATGGATTAAAGCATTTAACGTCAATGGCCATTCTAAGCTGAATGTGCCTGCTCTCGTCAGACTGCAGAAGTTACACAGCTTAAGGCCTCGCTAGTACCAGTGTGGGAGACTGTCTGGGAATCCGTGGTGCGGTTGCCTTTTTATTATGTCGTTTAGATTTTGTTTCACAATCGATTAAAAAGGACTATGGATTAAAGCATTTAATGTCAATGGCCATTCTAAGCTGAATGTGCCTGCTCTCGTCAGATCGCAGAAGTTACACAGCTTAAGGCTTTGCTAGTACCAGTGTGGGAGACTGTCTGGGAATCCGTGGTGCGGATGACTTTTTATTATGTCGTTTAGATTATGTTTCACAATAGATTAAATAGGACTATGGATTAAAGCATTAAACGTCAATGGCCATTCTAAGCTGAATGTGCCTGCTCTCGTCAGATCGCAGAAGTTACACAGCTTAAGGCCTCGCTAGTACCAGTGTGGGAAACTGTCTGGGAATCCGTGGTGCGGTTGATTTTTTATTATGTCGTTTAGATTTTGTTTCACAATCGATTAAAAAGGATTATGTATTAAAGCACTTAATGTCAATGGCCACTCTAAGCTGAATGTCCCTGCTCTCGTCAGATCGCAGAAGTTACACAGCTTAAGGCCTCGCTAGTACCAGTGTGGGAGACTGTCTGGGAATCCGTGGTGCGGTTGACTTTTTATTATGTTGTTTAGATTTTGTTTCACAATAGATTAAATAGGAGTATGGATTAAGGCTTTTAATGTCAATGGCCATTCTAAGCTGAATGTGCCTGCTCTCGTCAGATCGCAGAAGTTACACAGCTTAAGGCCTCGCTAGTACCAGTGTGGGAGACTGTCTGGGAATCCGTGGTGCGGTTGACTTTTTATTATGTTGTTTCACAATCGATTAAAAAGGACTATGGATTAAAGCATTTAATGTCAATGGCCATTCTAAGCTGAATGTGCCTGCTCTCGTTAGATCGCAGAAGTTACACAGCTTAACGCCTCGCTAGTACCAGTGTGGGAGACTGTCTGGGAATCCGTGGTGCGGTTGACTTTTTATTATGTCGTTTAGATTTTGTTTCACAATAGATTAAATAGGACTATGGATTAAAACATTTAACGTCAATGGCCATTCTAAGCTGAATGTGCCTGCTCTCGTCAGATCGCAGAAGTTACACAGCTTAAGGCTTCGCTAGTACCAGTGTGGGAGACTGTCTGGGAATCTGTGGTGCGGTTGAATTTTTATTATGTCGTTTAGATTTTGTTTCATAATCGATTAAAAAGGACTATGGATTAAAGCATTTAATGTCAATGGCCATTCTAAGCTGAATGTGCCTGCTCTCGTCAGATCGCAGAAGTTACACAGCTTAAGGCCTCGCTAGTACCAGTGTGGGAGACTGTCTGGGAATCCGTGGTGCGGTTGGCTTTTTATTATGTCGTTTAGATTTTGTTTCACAATAGATTAAATAGGACTATGGATTAAAGCATTTAACGTCAATACCCATTCTAAGCTGAATGTTCCTGCTCTCGTCAGTACGCAGAAGTTACACAGCTTAAGGCCTCGCTAGTACCAGTGTGGGAGACTGTCTGGGAATCCGTGGTGCGGTTGACTTTTTATTATGTCGTTTAGATTTTGTTTCACAATCGATTAAAAAGGACTATGGATTAAAGCATTTATTGTCAATGGCCATTCTAAGCTGAATGTGCCTGCTCTCGTCAGATCGCAAAAGTTACACAGCTTAAGGCCTCGCTAGTACCAGTGTGGGAGACTGTCTGGGAATCCGTGGTGCGGTTGAATTTTTATTATGTCGTTTAGCTTTTGTTTCACAATCAATTAAAAAGGACTATGGATTAAAACATTTAATGTCAATGGCCATTCTAAGCTGAATGTGCCTGCTCTCGTCAGATCGCAGAAGTTACACAGCTTAAGGCCTCGCTAGTACCAGTGTGGAAGACTGTCTGGGAATCCGTGGTGCGGTTGAATTTTTATTATGTCGTTTAGATTTTGTTTCACAATCAATTAAAAAGGACTATGGATTAAAACATTTAATGTCAATGGCCATTCTAAGCTGAATGTGCCTGTTCTCGTCAGATCGCAGAAGTTACACAGCTTAAGGCCTCGCTAGTATCAGTGTGGGAGACTGTCTGGGAATCCGTGGTGCGGTTGAATTTTTATTATGTCGTTTAGATTTTGTTTCACAATCGATTAAAAAGGACTATGGATTAAAGCATTTAATGTCAATGGCCATTCTAAGCTGAATGTCCCTGCTCTCGTCAGATCGCAGAAATTACACAGCTTAAGGCCTCGCTAGTACCAGTGTGGGAGACTGTCTGGGAATCCGTGGTGCGGTTGACTTTTTATTATGTCGTTTAGATTTTGTTTCACAATCGATTAAAAAGGACTATGGATTAAAGCATTTATTGTCAATGGCCATTCTAAGCTGAATGTGCCTGCTCTCGTCAGATCGCAAAAGTTACACAGCTTAAGGCCTCGCTAGTACCAGTGTGGGAGACTGTCTGGGAATCCGTGGTGCGGTTGAATTTTTATTATGTCGTTTAGATTTTGTTTCACAATCAATTAAAAAGGACTATGGATTAAAACATTTAATGTCAATGGCCATTCTAAGCTGAATGTGCCTGCTCTCGTCAGATCGCAGAAGTTACACAGCTTAAGGCCTCGCTAGTACCAGTGTGGGAGACTGTCTGGGAATCCGTGGTGCGGTTGAATTTTTATTATGTCGTTTAGATTTTGTTTCACAATCAATTAAAAAGGACTATGGATTAAAACATTTAATGTCAATGGCCATTCTAAGCTGAATGTGCCTGCTCTCGTCAGATCGCAGAAGTTACACAGCTTAAGGCCTCGCTAGTACCAGTGTGGGAGACTGTCTGGGAATCCGTGGTGCGGTTGACTTTTTATTATGTCGTTTAGATTTTGTTTCACAATCGATTAAAAAGGACTATGGATTAAAGCATTTAATGTCAATGGCCATTCTAAGCTGAATGTACCTGCTCTCGTCAGATCGCAGAAGTTACACAGCTTAAGGCCTCGCTAGTACCAGTGTGGGAGACTGTCTGGGAATCCGTGGTGCGGTTGAATTTTTATTATGTCGTTTAGATTTTGTTTCACAATCGATTAAAAAGGACTATGGATTAAAGCATTTAATGTCAATGGCCATTCTAAGCTGAATGTGCCTGCTCTCGTCAGATCGCAGAAGTTACACAGCTTAAGGCCTCGCTAGTACCAGTGTGGGAGACTGTCTGGGAATCCGTGGTACGGTTGACTTTTTATTATGTTGTTTAGATTTTGTTTCACAATAGATTAAATAGGACTATGGATTAACCCCTTCAGGACCAAGCTCATTTTGGCCTTCAGGACCAGACCCATTTTTTCAAATCTGACATATTTCACTTTATGTGGTAATAACTCCGGAACGCTTTTACCTATCAAAGTGATTCTGAGATTGTTTTCTCGTGACACATTGGACTTTATGATAGTGGAAAAATGTGGTCGATAAATTCAATATTTACCAGTGAAAAACACCAAAATTTGGTGAAAAATTGCAAAAATTTGCATTTTTCTAAATGTAAATGTATCTGCTTGTAAGACAGGCAGTTATACCACACAAAATTGTTGCTAATTAACATCCCCCATATGTCTACTTTAGATTGGCATCGTTTTTTGAACATCCTTTTATTTTTCTAGGACGTTACAAGGCTTAGAACTTTAGCAGCAATTTCTCACATTTTCAAGAAAATTTCAAAAGGCTATTTTTACAGGGGCCAGTTCAGTTGTGAAGTGGCTTTTAGGGCCTTATATATTAGAAACCGCCAAAAAGTCACCCCATTTTAAAATCTTCACCCCTCAAAGTATTCAAAACAGCATTTAGAAAGTTTCTTAACCCTTTAAACGTTTCACAGGAATTAAAGCAACGTAGAGGTGAAATTTTCAAATTTCATTTTTTTTTTGCAGAAATTCATTTTTATTCTATTTTTTTTGTAACACAGAAGTTTTTACCAGAGAAATGCAACTCAATATTTATTGCCCAGATTCTGCAGTTTTTAGAAATATCCCACATGTGGCCCTAGTGTGGTAAAGGACTGAAGCACCGGCCTCGGAAGCAAAGGAGCACCCAGTGGATTTTGGGCCTCCTTTTTATTAGAAAATATTTTAGGCTCCATGTCAGGTTTCAAGGGCTCTTTCGGTGCCAAAACAGTGGAAATCCACCAAAAGTGACCCCATTTTGGAAACTACACCCCTTGAGGAAATTATCTAGGGGTATAGTGAGCATTTTGACCCCACAGGTTTTTTGCAGAAATTATTGGAAGTAGGCCGTGAAAATAAAAATCGTCATTCTTTCAAAGATTATGTAGGTTTAGCTAATTTTTTCTAATTTCCACGAGGACTAAAGGAGAAAAAGCACCACAACATTTGTAAAGCAATTTCTCCCGAGTAAAACAATACCCCACATGTGGTTATAAACGGATGTTTGGACACACGGCGGAGCTTAGAAGGGAAAGAGCACCATTTGGCTTTTGGAGCTCAAATTTAGCAGGAATGGTTTGCGGAGGCCAGGTCGCATTTGCAAAGCCCCTGAGGTACCAAAACAGTGAAAACGCCAAAAAAGTGACTCCATTGAGAAAACTACACCCCTTGAGGAATCCATCTAGGGGTGTAGTGAGCATTTTGCCCCCACAGGTGTTTCATAGATTTTATTAGAATTGGGCAGTGAAAATAAAAAAAATCCTTTTTCTTCAATAAGACGTAGCTTTAGCTCCAAATTTTTAATTTTCTCAACAAATAAAGGAAAAAAAGAACCCCAACGCTTGTAAAGCAACTTCTCTGGAGTACGGCAATACCCCACACGTGGTCGTAAAATGCTGTTTGGGCACACGGCAGGGCTCAGAAGGGAAGGAGCGCCATTTGCTTTTGGTGTACAGATTTTGCTGCATTTGGTTTCTGGTCGCTATGTTGCATTTGCAAAGTCCCTGTGGGACCAAAACAGTGGATCCCCCCCAGAAGTGACGCCATTTTGGAAACAACACCCTCAAGGTATTCACCTAGGGGTGTAGTGAGCATGTTAACCCCACAGGTGTTTTGCAGAAATTCGTGTGCACACGATGTGGGAGAATGAAAATGGGAATTTTTCCTTAGATACGCCAATATGTGGTGCCCGGCTTTTGCCACCATAACAAGACAGCTCTCAATTATTATGCGGTGTTTCCCTGTTTTAGAATCACCCTACATGTGGCCCTAATCTTTTGCCTGGACATTCGACAGGGCTCAGGAGTGAAAGAGTACCGTGTAAAATTGAGGCCTAATTTGGCGACATATAAAGTATTGGTTCACAATTGCAGAGGCTTTGATGTGAAATAATAAAAGAAACCCCTGAGAAGTGACCCCATTTTGGAAACTGCACCCCTCAAGGCATTTATTAAGAGGTGTAGTGAGCATTTTCACCCCACGTGTCTTTTCCATAAATGATTGCGCTGCGGAAGGTACAAATTAAATAGTTTCCCTAGATATGCCAATTCAGTGTCAAATGTCATGCCCAGCTTGTGCCACTTTTTTTTTTATATACACCGTTCACCGTACGTTATAAACTACATGTTACCTTTATTCTGCGGGTCAGTACGATTCCGGCGATACCAAATTTATAGAACTTTTTTATAACTTTTTGCACAATAAAATTACTTTTGGAAAGAGAATGTATTTTTTCTGTCGCCAAGTTGTGAGAGCCATAACTTTTACATTTTTTCGTCGATGAAGCTGTGTGAGGGCTTGTTTTTTTTGCGAGACGAGGTATAGATTTTATCGGTACCATTTTTGGATACATGCGACTTTTTGATCACTTTTTATTTCAATTTTTGGAAGACAGTGACCAAAAAAACAGTAATTATGGCAGTGTTTTTGAGGTTTTTTTTTACGGCGTTCACTGTGCGGAATAAATAACATAATATTTTTATAGTTCAGGTCGTTACGATCGCTGCGATACCAAATATGTATGACTTTATTATTTTTTTCAATAATAAATGACTTATAAGGGAAAAAGGGCGATTGTGTTTTGTGTTATTATTTGAAACTTTTATTGTATGTTTTCCAACTTTTATTTTTACTTTTTTTACACTTTTTTTTACACTTTTCTTTAGTCCCACTAGGGGACTTGAATGTCCAACTATTTGTTTGATGTTCTAATACATTGCACTACCTATGTAGTGCAATGTATTGGAACTGTCAGTTGTTCACTGACAGCAAGCCGATTAGGCTCCGCCTCTGGGCGGGGCCTAATCAGCTTACGTAATGGCAGACAGGAGTCCATTGTTAGGGCTCCTGTTGCCATGGTAGCAGTCGCCAGCCTTGCCATCGCATGGCAAGGCTGCCGATTTTCTACAAACCTCTAGGATGCAGCGATCACAATGGATCGCTGCATCGAAGGGGTTAATGCCAGGAATCGGAGCTAGCTCCGGTTCCTGGCAATAGATCGGGGTGTCCGCTGTTACATACAGTGGACACCCACTGCTGATGACGCCGGCTCAGCTTCTGAGCCGGAAGCTGAGCCGGCGCCATCTTGCCGATGTTACCGGAAGCCTCCTGGGCCCCGCCGACGACGGGGCATAGGAGGATTCCGTTACAGGCTGATCGGGAGGTAAGCATTAGCCCTCCGATCGCCTTTGCAGCCACCGGCAACCCAGCGATCACGTTGCTGGGGTGCCGGTGGCTATAAACTCCTCACATGCTGCGATCTCTATTGAACGCAGCATGTGAGGGGTTAATCGGTCGGATCGGATGCTAGCTCCGGTCCTGGCCGATACCTTAGGGTGCCAGCTGTAACATACAGCTGTCACCCGGTGGTGATGTCGCTGGCTCAGCTCCTGAGCCAGCTTCATCTCCATGACGTATATTTACGTGAAAAGGCGGTAAGCCACCGATTTTAATGACGTATATATACGTGATCCGGCGGGAAGGGGTTAAGGCTTTTAATGTCAATGGCCATTCTAAGCTGAATGTGCCTGCTCTCGTCAGATCGCAGAAGTTACACAGCTTAAGGCCTCGCTAGTACCAGTGTGGGAGACTGTCTGGGAATCCGTGGTACGGTTGACTTTTTATTATGTTGTTTAGATTTTGTTTCACAATAGATTAAATAGGACTATGGATTAAGGCTTTTAATGTCAATGGCCATTCTAAGCTGAATGTGCCTGCTCTCGTCAGATCGCAGAAGTTACACAGCTTAAGGCCTCGCTAGTACCAGTGTGGGAGACTGTCTGGGAATCCGTGGTGCGGTTGACTTTTTATTATGTCGTTTAGATTTTGTTTCACAATAGATTAAATAGGACTATGGATTAAAGCATTTAACGTCAATGGCCATTCTGAGCTGAATGTGCCTGCTCTCGTCAGATCGCAGAAGTTACACAGCTTAAGGCCTCGCTAGTACCAGTGTGGGAGACTGTCTGGGAATCCGTGGTGAGGTTGACTTTTTATTATGCCGTTTAGATTTTGTTTCACAATAGATTAAATAGGACTATGGATTAAATCATTTAACGTCAATGGCCATTCTAAGCTGAATGTGCCTGCTCTCGTCAGATCGCAGAAGTTACACAGCTTAAGGCCTCGCTAGTACCAGTGTGGGAGACTGTCTGGGAATCCGTGGTGCTGTTGAATTTTTATTATGTCGTTTAGATTTTGTTTCACAATCGATTAAAAAGGACTATGGATTACAGCATTTAATGTCAATGGCCATTCTAAGCTGAATGTCCCTGCTCTCGTCAGATCGCAGAAGTTACACAGCTTAATGCCTCGCTAGTACCAGTGTGGGAGACTGTCTGGGAATCCGTGGTGCGGTTGACTTTTTATTATGTCGTTTAGATTTTGTTTCACAATCGATTAAAAAGGACTATGGATTAAAACATTTAATGTCAATGGCCATTCTAAGCTGAATGTGCCTGCTTTCGTCAGATCGCAGAAGTTACACAGCTTAAGGCCTCGCTAGTACCAGTGTGGGAGACTGTCTGGGAATCCGTGGTGCGGTTGACCTTTTATTATCTCGTTTAGATTTTGTTTCACAATAGATTAAATAGGACTATGGATTAAAGCATTTAACGTCAATGGCCATTCTAAGCTGAATGTGCCTGCTCTTGTCAGAACGCAGAAGTTACACAGCTTAAGGCCTCGCTAGTACCAGTGTGGAGACTGTCTGGGAATCCGTGGTGCGGTTGAATTTTTATTATGTCGTTTAGATTTTGTTTCACAATCGATTAAAAAGGACTATGGATTAAAGCATTTAATGTCAATGGCCATTCTAAGCTGAATGTCCCTGCTCTCGTCAGATCGCAGAAGTTACACAGCTTAAGGCCTCGCTAGTACCAGTGTGGGAGACTGTCTGGGAATACGTGGTACGGTTGACTTTTTATTATGTTGTTTAGATTTTGTTTCACAATAGATTAAATAGGACTATGGATTAAGGCTTTTAATGTCAATGGCCATTCTAAGCTGAATGTGCCTGCTCTCGTCAAATCGCAGAAGTTACACAGCTTAAGGCCTCGCTAGTACCAGTGTGGGAGACTGTCTGGGAATCCGTGGTGCGTTGACTTATTATTATGTCGTTTAGATTTTGTTTCACAATCGATTAAAAAGGACTATGGATTAAAGCATTTAATGTCAATGGCCATTCTAAGCTGAATGTCCCTGCTCTCGTCAGATCGCAGAAGTTACACAGCTTAAGGCCTCGCTAGTACCAGTGTGGGAGACTGTCTGGGAATCCGTGGTGCGGTTGACTTTTTATTATGTCGTTTAGATTTTGTTTCACAATCGATTAAAAAGGACTATGGATTAAAGCATTCAATGTCAATGGCCATTCTAAGCTGAATGTGCCTGCACTCGTCAGATCGCAGAAGTTACACAGCTTAAGGCCTCGCTAGTACCAGTGTGGGAGACTGTCTGGGAATCCGTGGTGCGGTTGACTTATTATTATGTCGTTTAGATTTTGTTTCACAATCGATTAAAAATGACTATGGATTAAAGCATTTAATGTCAATGGCCATTCTAAGCTGAATGTGCCTGCTTTCGTCAGATCGCAGAAGTTACACAGCTTAAGGCCTCGCTAGTACCAGTGTGGGAGACTGTCTTGGAATCCGTGGTGCGGTTGACTTTTTATTATGGCGTTTAGATTTTGTTTCACAATAGATTAAATAGGACTATGGATTAAAGCATTTAACGTCAATGGCCATTCTAAGCTGAATGTGCCTGCTCTCGTCAGAACGCAGAAGTTACACAGCTTAAGGCCTCGCTAGTACCAGTGTGGTAGACTGTCTGGGAATCCGTGGTGCGGTTGAATTTTTATTATGTCGTTTAGATTTTGTTTCACAATCGATTAAAAAGGACTATGGATTAAAGCATTTAATGTCAATGGCCATTCTAAGCTGAATGTCCCTGCTCTCGTCAGATCGCAGACGTTACACAGCTTAAGGCCTCGCTAGTACCAGTGTGGGAGACTGTCTGGGAATCCGTGGTGCGGTTGACTTTTTATTATGTCGTTTAGATTTTGTTTCACAATCGATTAAAAAGGACTATTGATTAAAGCATTTAATGTCAATGGCCATTCTAAGCTGGTTGTGCCTGCTCTCGTCAGATTGCAGAAGTTACACAGCTTAAGGCCTCGCTAGTACCAGTGTGGGAGCCTGTCTGGGAATCCGTGGTGCGGTTGACTTTTTATTATGTCGTTTAGATTTTGTTTCACAATCGATTAAAAAGGACTATGGATTAAAGCATTTAATGTCAATGGCCATTCTAAGCTGAATGTGCCTGCTCTCGTTAGATCGCAGAAGTTACGCAGCTTAACGCCTCGCTAGTACCAGTGTGGGAGACTGTCTGGGAATCCGTGGTGCGGTTGACTTTTTATTATGTCATTTAGATTTTGTTTCACAATAGATTAAATAGGACTATGGATTAAAGCATTTAACGTCAATGGCCATTCTAAGCTGAATGTGCCTGCTCTCGTCAGATCGCAGAAGTTACACAGCTTAAGGCCTCGCTAGTACCAGTGTGGGAGACTGTCTGGGAATCCGTGGTGCGGTTGAATTTTTATTATGTCGTTTAGATTTTGTTTCACAATCGATTAAAAAGGACTATGGATTAAAGCATTTACTGTCAATGGCCATTCTAAGATGAATGTCCCTGCTCTCGTCAGATCGCAGAAGTTACACAGCTTAAGGCCTCGCTAGTACCAGTGTGGGAGACTGTCTGGGAATCCGTGGTGCGGTTGACTTTTTATTATGTCGTTTAGATTTTGTTTCACAATCGATTAAAAAGGACTATGGATTAAAGCATTTAATGTCAATGGCCATTCTAAGCTGAATGTGCCTGCTCTCGTCAGATCGCAGAAGTTACACAGCTTAAGGCCTCGCTAGTACCAGTGTGGGAGACTGTCTGGGAATCCGTGGTGAAGTTGACTTTTTATTATGTCGTTTAGATTTTGTTTCACAATAGATTAAATAGGACTATGGATTAAAGCATTTAACGTCAATGGCCATTCTAAGCTGAATTTCCCTGCTCTCGTCAGAACGCAGAAGTTACACAGCTTAAGGCCTCGCTAGTACCAGTGTGGGAGACTGTCTGGGAATCCGTGGTGCGGTTGAATTTTTATTATGTCGTTTAGATTTTGTTTCACAATCGATTAAAAAGGACTATGGATTAAAGCATTTAATGTCAATGGCCATTCTAAGCTGAATGTCCCTGCTCTCGTCAGATCGCAGAAGTTACACAGCTTAAGGCCTCGCTAGTACCAGTGTGGGAGACTGTCTGGGAATCCGTGGTGCGGTTGACTTTTTATTATGTCGTTTAGATTTTGTTTCACAATCGATTAAAAAGGACTATGGATTAAAGCCTTTAATGTCAATGGCCATTCTAAGCTGGATGTGCCTGCTCTCGTTAGATCGCAGAAGTTACACAGCTTAACGCCTCGATAGTACCAGTGTGGGAGACTGTCTGGGAATCCGTGGTGCGGTTGACTTTTTATTATGTCGTTTAGATTTTGTTTCACAATAGATTTAATAGGACTATGGATTAAAGCATTTAACGTCAATGGCCATTCTAAGCTGAATGTGCCTGCTCTCGTCAGATCGCAGAAGTTACACAGCTTAAGGCCTCGCTAGTACCATTGTGGGAGACTGTCTGGGAATCCGTGGTGCGGTTGAATTTTTATTATGTCGTTTAGATTTTGTTTCACAATCGATTAAAAAGGACTATGGATTAAAGCATTTAATGTCAATGGCCATTCTAAGCTGAATGTCAATGGCCATTCTAAGCTGAATGTCCCTGCTCTCGTCAGATCGCAGAAGTTACACAGCTTAAGGCCTCGCTAGTACCAGTGTGGGAGACTGTCTGGGAATCCGTGGTGTGGTTGACTTTTTATTATGTCGTTTAGATTTTGTTTCACAATCGATTAAAAAGGACTATGGATTAAAGCATTTAATGTCAATGGCCATTCTAAGCGGAATGTGCCTGCTCTCGTCAGATCGCAGAAGTTACACAGCTTAAGGCCTCGCTAGTACCAGTGTGGGAGACTGTCTGGGAATCCGTGGTGCGGTTGAATTTTTATTATGTCGTTTAGATTTTGTTTCACAATCGATTAAAAAGGACTATGGATTAAAGCTTTTAATGTCAATGGCCATTCTAAGCTGAATGTGCCTGCTCTCGTCAGATCGCAGAAGTTACACAGCTTAAAGCCTCGCTAGTACCAGTGTGGGAGACTGTCTGGGAATCCGTGGTGCGGTTGAAGTTTTATTTTATGTCGTTTAGATTTTGTTTCACAATAGATTAAATAGGACTATGGATTAAATCATTTAACGTCAATGGCCATTCTAAGCTGAATGTGCCTGCTCTCGTCAGATCGCAGAAGTTACACAGCTTAAGGCCTCGCTAGTACCAGTGTGGGAGACTGTCTGGGAATCCGTGGTGCGGTTGAATTTTTATTATGTCGTTTAGATTTTGTTTAACAATCGATTAAAAAGGACTATGGATTAAAGCATTTAATGTCAATGGCCATTCTAAGCTGAATGTGCCTGCTCTCGTCAGATCGCAGAAGTTACACAGCTTAAGGCCTCGCTAGTACCAGTGTGGGAGCCTGTCTGGGAATCCGTGGTGCGGTTGACTTTTTCTTATGTCGTTTAGATTTTGTTTCACAATCGATTAAAAAGGACTATGGATTAAAGCATTTAATGTCAATGGCCATTCTAAGCTAAATGTGCCTGCTCTCGTTAGATCGCAGAAGTTACGCAGCTTAACGCCTCGCTAGTACCAGTGTGGGAGACTGTCTGGGAATCCGTGGTGCGGTTGACTTTTTATTATGTCATTTAGATTTTGTTTCACAATAGATTAAATAGGACTATGGATTAAAGCATTTAACGTCAATGGCCATTCTAAGCTGAATGTGCCTGCTCTCGTCAGATCGCAGAAGTTACACAGCTTAAGGCCTCGCTAGTACCAGTGCGGGAGACTGTCTGGGAATCCGTGGTGCGGTTGAATTTTTATTATGTCGTTTAGATTTTGTTTCACAATCGATTAAAAAGGACTATGGATTAACGCATTTAATGTCAATGGCCATTCTAAGATGAATGTCCCTGCTCTCGTCAGATCGCAGAAGTTACACAGCTTAAGGCCTCGCTAGTACCAGTGTGGGAGACTGTCTGGGAATCCGTGGTGCGGTTGACTTTTTATTATGTCGTTTAGATTTTGTTTCACAATCGATTAAAAAGGACTATGGATTAAAGCATTTAATGTCAATGGCCATTCTAAGCTGAATGTGCCTGCTCTCGTCAGATCGCAGAAGTTACACAGCTTAAGGCCTCGCTAGTACCAGTGTGGGAGACTGTCTGGGAATCCGTGGTGAAGTTGACTTTTT
The DNA here is from genome assembly GCF_050947455.1 of Rhinoderma darwinii. Classification (NCBI taxonomy): domain Eukaryota; kingdom Metazoa; phylum Chordata; class Amphibia; order Anura; family Rhinodermatidae; genus Rhinoderma; species Rhinoderma darwinii. The sequence goes on along the minus strand of NC_134687.1, from coordinate 247,920,775 downwards.
ATTATGTCGTTTAGATTTTGTTTCACAATAGATTAAATAGGACTATGGATTAAAGCATTTAACGTCAATGGCCATTCTAAGCTGAATTTGCCTGCTCTCGTCAGAACGCAGAAGTTACACAGCTTAAGGCCTCGCTAGTACCAGTGTGGGAGACTGTCTGGGAATCCGTGGTGCGGTTGACTTTTGATTATGTCGTTTAGATTTTGTTTCACAATCGATTAAAAAGGACTATGGATTAAAGCCTTTAATGTCAATGGCTATTCTAAGCTGGATGTGCCTGCTCTCGTTAGATCGCAGAAGTTACACAGCTTAACGCCTCGATAGTACCAGTGTGGGAGACTGTCTGGGAATCCGTGGTGCGGTTGAATTTTTATTATGTCGTTTAGATTTTGTTTCACAATCGATTAAAAAGGACTATGGATTAAAGCATTTAATGTCAATGGCCATTCTAAGCTGAATGTCAATGGCCATTCTAAGCTGAATGTCCCTGCTCTCGTCAGATCGCAGAAGTTACACAGCTTAAGGCCTCGCTAGTACCAGTGTGGGAGACTGTCTGGGAATCCGTGGTGCGGTTGACTTTTTATTATGTCGTTTAGATTTTGTTTCACAATCGATTAAAAAGGACTATGGATTAAAGCATTTAATGTCAATGGCCATTCTAAGCTGAATGTGCCTGCCCTCGTCAGATCGCAGAAGTTACACAGCTTAAGGCCTCGCTAGTACCAGTGTGGGAGACTGTCTGGGAATCCGTGGTGCGGTTGAATTTTTATTATGTCGTTTAGATTTTGTTTCACAATCGATTAAAAAGGACTATGGATTAAAGCTTTTAATGTCAATGGCCATTCTAAGCTGAATGTGCCTGCTCTCGTCAGATCGCAGAAGTTACACAGCTTAAAGCCTCGCTAGTACCAGTGTGGGAGACTGTCTGGGAATCCGTGGTGCGGTTGACTTTTTATTATGTCGTTTAGATTTTGTTTCACAATAGATTAAATAGGACTATGGATTAAATCATTTAACGTCAATGGCCATTCTAAGCTGAATGTGCCTGCTCTCGTCAGATCGCAGAAGTTACACAGCTTAAGGCCTCGCTAGTACCAGTGTGGGAGACTGTCTGGGAATCCGTGGTGCGGTTGCATTTTTATTATGTCGTTTAGATTTTGTTTCACAATCGATTAAAAAGGACTATGGATTAAAGCATTTAATGTCAATGGGCATTCTAAGCTGAATGTCCCTGCTCTCGTCAGATAGCAGAAGTTACACAGCTTAATGCCTCGCTAGTACCAGTGTGGGAGACTGTCTGGGAATCCGTGGTGCGGCTGACTTTTTATTATGTCGTTTAGATTTTGTTTCACAATCGATTAAAAAGGACTATGGATTAAAGCATTTAATGTCAATGGCCATTCTAAGCTGAATGTGCCTGCTCTCGTCAGATCGCAGAAGTTACACAGCTTAAGGCCTCGCTAGTACCAGTGTGGGAGACTGTCTGGGAATCCGTGGTGCGGTTGACTTTTTATTATGTCGTTTAGATTTTGTTTCACAATCGATTAAAAAGGACTATGGATTAAAGCATTTAATGTCAATGGCCATTCTAAGCTGAATGTGCCTGCTCTCGTCAGATCGCAGAAGTTACACAGCTTAATGCCTCGCTAGTACCAGTGTGGGAGACTGTCTGGGAATCCGTGGTGCGGTTGACTTTTTATTATGTCGTTTAGATTTTGTTTCACAATAGCTTAAATAGGACTATGGATTAAAGCATTTAACGTCAATGGCCATTCTAAGCTGAATGTGCCTGCTCTCGTCAGATCGCAGAAGTTACACAGCTTAAGGCCTCGCTAGTACCAGTGTGGGAGACTGTCTGGGAATCAGTGGTGCGGTTCACTTTTTATTATGTCGTTTAGATTTTGTTTCACAATCGATTAAAAAGGACTATGGATTAAAGTATTTAATGTCAATGGCCATTCTAAGCTGAATGTGCCTGCTTTCGTCAGATCGCAGAAGTTACACAGCTTAAGGCCTCGCTAGTACCAGTGTGGGAGACTGTCTGGGAATCCGTGGTGCGGTTGACTTTTTATTATGTCGTTTAGATTTTGTTTCACAATAGATTAAATAGGACTATGGATTAAAGCATTTAACGTCAATGGCCATTCTAAGCTGAATGTGCCTGCTCTTGTCAGAACGCAGAAGTTACACAGCTTAAGGCCTCGCTAGTACCAGTGTGGGAGACTGTCTGGGAATCCGTGGTGCGGTTGAATTTTTATTATGTCGTTTAGATTTTGTTTCACAATCGATTAAAAAGGACTATGGATTAAAGCATTTAATGTCAATGGCCATTCTAAGCTGAATGTCCCTGCTCTCGTCAGATCGCAGAAGTTACACAGCTTAAGGCCTCGCTAGTACCAGTGTGGGAGACTGTCTGGGAATCCGTGGTACGGTTGACTTTTTATTATGTTGTTTAGATTTTGTTTCACAATAGATTAAATAGGACTATGGATTAAGGCTTTCAATGTCAATGGCCATTCTAAGCTGAATGTGCCTGCTCTCGTCAGATCGCAGAAGTTACACAGCTTAAGGCCTCGCTAGTACCAGTGTGGGAGACTGTCTGGGAATCCGTGGTGCGGTTGACTTTTTATTATGTCGTTTAGATTTTGTTTCACAATCGATTAAAAAGGACTATGGATTAAAGCATTTAATGTCAATGGCCATTCTAAGCTGAATGTCCCTGCTCTCGTCAGATCGCAGAAGTTACACAGCTTAAGTCCTCGCTAGTACCAGTGTGGGAGACTGTCTGGGAATCCGTGGTGCGGTTGACTTTTTATTATGTCGTTTAGATTTTGTTTCACAATCGATTAAAAAGGACTTTGGATTAAAGCATTTAATGTCAGTGGCCATTCTAAGCTGAATGTGCCTGCTCTCGTCAGATCACAGAAGTTACACAGCTTAAGGCCTCGCTAGTACCAGTGTGGGAGACTGTCTGGGAATCCGTGGTGCGGTTGACTTTTTATTATGTTGTTTAGATTTTGTTTCACAATAGATTAATTAGGACTATGGATTAAGGCTTTTAATGTCAATGGCCATTCTAAGCTGAATGTGCCTGCTCTCGTCAGATCGCAGAAGTTACACAGCTTAAGGCCTCGCTAGTACCAGTGTGGGAGACTGTCTGGGAATCCGTGGTGCGGTTGACTTTTTATTATGTTGTTTAGATTTTGTTTCACAATCGATTAAAAAGGACTATGGATTAAAGCATTTAATGTCAATGTCCATTCTAAGCTGAATGTGCCTGCTCTCGTCAGATCGCAGAAGTTACACAGCTTAAGGCCTCGCTAGTACCAGTGTGGGCGACTGTCTGGGAATCCGTGGTGCGGTTGAATTTTTATTATGTCGTTTAGATTTTGTTTCACAATCGATTAAAAAGGACTATGGATTAAAACATTTAAAGTCAATGGCCATTCTAAGCTGAAAGTCCCTGCTCTCGTCAGATCGCAGAAGTTACACAGCTTAAGGCCTCGCTAGTACCAGTGTGGGAGACTGTCTGGGAATCCGTGGTGCGGTTGAATTTTTATTATGTCGTTTAGATTTTGTTTCACAATCGATTAAAAAGGACTATGGATTAAAGTTTTTAATGTCAATGGCCATTCTAAGCTGAATGTGCCTGCTCTCGTCAGATCGCAGAAGTTACACAGCTTAAAGCCTCACTAGTACCAGTGTGGGAGACAGTCTGGGAATCCGTGGTGCGGTTGACTTTTTATTATGTCGTTTAGATTTTGTTTCACAATAGATTAAATAGGACTATGGATTAAATCATTTAACGTCAATGGCCATTCTAAGCTGAATGTGCCTGCTCTCGTCAGATCGCAGAAGTTACACAGCTTAAGGCCTCGCTAGTACCAGTGTGGGAGACTGTCTGGGAATCCGTGGTGCGGTTGAATTTTTATTATGTCGTTTAGATTTTGTTTCACAATCGATTAAAAAGGACTATGGATTAAAGCATTTAATGTCAATGGCCATTCTAAGCTGAATGTCCCTGCTCTCGTCAGATCGCAGAAGTTACACAGCTTAAGGCCTCGCTAGTACCAGTGTGGGAGACTGTCTGGGAATCCGTGGTGCGGTTGAATTTTTATTATGTCGTTTAGATTTTGTTTCACAATCGATTAAAAAGGACTATGGATTAAAGCATTTAATGTCAATGGCCATTCTAAGCTGAATGTCCCTGTTCTCGTCAGATCGCAGAAGTTACACACCCTACGGCCTCGCTAGTACCAGTGTGGGAGACTGTCTGGGAATCCGTGGAGCGGTTGACTTTTTATTATGTTGTTTCGATTTTGTTTCACAATCGATTAAAAAGGACTATGGATTAAAGCATTTAATGTCAATGGCCATTCTAAGCTGAATGTCCCTGTTCTCGTCAGATCGCAGAAGTTGCACAGCTTAAGGCCTCACTAGTACCAGTGTGGGAGACTGTCTGGGAATCCGTGGTGCGGTTGACTTTTTATTATGTCGTTTAGATTTTGTTTCACAATCGATTAAAAAGGACTATGGATTAAAGCATTTAATGGCAATGGCCATTCTAAGCTGAATGTGCCTGCTCTCGTCAGATCGCAGAAGTTACACAGCTTAAGGCCTCGCTAGTACCAGTGTGGGAGACAGTCTGGGAATCCATGGTGCGGTTGACTTTTTATTATGTCGTTTAGATTTTGTTTCACAATAGATTAAATAGGACTATGGATTAAAGCATTTAACATTAATGGCCATTCTAAGCTGAATGTGCCTGCTCTCGTCAGAATGCAGAAGTTACACAGCTTAAGGCCTCGCTAGTACCATTGTGGGAGACTGTCTGGGAATCCGTGGTGCGCTTGACTTTTTATTATGTTGTTTAGATTTTGTTTCACAATAGATTAAATAGGACTATGGATTAAGGCTTTTAATGTCAATGGCCATTCTAAGCTGAGTGTGCCTGCTCTCGTCAGATTGCAGAAGTTACACAGCTTAAGGCCTCGCTAGTACCAGTGTGGGTAACTGTCTGTGAATCCGTTGTGCGGTTGACTTCTTATTATGTCGTTTAGATTTTGTTTCACAATCGATTAAAAAGGACTATGGATTAAAGCATTTAATGTCAATGGCCATTCTAAGCTGAATGTGCCTGCTCTCGTTAGATCGCAGAAGTTACATAGCTTAACGCCTCGCTAGTACCAGTTTGGGAGACTGTCTGGGAATCCGTGATGCGGTTGACTTTTTATTATGTCGTTTAGATTTTGTTTCACAATAGATTAAATAGGACTATGGATTAAAGCATTTAACGTCAATGGCCATTCTAAGCTGAATGTGCCTGCTCTCGTCAGATCGCAGAAGTTACACAGCTTAAGGCCTCGCTAGTACCAGTGTGGGAGACTGTCTGGGAATCCGTGGTGCGGTTGAATTTTTATTATGTCGTTTAGATTTTGTTTCACAATCGATTAAAAAGGACTATGGATTAAAGCATTTAACGTCAATGGCCATTCTAAGCTGAATGTGCCTGCTCTCGTCAGAACGCAGAAGTTACACAGCTTAATGCCTCGCTAGTACCAGTGTGGGAGACTGTCTGGGAATACGTGGTGCAGTTGAATTTTTATTATGTCGTTTAGATTTTGTTTCACAATCGATTAAAAAGGACTATGGATTAAAGCATTTAATGTCAATGGCCATTCTAAGCTGAATGTGCCTGCTCTCGTTAGATCGCAGAAGTTACACAGCTTAACGCCTCGCTAGTACCAGTGTGGGAGACTGTCTGGGAATCCGTGGTGCGGTTGACTTTTTATTATGTCGTTTAGATTTTGTTTCACAATAGATTAAATAGGACTATGGATTAAAGCATTTAACGTCAATGGCTATTCTAAGCTGAATGTTCCTGCTCTCGTCAGATCGCAGAAGTTACACAGCTTAAGGCCTCGCTAGTACCAGTGTGGGAGACTGTCTGGGAATCCGTGGTGCAGTTGACTTTTTATTATGTCGTTTAGATTTTGTTTCACAATAGATTAAATAGGACTATGGATTAAGGCTTTTAATGTCAATGGCCATTCTAAGCTGAGTGTGCCTGCTCTCGTCAGATCGCAGAAGTTACACAGCTTAAGGCCTCGCTAGTACCAGTGTGGGAGACTGTCTGTGAATCCGTGGTGCGGTTGACTTCTTATTATGTCGTTTAGATTTTGTTTCACAATCGATTAAAAAGGACTATGGATTAAAGCATTTAATGTCAATGGCCATTCTAAGCTGAATGTACCTGCTCTCGTTAGATCACAGAAGTTACATAGCTTAACGCCTCGCTAGTACCAGTGTGGGAGACTGTCTGGGAATCCGTGGTGCAGTTGACTTTTTATTATGTTGTTTAGATTTTGTTTCACAATAGATTAAATAGGACTATGGATTAAGGCTTTTAATGTCAATGGCCATTCTAAGCTGAGTGTGCCTGCTCTCGTCAGATCGCAGAAGTTACACAGCTTAAGGCCTCGCTAGTACCAGTGTGGGAGACTGTCTGTGAATCCGTGGTGCGGTTGACTTCTTATTATGTCGTTTAGATTTTGTTTCACAATCGATTAAAAAGGACTATGGATTAAAGCATTTAATGTCAATGGCCATTCTAAGCTGAATGCCCCTGCTCTCGTCAGATCGCAGAAGTTACACAGCCTAAGGCCTCGCTAGTACCAGTGTGGGAGACTGTCTGGGAATCCGTGGTACGGTTGACTTTTTATTATGTCGTTTAGATTTTGTTTCACAATAGATTAAATAGGACTATGGATTAAAGCATTTAACATCAATGGCCATTCTAAGCTGAATGTGCCTGCTCTCGTCAGAACGCAGAAGTTACACAGCTTAAGGCCTCGCTAGTACCAGTGTGGGAGACTGTATGGGAATCCGTGGTGTGCTTGACTTTTTATTATGTTGTTTAGATTTTGTTTCACAATAGATTAAATAGGACTATGGATTAAGGCTTTTAATGTCAATGGCCATTCTAAGCTGAGTGTGCCTGCTCTCGTCAGAACGCAGAAGTTACACAGCTTAATGCCTCGCTAGTACCAGTGTGGGTGACTGTCTGTGAATCCGTTGTGCGGTTGACTTCTTATTATGTCGTTTAGATTTTGTTTCACAATCGATTAAAAAGGACTATGGATTAAAGCATTTAATGTCAATGGCCATTCTAAGCTGAATGTGCCTGCTCTCGTTAGATCGCAGAAGTTACATAGCTTAACGCCTCGCTAGTATCAGTGTGGGAGACTGTCTGGGAATCCGTGATGCGGTTAACTTTTTATTATGTCGTTTAGATTTTGTTTCAAAATAGATTAAATAGGACTATGGATTAAAGCATTTAACGTCAATGGCCATTCTAAGCTGAATGTACCTGCTCTCGTCAGATCGCAGAAGTTACACAGCTTAAGGCCTCGCTAGTACCAGTGTGGGAGACTGTCTGGGAATCCGTGGTACGGTTGAATTTTTATTATGTCGTTTAGATTTTGTTTCACAATCGATTAAAAAGGACTATGGATTAAAGCATTTAATGTCAATGGCCATTCTAAGCTGAATGTCCCTGCTCTCGTCAGATCGCAGAAGTTACACAGCTTAAGGCCTCGTTAATACCTGTCTGGGAATCCGTGGTGCGGTTGACTTTTTATTATGTCGTTTAGATTTTGTTTCACAATCGATTAAAAAGGACTATGGATTAAAGCATTTAATGTAAATGGCCATTCTAAGCTGAATGTGCCTGCTCTCGTCAGATCGCAGAAGTTACACAGCTTAAGGCCTCGCTAGTACCAGTGTGGGAGACTGTCTGGGAATCCGTGGTGCGGTTGACTTTTTATTATGTCGTTTAGATTTTGTTTCACAATAGATTAAATAGAACTATGGATTAAGGCTTTTAATGTCAATGGCCATTCTAAGCTGAGTGTGCCTGCTCTCGTCAGATCGCAGAAGTTACACAGCTTAAGGCCTCGCTAGTACCAGTGTGAGAGACTGTCTGTGAATCCGTGGTGCGGTTGGCTTCTTATTATGTCGTTTAGATTTTGTTTCACAATCGATTAAAAAGGACTATGGATTAAAGCATTTAATGTCAATGGCCATTCTAAGCTGAATGTGCCTGCTCTCGTTAGATCGCAGAAGTTACAGAGCTTAACGCCTCGCTAGTAACAGTGTGGGAGACTGTCTGGGAATCCGTGGTGCGGTTGAATTTTTATTATGTCGTTTAGATTTTGTTTCACAATCGATTAAAAAGGACTATGGATTAAAGCATTGAATGTCAATGGCCATTCTAAGCTGAATGCCCCTGCTCTCGTCAGATCGCAGAAGTTACACAGCCTAAGGCCTCGCTAGTACCAGTGTGGGAGACTGTCTGGGAATCCGTGGAGCGGTTGAATTTTTATTATGTTGTTTCGATTTTGTTTCACAATCGATTAAAAAGGACTATGGATTAAAGCATTTAATGTCAATGGCCATTCTAAGCTGAATGTCCCAGCTCTCGTCAGATCGCAGAAGTTACACAGCTTAAGGCCTCACTAGTACCAGTGTGGGAGACTGTCTGGGAATCCGTGGTGCGGTTGACTTTTTATTATGTCGTTTAGATTTTGTTTCACAATCGATTAAAAAGGACTATGGATTAAAGCATTTAATGTCAATGGCCATTCTAAGCTGAATGTGCCTGCTCTCGTCAGATCGCAGAAGTTACACAGCTTAAGGCCTCGCTAGTACCAGTGTGGGAGACTGTCTGGGAATCCGTGGTGCGGTTGACTTTTTATTATGTCGTTTAGATTTTGTTTCACAATAGATTAAATAGGACTATGGATTAAAGCATTTAACATCAATGGCCATTCTAAGCTGAATGTGCCTGCTCTCGTCAGAACGCAGAAGTTACACAGCTTAAGGCCTCGCTAGTACCAGTGTGGGAGACTGTCTGGGAATCCGTGGTGCGCTTGACTTTTTATTATGTTGTTTAGATTTTGTTTCACAATAGATTAAATAGGACTATGGATTAAGGCTTTTAATGTCAATGGCCATTCTAAGCTGAGTGTGCCTGCTCTCGTCAGATTGCAGAAGTTACACAGCTTAAGGCCTCGCTAGTACCAGTGTGGGTGACTGTCTGTGAATCCGTTGTGCGGTTGACTTCTTATTATGTCGTTTAGATTTTGTTTCACAATCGATTAAAAAGGACTATGGATTAAAGCATTTAATGTCAATGGCCATTCTAAGCTGAATGTGCCTGCTCTCGTTAGATCGCAGAAGTTACATAGCTTAACACCTCGCTAGTACCAGTGTGGGAGACTGTCTGGGAATCCGTGATGCGGTTGACTTTTTATTATGTCGTTTAGATTTTGTTTCACAATAGATTAGATAGGACTATGGATTAAAGCATTTAACGTCAATGGCCATTCTAAGCTGAATGTGCCTGCTCTCGTCAGGTCGCAGAAGTTACACAGCTTAAGGCCTCGCTAGTACCAGTGTGGGAGACTGTCTGGGAATCCGTGGTGCGGTTGAATTTTTATTATGTCGTTTAGATTTTGTTTCACAATCGATTAAAAAGGACTATGGATTAATGCATTTAATGTCAATGGCCATTCTAAGCTGAATGTCCCTGCTCTCGTCAGATCGCAGAAGTTACACAGCTTAAGGCCTCGCTAGTACCTGTGTGGGAGACTGTCTGGGAATCCGTGGTGCGGTTGACTTTTTATTATGTCGTTTAGATTTTGTTTCACAATCGATTAAAAAGGACTATGGATTAAAGCATTTAATGTCAATGGCCATTCTAAGCTGAATGTGCCTGCTCTCGTCAGATCGCAGAAGTTACACAGCTTAAGGCCTCGCTAGTACCTGTGTGGGAGACTGTCTGGGAATCCGTGGTGCGGTTGACTTTTTATTATGTCGTTTAGATTTTGTTTCACAATAGATTAAATAGGACTATGGATTAAGGCTTTTAATGTCAATGGCCATTCTAAGCTGAATGTGCCTACTCTCGTCAGATCGCAGAAGTTACACAGCTTAAGGCCTCGCTAGTACCAGTGTGGGAGACTGTCTGGGAATCCGTGGTGCGGTTGACTTTTTATTATGTCGTTTAGATTTTGTTTCACAATCGATTAAAAAGGACTATGGATTAAAGCATTTAATGTCAATGGCCATTCTAAGCTGAATGTGCCTGCTCTCGTTAGATCGCAGAAGTTACACAGCTTAATGCCTCGCTAGTACCAGTGTGGGAGACTGTCTGGGGATCCGTGGAGCGGTTGACTTTTTATTATGTCGTTTAGATTTTGTTTCACAATAGATTAAATAGGACTATGGATTAAAGCATTTAACGTCAATGGCCATTCTAAGCTGAATGTGCCTGCTCTCGTCAGATCGCAGAAGTTACACAGCTTAAGGCCTCGCTAGTACCAGTGTGGGAGACTGTCTGGGAATCCGTGGTGCAGTTGAACTTTTATTATGTCGTTTAGATTTTGTTTCACAATCGATTAAAAAGGACTATGGATTAAAGCATTTAATGTCAATGGCCATTCTAAGCTGAATGTACCTGCTCTCGTCAGATCGCAGAAGTTACACAGCTTAAGGCCTCGCTAGTACCAGTCTGGGAGACTGTCTGGGAATCCGTGGTGCGGTTGACTTTTTATTATGTCGTTTAGATTTTGTTTCACAATCGATTAAAAAGGACTATGGATTAAAGCATTTAATGTCAATGGCCATTCTAAGCTGAATGTCCCTGCTCTCGTCAGATCGCAGAAGTTACACAGCTTAAGGCCTCGTTAGTACCTGTCTGGGAATCCGTGGTGCGGTTGACTTTTTATTATGTCGTTTAGATTTTGTTTCACAATCGATTAAAAAGGACTATGGATTAAAGCATTTAATGCAAATGGCCATTCTAAGCTGAATGTGCCTGCTCTCGTCAGATCGCAGAAGTTACACAGCTTAAGGCCTCGCTAGTACCAGTGTGGGAGACTGTCTGGGAATCCGTGGTGAGGTTGACTTTTTATTATGTCGTTTAGATTTTGTTTCACAATCGATTAAAAAGGACTATGGATTAAAGCATTTAATGTCAATGGCCATTCTAAGCTGAATGCCCCTGCTCTCGTCAGATCGCAGAAGTTACACAGCCTAAGGCCTCGCTAGTACCAGTGTGGGAGACTGTCTGGGAATCCGTGGAGCGGTTGACTTTTTATTATGTTGTTTCGATTTTGTTTCACAATCGATTAAAAAGGACTATGGATTAAAGCATTTAATGTCAATGGCCATTCTAAGCTGAATGTCCCTGCTCTTGTCAGATCGCAGAAGTTACACAGCTTAAGGCCTCACTAGTACCAGTGTGGGAGACTGTCTGGGAATCCGTGGTGCGGTTGACTTTTTATTATGTCGTTTAGATTTTGTTTCACAATCGATTAAAAAGGACTATGTATTAAAGCATTTAATGTCAATGGCCATTCTAAGCTGAATGTCCCTGCTCTCGTCAGATCGCATAAGTTACACAGCTTTAAGGCCTCGCTAGTACCAGTGTGGGCGACTGTCTGGGAATCCATGGTGCGGTTGACTTTTTATTATGTCGTTTAGATTTTGTTTCACAATCGATTAAAAAGGACTATGGATTAAAGCATTTAATGTCAATGGCCATTCTAAGCTGAATGTGCCTGCTCTCGTCAGATCGCAGAAATTACACAGCTTAAGGCCTCGCTAGTACCAGTGTGGGAGACTGTCTGGGAATCCGTGGTGCGGTTGAATATTTATTATGTCGTTTAGATTTTGTTTCACAATCGATTAAAAAGGACTATGGATTAAAGCATTTAATGTCAATGGCCATTCTAAGCTTAATGTCCCTGCTCTCGTCAGATTGCAGAAGTTACACAGCTTAAGGCCTCGCTAGTACCAGTCTGGGAATCCGTGGTGCGGTTGACTTTTTATTATGTCGTTTAGATTTTGTTTCACAATCGATTAAAAAGGACTATGGATTAAAGCATTTTTTGATGTCAATGGCCATTCTAAGCTGAATGTGAATGCTCTCGTCAGATCGCAGAAGTTACACAGCTTAAGGCCTCGCTAGTCCCAGTGTGGGAGACTGTCTGGGAATCCGTGGTGCGTTTGACTTTTTATTATGTCGTTTAGATTTTGTTTCACAATCGATTAAAAAGGACTATGGATTAAAGCATTTAATGTCAATGGCCATTCTAAGCTGAATGTCCCTACTCTCGTCAGATCGCAGAAGTTGCACAGCTTAAGGCCTCGCTAGTACCAGTGTGGGAGACTGTCTGGGAATCCGTGGTGCGGTTTTCTTTTTATTATGTCGTTTAGATTTTGTTTCACAATCGATTAAAAAGGACTATGGATTAAAGCATTTAATGTCAATGGCCATTCTAAGCTGAATGTGCCTGCTCTCGTCAGATCGCAGAAGTTACACAGCTTAAGGCCTCGCTAGTACCAGTGTGGGAGACTGTCTGGGAATCCGTGGTGCGGCTGACTTTTTATTATGTCGTTTAGATTTTGTTTCACAATAGATTAAATAGGACTATGGATTAAAACATTTAACGCCAATGGCCATTCTAAGCTGAATGTGCCTGCTCTCGTCAGAACGCAGAAGTTACACAGCTTAAGGCCTCGCTAGTACCAGTGTGGGAGACTGTCTGGGAATCCGTGGTGCGGTTGACTTTTTATTATGTCGTTTAGATTTTGTTTCACAATCGATTAAATAGGACTATGGATTAAAGAATTTAACGTCAATGGCCATTCTAAGCTGAATGTGCCTGCTCTCGTCAGATCGCAGAAGTTACACAGCTTAAGTCCTCGCTAGTACCAGTGTGGGAGACTGTCTGGGAATCCGTGGTGCGGTTGCCTTTTTATTATGTCGTTTAGATTTTGTTTCACAATCGATTAAAAAGGACTATGGATTAAAGCATTTAATGTTAATGGCCATTCTAAGCTGAATGTGCCTGCTCTCGTTAGATCGCAGAAGTTAAACAGCTTAACGCCTCGCTAGTACCAGTGTGAGAGACTGTCTGGGAATCCGTGGTGCGGTTGACTTTTTATTATGTCGTTTAGATTTTGTTTCACAATAGATTAAATAGGACTATGGATTAAAGCATTTAACGTCAATGGCCATTCTAAGCTGAATGTGCCTGCTCTCGTCAGATCGCAGAAGTTACACAGCTTAAGGCCTCGCTAGTACCAGTGTGGGAGACTGTCTGGGAATCCGTGGTGCGGTTGAATTTTTATTATGTCGTTTAGATTTTGTTTCACAATCGATTAAAAAGGACTATGGATTAAAGCATTTAATGTCAATGGCCATTCTAAGCTGAATGTCCCTGCTCTGGTCAGATTGCAGAAGTTACACAGCTTAAGGCCTCGCTAGTACCAGTGTGGGAGACTGTCTGGGAATCCGTGGTGCGGTTGACTTTTTATTATGTCGTTTAGATTTTGTTTCACAATCGATTAAAAAGGACTATGGATTAAAGCATTTTTTTATGTCAATGGCCGTTCTAAGCTGAATGTACCTGCTCTCGTCAGATCGCAGAAGTTACACAGCTTAAGGCCTCGCTAGTACCAGTGTGGGAGACTGTCTGGGAATCCGTGGTGCGGTTGACTTTTTATTATGTCGTTTAGATTTTGTTTCACAATCGATTAAAAAGTACTATGGATTAAAGCATTTAATATCAATGGCCATTCTAAGCTGAATGTGCCTGCTCTCGTCTGATCGCAGAAGTTACACAGCTTAAGGCCTCGCTAGTACCAGTGTGGGAGACTGTCTGGGAATCCGTGGTGCGGTTGACTTTTTATTATGTCGTTTAGATTTTGTTTCACAATAGATTAAATAGGACTATGGATTAAAGCATTCAACGTCAATGGCCATTCTAAGCTGAATGTGCCTGCTCTGGTCAGAACGCAGAAGTTACACAGCTTAAGGCCTCGCTAGTACCAGTGTGGGAGACTGTCTGGGAATCCGTGGTGAGGTTGACTTTTTATTATGTCGTTTAGATTTTGTTTCACAATCGATTAAAAAGGACTATGGATTAAAGCATTTAATGTCAATGGCCATTCTAAGCTGAATGCCCCTGCTCTCGTCAGATCGCAGAAGTTACACAGCCTAAGGCCTCGCTAGTACCAGTGTGGGAGACTGTCTGGGAATCCGTGGAGCGGTTGACTTTTTATTATGTTGTTTCGATTTTGTTTCACAATCGATTAAAAAGGACTATGGATTAAAGCATTTAATGTCAATGGCCATTCTAAGCTGAATGTCCCTGCTCTTGTCAGATCGCAGAAGTTACACAGCTTAAGGCCTCACTAGTACCAGTGTGGGAGACTGTCTGGGAATCCGTGGTGCGGTTGACTTTTTATTATGTCGTTTAGATTTTGTTTCACAATCGATTAAAAAGGACTATGTATTAAAGCCTTTAATGTCAATGGCCATTCTAAGCTGAATGTCCCTGCTCTCGTCAGATCGCAGAAGTTACACAGCTTTAAGGCCTCGCTAGTACCAGTGTGGGCGACTGTCTGGGAATCCATGGTGCGGTTGACTTTTTATTATGTCGTTTAGATTTTGTTTCACAATCGATTAAAAAGGACTATGGATTAAAGCATTTAATGTCAATGGCCATTCTAAGCTGAATGTGCCTGCTCTCGTCAGATCGCAGAAATTACACAGCTTAAGGCCTCGCTAGTACCAGTGTGGGAGACTGTCTGGGAATCCGTGGTGCGGTTGAATATTTATTATGTCGTTTAGATTTTGTTTCACAATCGATTAAAAAGGACTATGGATTAAAGCATTTAATGTCAATGGCCATTCTAAGCTTAATGTCCCTGCTCTCGTCAGATTGCAGAAGTTACACAGCTTAAGGCCTCGCTAGTACCAGTCTGGGAATCCGTGGTGCGGTTGACTTTTTATTATGTCGTTCAGATTTTGTTTCACAATCGATTAAAAAGGACTATGGATTAAAGCATTTTTTGATGTCAATGGCCATTCTAAGCTGAATGTGAATGCTCTCGTCAGATCGCAGAAGTTACACAGCTTAAGGCCTCGCTAGTCCCAGTGTGGGAGACTGTCTGGGAATCCGTGGTGCGTTTGACTTTTTATTATGTCGTTTAGATTTTGTTTCACAATCGATTAAAAAGGACTATGGATTAAGGCATTTAATGCCAATGGCCATTCTAAGCTGAATGTGCCTCCTCTCGTTAGATCGCAGAAGTTACACAGCTTAACGCCTCGCTAGTACTAGTGTGGGAGACTGTCTGGGAATCCGTGGTGCAGTTGACTTTTTATTATGTCGTTTAGATTTTGTTTCACAATAGATTAAATAGGACTATGGATTAAAGCAATTAACGTCAATGGCCATTCTAAGCTGAATGTCCCTGCTCTCGTCAGATCGCAGAAGTTGCACAGCTTAAGGCCTCGCTAGTACAAGTGTGGGAGACTGTCTGGGAATCCGTGGTGCGGTTGACTTTTTATTATGTCGTTTAGATTTTGTTTCACAATCGATTAAAAAGGACTATGGATTAAAGCATTTTTTTATGTCAATGGCCGTTCTAAGCTGAATGTACCTGCTCTCGTCAGATCGCAGAAGTTACACAGCTTAAGGCCTCGCTAGTACCAGTGTGGGAGACTGTCTGGGAATCCGTGGTGCGGTTGACTTTTTATTATGTCGTTTAGATTTTGTTTCACAATCGATTAAAAAGTACTATGGATTAAAGCATTTAATATCAATGGCCATTCTAAGCTGAATGTGCCTGCTCTCGTCTGATCGCAGAAGTTACACAGCTTAAGGCCTCGCTAGTACCAGTGTGGGAGACTGTCTGGGAATCCGTGGTGCGGTTGACTTTTTATTATGTCGTTTAGATTTTGTTTCACAATCGATTAAAAAGTACTATGGATTAAAGCATTTAATGTCAATGGCCATTCTAAGCTGAAAGTGCCTGCTCTCGTCAGATCGCAGAAGTTACACAGCTTAAGGCCTCGCTAGTACCAGTGTGGGAGACTGTCTGGGAATCCGTGGTGCGGTTGACTTTTTATTATGTCGTTTAGATTTTGTTTCACAATAGATTAAATAGGACTATGGATTAAAGCATTCAACGTCAATGGCCATTCTAAGCTGAATGTGCCTGCTCTGGTCAGAACGCAGAAGTTACACAGCTTAAGGCCTCGCTAGTACCAGTGTGGGCGACTGTCTGGGAATCCGTGGTGCGGTTGACTTATTATTATGTTGTTTAGATTTTGTTTCACAATCGATTAAAAAGGACTATGGATTAAAGCATTTAATGTCAATGGCCATTCTAAGCTGAATGTACCTGCTCTCGTCAGATCGCAGAAGTTACACAGCTTAAGGCCTCGCTCGTTCCAGTATGGGAGACTGTCTAGGAATCCGTGGTGCGGTTGAATTTTTATTATGTCGTTTAGATTTTGTTTCACAATAGATTAAATAGGACTATGGATTAAAGCATTTAACGTCAATGGCCATTCTAAGCTGAATGTGCCTTCTCTTGTCAGAACGCAGAAGTTACACAGCTTAAGGCCTCGCTAGTACCAGTGTGGGAGACTGTCTGGGAATCCGTGGTGCGGTTGAATTTTTATTATGTCGTTTAGATTTTGTTTCACAATCGATTAAAAAGGACTATGGATTAAAGCATTTAATGTCAATGGCCATTCTAAGCTGAATGTCCCTGCTCTCGTCAGATCGCAGAAGTTACACAGCTTAACCCCTCGCTAGTACCAGTGTGGGAGACTGTCTGGGAATCCGTGGTGCGGTTGACTTTTTATTATGTTGTTTAGATTTTGTTTCACAATAGATTAAATAGGACTATGGATTAAGGCTTTTAATGTCAATGGCCATTCTAAGCTGAATGTGCCTGCTCTCGTCAGATCGCAGAAGTTACACAGCTTAAGGCCTCGCTAGTACCAGTGTGGGAGACTGTCTGGGAATCTGTGGTGCGGTTGACTTTTTATTATGTCGTTTAGATTTTGTTTCACAATCGATTAAAAAGGACTATGGATTAAAGCATTTAATGTCAATTGGCATTCTAAGCTGAATGTGCCTGCTCTCGTCAGATCGCAGAAGTTACACAGCTTAAGGCCTCGCTAGTACCAGTGTGGGAGACTGTCTGGGAATCCGTGGTGCGGTTGACTTTTTATTATGTTGTTTAGATTTTGTTTCACAATAGATTAAATAGGACTATGGATTAAAGCATTTAATGTCAATGGCCATTCTAAGCTGAATGTCCCTCCTCTCGTCAGATCGCAGAAGTTACACAGCTTAAGGCCTCGCTAGTACCAGTTTGGGAGACTGTCTGGGAATCCGTGGTGCGGTTGACTTTTTATTATGTTGTTTAGATTTTGTTTCACAATAGATTAAAGAGGACTATGGATTAAGGCTTTTAATGTCAATGGCAATTCTAAGCTGAATGTGCCTGCTCTCGTCAGATCGCAGAAGTTACACAGCTTAAGGCCTCGCTAGTACCAGTGTGGGAGACTGTCTGGGAATCCGTGGTGCGGTTGACTTTTTATTATGTTGTTTAGATTTTGTTTCACAATAGATTAAATAGGACTATGGATTAAAGCATTTAATGTCAATGGCCATTCTAAGCTGAATGTCCCTCCTCTCGTCAGATCGCAGAAGTTACACAGCTTAAGGCCTCGCTAATACCAGTGTGGGAGACTGTCTGGGAATCCGTGGTGCGGTTGAATTTTTATTATGTCGTTTAGATTTTGTTTCACAATCGATTAAAAAGGACTATGGATTAAAGCATTTAATGTCAATGGCCATTCTAAGCTGAATGTCCCTGCTCTCGTCAGATCGCAGAAGTTACACAGCTTAAGCCCTCGCTAGTACCAGTGTGGGAGACTGTCTGGGAATCCGTGGTGCGGTTGACTTTTTATTATGTTGTTTAGATTTTGTTTCACAATAGATTAAATAGGACTATGGATTAAAGCTTTTAATGTCAATGGCCATTCTAAGCTGAATGTGCCTGCTCTCGTCGGATCGCAGAAGTTACACAGCTTAAGGCCTCGCTAGTACCAGTGTGGGAGACTGTCTAGGAATCCGTGGTGCGGTTGACTTTTTATTATGTCGTTTAGATTTTGTTTCACAATCGATTAAAAAGGACTATGGATTAAAGCATTTAATGTCAATGGCTATTCTAAGCTGAATGTGCCTGCTCTCGTTAGTTCGCAGAAGTTACGCAGCTTAACGCCTCGCTAGTACCAGTGTGGGAGACTGTCTGGGAATCCGTGGTGCTGTTGACTTTTTATTATGTAGTTTAGATTTTGTTTCACAATAGATTAAATAGGACTATGGATTAAAGGATTTAATGTCAATGGCCATTCTAAGCTGAATGTGCCTGCTCTCGTCAGATCGCAGAAGTTACACAGCTTAAGTCCTCGCTAGTACCAGTGTGGGAGACTGTCTGGGAATCCGTGGTGCGGTTGAATTTTTATTATGTCGTTTAGATTTTGTTTCACAATCGATTAAAAAGGACTATGGATTAAAGCATTTAATGTCAATGGCCATTCTAAGCTGAATGTGCCTGCTCTCGTCAGATCGCAGAAGTTACACAGCTTAAGGCCTCGCTAGTACCAGTGTGGGAGACTGTCTGGGAATCCGTGGTGCGGTTGACTTTTTATTATGTCGTTTAGATTTTGTTTCACAATAGATTAAATAGGACTATGGATTAAAGCATTTAACGTCAATGGCCATTCTAAGCTGAATGTGCCTGCTCTGGTCAGAACGCAGAAGTTACACAGCTTAAGGCCTCGCTAGTACCAGTGTGGGAGACTGTTTGGGAATCCGTGGTGCGGTTGATTTTTATTATGTCGTTTAGATTTTGTTTCACAATCGATTAAAAAGGACTATGGTTTAAAGCCTTTAACGTCAATGGCCATTCTAAGCTGAATGTCCCTGCTCTCGTTAGATCGCAGAAGTTACACAGCTTAACGCCTCGCTAGTACCAGTGTGGGAGACTGTCTGGGAATACGTGGTGCGGTTGACTTTTTATTATGTCGTTTTGATTTTGTTTCACAATAGATTAAATAGGACTATGGATTAAAGCATTTAACGTCAATGGCCATTCTAAGCTGAATGTGCCTGCTCTCGTCAGATCGCAGAAGTTACCCAGCTTAAGGCCTCGCTAGTACCGGTGTGGGAGACTGTCTCGGAATCCGTTGTGCTGTTGAATTTTTATTATGTCGTTTAGATTTTGTTTCACAATCGATTAAAAAGGACTATGGATTAAAGCATTTAATGTCAATGGCCATTCTAAGCTGAATGTCCCTGCTCTCGTCATATCGCCGAAGTTGCGCAGCTTAAGGCCTCGCTAGTACCAGTGTGGGAGACTGTCTGGGAATCCGTGGTGCTGTTGCCTTTTTATTATGTCGTTTAGATTTTGTTTCACAATCGATTAAAAAGGACTATGGATTAAAGCATTTAATGTCAATGGCCATTCTAAGCTGAATGTGCCTGCTCTCGTCAGATCGCAGAAGTTACACAGCTTAAGGCCTCGCTAGTACCAGTGTGGGAGACTGTCTGGGAAGCCGTGGTGCGGTTGACTTTTTATTATGTCGTTTAGATTTTGTTTCACAATCGATTAAAAAGGACTATAGATTAAAGCATTTAACGTCAATGGCCATTCTAAGCTGAATGTGCCTGCTCTCGTCAGAACGCAGAAGTTACATAGCTTAAGTCCTCGCTAGTACCAGTGTGGGAGACTGTCTGGGAATCCGTGGTGCGGTTGAATTTTTATTATGTTGTTTAGATTTTGTTTCACAATAGATTAAATAGGACTATGGATTAAACTATTTAACGTCAATGGCCATTCTAAGCTGAATGTGCCTGCTCTCGTCAGATCGCAGAAGTTACACAGCTTAAAGCCTCGCTAGTACCAGTGTGGGAGACTGTCTGGGAATCCGTGGAGCGGTTGACTTTTTATTATGTCGTTTAGATTTTGTTTCACAATCGATTAAAAAGGACTATGGATTAAAGCATTTAATGTCAATGGCCATTCTAAGCTGAATGTCCCTGCTCTCGTCAGATCGCAGAAGTTACACAGCTTAAGGCCTCGCTAGTACCAGTGTGGTAGACTGTCTGGGAATCCGTGGTGCGCTTGACTTTTTATTATGTCGTTTAGATTTTGTTTCACAATAGATTAAATAGGACTATGGATTAAAGCATTTAACGTCAATGGCCATTCTAAGCTGAATGTCCCTGCTCTCGTCAGAACGCAGAAGTTACACAGCTTAAGGCCTCGCTAGTACCAGTGTGGGAGACTGTCTGGGAATTCGTGGTGCGGTTGACTTTTTATTATGTCGTTTAGATTTTGTTTCACAATCGATTAAAAAGGACTATGGATTAAAGCATTTAATGTCAATGGCCATTCTAAGCTGAATGTGCCTGCTCTCGTTATGATCGCAGAAGTTACACAGCTTAACGCCTCGCTAGTACCAGTGTGGGAGACTGTCTGGGAATCCGTGGTGCGGTTGACTTTTTATTATGTCGTTTAGATTTTGTTTCACAATAGATTAAATAGGACTATGGATTAAAGCATTTAACGTCAATGGCCATTCTAAGCTGAATGTGCCTGCTCTCGTCAGATTGCAGAAGTTACACAGCTTAAGGCCTCGCTAATACCAGTGTGGGAGACTGTCTGGGAATCCGTGGTGCGGTTGACTTTTTATTATGTCGTTTAGATTTTGTTTCACAATAGATTAAATAGGACTATGGATTAAAGCATTCAACGTCAATGGCCATTCTAAGCTGAATGTGCCTGCTCTCGTCAGAACGCAGAAGTTACACAGCTTAATGCCTTGCTAGTACCAGTGTGGGAGACTGTCTGGGAATACGTGGTGCAGTTGAATTTTTATTATGTCGTTTAGATTTTGTTTCACAATCGATTAAAAAGGACTATGGATTAAAGCATTTAATGTCAATGGCCATTCTAAGCTGAATGTCCCTGCTCTCGTCAGATCGCAGAAGTTACACAGCTTAAGGCCTCGCTTGTACGAGTGTGGGAGACTGTCTGGGAATCCGTGGTGCGGTTGACTTTTTATTATGTTGTTTAGATTTTGTTTCACAATAGATTAAATAGGACTATGGATTAAGGCTTTAAATTTCAATGGCCATTCTAAGCTGAATGTGCCTGCTCTCGTCAGATCGCAGAAGTTACACAGCTTAAGGCCTCGCTAGTACCGGTGTGGGAGACTGTCTGGGAATCCGTGGTGCGGTTTACTTCTTATTATGTCGTTTAGATTTTGTTTCACAATCGATTAAAAAGGACTATGGATTAAAGCATTTAATGTCAATGGCCATTCTAAGCTGAATGTGCCTGCTCTCGTTAGATCGCAGAAGTTACACAGCTTAACGCCTCGCTAGTACCAGTGTGGGAGACTGTCTGGGAATCCGTGGTGCGGTTGACTTTTTATTATGTCGTTTAGATTTTGTTTCACAATAGATTAAATAGGACTATGGATTAAAGCATTTAACGTCAATGGCTATTCTAAGCTGAATGTGCCTGCTCTCGTCAGATCGCAGAAGTTACACAGCTTAAGGCCTCGCTAGTACCAGTGTGGGAGACTGTCTGGGAATCCGTGGTGCAGTTAACTTTTTATTATGTCGTTTAGATTTTGTTTCACAATCGATTAAAAAGGACTATGGATTAAAGCATTTAATGTAAATGGCCATTCTAAGCTGAATGTGCCTGCTCTCGTCAGATCGCAGAAGTTACACAGCTTAAGGCCTCGCTAGTACCAGTGTGGGAGACTGTCTGGGAATCCGTGGTGCGGTTGACTTTTTATTATGTCGTTTAGATTTTGTTTCACAATAGATTAAATAGGACTATGGATTAAGGCTTTTAATGTCATTGGCCATTCTAAGCTGAGTGTGCCTGCTCTCGTCAGATCGCAGAAGTTACACAGCTTAAGGCCTCGCTAGTACCAGTGTGGGAGACTGTCTGTGAATCCGTGGTGCGGTTGACTTCTTATTATGTCGTTTAGATTTTGTTTCACAATCGATTAAAAAGGACTATGGATTAAAGCATTTAATGTCAATGGCCATTCTAAGCTGAATGTGCCTGCTCTCGTTAGATCGCAGAAGTTACATAGCTTAACGCCTCGCTAGTAACAGTGTGGGAGACTGTCTGGGAATCCGTGGTGCGTTTGACTTTTTATTATGTCGTTTAGATTTTGTTTCACAATAGATTAAAAAGGACTATGGATTAAAGCATTTAATGTCAATGGCCATTCTAAGCTGAATGTCCCTGCTCTCGTCAGATCGCAGAAGTTACACAGCTTAAGGCCTCGCTAGTACCAGTGTGGGAGACTGTCTGGGAATCCGTGGTGCGGTTGAATTTTTATTATGTCGTTTAGATTTTGTTTCACAATCGATTAAAAAGAACTATGGATTAACACATTTAATGTCAATGGCCATTCTAAGCTGAATGTCCCTTCTCTCGTCAGATCGCAGAAGTTACACAGCTTAAGGCCTCGCTAGTACCAGTGTGGGAGACTGTCTGGGAATCCGTGGTGCGGTTGACTTTTTATTATGTTGTTTAGATTTTGTTTCACAATAGATTAAATAGGACTATGGATTAAGGCTTTTAATGTCAATGGCCATTCTAAGCTGAATGTGCGTGCTCTCGTCAGATCGCAGAAGTTACACAGCTAAAGGCCTCGCTAGTACCAGTGTGGGAGACTGTCTGGGAATCCGTGGTGCGGTTGAATTTTTATTATGTCGTTTAGATTTTGTTTCACAATCGATTAAAAAGGACTATGGATTAAAGCATTTAATGTCAATGGCCATTCTAAGCTGAATGTCCCTGCTCTCGTCAGATCGCAGAAGTTACACAGCTTAAGGCCTCGCTAGTACCAGTGTGGGAGACTGTCTGGGAATCCGTGGTGCGGTTGACTTTTTATTATGTCGTTTAGATTTTGTTTCACAATCGATTAAAAAGGACTATGGATTAAAGCATTTAATGTCAAAGGCCATTCTAAGCTGAATGTGCCTGCTCTCGTCAGATCGCAGAAGTTACACAGCTTAAGGCCTCGCTAGTACCAGTGTGGGAGACTGTCTGGGAATCCGTGGTGCGGTTGACTTTTTATTATGTCGTTTAGATTTTGTTTCACAATAGATTAAATAGGACTATGGATTAAAGCATTTAACGTCTATGGCCATTCTAAGCTGAATGTGCCTGCTCTCGTCAGAACGCAGAAGTTACACACCTTAAGGCCTCGCTAGTACCAGTGTGGGAGACTGTCTGGGAATCCGTGGTGCGGTTGAATATTTATTATGTCGTTTAGATTTTGTTTCACAATCGATTAAAAAGGACTATGGATTTAAGCATTCAATGTCAATGGCCATTCTAAGCTGAATGTCCCTGCTCTCGTCAGATCGCAGAAGTTACACAGCTTAAGCCCTCGCTAGTACGAGTGTGGGAGACTGTCTGGGAATCCGTGGTGCGGTTGACTTTTTATTATGTTGTTTAGATTTTGTTTCACAATAGATTAAATAGGACTATGGATTAAGGCTTTAAATGTCAATGGCCATTCTAAGCTGAATGTGCCTGCTCTCGTCAGATCGCAGAAGTTACACAGCTTAAGGTCTCGCTAGTACCAGTGTGGGAGACTGTCTGGGAATCCGTGGTGCGGTTGACTTTTTATTATGTCGTTTAGATTTTGTTTCACAATCGATTAAAAAGGACTATGGATTAAAGCATTTAATGTCAATGGCCATTCTAAGCTGAATGTCCCTGCTCTCGTCAGATCGCAGAAGTTACACAGCTTAAGGCCTCGCTAGTACCATTGTGGGAGACTGTCTGGGAATCCGTGGTGCGGTTGACTTTTTATTATGTCGTTTAGATTTTGTTTCACAATCGATTAAAAAGGACTATGGATTAAAGCATTTAAAGTCAATGGCCATTCTAAGCTGAATGTGCCTGCTCTCGTCAGATCGCAGAAGTTACACAGCTTAAGGCCTCGCTAGTACCAGTGTGGGAGACTGTCTGTGAATCCGTGGTGCGGTTGACTTTTTATTATGTCGTTTAGATTTTGTTTCACAATCGATTAAAAAGGACTATGGATTAAAGCATTTAATGTCAATGGCCATTCTAAGCTGAATGTGCCTGCTCTCGTCAGAACGCAGAAGTTACACAGCTTAAGGCCTCGCTAGTACCAGTGTTGGAGACTGTCTGGGAATCCGTGGTGCGGTGGAATTTTTATTATGTCGTTTAGATTTTATTTCACAATCGATTAAAAAGGACTATGGATTAAGCTTTTAATGTCAATGGCCATTCTAAGCTGAATGTCCCTGCTCTCGTCAGATTGCAGAAGTTACACAGCTTAAGGCCTCGCTAGTACCAGTGTGGGAGACTGTCTGGGAATCCGTGGTGCGGTTGACTTTTTATTATGTCGTTTAGATTTTGTTTCACAATCGATTAAAGAGGACTATGGATTAAAGCATTTAATGTCAATGGCCATTCTAAGCTGAATGTGCCTGCTCTCGTCAGATCGCAGAAGTTACACAGCTTAAGGCCTCGCTAGTACCAGTGTGGGAGACTGTCTGGGAATCCGTGGTGCGGTTGACTTTTTATTATGTTGTTTAGATTCTGTTTCACAATCGATTAAAAAGGACTATGGATTAAAGCATTTAATGTCAATGGCCATTCTAAGCTGAATGTGCCTGCTCTCGTTAGATCGCAGAAGTTACACAGCTTAAGGCCTCGCTAGTACCAGTGTGGGAGACTGTCTGGGAATCCGTGGTGCGGTTGACTTTTTATTATGTCGTTTAGATTTTGTTTCACAATAGATTAAATAGGACTATGGATTAAAGCATTTAATGTCAATGGCCATTCTAAGCTGAATGTCCCTGCTCTCGTCAGATCGCAGAAGTTACACAGCTTAAGGCCTCGCTAGTACCAGTGTGGGAGACTGTCTGGGAATCCGTGGTGCGGTTGACTTTTTATTATGTCGTTTAGATTTTGTTTCACAATCGATTAAAAAGGACTATGGATTAAAGCATTTAATGTAAATGGCCATTCTAAGCTGAATGTGCCTGCTCTCGTCAGATCGCAGAAGTTACACAGCTTAAGGCCTCGCTAGTACCAGTGTGGGAGACTGTCTGGGAATCCGTGGTGCGGTTGACTTTTTATTATGTCGTTTAGATTTTGTTTCACAATAGATTAAATAGGACTATGGATTAAGGCTTTTAATGTCAATGGCCATTCTAAGCTGAATGTGCCTGCTCTCGTCAGATCGCAGAAGTTACACAGCTTAAGGCCTTGCTAGTACCAGTGTGGGAGACTGTCTGGGAATCCGTGGTGCGGTTTACTTTTTATTATGTCGTTTAGATTTTGTTTCACAATAGATTAAATAGGACTATGGATTAAAGCATTTAACGTCAATGGCCATTCTAAGCTGAATGTGCCTGCTCTCGTCAGAACGCAGAAGTTACACAGCTTAAGGCCTCGCTAGTACCAGTGTTGGAGACTGTCTGGGAATCCGTGGTGCGGTAGAATTTTTATTATGTCGTTTAGATTTTGTTTCACAATCGATTAAAAAGGACTATGGATTAAGCATTTAATGTCAATGGCCGTTCTAAGCTGAATGTCCCTGCTCTCGTCAGATTGCAGAAGTTACACAGCTTAAGGCCTCGCTAGTACCAGTGTGGGAGACTGTCTTGGAATCCGTGGTGCGGTTGACTTTTTATTATGTTGTTTAGATTTTGTTTCACAATAGATTAAATAGGACTATGGATTAAGGCTTTTAATGTCAATGGCCATTCTAAGCTGAATGTGCCTGCTCTCGTCAGATCGCAGAAGTTACACAGCTAAAGGCCTCGCTAGTACAAGTGTGGGAGACTGTCTGGGAATCCGTGGTGCGGTTGACTTTTTATTATGTTGTTTAGATTTTGTTTCACAATAGATTAAATAGGACTATGGATTAAGGCTTTTAATGGCAATGGCCATTCTAAGCTGAATGTGCCTGCTCTCGTCAGATCGCAGAAGTTACGTAGCTTAAGGCCTCGTTAGTACCAGTGTGGGAGACTGTCTGGGAATCCGTGGTGCGGTTGACTTTTTATTATGTCGTTTAGATTTTGTTTCACAATCGATTAAAAAGGACTATGGATTAAAGCATTTAATGTCAATGGCCATTCTAAGCTGAATGTGCCTGCTCTCGTTAGATCGCAGAAGTTACACAGCTTAACGCCTCGCTAGTACCAGTGTGGGAGACTGCCTGGGAATCCGTGGTGCGGTTGACTTTTTATTATGTCGTTTAGATTTTGTTTCACAATCGATTAAAAAGGACTATGGATTAAAGCATTTATTGTCAATGGCCATTCTAAGCCGAATGTGCCTGCTCTCGTCAGATCGCAGAAGTTACACAGCTTAAGGCCTCGCTAGTACCAGTGTGGGAGACTGTCTGGGAATCCGTGGCGCGGTTGACTTTTTATTATGTCGTTTAGATTTTGTTTCACAATCGATTAAAGAGGACTATGGATTAAAGCATTTAATGTCAATGGCCTTCTAAGCTGAATGTGCCTGCTCTCGTCAGATCGCAGAAGTTACACAGCTTAAGGCCTCGCTAGTACCAGTGTGGGAGACTGACTGGGAATCCGTGATGCGGTTGACTTTTTATTGTCGTTTAGATTTTGTTTCACAATAGATTAAATAGGACTATGGATTAAAGCATTTAATGTCAATGGCCATTCTAAGCTGAATGTGCCTGCTCTCGTCAGAACGCAGAAGTTACACAGCTTAAGGCCTCGCTAGTACCAGCGTTGGAGACTGTCTGGGAATCCGTGGTGCGGTTGAATTTTTATTATGTCGTTTAGATTTTGTTTCACAATCGATTAAAAAGGACTATGGATTAAAGCATTTAATGCCAATGGCCATTCTAAGCTGAATGTCCCTGCTCTCGTCAGATCGCAGAAGTTACACAGCTTAAGGCCTCGCTAGTACCAGTGTGTGAGACTGTCTAGGAATCCGTGGTGCGGTTGACTTTTAATTATGTTGTTTAGATTTTGTTTCACAATAGATTAAATAGGACTATGGATTAAGGCTTTTAATGTCAATGGCCATTCTAAGCTGAATGTGCCTGCTCTCGTCAGATCGCAGAAGTTACACAGCTTAAGGCCTCGCTAGTACCAGTGTGGGAGACTGTCTGGGAATCCGTGGTGTGGTTGACTTTTTATTATGTTGTTTAGATTTTGTTTCACAATAGATTAAATAGGACTATGGATTAAAGCATTAAACGTCAATGGCCATTCTAAGCTGAATGTGCCTGCTCTCGTCAGAACGCAGAAGTTACACAACTTAAGGCCTCGCTAGTACCAGCGTTGGAGACTGTCTGGGAATCCGTGGTGCGGTTGAATTTTTATTATGTCGTTTAGATTTTGTTTCACAATCGATTAAAAAGGACTATGGATTAAAGCATTTAATGTCAATGGCCATTCTAAGCTGAATGTCCCTGCTCTCGTCAGATCGCAGAAGTTACACAGCTTAAGGCCTCGCTAGTACCAGTGTGGGAGACTGTCTGGGAATCCGTGGTGCGGTTGACTTTTTATTATGTCGTTTAGATTTTGTTTCACAATCGATTAAAAAGGACTATGGATTAAAGCATTTAATGTCAATGGCCATTTTAAGCTGAATGTGCCTGCTCTCGTTAGATCGCAGAAGTTACACACCTTAACGCCTCGCTAGTACCAGTGTGGGAGACTGTCTGGGAATCCGTGGTGCGGTTGACTTTTTATTATGTCGTTTAGATTTTGTTTCACAATCGATTAAAAAGGACTATGGATTAAAGCATTTAATGTCAATGGCCATTCTAAGCTGAATGTGCCTGCTCTCGTCAGATCGCAGAAGTTACACAGCTTAAGGCCTCGCTAGTACCAGTGTGGGAGACTGTCTGGGAATCCGTGGTGCTGTTGAATTTTTATTATGTTGTTTAGATTTTGTTTCACAATCGATTAAAAAGGACTATGGATTAAAGCATTTAATGTCAATGGCCATTCTAAGCTGAATGTCCCTGCTCTCGTCAGATCGCAGAAGTTACACAGCTTAAGGCCTTGCTAGTACCAGTGTGGGAGACTGTCTGGGAATCCGTGGTGTGGTTGACTTTTTATTATGTTGTTTAGATTTTGTTTCACAATAGATTAAATAGGACTATGGATTAAGGCTTTTAATGTCAATGGCCATTCTAAGCTGAATGTGCCTGCTCTCGTCAGGTCGCAGAAGTTACACAGCTTAAGGCCTCGCTAGTACCAGTGTGGCAGACTGTCTGGGAATCCGTGGTGCGGTTGAATTTTTATTATGTCGTTTAGATTTTGTTTCACAATCGATTAAAAAGGACTATGGATTAAAGCATTTAATGCCAATGGCCATTCTAAGCTGAATGTCCCTGCTCTCGTCAGATCGCAGAAGTTACACAGCTTAAGGCCTCGCTAGTACCAGTGTGGGAGACTGTCTGGGAATCCGTGGTGCGGTTGACTTTTTATTATGTCGTTTAGATTTTGTTTCACAATCGATTAAAAAGGACTATGGATTAAAGCATTTGTTGTCAATGGCCATTCTAAGCCGAATGTGCCTGCTCTCGTCAGATCGCAGAAGTTACACAGCTTAAGGCCTCGCTAGTACCAGTGTGGGAGAATGTCTGGGAATAAGTGGTGCGGTTGACTTTTTATTATGTCGTTTAGATTTTGTTTCACAATCGATTAAAGAGGACTATGGATTAAAGCATTTAATGTCAATGGCCATTCTAAGCTGAATGTGCCTGCTCTCGTCAGATCGCAGAAGTTACACAGCTTAAGGCCTCGCTAGTACCAGTGTGGGAGACTGTCTGGGAATCCGTGGTGCGGTTGACTTTTTATTATGTCGTTTAGATTTTGTTTCACAATAGATTAAATAGGACTATGGATTAAAGCATTTAATGTCATTGGCCATTCTAAGCTGAATGTGCCTGCTCTCGTCAGAACGCAGAAGTTACACAGCTTAAGGCCTCGCTAGTACCAGCGTTGGAGACTGTCTGGGAATCCGTGGTGCGGTTGACTTTTTATTATGTCGTTTAGATTTTGTTTCACAATCGATTAAAAAGGACTATGGATTAAAGCATTTAATGTCAA
This sequence comes from Rhinoderma darwinii, assembly GCF_050947455.1. Taxonomy (NCBI): domain Eukaryota; kingdom Metazoa; phylum Chordata; class Amphibia; order Anura; family Rhinodermatidae; genus Rhinoderma; species Rhinoderma darwinii. The sequence continues at coordinate 247,891,706 of NC_134687.1, read as the reverse complement.
TGGCCATTCTAAGCTGAATGTGCCTGCTCTCGTTAGATCGCAGAAGTTACACAGCTTAACGCCTCGCTAGTACTAGTGTGGGAGACTGTCTGGGAATCCGTGGTGCAGTTGACTTTTTATTATGTCGTTTAGATTTTGTTTCAATATCGATTAAAAAGAACTATGGATTAAAGCATTTAATGTCAATGGCCATTCTAAGCTGAATGTGCCTGCTCTCGTCAGATCGCAGAAGTTACACAGCTTAAGGCCTCGCTAGTACCAATGTGGGAGACTCTCTGGGAATCCGTGGTGTGGTTGACTTTTTATTATGTCGTTTAGATTTTGTTTCACAATCGATTAAAAAGGACTATGGATTAAATCATTTAACGTCAATGGCCATTCTAAGCTGAATGTGCCTGCTCTCGTCAGATCGCAGAAGTTACACAGCTTAAGGCCTTGCTAGTACCAGTGTGGGAGACTGTCTGGGAATCCGTGGTGCGGTTGAATTTTTATTATGTCGTTTAGATTTTGTTTCACAATCGATTAAAAAGGACTATGGATTAAAGCATTTAATGTCAATGGCCATTCTAAGCTGAATGTCCCTGCTCTCGTCAGATCGCAGAAGTTACACAGCTTAAGGCCTCGCTAGTACCAGTATGGGAGACTGTCTGGGAATCCGTGGTGCGGTTAACTTTTTATTATGTTGTTTAGATTTTGTTTCACAATAGATTAAATAGGACTATGGATTAAGGCTTTTAATGTCAATGGCCATTCTAAGCTGAATGTGCCTGCTCTCGTCAGATCGCAGAAGTTACACAGCTTAAGCCCTCGCTAGTACCAGTGTGGGAGACTGTCTGGGAATCCGTGGTGCGGTTGACTTTTTATTATGTCGTTTAGATTTTGTTTCACAATAGATTAAATAGGACTATGGATTAAAGCATTTAACGTCAATGGCCATTCTAAGCTGAATGTGCCTGCTCTCGTCAGATCGCAGAAGTTACACAGCTTAAATCCTCGCTAGTACCAGTGTGGGAGACTGTCTGGGAATCCGTGGTGCGGTTGACTTTTTATTATGTCGTTTAGATTTTGTTTCACAATAGATTAAATAGGACTATGGATTAAAGCATTTAACGTCAATGGCCATTCTAAGCTGAATGTGCCTGCTCTCGTCAGAACGCAGAAGTTACACAGCTTAAGGCCTCGCTAGTACCAGTGTGGGAAACTGTCTGGGAATCCGTGGTGCGGTTGACTTTTTATTATGTCGTTTAGATTTTGTTTCACAATCGATTAAAAAGGACTATGGATAAAAGCAATTAATGTCAATGGCCATTCTAAGCTGAATGTCCATGCTCTCGTCAGATCGCAGAAGTTACACAGCTTAAGGCCTCGCTAGTACCAGTGTGGGAGACTCTCTGGGAATCCGTGGTGCGGTTGACTTTTTATTATGTTGTTTAGATTTTGTTTCACAATAGATTAAATAGGACTATGGATTAAGGCTTTTAATGTCAATCGCCATTCTAAGCTGAATGTGCATGCTCTCGTCAGATCGCAGAAGTTACACAGCTTAAGGCCTCGCTAGTACCAGTGTGGGAGACTGTCTGGGAATCAGTGGTGCGGTTGACTTTTTATTATGTTGTTTAGATTTTGTTTCACAATCGATTAAAAAGGACTATGGATTAAAGCATTTAATGTCAATGGCCATTCTAAGCTGAATGTGCCTGCTCTCGTTAGATCGCAGAAGTTACACAGCTTAACGCCTCGCTAGTACTAGTGTGGGAGACTGTCTGGGAATCCGTGGTGCGGTTGCCTTTTTATTATGTCATTTAGATTTTGTTTCACAATTGATTAAAAAGGACTATGGATTAAAGCATTTAATGTCAATGGCCATTCTAAGCTGAATGTGCCTGCTCTCGTCAGATTGCAGAAGTTACACAGCTTAAGGCCTCGCTAGTACCAGTGTGGGAGACTGTCTGGGAATCCGTGGTGCGGTTGACTTTTTATTATGTCGTTTAGATTTTGTTTCACAATCGATTAAAAAGGACTATGGATTAAATCATTTAACGTCAATGGCCATTCTAAGCTGAATGTGCCTGCTCTCGTCAGATCGCAGAAGTTACACAGCTTAAGGCCTCGCTAGTACCAGTGTGGGAGACTGTCTGGGAATCCGTGGTGCGGTTGAATGTTTATTATGTCGTTTAGATTTTGTTTCACAATCGATTAAAAAGGACTATGAATTAAAGCATTTAACGTCAATGGCCATTCTAAGCTGAATGTGCCTGCTCTCGGCAGATCGCAGAAGTTACACAGCTTAAATCCTCGCTAGTACCAGTGTGGGAGACTGTCTGGGAATCCGTGGTGCGGTTGACTTTTTATTATGTCGTTTAGATTTTGTTTCACAATCGATTAAATAGGACTATGGATTAAAGCATTTAACGTCAATGGCCATTCTAAGCTGAATGTGCCTGCTCTCGTCAGAACGCAGAAGTTACACAGCTTAAGGCCTCGCTAGTACCAGTGTGGGAAACTGTCTGGGAATCCGTGGTGCGGTTGAATTTTTATTATGTCGTTTAGATTTTGTTTCACAATCGATTAAAAAGGACTATGGATTAAAGCATTTAATGTTAATGGCCATTCTAAGCTGAATGTCCCTGCTCTCGTCAGATAGCAGAAGTTACACAGCATAAGGCCTCGCTAGTACCAGTGTGGGAGACTCTCTGGGAATCCGTGGTGCGGTTGACTTTTATTATGTTGTTTAGATTTTGTTTCACAATAGATTAAATATGACTATGGATTAAGGCTTTTAATGTCAATCGCCATTCTAAGCTGAATGTGCCTGCTCTCGTCAGATCGCAGAAGTTACACAGCTTAAGGCCTCGCTAGTACCAGTGTGGGAGACTGTCTGGGAATCAGTGGTGCGGTTGACTTTTTATTATGTTGTTTAGATTTTGTTTCACAATCGATTAAAAAGGACTATGGATTAAAGCATTTAATGTCAATGGCCATTCTAAGCCGAATGTGCCTGCTCTCGTTGGATCGCAGAAGTTACACAGCTTAACGCCTCGCTAGTACCAGTGTGGGAGACTGTCTGGGAATCCGTGGTGCGGTTGACTTTTTATTATGTCGTTTAGATTTTGTTTCACAATAAATTAAAAAGGACTATGGATTAAAGCTTTTAATGTCAATGGCCATTCTAAGCTGAATGTCCCTGCTCTTGTCAGATCGCAGAAGTTACACAGCTTAAGGCCTCGCTAGTACCAGTGTGGGAGACTGTCTGGGAATCCGTAGTGCGGTTGAATTTTTATTATGTCGTTTAGATTTTGTTTCACAATCGATTAAAAAGGACTATGGATTAAAGCATTTAATGTCAATGGCCATTCTAAGCTGAATGTCCCTGCTCTCGTCAGATCGCAGAAGTTACACAGCTTAAGGCCTCGCTAGTACCAGTGTGGGAGACTGTCTGGGAATCCGTGGTGCAGTTGACTTTTTATTATGTCGTTTAGATTTTGTTTCACAATCGATTAAAAAGGACTATGGATTAAAGCATTTAATGTCAATGGCCATTCTAAGCTGAATGTCCCTGCTCTCGTCAGATCGCAGAAGTTACACAGCTTAAGGCCTCGCTAGTACCAGTGTGGGAGACTGTCTGGGAATCCGTAGTGCGGTTGAATTTTTATTATGTCGTTTAGATTTTGTTTCACAATCGATTAAAAAGGACTATGGATTAAAGCATTTAATGTCAATGGCCATTCTAAGCTGAATGTCCCTGCTCTCGTCAGATCGCAGAAGTTACACAGCTTAAGGCCTCGCTAGTACCAGTGTGGGAGACTGTCTGGGAATCCGTGGTGCAGTTGACTTTTTATTATGTCGTTTAGATTTTGTTTCACAATCGATTAAAAAGGACTATGGATTAAAGCATTTAATGTCAATGGCCATTCTAAGCTGAATGTCCCTGCTCTCGTCAGATCGCAGAAGTTACACAGCTTAAGGCCTCGCTAGTACCAGTGTGGGAGACTGTCTGGGAATCCGTGGTGCGGTTGACTTTTTATTATGTCGTTTAGATTTTGTTTCACAATCGATTAAAAAGGACTATGGATTAAAGCATTTAATGTCAATGGCCATTCTAAGCTGAATGTGCCTGCTCTCGTTAGATCGCAGAAGTTACACAGCTTAACGCCTCGCTAGTACCAGTGTGGGAGACTGTCTGGGAATCCGTGGTGCGGTTGACTTTTTATTATGTCGTTTCGATTTTGTTTCACAATCGATTAAAAAGGACTATGGATTAAAGCATTTAATGTCAATCGCCATTCTAAGCTGAATGTGCCTCCTCTCGTTAGATCGCAGAAGTTACACAGCTTAACGCCTCGCTAGTACCAGTGTGGGAGACTGTCTGGGAATCCGTGGTGCGGTTGACTTTTTATTATGTCGTTTAGATTTTGTTTCACAATCGATTAAAAAAGACTATGGATTAAAGCATTTCATGTCAATGGCCATTCTAAGCTGAATGTCCCTGCTCTCGTCAGATCGCAGAAGTTACACAGCTTAAGGCCTCGCTAGTACCAGTGTGGGAGACTGTCTGGGAATCCGTGGTGCGGTTGACTTTTTATTATGTTGGTTAGATTTTGTTTCACAATAGATTAAATAGGACTATGGATTAAAGCATTTAATGTCAATGGCCATTCTAAGCTGAATGTGCTTGCTCTCGTCAGATCGCAGAAGTTACACAGCTTAAGGCCTCGCTAGTACCAGTGTGGGAGACTGTCTGGGAATCCGTGGTGCGGTTGACTTATTATTATGTTGTTTAGATTTTGTTTCACAATCGATTAAAAAGGACTATGGATTAAAGCATTTAATGTCAATGGCCATTCTAAGCTGAATGTGCCTGCTCTCGTCAGATCGCAGAAGTTACACAGCTTAAGGCCTCGCTAGTACCAGTGTGGGAGACTGTCTGGGAATCCGTGGTGCGGTTGACTTTTTATTATGTCGTTTAGATTTTGTTTCACAATAGATTAAATAGGACTATGGATTAAAGCATTTAACGTCAATGGCCATTCTAAGCTGAATGTGCCTTCTCTCGTCAGAACGCAGAAGTTACACAGCTTAAGGCCTCGCTAGTACCAGTGTGGGAGACTGTCTGGGAATCCGTGGTGCGGTTGAATTTTTATTATGTCGTTTAGATTTTGTTTCACAATCGATTAAAAAGGACTATGGATTAAAGCATTTAATGTCAATGGCCATTCTAAGCTGAATATCCCTGCTCTCGTCAGAACGCAGAAGTTACACAGCTTAAGCCCTCGCTAGTACCAGTGTGGGAGACTGTCTGGGAATCCGTGGTGCGGTTGACTTTTTATTATGTCGTTTAGATTTTGTTTCACAATCGATTAAAAAGGACTATGGATTAAAGCATTTAATGTCAATGGCCATTCTAAGCTGAATGTCCCTGCTCTCGTCAGATCGCAGAAGTTACACAGCTTAAGGCCTCGCTAGTACCAGTGTGGGAGACTGTCTGGGAATCCGTGGTGCGGTTGACTTTTTATTACGTCGTTTAGATTTTGTTTCACAATCGATTAAAAAGGACTATGGATTAAAGCATTTAATGTCAATGGCCATTCTAAGCTGAATGTGCCTTCTCTCGTCAGATCGCAGAAGTTACACAGCTTAAGGCCTCGCTAGTACCAGTGTGGGAGACTGTCTAGGAATCCGTGGTGCGGTTGACTTTTTATTATGTCGTTTAGATTTTGTTTCACAATAGATTAAATAGGACTATGGATTAAAGCATTTAATGTCAATGGCCATTCTAAGCTGAATGTGCCTGCTCTGGTCAGAACGCAGAAGTTACACAGCTTAAGGCCTCGCTAGTACCAGTGTGGGAGACTGTCTGGGAATCCGTGGTGCGGTTGAATTTTTATTATGTCGTTTAGATTTTGTTTCACAATCGATTAAAAAGGACTATGGATTAAGCCTTTAATGTCAATGGCCATTCTAAGCTGAATGTCCCTGCTCTCGTTAGATCGCAGAAGTTACACAGCTTAACGCTTCGCTAGTACCAGTGTGGGAGACTGTCTGGGAATCCGTGTTGCGGTTGACTTTTTATTATGTCGTTTCGATTTTGTTTCACAATAGATTAAATAGGACTATGGATTAAAACATTTAACGTCAATGGCCATTCTAAGCTGAATGTGCCTGATCTCGTCAGATCGCAGAAGTTACACAGCTTAAGGCCTCGCTAGTACCAGTGTGGGAGACTGTCTGGGAATCCGTGGTGCGGTTGAATTTTTATTATGTCGTTTAGATTTTGTTTCACAATCGATTAAAAAGGACTATGGATTAAAGCATTTTATGTCAATGGCCATTCTAAGCTGAATGTCCCTGCTCTCATCAGATCGCAGAAGTTACACAGCTTAAGGCCTCGCTAGTACCAGTGTGGGAGACTGTCTGGGAATCCGTGGTGCGGTTGACTTTTTATTATGTCGTTTAGATTTTGTTTCACAATCGATTAAAAAGGACTATGGATTAAAGCATTTAATGTCAATGGCCATTCAAAGCTGAATGTGCCTGCTCTAGTCAGATCGAAGAATTTACACAGCTTAAGGCCTCGCTAGTACCAGTGTGGGAGACTGTCTGGGAATCTGTGGTGCGGTTGACTTTTTATTATGTCGTTTAGATTTTGTTTCACAATCGATTAAAAAGGACTATGGATTAAAGCATTTAATGTCAATGGCCATTCTAAGCTGAATGTGCCTGCTCTCGTCAGATCGCAGAAGTTACACAGCTTAAGGCCTCGCTAGTACCAGTGTGGGAGACTGTCTGGGAATCCGTGGTGCGGTTGACTTTTTATTATGTCGTTTAGATTTTGTTTCACAATCGATTAAAAAGGACTATGGATTAAAGCATTTAATGTTAATGGCCATTCTAAGCTGAATGTGCCTGCTCTCGTTAGATCGCAGAAGTTACGCAGCTTAACGCTTCGCTAGTACCAGTGTGGGAGACTGTCTGGGAATCCGTGGTGCGTTTGACTTTTTATTATGTCGTTTCGATTTTGTTTCACAATAGATTAAATAGGACTATGGATTAAAGCATTTAACGTCAATGGCCATTCTAAGCTGAATGTGCCTGCTCTGGTCAGAACGCAGAAGTTACACAGCTTAAGGCCTCGCTAGTACCAGTGTGGGAGACTGTCTGGGAATCCGTGGTGCGGTTGAGTTTTTATTATGTCGTTTAGATTTTGTTTCACAATCGATTAAAAAGGACTATGGATTAAAGCATTTAATGTCAATGGCCATTCTAAGCTGAATGTCCCTGCTCTCGTCAGATCGCAGAAGTTACACAGCTTAAGGCCTCGCTAGTACCAGTGTGGGAGACTGTCTGGGAATCCGTGGTGCGGTTGACTTTTTATTATGTCGTTTAGATTTTGTTTCACAATCGATTAAAAAAGACTATGGATTAAAGCATTTAATGTCAATGGCCATTCTAAGCTGAATGTCCCTGCTCTCGTCAGATCGCAGAAGTTACACAGCTTAAGGCCTCGCTAGTACCAGTGTGGGAGACTGTCTGGGAATCCGTGGTGCGGTTGACTTTTTATTATGTTGGTTAGATTTTGTTTCACAATAGATTAAATAGGACTATGGATTAAGGCTTTTAATGTCAATGGCCATTCTAAGCTGAATGTGACTGCTCTCGTCAGATCGCAGAAGTTACACAGCTTAAGTCCTCGCTAGTTCCAGTGTGGGAGACTGTCTGGGAATCTGTGGTGCGGTTGACTTTTTATTATGTCGTTTAGATTTTGTTTCACAATCGATTAAAAAGGACTATGGATTAAAGCATTTAATGTCAATGGCCATTCTAAGCTGAATGTGCCTGCTCTCGTTAGATCGCAGAAGTTACACAGCTTAACGCCTCGCTAGTACCTGTGTGGGAGACTGTCTGGGAATCCGTGGTGCGGTTGACTTTTTATTATGTCGTTTAGATTTTGTTTCACAATCGATTAAAAAGGACTATGGATTAAAGCATGTAATGTCAATGGCCATTCTAAGCTGAATGCGCCTGCTCTCGTCAGATCTCAGAAGTTACACAGCTTAAGGCCTCGCTAGTACCAGTGTGGGAGACTGTCTGGGAATCCGTGGTGCGGTTGACTTTTTATTATGTCGTTTAGATTTTGTTTCACAATCGATTAAAAAGGACTATGGATTAAAGCATTTAATGTCAATGGCCATTCTAAGCTGAATGTGCCTGCTCTCGTCAGATCGCAGAAGTTACACAGCTTAAGGCCTCGCTAGTACCAGTGTGGGAGACTGTCTGGGAATCCGTGGTGCGGTTGACTTATTATTATGTTGTTTAGATTTTGTTTCACAATCGATTAAAAAGGACTATGGATTAAAGCATTTAATGTCAATGGCCATTCTAAGCTGAATGTGCCTGCTCTCGTCAGATCGCAGAAGTTACACAGCTTAAGGCCTCGCTAGTACCAGTGTGGGAGACTGTCTGGGAATCCGTGGTGCGGTTGACTTTTTATTATGTCGTTTAGATTTTGTTTCACAATAGATTAAATAGGACTATGGATTAAAGCATTTAACGTCAATGGCCATTCTAAGCTGAATGTGCCTTCTCTCGTCAGAACGCAGAAGTTACACAGCTTAAGGCCTCGCTAGTACCATTGTGGGAGACTGTCTGGGAATCCGTGGTGCGGTTGAATTTTTATTATGTCGTTTAGATTTTGTTTCACAATCGATTAAAAAGGACTATGGATTAAAGCATTTAATGTCAATGGCCATTCTAAGCTGAATGTCCCTGCTCTCGTCAGATCGCAGAAGTTACACAGCTTAAGGCCTCGCTAGTACCAGTGTGGGAGACTGTCTGGGAATCCGTGGTGCGGTTGACTTTTTATTATGTCGTTTAGATTTTGTTTCACAATCGATTAAAAAGGACTATGGATTAAAGCATTTAATGTCAATGGCCATTCTAAGCTGAATGTCCCTGCTCTCGTTAGATCGCAGAAGTTACACAGCTTAACGCCTCGCTAGTACCAGTGTGGGAGACTGTCTGGGAATCCGTGGTGCGGTTGTCTTTTTATTATGTCGTTTAGATTTTTTTTCACAATAGATTAAATAGGACTATGGATTAAAGCATTTAACGTCAATGGCCATTCTAAGCTGAATGTACCTGCTCTCGTCAGAACGCAGAAGTTACACAGCTTAAGGCCTCGCTAGTACCAGTGTGGGAAACTGTCTGGGAATCCGTGGTGCGGTTGACTTTTTATTATGTCGTTTAGATTTTGTTTCACAATCGATTAAATAGGACTATGGATTAAAGCATTTAACGTCAATGGCCATTCTAAGCTGAATGTGCCTGCTCTGGTCAGAACGCAGAAGTTACACAGCTTAAGGCCTCGCTAGTACCAGTGTGGGAGACTGTCTGGGAATCCGTGGTGCGGTTGAATTTTTATTATGTCGTTTAGATTTTGTTTCACAATCGATTAAAAAGGACTATGGATTAAAGCCTTTAATGTCAATGGCCATTCTAAGCTGAATGTCCCTGCTCTCGTTAGATCGCAGAAGTTACACAGCTTAACGCCTAGCTAGTACCAGTGTGGGAGACTGTCTAGGAATCCGTGGTGCGGTTGACTTTTTATTATGTCGTTTAGATTTTGTTTCACAATAGATTAAATAGGACTATGGATTAAAGCATTTAACGTCAATGGCCATTCTAAGCTGAATGTGCCTGCTCTCGTCAGATCGCAGAAGTTACACAGCTTAAGGCCTCGCTAGTACCAGTGTGGGAGACTGTCTGGGAATCCGTGGTGCGGTTGAATTTTTATTGTGTCGTTTAGATTTTGTTTCACAATCGATTAAAAAGGACTATGGATTAAAGCATTTTATGTCAATGGCCATTCTAAGCTGAATGTCCCTGCTCTCGTCAGATCGCAGAAGTTACACAGCTTAAGGCCTCGCTAGTACCAGTGTGGGAGACTGTCTGGGAATCCGTGGTGCGGTTGACTTTTTATTATGTCGTTTAGATTTTGTTTCACAATCGATTAAAAAGGACTATGGATTAAAGCATTTAATGTCAATGGCCATTCTAAGCTGAATGTGCCTGCTCTCGTCAGATCGCAGAAGTTACACAGCTTAAGGCCTCGCTAGTGCCAGAGTGGGAGACTGTCTGTGAATCCGTGGTGCGGTTGACTTTTTATTATGTCGTTTAGATTTTGTTTCACAATCGATTAAAAAGGACTATGGATTAAAGCATTTAATGTCAATGGCCATTCTAAGCTGAATGTGCCTGCTCTCGTCAGATCGCAGAAGTTACACAGCTTAAGGCCTCGCTAGTACCAGTGTGGGAGACTGTCTGGGAATCCGTGGTGCGGTTGACATTTTATTATGTCGTTTAGATTTTGTTTCACAATCGATTAAAAAGGACTATGGATTAAAGCATTTAATGTTAATGGCCATTCTAAGCTGAATGTGCCTGCTCTCGTTAGATCGCAGAAATTACACAGCTTAACGCCTCGCTAGTACCAGTGTGGGAGACTGTCTGGGAATCCGTGGTGCGGTTGACTTTTTATTATGTCGTTTCGATTTTGTTTCACAATCGATTAAAAAGGACTATGGATTAAAGCATTTAATGTCAATCGCCATTCTAAGCTGAATGTGCCTGCTCTCGTTAGATCGCAGAAGTTACACAGCTTAACGCCTCGCTAGTACCAGTGTGGGAGACTGTCTGGGAATCCGTGGTGCGGTTGACTTTTTATTATGTCGTTTAGATTTTGTTTCACAATCGATTAAAAAAGACTATGGATTAAAGCATTTCATGTCAATGGCCATTCTAAGCTGAATGTCCCTGCTCTCGTCAGATCGCAGAAGTTACACAGCTTAAGGCCTCGCTAGTACCAGTGTGGGAGACTGTCTGGGAATCCGTGGTGCGGTTGACTTTTTATTATGTTGGTTAGATTTTGTTTCACAATAGATTAAATAGGACTATGGATTAAGGCGTTTAATGTCAATGGCCATTCTAAGCTGAATGTGACTGCTCTCGTCAGATCGCAGAAGTTACACAGCTTAAGGCCTCGCTAGTTCCAGTGTGGGAGACTGTCTGGGAATCTGTGGTGCGGTTGACTTTTTATTATGTCGTTTAGATTTTGTTTCACAATCGATTAAAAAGGACTATGGATTAAAGCATTTAATGTCAATGGCCATTCTAAGCTGAATGTGCCTACTCTCGTTAGATCGCAGAAGTTACACAGCTTAACGCCTCGCTAGTACCAGTGTGGGAGACTGTCTGGGAATCCGTGGTGCGGTTGACTTTTTATTATGTCGCTTAGATTTTGTTTCACAATCGATTAAAAAGGACTATGGATTAAAGCATTTAATGTCAATGGCCATTCTAAGCTGAATGTGCCTGCTCTCGTCAGATCGCAGAAGTTACACAGCTTAAGGCCTCGCTAGTACCAGTGTGGGAGACTGTCTGGGAATCCGTGGTGCGGTTGACTTTTTATTATGTCGTTTAGATTTTGTTTCACAATCGATTAAAAAGGACTATGGATTAAAGCATTTAATGTCAATGGCCATTCTAAGCTGAATGTGCCTGCTCTCGTCAGATCGCAGAAGTTACACAGCTTAAGGCCTCGCTAGTACCAGTGTGGGAGACTGTCTGGGAATCCGTGGTGCGGTTGACTTATTATTATGTTGTTTAGATTTTGTTTCACAATCGATTAAAAAGGACTATGGATTAAAGCATTTAATGTCAATGGCCATTCTAAGCTGAATGTGCCTGCTCTCGTCAGATCGCAGAAGTTACACAACTTAAGGCCTCGCTAGTACCAGTGTGGGAGACTGTCTGGGAATCCGTGGTGCGGTTGACTTTTTATTATGTCGTTTAGATTTTGTTTCACAATCGATTAAAAAGGACTATGGATTAAAGCATTTAATGTCAATGGCCATTCTAAGCTGAATGTGCCTGCTCTCGTCAGATCGCAGAAGTTACACAGCTTAAGGCCTCGCTAGTACCAGTGTGGGAGACTGTCTGGGAATCCGTGGTGCGGTTGACTTATTATTATGTTGTTTAGATTTTGTTTCACAATCGATTAAAAAGGACTATGGATTAAAGCATTTAATGTCAATGGCCATTCTAAGCTGAATGTGCCTGCTCTCATCAGATCGCAGAAGTTACACAGCTTAAGGCCTCGCTAGTACCAGTGTGGGAGACTGTCTGGGAATCCGTGGTGCGGTTGACTTTTTATTATGTCGTTTAGATTTTGTTTCACAATAGATTAAATAGGACTATGGATTAAAGCATTTAACGTCAATGGCCATTCTAAGCTGAATGTGCCTTCTCTCGTCAGAACGCAGAAGTTACACAGCTTAAGGCCTCGCTAGTACCATTGTGGGAGACTGTCTGGGAATCCGTGGTGCGGTTGAATTTTTATTATGTCGTTTAGATTTTGTTTCACAATCGATTAAAAAGGACTATGGATTAAAGCATTTAATGTCAATGGCCATTCTAAGCTGAATGTGCCTGCTCTCGTCAGATCACAGAAGTTACACAGCTTAAGGCCTCGCTAGTACCAGTGTGGGAGACTGTCTGGGAATCCGTGGTGCGGTTGAATTTTTATTATGTCGTTTAGATTTTGTTTCACAATCGATTAAAAAGGACTATGGATTAAAGCCTTTAATGTCAATGGCCAGTCTAAGCTGAATGTCCCTGCTCTCGTCAGATCGCAGAAGTTACACAGCTTAAGGCCTCCCTAGTACCAGTGTGGGAGACTGTCTGGGAATCCGTGGCGCGGTTGACTTTTTATTATGTTGTTTAGATTTTGTTTCACAATAGATTAAATAGGACTATGGATTAAGGCTTTTAATGTCAATGGCCATTCTAAGCTGAATGTGCCTGCTCTCGTCAGATCGCAGAAGTTACACAGCTTAAGGCCTTGCTAGTACCAGTGTGGGAGACTGTCTGGGAATCCGTGGTGCGGTTGACTTTTTATTATGTCGTTTAGATTTTGTTTCACAATCGATTAAAAAGGACTATGGATTAAAGCATTTAATGTCAATGGCCATTCTAAGCTGAATGTGCCTGCTCTAGTTAGGTCGCAGAAGTTACACAGCTTAACGCCTTGCTAGTACCAGTGTGGGAGACTGTCTGGGAATCCGTGGTGCGGTTGACTTTTTATTATGTCGTTTAGATTTTGTTTCACAATAGATTAAATAGGACTATGGATGAAAGCATATAATGACAATGGCCATTCTAAGCTGAATGTGCCTGCTCTCGTCAGATCGCAGAAGTTACACAGCTTAAGGCCTCGCTAGTACCAGTGTGGGAGACTGTCTGGGAATCCGTGGTGCGGTTGCCTTTTTATTATGTCGTTTAGATTTTGTTTCACAATCGATTAAAAAGGACTATGGATTAAAGCATTTAGTGTCAATGGGCATTCTAAGCTGAATGTGCCTGCTCTCGTCAGATCGCTGAAGTTACACAGCTTAAGGCCTCACTAGTACCAGTGTGGGAGACTGTCTGGGAATCCGTGGTGCGGTTGACTTTTCATTATGTCGTTTAGATTTTGTTTCACAATCGATTAAAAAGGACTATGGATTAAAGCATTTAATGTCAATGGCCATTCTAAGCTGAATGTGCCTGCTCTCGTCAGATCGCAGAAGTTACACAGCTTAAGGCCTCGCTAGTACTAGTGTGGGAGACTGTCTGGGAATCCGTGGTGCGGTTGACTTTTTATTATGTCGTTTAGATTTTGTTTCACAATCGATTAAAAAGGACTATGGATTAAAGCATTTAATGTCAATGGCCATTCTAAGCTGAATGTGCCTGCTCTCGTCAGATCGCAGAAGTTACACAGCTTAAGGCCTCGCTAGTACCAGTGTGGGAGACTGTCTGGGAATCCGTGGTGCGGTTGACTTTTTATTATGTCGTTTAGATTTTGTTTCACAATAGATTAAATAGGACTATGGATTAAAGCATTTAACGTCAATGGCCATTCTAAGCTGAATGTGCCTGCTCTCGTCAGATCGCAGAAGTTACACAGCTTAAGGCCTCGCTAGTACCAGTGTGGGAGACTGTCTGGGAATCCGTGGTGCGGTTGACTTTTTATTATGTCGTTTAGATTTTGTTTCACAATAGATTAAATAGGACTATGGATTAAAGCATTTAATGTCAATGGCCATTCTAAGCTGAATGTGCCTGCTCTGGTCAGAACGCAGAAGTTACACAGCTTAAGGCCTCGCTAGTACCAGTGTGGGAGACTGTCTGGGAATCCGTGGTGCGGTTGACTTTTTATTATGTCGTTTAGATTTTGTTTCACAATAGATTAAATAGGACTATGGATTAAAGCATATAACGTCAATGGCCATTCTAAGCTGAATGTTCCTGCTCTCGTCAGATCGCAGAAGTTACACAGCTTAAGGCCTCGCTAGTACCAGTGTGGGAGACTGTCTGGGAATCCGTGGTGTGGTTGAATTTTTATTATGTCGTTTAGATTTTGTTTCACAATCGATTAAAAAGGACTATGGATTAAAGCATTTAATGTCAATGGCCATTCTAAGCTGAATGTCCCTGCTCTCGTCAGATCGCAGAAATTACACAGCTTAAGGCCTCGCTAGTACCAGTGTGGGAGACTGTCTGGGAATCCGTGGTGCGGTTGACTTTTTATTATGCCGTTTAGATTTTGTTTCACAATCGATTAAAAAGGACTATGGATTAAAGCATTTAAGGTCAATGGCAATTCTAAGCTGAATGTGCCTGCTCTCGTCAGATCGCAGAAGTTACACAGCTTAAGGCCTCGCTAGTACCAGTGTGGGAGACTGTCTGGGAATCTGTGGTGCGGTTGACTTTTTATTATGTCGTTTAGATTTTGTTTCACAATAGATTAAATAGGACTATGGATTAAAGCATTTAACGTCAATGGCCATTCTAAGCTGAATGTGCCTGCTCTCGTCAGATCGCAGAAATTACACAGCTTAAGGCCTCGCTAGTACCAGTGTGGGAGACTGTCTGGGAATCGGTGGTGCGGTTGACTTTTTATTATGTCGTTTAGATTTTGTTTCACAATCGATTAAAAAGGACTATGGATTAAAGCATTTATTGTCAATGGCCATTCTAAGCTGAATGTGCCTGCTCTCGTCAGATCGCAGAAGTTACACAGCTTAAGGCCTCGCTAGTACCAGTGTGGGAGACTGTCTGGGAATCCGTGGTGCGGTTGACTTTTTATTATGTCGTTTAGATTTTGTTTCACAATAGATTAAATAGGACTATGGATTAAAGCATTTAACGTCAATGGCCATTCTAAGCTGAATGTGCCTGCTCTCGTCAGATCGCAGAAGTTACACAGCTTAAAGCCTCGCTAGTACCAGTGTGAGAGACTGTCTGGGAATCCGTGGTGCGGTTGACTTTATATTATGTCGTTTAGATTTTGTTTCACAATAGATTAAATAGGACTATGGATTAAAGCATTTAACGTCAATGGCCATTCTATGCTGAATGTGCCTGCTCTGGTCAGAACGCAGAAATTACACAGCTTAAGGCCTCGCTAGTACCAGTGTGGGAGACTGTCTGGGAATCCGTGGTGCGGTTGAATTTTTATTATGTCGTTTAGATTTTGTTTCACAATCGATTAAAAAGGACTATGGATTAAAGCCTTTAATGTCAATGGCCATTCTAAGCTGAATGTCCCTGCTCTCGTTAGATCGCAGAAGTTACACAGCTTAACGCCTCGCTAGTACCAGTGTGGGAGACTGTCTGGGAATCCGTGGTGCGGTTGACTTTTTATTATGTCGTTTAGATTTTGTTTCACAATAGATTAAATAGGACTATGGATTAAAGCATTTAACGTCAATGGCCATTCTAAGCTGAATGTGCCTGCTCTCGTCAGATCGCAGAAGTTACACAGCTTAAGGCCTCGCTAGTACCAGTGTGGGAGACTGTCTGGGAATCCGTGGTGCGGTTGAATTTTTATTATGTCGTTTAGATTTTGTTTCACAATCAATTAAAAAGGACTATGGATTAAAGCATTTTATGTCAATGACCATTCTAAGCTGAATGTCCCTGCTCTTGTCAGATCGCAGAAGTTACACAGCTTAAGGCCTCGCTAGTACCAGTGTGGGAAACTGTCTGGGAATCCGTGGTGCGGTTGACTTTTTATTATGTCGTTTAGATTTTGTTTCACAATCGATTAAAAAGGACTATGGATTAAAGCATTTAATGTCAATGGCCATTCTAAGCTGAATGTGCCTGCTCTCGTCAGATCGCAGAAGTTACACAGCTTAAGGCCTCGCTAGTACCAGTGTGGGAGACTGTCTGGGAATCCGTGGTGCGGTTGACTTTTTATTATGTCGTTTCGATTTTGTTTCACAATCGATTAAAAAAGACTATGGATTAAAGCATTTCATGTCAATGGCCATTCTAAACTGAATGTCCCTGCTCTCGTCAGATCGCAGAAGTTACACAGCTTAAGGCCTCGCTAGTACCAGTGTGGGAGACTGTCTGGGAATCCGTGGTGCGGTTGACTTTTTATTATGTTGGTTAGATTTTGTTTCACAATATATTAAATAGGACTATGGATTAAGGCTTTTAATGTCAATGGCCATTCTAAGCTGAATGTGACTGCTCTCGTCAGATCGCAGAAGTTACACAGCTTAAGGCCTCGCTAGTTCCAGTGTGGGAGACTGTCTGGGAATCTGTGGTGCGGTTGACTTTTTATTATGTAGTTTAGATTTTGTTTCACAATCGATTAAAAAGGACTATGGATTAAAGGATTTAATGTCGATGGCCATTCTAAGGTGAATGTGCCTGCTCTCGTTAGATCGCAGAAGTTACACAGCTTAACGCCTCGCTAGTACCAGTGTGGGAGACTGTCTGGGAATCCGTGGTGCAGTTGACTTTTTATTATGTCGTTTAGATTTTGTTTCACAATCGATTAAAAAGGACTATGGATTAAAGCATTTAATGTCAATGGCCATTCTAAGCTGAATGTGCCTCCTCTCGTCAGATCGCAGAAGTTACACAGCTTAAGGCCTCGCTAGTACCAGTGTGGGAGACTGTCTGGGAATCCGTGGTGCGGTTGACTTTTTATTATGTCGTTTAGATTTTGTTTCACAATCGATTAAAAAGGACTATGGATTAAAGCATTTAATGTCAATGGCCATTCTAAGCTGAATGTGCCTGCTCTCGTCAGATCGCAGAAGTTACACAGCTTAACCCCTTAAGGACGCAGCCTAGTTTGGGCCTTAAGGCTCAGAGGCCATTTTTCAAATCTGACATATTTCACTTTATGTGGTAATAACGTCGGAATGCTTAAACCTATCTAAGCGATTCTGAGATTGTTTTCTCGTGACACATTGGGCTTCATGTTCGTGGTAAAATTTGGTCGATATATTCAGTCTTTATTTGTGAAAAATTGCAAAATTTAGAGAAAATTTACAAAAAATAGCATTTTTCAGAATTTAAATGCATCTGCTTGAAAAACAGACGGTTATACCACCCAAAATAGTTACTAGTTCACATTTCCCATATGTCTACTTTAGATTGGCATCGTTTTTTGAACATTATTTTATTTTTCTTGGACGTTACAAGGCTTAGAACATAAACAGCAATTTCTCATATTCTTAAGAAAATTTCAAAAGCCTTTTTTTGAAGGTACCAGTTCAGTTCTGAAGTGGATTTGAGGGGCCTATGTATTAGAAACCCCCATAAAACACCCCATTTTAAAAACTAGACCCCTCAAAGTATTCAAAACGGCATATAGAAAGTTTTTTAACCCTTCAGGCATTTCACAGGAATTAAAGCAAAGTGGAAATGAAATTTTCAAATTTCATTTTTTCTGCTGAATTTCAATTTTATTCAATTTTTTTCGTGTAACACTGAAGGTTTTACCAGAGAAACACTACTAAATATGTATTGTCCAGATTCTGCAGTTTTTAGAAATGTCCCACATGTGGCTCTAGTGCGCTCGTGGACTAAAACACAAGCCCCAGCAGCAAAGAAGCACCTAGTGCATTTTGAGGCCTCTTTTTTATTAGAATATATTTTAGGCAGCATGCCAGATTTGAAGAGGCGTTGAGGTATCAAAACAATGGAAACCCACCAGAAGTGACCCCATTTTGGAAATTACACCCCTCAAGGAATTAATTTATGGTTTTTGTTATGATTTTGACCGCACAGTTTTTTCACAGCACCTATTTGAATTGGGTTGTGAAATGAAGAAAATGATATTTTTTCCAATAAGATGTCATTTTTGATCAAAATTTCTTATTTTCACAAGGAACAACATATCCAATTTTGTTGCCCAATTTGTCCTTAGTGCGGCAATACCCCATTTGTGGTGATAAACTGCCGTTTGGGCCCATGGGAGGGCTCAGAAGAAAAGGACCACCATTTGGCCTACTGGAGCTTTTCTGGTGCTAAGTCATGTATGCAGAAGCCCCTGAGGTACCAGTAGAGTTGAAACCCCCGAGAAGTGACCCCATTTTAAAAACTACACCCCTTAAGACATTCATCTAGAGGTGTTGTGAGCATTTTGACCCCACAGGTACTGTGTAAAAGATAATGCGCAGCAGATGGTGCAGTGTGAGATTTGCAATTTTATACATATATATGCCATTTCAGTGTCCAATATATTGTGCCCAGCATGCGCCACCGGAGATATACACCCCTTAAATTGTAATGTGGGTTCTCCTGGGTACGGCAATACCCTACATGTGGCTGTTATCAGCTGCCTGGGCATACGGCAGGGCTCAGAAGGGAAAAATGAGGGGGGTAAGCTGTGCGGAGTGCATCAGGGTAAATTAAAAATCAAGGGATGTATGATACATTTTAAAACAATCTTTTATACAGAGCCCTGGTTTTTCGGGACACGTGTCACATTGGTATAATATGTCCTCCCTTATCCCCCTCTTATAGCAGACTCTGCACCTCTTTTGACTCTTTCCCTTTCCACCGGTTTGGGGAACTTCTCCTGGAAAGTGTTGCCCTGGTACGATGCGTGTGGCCTCGCTTCCAGAAGTACTGGGTGCCCCCCCCTTCCTGGTCCCTAAAGATTAGATCTTGAAATTCCAGGAAAGTTCCCCTCTGGCCTGCACATCGACGTAGCACGTACGCATTGTACAAAGCCATCTGTATGATGTGCACGGCCAGCTTCTTATATCACACCGCATGGCATTGTAGGGCTTCAGGACTTGATTTGACAAGTCCATCCCTCCCATGTACCTATTGTAGTCCAGGATGCAGTCTGGTTTGGGGGTGGCCTTTCCTTCATATATCCTAAACCTGTAGGTATACCCTGATGCACTCTCGCAGCTTATACATCTTCACGCCATACCTTGGCCTCTTACCCGGCAGGTACTGGCGGAATTGAACCCTCCCTTTAAAATGTACCAGGGACTCATCAATAGAAATACACTTCTCGGGGGTGTATGTTTGGGAAAACAGGGCACTGGAACGGTCTAATAGGGGTCTCCGTTTATACAAACGGTCAAAACTGGGGTCATCTCGGGGTGGGCACAGCTCATTATCAGTATAATGTGAGAAGCGAAGTATTGCCTCATTTATTTATTTTTTTAGGTTCCAGTTCAGTTCTGAAGTTGCTTTGAGGGGCCCATATATTATAAACCCCTATCAAACACCCCATTTTAGAAACTAGACCCCTCAAAGTATTCACAACAGCATTTAGAAAGTTTATGAACCCTTTAGGTGTTTCACAGAAATTTAGAGCAAAGTAGAGGTGAAATTTACTTTTTTTTTTTTGTCAGAAAATCCTCTTTATACCATTTTTTTTCTATAACACAAAAGGATTTATCAGAGAAACGCAACTTAATACGTATTGCCCAGATTCTGCAGTTTTGAGAAATATCCCACATGTGGCCCTAGTGCGGTAATGGACTGAAGCACCGGCCTCCGAAGCAAAGGAGCACCTAGTGGATTTTGAGCCCTCTTTTTAATTAGGCACCATGTCCGGTTTGAAGAGGTCTTGTGGTGCCAAAACATTGGAAACCCCCCAAAAGTGACCCCATTTTGGAAACTAGACCCCTTGAGGAATCCATTGTAGTTTTCTTGGGGTGCATGCGACTTTTTGATCAGTTTTTATTCTATTTTTAGGTGGCGTGGTGACTAATAAACAGCAATTCTACTATTGTTTTTTTATTCTTTTTTTTTTACAGCGTTCACCGTGCGCTATAAATGACATATTCACTTTATTCTGCGTGGCGATACGATTACGGCGATACCAGATGTTTATAGTTTTTTTTTATGTCTTATGGCGTTTGCACAATAAAATACGTTTTGTAAAAAATCATTCACTTTTGGTGTTACCTTATTCTAAGAGCCATAACGTTTTTATTTTTCAATCAATAAAGCCGTGCGAGGACTTATTTTTTGCGTAACGAACTCTAGTTTTGATCAGTGCCATTTTTCGGTACATGCGACTTTTTGATCTCTTTTTATTCCATTTTTTGGGAGGTGAAGTGACCAAACAATTGTGATTGTGGTACGGTTTATTAATATTTTTTTTTACGGCGTTCACCGTGCGGGATACATAACAAAATAATTTTGTAGTTCAGGCCGTTACGGACGTGGCGATACCAATTATGTATAGTTTATTTGTTTGTTTATATATTTTTATTAATAATAAAGGACTGATAAGGTAAAAAGTGGGACTTTTACTTTTATTACTTTTATTTTCTTATTTTTACACATCTTTTTTTAACTTTTTTTTTACTTTATTACTTTGTCCCACTAGGGGACTTGAGGGCAGGAGGCCCTGATCGCTATTCTAATACACTGCACTACATGCGTAGTGCAGTGTATTAGAACTGTCAGCTACTCACTGACAGCAAGCATAGTGGGTCCTGACGTTGTCAGGACCCACTAGGCTTCCGTCTATGGCATAGCCGGACGCCATTGTTTGGTGTCCGGTTACCATAGTCACCATCGCCGGCCGCTATCGCGTAGCAGGCCGGCGATGGCGGATTAACCCCTAAGAAGCCGCGATCGCTATTGAACGCGGCTTCTGAGGGGTTAATCGGCGGGGGAGCTCCGCGATCGGTCCCGGCACATTGAGCAGTGATAGTCTGCTGTCGGAAACAGCAGCTATCACAGCTCATGAACGCGCCCCGCGCGAACGGCGCCGTGTTTACTCCATGACCTACTATTAGGTCACTGAGCGCGAACGCTACAGTTAGCATGACCTAATAGTAGGTCATGGAGCGTTAAGGGGTTAAGGCCTCGCTAGTACCAGTGTGGGAGACTGTCTGGGAATCCGTGGTGCGGTTGACTTTTTATTATGTCGTTTAGATTTTGTTTCACAATAGATTAAATAGGACTATGGATTAAAGCATTTAACGTCAATGGCCATTCTTAGCTGAATGTGCCTGCTCTGGTCAGAACGCAGAAGTTACACAGCTTAAGGCCTCGCTAGTACCAGTGTGGGAGACTGTCTGGGAATCCGTGGTGCGGTTGAATTTTTATTATGTCGTTTAGATTTTGTTTCACAATCGATTAAAAAGGACTATGGATTAAAGCCTTTAATGTCAATGGCCATTCTAAGCTGGATGTCCCTGCTCTCGTTAGATCGCAGAAGTTACACAGCTTAACGCCTCGCTAGTACCAGTGTGGGAGACTGTCTGGGAATCCGTGGTGCGGTTGAATTTTTATTATGTCGTTTAGATTTTGTTTCACAATCGATTAAAAAGGACTATGGATTAAAGCATTTTATGTCAATGGCCATTCTAAGCTGAATGTCCCTGCTCTCGTCAGATCGCAGAAGTTACACAGCATAAGGACTTGCTAGTACCAGTGTGGGAGATTGTCTGGGAATCCGTGGTGCGGTTGACTTTTTATCATGTCGTTTAGATTTTGTTTCACAATCGATTAAAAAGGACTATGGATTAAAGCATTTAATGTCAATGGCCATTCTAAGCTGAATGTGCCTGCTCTCGTCAGATCGCAGAAGTTACACAGCTTAAGGCCTCGCTAGTACTAGTGTGGGAGACTGTCTGGGAATCCGTGGTGCGGATGACTTTTTATTATGTCGTTTAGATTTTGTTTCACAATCGATTAAAAAGGACTATGGATTAAAGCATTTAATGTCAATGGCCATTCTAAGCTGAATGTGCCTGCTCTCGTCAGATCGCAGAAGTTACACAGCTTATGGCCTCGCTAGTACCAGTGTGGGAGACTGTCTGGGAATCCGTGGTGCGGTTGACTTTTTATTATGTCGTTTAGATTTTGTTTCACAATCGATTAAAAAGGACTATGGATTAAAGCATTTAATGTTAATCGCCATTCTAAGCTGAATGTGCCTGCTCTCGTTAGATCGCAGAAGTTACACAGCTTAACGCCTCGCTAGTACCAGTGTGGGAGACTGTCTGGGAATCCGTGGTGCGGTTGACTTTTTATTATGTTTCGATTTTGTTTCACAATAGATTAAATAGGACTATGGATTAAAGCATTTAACGTCAATGGCCATTCTAAGCTGAATGTGCCTGCTCTGGTCAGAACGCAGAAGTTACACAGCTTAAGGCCTCGCTAGTACCAGTGTGGGAGACTGTCTGGGAATCCGTGGTGCGGTTGACTTTTTATTATGTTGTTTCACAATAGATTAAATAGGACTATGGATTAAAGCATTTAACGTCAATGGCCATTCTAAGCTGAATGTGCCTGCTCTGGTCAGAACGCAGAAGTTACACAGCTTAAGGCCTCGCTAGTACCAGTGTGGGAGACTGTCTGGGAATCCGTGGTGCGGTTGAGTTTTTATTATGTCGTTTAGATTTTGTTTCACAATCGATTAAAAAGGACTATGGATTAAAGCATTTAATGTCAATGGCCATTCTAAGCTGAATGTCCCTGCTCTCGTCAGATCGCAGAAGTTACACAGCTTAAGGCCTCGCTAGTACCAGTGTGGGAGACTGTCTGGGAATCCGTGGTGCGGTTGACTTTTTATTATGTCGTTTAGATTTTGTTTCACAATCGATTAAAAAAGACTATGGATTAAAGCATTTAATGTCAATGGCCATTCTAAGCTGAATGTCCCTGCTCTCGTCAGATCGCAGAAGTTACACAGCTTAAGGCCTCGCTAGTACCAGTGTGGGAGACTGTCTGGGAATCCGTGGTGCGGTTGACTTTTTATTATGTTGGTTAGATTTTGTTTCACAATAGATTAAATAGGACTATGGATTAAGGCTTTTAATGTCAATGGCCATTCTAAGCTGAATGTGACTGCTCTCGTCAGATCGCAGAAGTTACACAGCTTAAGTCCTCGCTAGTTCCAGTGTGGGAGACTGTCTGGGAATCTGTGGTGCGGTTGACTTTTTATTATGTCGTTTAGATTTTGTTTCACAATCGATTAAAAAGGACTATCGATTAAAGCATTTAATTTCAAGGGCCATTCTAAGCTGGATGTGCCTGCTCTCGTTAGATCGCTGAAGTTACACAGCTTAACGCCTCGCTAGTACCTGTGTGGGAGACTGTCTGGGAATCCGTGGTGCGGTTGACTTTTTATTATGTCGTTTAGATTTTGTTTCACAATCGATTAAAAAGGACTATGGATTAAAGCATGTAATGTCAATGGCCATTCTAAGCTGAATGTGCCTGCTCTCGTCAGATCGCAGAAGTTACACAGCTTAAGGCCTCGCTAGTACCAGTGTGGGAGACTGTCTGGGAATCCGTGGTGCGGTTGACTTATTATTATGTTGTTTAGATTTTGTTTCACAATCGATTAAAAAGGACTATGGATTAAAGCATTTAACGTCAATGGCCATTCTAAGCTGAATGTGCCTGCTCTCGTTAGATCGCAGAAGTTACACAGCTTAACGCCTCGCTAGTACCAGTGTGGGAGACTGTCTGGGAATCCGTGGTGCGGTTGACTTTTTATTATGTCGTTTAGATTTTGTTTCACAATCGATTAAAAAGGACTATGGATTAAAACATTTAATGTCAATGGCCATTCTAAGCTGAATGTGCCTGCTCTCGTTAGATCGCAGAAGTTACACAGCTTAACGCCTCGCTAGTACCAGTGTGGGAGACTGTCTGGGAATCCGTGGTGCGGTTGACTTTTTATTATGTCGTTTAGATTTTGTTTCACAATCGATTAAAAAGGACTATGGATTAAAGCATTTAATGTCAATGGCCATTCTAAGCTGAATGTGCCTGCTCTCGTCAGATCGCAGAAGTTACACAGCTTAAGGCCTCGCTAGTACCAGTGTGGGAGACTGTCTGGGAATCCGTGGTGCGGTTGACTTATTATTATGTTGTTTAGATTTTGTTTCACAATCGATTAAAAAGGACTATGGATTAAAGCATTTAACGTCAATGGCCATTCTAAGCTGAATGTGCCTGCTCTGGTCAGAACGCAGAAGTTACACAGCTTAAGGCCTCGCTAGTACCAGTGTGGGAGACTGTCTGGGAATCCGTGGTGCGGTTGACTTTTTATTATGTCGTTTAGATTTTGTTTCACAATAGATTAAATAGGACTATGGATTAAAGCATTAAACGTCAATGGCCATTCTAAGCTGAATGTGCCTTCTCTCGTCAGAACGCAGAAGTTACACAGCTTAAGGCCTCGCTAGTACCAGTGTGGGAGACTGTTTGGGAATCCGTGGTGCGGTTGAATTTTTATTATGTCGTTTAGATTTTGTTTCACAATCGATTAAAAAGGACTATGGATTAAAGCATTTAATGTCAATGGCCATTCTAAGCTGAATGTCCCTGCTATCGTCAGATCTCAGAAGTTACACAGCTTAAGGCCTCGCTAGTACCAGTGTGGGAGACTGTCTGGGAATCCGTGGTGCGGTTGACTTTTTATTATGTCGTTTAGATTTTGTTTCACAATCGATTAAAAAGGACTATGGATTAAAGCATTTAATGTCAATGGCCATTCTAAGCTGAATGTCCCTGCTCTCGTTAGATCGCAGAAGTTACACAGCTTAACGCCTCGCTAGTACCAGTGTGGGAGACTGTCTGGGAATCCGTGGTACGGTTGACTTTTTATTATGTCGTTTAGATTTTGTTTCACAATAGATTAAATAGGACTATGGATTAAAGCATTTAACGTCAATGGCCATTCTAAGCTGAATGTGCCTGCTCTCGTCAGATCGCAGAAGTTACACAGCTTAAGGCCTCGCTAGTACCAGTGTGGGAGACTGTCTGGGAATCCGTGGTGCGGTTGAATTTTTATTATGTCGTTTAGATTTTGTTTCACAATCGATTAAAAAGGACTATGGATTAAAGCATTTTATGTCAATGGCCATTCTAAGCTGAATGTCCCTGCTCTCGTCAGATCGCAGAAGTTACACAGCCTAAGGCCTCGCTAGTACCAGTGTGGGAGACTGTCTGGGAATCCGTGGTGCGGTTGACTATTTATTATGTCGTTTAGATTTTGTTTCACAATCGATTAAAAAGGACTATGGATTAAAGCATTTACTGTCAATGGCCATTCTAAGCTGAATGTGCCTGCTCTCGTTAGATCGCAGAAGTTACACAGCTTAACGCCTCGCTAGTACCAGTGTGGGAGACTGTCTGGGAATCCGTGGTGCGGTTGACTTTTTATTATGTCGTTTAGATTTTTTTTCACAATAGATTAAATAGGACTATGGATTAAAGCATTTAACGTCAATGGCCATTCTAAGCTGAATGTGCCTGCTCTCGTCAGAACGCAGAAGTTACACAGCTTAAGGCCTCGCTAGTACCAGTGTGGGAGACTGTCTGGGAACCCGTGGTGCGGTTGAATTTTTATTATGTCGTTTAGATTTTGTTTCACAATCGATTAAAAAGTACTATGGATTAAAGCATTTAATATCAATGGCCATTCTAAGCTGAATGTGCCTGCTCTCGTCAGATCGCAGAAGTTACACAGCTTAAGGCCTCGCTAGTACCAGTGTGGGAGACTGTCTGGGAATCCGTGGTGCGGTTGACTTTTTATTATGTCGTTTAGATTTTGTTTCACAATAGATTAAATAGGACTATGGATTAAAGCATTTAACGTCAATGGCAATTCTAAGCTGAATGTGCCTGCTCTGGTCAGAACGCAGAAGTTACACAGCTTAAGGCCTCGCTAGTACCAGTGTGGGAGACTGTCTGGGAATCCGTGGTGCGGTTGAATTTTTATTATGTCGTTTAGATTTTGTTTCACAATCGATTAAAAAGGACTATGGATTAAAGCCTTTAATGTCAATGGCCATTCTAAGCTGAATGTCCCTGCTCTCGTCAGATCGCAGAAGTTACACAGCTTAAGGCCTCGCTAGTACCAGTGTGGGAGACTGTCTGGGAATCCGTGGTGCGGTTGACTTTTTATTATGTTGTTTAGATTTTGTTTCACAATAGATTAAATAGGACTATGGATTAAGGCTTTTAATGTCAATGGTCATTCTAAGCTGAATGTGCCTGCTCTCGTCAGAACGCAGAAGTTACACAGCTTAAGGCCTCGCTAGTACCAGTGTGGGAGACTGTCTGGGAATCCGTGGTGCGGTTGACTTTTTATTATGTCGTTTAGATTTTGTTTCACAATCGATTAAAAAGGACTATGGATTAAAGCATTTTTTGATGTCAATGGCCATTCTAAGCTGAATGTGCCTGCCCTCGTCAGATCGCAGAAGTTTCACAGCTTAAGGCCTCGCTAGTACCAGTGTGGGAGACTGTCTGGGAATCCGTGGTGCGGTTGACTTTTTATTATGTCGTTTAGATTTTGTTTCACAATCGATTAAAAAGGACTATGGATTAAAGCCTTTAATGTCAATGGCCATTCTAAGCTGAATGTCCCTGCTCTCGTCAGATCGCAGAAGTTACACAGCTTAAGGCCTCCTTAGTACCAGTGT
This sequence comes from Rhinoderma darwinii, assembly GCF_050947455.1. Taxonomy (NCBI): domain Eukaryota; kingdom Metazoa; phylum Chordata; class Amphibia; order Anura; family Rhinodermatidae; genus Rhinoderma; species Rhinoderma darwinii. Next base: position 247,864,932 of record NC_134687.1, on the reverse strand, counting down.
GGGAGACTGTCTGGGAATCCGTGGTGAGGTTGACTTTTTATTATGTTGTTTAGATTTTGTTTCACAATAGATTAAATAGGACTATGGATTAAGGCTTTTAATGTCAAAGGCCATTCTAAGCTGAATGTGCCTGCTCTCGTCAGATCGCAGAAGTTACACAGCTTAAGGCCTCGCTAGTACCAGTGTGGGAGACTGTCTGGGAATCCGTGGTGCGTTTGACTTTTTATTATGTCGTTTAGATTTTGTTTCACAATCGATTAAAAAGGACTATGGATTAAAGCATTTAATGTCAATGGCCATTCTAAGCTGAATGTGCCTGCGCTCGTTAGATCGCAGAAGTTACACAGCTTAACGCCTCGCTAGTACCAGTGTGGGAGACTGTCTGGGAATCCGTGGTGCGGTTGACTTTTTATTATGTCGTTTAGATTTTGTTTCACAATAGATTAAATAGGACTATGGATTAAAGCATATAACGTCAATGCCCATTCTAAGCTGAATGTGCCTGCTCTCGTCAGATCGCAGAAGTTACACAGCTTAAGGCCTCGCTAGCACCAGTGTGGGAGACTGTCTGGGAATCCGTGGTGCGGTTGAATTTTTATTATGTCGTTTAGATTTTGTTTCACAATCGATTAAAAAGGACTATGGATTAAAGCATTTAATGTCAATGGCCATTCTAAGCTGAATGTCCCTCCTCTCGTCAGATCGCAGAAATTACACAGCTTAAGGCCTCGCTAGTACCAGTGTGGGAGACTGTCTGGGAATCCGTGGTGCGGTTGACTTTTTATTATGTCGTTTAGATTTTGTTTCACAATCGATTAAAAAGGACTATGGATTAAAGCATTTAAGGTCAATGGCAATTCTAAGCTGAATGTGCCTGCTCTCGTCAGATCGCAGAAGTTACACAGCTTAAGGCCTCGCTAGTACCAGTGTGGGAGACTGTCTGGGAATCCGTGGTGCGGTTGAATTTTTATTATGTCGTTTAGATTTTGTTTCACAATCGATTAAAAAGGACTATGGATTAAAGCCTTTAATGTCAATGGCCATTCTAAGCTGAATGTCCCTGCTCTCGTCAGATTGCAGTAGTTACACAGCTTAAGGCCTCCCTAGTACCAGTGTGGGAGACTGTCTGGGAATCCGTGGCGCGGTTGACTTTTTATTATGTTGTTTAGATTTTGTTTCACAATAGATTAAATAGGACTATGGATTAAGGCTTTTAATGTCAATGGCCATTCTAAGCTGAATGTGCCTGCTCTCGTCAGATCGCAGAAGTTACACAGCTTAAGGCCTCGCTAGTACCAGTGTGGGAGACTGTCTGGGAATCCGTGGTGCGGTTGCCTTTTTATTATGTCGTTTAGATTTTGTTTCACAATCGATTAAAAAGGACTATGGATTAAAGCATTTAGTGTCAATGGGCATTCTAAGCTGAATGTGCCTGCTCTCGTCAGATCGCTGAAGTTACACAGCTTAAGGCCTCACTAGTACCAGTGGGGGAGACTGTCTGGGAATCCGTGGTGCGGTTGACTTTTTATTATGTCGTTTAGATTTTGTTTCACAATCGATTAAAAAGGACTATGGATTAAAGCATTTAATGTCAATGGCCATTCTAAGCTGAATGTGCCTGCTCTCGTCAGATCGCAGAAGTTACACAGCTTAAGGCCTCGCTAGTACCAGTGTGGGAGACTGTCTGGGAATCCGTGGTGCGGTTGACTTTTTATTATGTCGTTTAGATTTTGTTTCACAATCGATTAAATAGGACTATGGATTAAAGCATTTAACGTCAATGGCCATTCTAAGCTGAATGTGCCTGCTCTCGTCAGATCGCAGAAGTTACACAGCTTAAAGCCTCGCTAGTACCAGTGTGGGAGACTGTCTGGGAATCCGTGGTGCGGTTGACTTTTTATTATGTCGTTTAGATTTTGTTTCACAATAGATTAAATAGGACTATGGATTAAATCATTTAACGTCAATGGCCATTCTAAGCCGAATGTGCCTGCTCTGGTCAGAACGCAGAAGTTACACAGCTTAAGGCCTCGCTAGTACCAGTGTGGGAGACTGTCTGGGAATCCGTGGTGCGGTTGACTTTTTATTATGTCGTTTAGATTTTGTTTCACAATCGATTAAAAAGGACTATGGATTAAAGCATTTAATGTCAATGGCCATTCTAAGCTGAATGTGCCTGCTCTAGTTAGATCGCAGAAGTTACACAGCTTAACGCCTCGCTAGTACCAGTGTGGGAGACTGTCTGGGAATCCGTGGTGCGGTTGACTTTTTATTATGTCGTTTAGATTTTGTTTCACAATAGATTAAATAGGACTATGGATGAAAGCATATAACGTCAATGGCCATTCTAAGCTGAATGTGCCTGCTCTCGTCAGATCGCAGAAGTTACACAGCTTAAGGCCTTGCTAGTACCAGTGTGGGAGACTGTCTGGGAATCCGTGGTGCGGTTGACTTTTTATTATGTCGTTTAGATTTTGTTTCACAATCGATTAAAAAGGACTATGGATTAAAGCCTTTAATGTCAATGGCCATTCTAAGCTGAATGTCCCTGCTCTCGTTAGATCGCAGAAGTTACACAGCTTAACGCCTCGCTAGTACCAGTGTGGGAGACTGTCTGGGAATCCGTGGTGCGGTTGACTTTTTATTATGTTGTTTAGATTTTGTTTCACAATAGATTAAATAGGACTATGGATTAAGGCTTTTAATGTTAAAGGCCATTCTAAGCTGAATGTGCCTGCTCTCGTCAAATCGCAGAAGTTACACAGCTTAAGGCCTCGCTAGTACCAGTGTGGGAGACTGTCTGGGAATCCGTGGTGCGTTTGACTTTTTATTATGTCGTTTAGATTTTGTTTCACAATCGATTAAAAAGGACTATGGATTAAAGCATTTAATGTCAATGGCCATTCTAAGCTGAATGTGCCTGCTCTCGTTAGATCGCAGAAGTTACACAGCTTAACGCCTCGCTAGTACCAGTGTGGGAGACTGTCTGGGAATCCGTGGTGCGGTTGACTTTTTATTATGTCGTTTAGATTTTGTTTCACAATAGATTAAATAGGACTATGGATTAAAGCATATAACGTCAATGGCCATTCTAAGCTGAATGTGCCTGCTCTCGTCAGATCGCAGAAGTTACACAGCTTAAGGCCTCGCTAGTATCTGTGTGGGAGACTGTCTGGGAATCCGTGGTGCGGTTGAATTTTTATTATGTCGTTTAGATTTTGTTTCACAATCGATTAAAAAGGACTATGGATTAAAGCATTTAATGTCAATGGCCATTCTAAGCTGAATGTCCCTGCTCTCGTCAGATCGCAGAAGTTACACAGCTTAAGCCCTCCCTAGTACCAGTGTGGGAGACTGTCTGGGAATCCGTGGCGCGGTTGACTTTTTATTATGTTGTTTCGATTTTGTTTCACAATAGATTAAATAGGACTATGGATTAAGGCTTTTAATGTCAATGGCCATTCTAAGCTGAATGTGCCTGCTCTCGTCAGATCGCAGAAGTTACACAGCTTAAGGCCTCGCTAGTACCAGTGTGGGAGACTGTCTGGGAATCCGTGGTGCGGTTGACTTTTTATTATGTCGTTTAGATTTTGTTTCACAATCGATTAAAAAGGACTATGGATTAAAGCATTTAATGTCAATGGCCATTCTAAGCTGAATGTGCCTGCTCTAGTTAGATCGCAGAAGTTACACAGCTTAACGCCTCGCTAGTACCAGTGTGGGAGACTGTCTGGGAATCCATGGTGCGGTTGACTTTTTATTATGTCGTTTAGATTTTGTTTCACAATAGATTAAATAGGACTATGGATGAAAGCATATAACGTCAATGGCCATTCTAAGCTGAATGTGCCTACTCTCGTCAGATCGCAGAAGTTACACAGCTTAAGGCCTCACTAGTACCAGTGTGGGAGACTGTCTGGGAATCCGTGGTGCGGTTGACTTTTTATTATGTCGTTTAGATTTTGTTTCACAATCGATTAAAAAGGACTATGGATTAAAGCATTTAATGTCAATGGCCATTCTAAGCTGAATGTGCCTGCTCTCGTCAGATCGCAGAAGTTACACAGCTTAAGGCCTCGCTAGTACCAGTGTGGGAGACTGTCTGGGAATCCGTGGTGCTGTTGACTTTTTATTATGTCGCTTAGATTTTGTTTCACAATCGATTAAAAAGGACTATGGATTAAAGCATTTAATGTCAATGGCCATTCTAAGCTGAATGTGCCTGCTCTCGTTAGATCGCAGAAGTTACACAGCTTAAGGCCTCGCTAGTACCAGTGTGGGAGACTGTCTGGGAATCCGTGGTGCGGTTGACTTTTTATTATGTCGTTTAGATTTTGTTTCACAATCGATTAAAAAGGACTATGGATTAAAGCATTTAACGTCAATGGCCATTCTAAGCTGAATGTGCCTGCTCTCGTCAGAACGCAGAAGTTACATAGCTTAAGTCCTCGCTAGTACCAGTGTGGGAGACTGTCTGGGAATCCGTGGTGCGGTTGACTTTTTATTATGTTGTTTAGATTTTGTTTCACAATAGATTAAATAGGACTATGGATTAAGGCTTTTAATGTCAATGGCCATTCTAAGCTGAATGTGCCTGCTCTCGTCAGATCGCAGAAGTTACACAGCTTAATCCTCGCTAGTACCAGTGTGGGAGTCTGTCTGGGAATCAGTGGTGCGGTTGCCTTTTTATTATGTCGTTTAGATTTTGTTTCACAATCGATTAAAAAGGACTATGGATTAAAGCATTTCATGTCAATGGCCATTCTAAGCTGAATGTGCCTGCTCTCGTCAGATCGCAGAAGTTACACAGCTTAAGGCCTCGCTAGTACCAGTGTGGGAGACTGTCTGGGAATCCGTGGTGCGGTTGACTTTTTATTATGTCGTTTAGATTTTGTTTCACAATAGATTAAATAGGACTATGGATTAAAGCATTTAACGTCAATGGCCATTCTAAGCTGAATGTGCCTGCTCTCGTCAGAACGCAGAAGTTACATAGCTTAAGGCCTCGCTAGTACCAGTGTGGGAGACTGTCTGGGAATCCGTGGTGCGGTTGACTTTTTATTATGTCGTTTAGATTTTGTTTCACAATCGATTAAAAAGGACTATGGATTAAAGCATTTAATGTCAATGGCCATTCTAAACTGAATGTCCCTGCTCTCGTCAGATCGCAGAAGTTACACAGCTTAAGGCCTCGCTGGTACCAGTGTGCGAGACTGTCTGGGAATCCGTGGTGCGGTTGACTTATTATTATGTTGTTTAGATTTTGTTTCACAATAGATTAAATAGGACTATGGATTAAGGCTTTTAATGTCAATGGCCATTCTAAGCTGAATGTGCCTGCTCTCGTCAGATCGCAGAAGTTACACAGCTTAAGGCCTCGCTAGTACCAGTGTGGGAGACTGTCTGGGAATCCGTAGGTGCGGTAGACTTTTTATTATGTCGTTTAGATTTTGTTTCACAATCGATTAAAAAGGACTATGGATTAAAGCATTTAATGTTAATGGCCATTCTAAGCTGAATGTGCCTGCTCTCGTTAGATCGCAGAAGTTACACAGCTTAACGCCTCTCTAGTACCAGTGTGGGAGACTGTCTGGGAATCCGTGGTGCGGTTGACTTTTTATTATGTCGTTTAGATTTTGTTTCACAATAGATTAAATAGGACTATGGATTAAAACATTTAATGTTAATGGCCATTCTAAGCTGAATGTGCCTGCTCTCGTCAGATCGCAGAAGTTACACAGCTTAAGGCCTCGCTAGTACCAGTGTGGGAGACTGTCTGGGAATCCGTGGTGCGGTTGACTTTTTATTATGTCGTTTAGATTTTGTTTCACAATCGATTAAAAAGGACTATGGATTAAAGCATTTAATGTCAATGGCCATTCTAAGCTGAATGTGCCTGCTCTCGTTAGATCGCAGAAGTTACACAGCTTAACGCCTCGCTAGTACCAGTGTGGGAGACTGTCTGGGAATCTGTGGTGCGGTTGACTTTTTATTATGTCGTTTAGATTTTGTTTCACAATAGATTAAATAGGACTATGGAATAAAGCATTTAACGTCAATGGGCATTCTAAGCTGAATGTGCCTGCTCTCGTCAGATCGCAGAAGTTACACAGCTTAAAGCCTCGCTAGTACCAGTGTGGGAGACTGTCTGGGAATCCGTGGTGCGGTTGAATTTTTATTATGTCGTTTAGATTTTGTTTCACAATCGATTAAAAAGGACTATGGATTAAAGCATTTAATGTCAATGGCCATTCTAAGCTGAATGTGCCTGCTCTCATCAGATCGCAGAAGTTACACAGCTTAAGGCCTCGCTAGTACCAGTGTGGGAGACTGTCTGGGAATCCGTGGTGCGGTTGCCTTTTTATTATGTCGTTTAGATTTTGTTTCACAATAGATTAAATAGGACTATGGATTAAAACATTTAACGTTAATGGCCATTCTAAGCTGAATGTGCCTGCTCTCGTCAGATCGCAGAAGTTACACAGCTTAAGGCCTCGCTAGTACCAGTGTGGGAGACTGTCTGGGAATCCGTGGTGCGGTTGACTTTTTATTATGTCGTTTAGGTTTTGTTTCACAATCGATTAAAAAGGACTATGGATTAAAGCATTTAATGTCAATGGCCATTCTAAGCTGAATGTGCCTGCTCTCGTCAGATCGCAGAAGTTACACAGCTTAAGGCCTCGCTAGTACCAGTGTGGGAGACTGTCTGGGAATCAGTGGTGAGGTTGCCTTTTTATTATGTCGTTTAGATTTTGTTTCACAATCGATTAAAAAGGACTATGGATTAAAGCATTTCATGTCAATGGCCATTCTAAGCTGAATGTTCCTCCTCTCGTCAGATCGCAGAAGTTACACAGCTTAAGGCCTCGCTAGTACCAGTGTGGGAGACTGTCTGGGAATCCGTGGTGCGGTTGACTTTTTATTATGTCGTTTAGATTTTGTTTCACAATAGATTAAATAGGACTATGGATTAAAGCATTTAACGTCAATGGCCATTCTAAGCTGAATGTGCCTGCTCTCGTCAGAACGCAGAAGTTACACAGCTTAATGCCTCGCTAGTACCAGTGTGGGAGACTGTCTGGGAATCCGTGGTGCAGTTGACTTTTTATTATGTCGTTTAGATTTTTTTTCACAATCGATTAAAAAGGACTATGGATTAAAGCATTTTATGTCAATGGCCATTCTAAACTGAATGTCCCTGCTCTCGTCAGATCGCAGAAGTTACACAGCTTAAGGCCTCGCTAGTACCAGTGTGGGAGACTGTCTGGGAATCCGTTGTGCGGTTGACTTTTTATTATGTTGTTTAGATTTTGTTTCACAATAGATTAAATAGGACTATGGATTAAGGCTTTTAATGTCAATGGCCATTCTAAGCTGAATGTGCCTGCTCTCGTCAGATCGCAGAAGTTACACAGCTTAAGGCCTCGCTAGTACCAGTGTGGGAGACTGTCTGGGAATCCGTGGTGCGGTTGACTTTTTATTATGTCGTTTAGATTTTGTTTCACAATCGATTAAAAAGGACTATGGATTAAAGCATTTAATGTTAATGGCCATTCTAAACTGAATGTGCCTGCTCTCGTTAGATCGCAGAAGTTACACAGCTTAACGCCTCCCTAGTACCAGTGTGGGAGACTGTCTGGGAATCCGTGGTGCGGTTGACTTTTTATTATGTTGTTTAGATTTTGTTTCACAATAGATTAAATAGGACTATGGATTAAATCATTTAACGTCAATGGCCGTTCTAAGCTGAATGTGCCTGCTCTCGTCAGATCGCAGAAGTTACCCAGCTTAAGGCCTCGCTAGTACCAGTGTGGGAGACTGTCTCGGAATCCGTTGTGCGGTTGAATTTTCATTATGTCGTTTAGATTTTGTTTCACAATCGATTAAAAAGGACTATGGATTAAAGCATTTAATGTCAATGGCCATTCTAAGCTGAATGTGCCTGCTCTCGTCAGATCGCAGAAGTTACACAGCTTAAGGCCTCGCTAGTACCAGTGTGGGAGACTGTCTGGGAATCCGTGGTGCTGTTGACTTTTTATTATGTCGTTTAGATTTTGTTTCACAATCGATTAAAAAGGACTATGGATTAAAGCATTTAATGGCAATGGCCATTCTAAGCTGAATGTGCCTGCTCTCGTCAGAACGCAGAAGTTACATAGCTTAAGTCCTCGCTAGTACCAGTGTGGGAGACTGTCTGGGAATCCGTGGTGCGGTTGACTTTTTATTATGTTGTTTAGATTTTGTTTCACAATAGATTAAATAGGACTATGGATTAAGGCTTTTAATGTCAATGGCCATTCTAAGCTGAATGTGCCTGCTCTCGTCAGATCGCAGAAGTTACACAGCTTAAGGCCTCGCTAGTACCAGTGTGGGAGACTGTCTGGGAATCCGTGGTGCGGTTGACTTTTTATTATGTCGTTTAGATTTTGTTTCACAATAGATTAAATAGGACTATGGATTAAAGCATTTAACGTCAATGGCCATTCTAAGCTGAATGTGCCTGCTCTCGTCAGAACGCAGAAGTTATACAACTTAAGGCCTCGCTAGTACCAGTGTGGGAGACTGTCTGGGAATCCGTGGTGCGGTTGAATTTTTATTATGTCGTTTAGATTTTGTTTCACAATCGATTAAAAAGGACTATGGATTAAAGCATTTAATGTCAATGGCCATTCTAAACTGAATGTCCCTGCTCTCGTCAGATCGCAGAAGTTACACAGCTTAAGGCCTCGCTAGTACCAGTGTGGGAGACTGTCTGGGAATCCGTGGTGCGGTTGACTTTTTATTATGTTGTTTAGATTTTGTTTCACAATAGATTAAATAGGACTATGGATTAAGGCTTTTAATGTCAATGGCCATTCTAAGCTGAATGTGCCTGCTCTCGTTAGATCGCAGAACTTACACAGCTTAACGCCTCCCTAGTACCAGTGTGGGAGACTGTCTGGGAATCCGTGGTGCGGTTGACTTTTTATTATGTCGTTTAGATTTTGTTTCACAATAGATTAAATAGGACTATGGATTAAATCATTTAACGTCAATGGCCATTCTAAGCTGAATGTGCCTGCTCTCGTCAGATCGCAGAAGTTACCCAGCTTAAGGCCTCGCTAGTACCAGTGTGGGAGACTGTCTCGGAATCCGTTGTGCGGTTGAATTTTTATTATGTCGTTTAGATTTTGTTTCACAATAGATTAAAAAGGACTATGGATTAAAGCATTGAATGTCAATGGCCATTCTAAGCTGAATGTCCCTGCTCTCGTCAGATCGCAGACGTTACACAGCTTAAGGCCTCGCTAGTACCAGTGTGGGAGACTGTCTGGGAATCCGTGGTGCGGTTGACTTTTTATTATGTTGTTTAGATTTTGTTTCACAATAGATTAAATAGGACTATGGATTAAGGCTTTTAATGTCAATGGCCATTCTAAGCTGAATGTGCCTGCTCTCGTTAGATCGCAGAACTTACACAGCTTAACGCCTCCCTAGTACCAGTGTGGGAGACTGTCTGGGAATCCGTGGTGCGGTTGACTTTTTATTATGTCGTTTAGATTTTGTTTCACAATAGATTAAATAGGACTATGGATTAAATCATTTAACGTCAATGGCCATTCTAAGCTGAATGTGCCTGCTCTCGTCAGATCGCAGAAGTTACCCAGCTTAAGGCCTCGCTAGTACCAGTGTGGGAGACTGTCTCGGAATCCGTTGTGCGGTTGAATTTTTATTATGTCGTTTAGATTTTGTTTCACAATAGATTAAAAAGGACTATGGATTAAAGCATTGAATGTCAATGGCCATTCTAAGCTGAATGTCCCTGCTCTCGTCAGATCGCAGAAGTTACACAGCTTAAGGCCTCGCTAGTACCAGTGTGGGGAGACTGTCTGGGAATCCGTGGTGCTGTTGACTTTTTATTATGTCGCTTAGATTTTGTTTCACAATCGATTAAAAAGGACTATGGATTAAAGCATTAATGTCAATGGCCATTCTAAGCTGAATGTGCCTGCTCTCGTTAGATCGCAGAAGTTACACAGCTTAAGGCCTCGCTAGTACCAGTGTGGGAGACTGTCTGGGAATCCGTGGTGCGGTTGACTTTTTATTATGTCGTTTAGATTTTGTTTCACAATCGATTAAAAAGGACTATGGATTAAAGCATTTAAAGTCAATGGCCATTCTAAGTTGAATGTGCCTGCTCTCGTTAGAGCGCAGAAGTTACACAGCTTAACGCCTCGCTAGTGCCAGTGTGGGAGACTGTCTGGGAATCCGTGGTGTGGTTAACTTTTTATTATGTCGTTTAGATTTTGTTTCACAATAGATTAAATAGGACTATGGATTAAAGCATTTAACGTCAATGGCCATTCTAAGCTGAATGTGCCTGCTCTCGTCCGAATGCAGAAGTTACACAGCTTAAGGCCTCGCTAGTACCAGTGTGGGAGGCTGTCTGGGAATCTGTGGTGCGGTTGACTTTTTATTATGTCGTTTAGATTTTGTTTCACAATAGATTAAATAGGACTATGGATTAAATCATTTAACGTCAATGGCCATTCTAAGCAGAATATGCCTCCTCTCGTCAGATCGCAGAAATTACCCAGCTTAAGGCCTCGCTAGTACCAGTGTGGGAGACTGTCTCGGAATCCGTTGTGCGGTTGAATTTTTATTATGTCGTTTAGATTTTGTTTCACAATCGATTAAAAAGGACTATGGATTAAAGCATTTAATGTCAATGGCCATTCTAAGCTGAATGTCCCTGCTCTCGTCAGATCGCAGAAGTTACACAGCTTAAGGCCTCGCTAGTACCAGTGTGGGAGACTGTCTGGGAATCCGTGGTGCGGTTGACTTTTTATTATGTCGTTTAGATTTTGTTTCACAATCGATTAAAAAGGACTTTGGATTAAAGCATTTAACGTCAATGGCCATTCTAAGCTGAATGTGCCTGCTCTCGTCAGAACGCAGAAGTTACATAGCGTAAGTCCTCGCTAGTACCAGTGTGGGAGACTGTCTGGGAATCCGTGGTGCGGTTGACTTTTTATTATGTTGTTTAGATTTTGTTTCACAATAGATTAAATAGGACTATAGATTAAGGCTTTTTAATGTCAATGGCCATTCTAAGCTGAATGTGCCTGCTCTCGTCCGAACGCAGAAGTTACACAGCTTAAGGCCTCGCTAGTACCAGTGTGGGAGTCTGTCTGGGAATCTGTGGTGCGGTTGAGTTTTTATTATGTCGTTTAGATTTTGTTTCACAATCGATTAAAAAGACTATGGATTAAAGCCTTTAATGTCAATGGCTATTCTAAGCTGAATGTCCCTGCTCTCAGTCAGATCGCAGAAGTTACACAGCTTAAGTCCTCGCTGGTACCCGTGTGGGAGACTGTCTGGGAATGCGTGGTGCGGTTGACTTTTTATTATGTTGTTTAGATTTTGTTTCACAATAGATTAAATAGGACTATGGATTAAGGCTTTTAATTCAATGGCCATTCTAAGCGGAATGTCCCTGCTCTCGTCAGATCGCAGAAGTTACACAGCTTAAGGCCTCGCTAGTACCAGTGTGGGAGACTATCTGGGAATCCGTGGTGCTGTTGACTTTTTATTATGTCGTTTAGATTTTGTTTCACAATCGATTAAAAAGGACTATGGATTAAAGCATTTAATGTCAATGGCCATTCTAAGCTGAATGTGCCTGCTCTCGTCAGAACGCAGAAGTTACATAGCTTAAGTCCTCGCTAGTACTAGTGTGGGAGACTGTCTGGGAATCCGTGGTGCGGTTGAGTTTTTATTATGTTGTTTAGATTTTGTTTCACAATAGATTAAATAGGACTATGGATTAAAGCTTTTAATGTCAATGGCTTTTCTAAGCTGAATGTGCCTGCTCTCGTCAGATCGCAGAAGTTACACAGCTTAAGGCCTCGCTAGTACCAGTGTGGGAGACTGTCTGGGAATCCGTGGTGTGGTTGACTTTTTATTATGTCGTTTAGATTTTGTTTCACAATCGATTAAAAAGGACTATGGGTTAAAGCATTTAAAGTCAATGACCATTCTAAGCTGAATGTGCCTGCTCTCGTTAGAGTGCAGAAGTTACACAGCTTAAGGCCTCGCTAGTACCAGTGTGGGAGACTGTCTGGGAATCCGTGGTGCGGTTGACTTTTTATTATGTCGTTTAGATTTTGTTTCACAATCGATTAAAAAGGACTATGGATTAAAGCATTTAATGTCAATGGCCATTCTAAGCTGAATGTGCCTGCTCTCGTCAGATCGCAGAAGTTACACAGCTTAAGGCCTCGCTAGTACCAGTGTGGGAGACTGTCTGGGAATCCGTGGTGCGGTTGACTTTTTATTATGTCGTTTAGATTTTGTTTCACAATAGATTAAATAGGACTATGGATTAAAGCATTTAACGTCAATGGCCATTCTAAGCTTAATGTGCCAGCTCTCGTCAGAACGCAGAAGTTACACAGCTTAAGGCCTCGCTAGTACCAGTGTGGGAGACTGTCTGGGAATCCGTGGTGCGGTTGCATTTTTATTATGTCGTTTAGATTTTGTTTCACAATCGATTAAAAAGAACTATGGATTAAAGCATTTAATGTCAATGGCCATTCTAAGCTGAATGTCCCTGCTCTCGTCAGATCGCAGAAGTTACACAGCTTAAGGCCTCGCTAGTACCAGTGTGGGAGACTGTCTGGAAATCCGTGGTGCAGTTGACTTTTTATTATGTCGTTTAGATTTTGTTTCACAATCGATTAAAAAGGACTATGGATTAAAGCATTTAATGTCAATGGCCATTCTAAGCTGAATTTGCCTGCCCTCGTTAGATCGCAGAAGTTACACAGCTTAACGCCTCGCTAGTACCAGTGTGGGAGACTGTCTGGGAATCTGTGGTGCGGTTGACTTTTTATTATGTCGTTTAGATTTTGTTTCACAATAGATTAAATAGGACTATGGATTAAAGCGCTTAACGTCAATGGCCATTCTAAGCTGAATGTGCGTGCTCTCGTCAGATCGCAGAAGTTACACAGCTTAAGGCCTCGCTAGTACCAGTGTGGGAGACTGTCTGGGAATCCGTGGTGCGGTTGACTTTTTATTATGTCGTTTAGATTTTGTTTCACAATAGATTAAATAGGACTATGGATTAAAGCCTTTAACGTCAATGGCCATTCTAAGCTGAATGTGCCTGCTCTCGTCAGAACGCAGAAGTTACACAGCTTAAGGCCTCGCTAGTACCAGTGTGGGAGACTGTCTGGGAATCCGTGGTGCGGTTGACTTTTTATTATGTCGTTTAGATTTTGTTTCACAATCGATTAAAAAGGACTATGGATTAAAGCATTTAATGTCAATGGCCATTCTAAGCTGAATGTGCCTGCTCTCGTCAGAACGCAGAAGTTACATAGCTTAAGGCCTCGCTAGTATCAGTGTGGGAGACTGTCTGGGAATCCGTGGTGCGGTTGACTTTTTATTATGTTGTTTAGATTTTGTTTCACAATAGATTAAATAGGACTATGGATTAAGGCTTTTAATGTCAATGGCCATTCTAAGCTGAATGTGCCTGCTCTCGTCAGATCGCAGAAGTTACACAGCTTAAGGCCTCGCTAGTACCAGTGTGGGAGACTGTCTGGGAATCCGTGGTGCGGTTGACTTTTTATTATGTCGTTTAGATTTTGTTTCACAATCGATTAAAAAGGACTATGGATTAAAGCATTTAATGTCAATGGCCATTCTAAACTGAATGTCCCTGCTCTCGTCAGATCGCAGAAGTTACACAGCTTAGGGCCTTGCTAGTACCAGTGTGGGAGACTGTCTGGGAATCCGTGGTGCGGTTGACTTTTTATTATGTTGTTTAGATTTTGTTTCACAATAGATTAAATAGGACTATGGATTAAGACTTTTAATGTCAATGGCCATTCTAAGCTGAATGTGCCTGCTCTCGTCAGATCGCAGAAGTTGCACAGTTTAAGGCCTCGCTTGTACCAGTGTGGGAGACTGTCTGGGAATCCGTGGTGCGGTTGACTTTTTATTATGTCGTTTAGATTTTGTTTCACAATCGATTAAAAAGGACTATGGATTAAAGCATTTAATGTTAATGGCCATTTTAAGCTGAATGTGCCTGCTCTCGTTAGATCGCAGAAGTTACACAGCTTCACGCCTCCCTAGTACCAGTGTGGGAGACTGTCTGGGAATCCGTGGTGCGGTTGACTTTTTATTATGTCGTTTAGATTTTGTTTCACAATCGATTAAAAAGGACTATGGATTAAAGCATTTAATGTCAATGGCCATTCTAAGCTGAATGTCCCTGCTCTCGTCAGATCGCAGAAGTTACACAGCTTAAGGCCTCGCTAGTACCAGTGTGGGAGACTGTCTGGGAATCCGTGGTGCTGTTGACTTTTTATTATGTCGCTTAGATTTTGTTTCACAATCGATTAAAAAGGACTATGGATTAAAGCATTTAATGTCAATGGCCATTCTAAGCTGAATGTGCCTGCTCTCGTTAGATCGCAGAAGTTACACAGCTTAAGGCCTCGCTAGTACCAGTGTGGGAGACTGTCTGGGAATCCGTGGTGCGGTTGACTTTTTATTATGTCGTTTAGATTTTGTTTCACAATCGATTAAAAAGGACTATGGATTAAAGCATTTAAAGTCAATGGCCATTCTAAGTTGAATGTGCCTGCTCTCGTTAGAGCGCAGAAGTTACACAGCTTAACGCCTCGCTAGTGCCAGTGTGGGAGACTGTCTGGGAATCCGTGGTGTGGTTAACTTTTTATTATGTCGTTTAGATTTTGTTTCACAATAGATTAAATAGGACTATGGATTAAAGCATTTAACGTCAATGGCCATTCTAAGCTGAATGTGCCTGCTCTCGTCCGAATGCAGAAGTTACACAGCTTAAGGCCTCGCTAGTACCAGTGTGGGAGGCTGTCTGGGAATCTGTGGTGCGGTTGACTTTTTATTATGTCGTTTAGATTTTGTTTCACAATAGATTAAATAGGACTATGGATTAAATCATTTAACGTCAATGGCCATTCTAAGCAGAATATGCCTCCTCTCGTCAGATCGCAGAAATTACCCAGCTTAAGGCCTCGCTAGTACCAGTGTGGGAGACTGTCTCGGAATCCGTTGTGCGGTTGAATTTTATTATGTCGTTTAGATTTTGTTTCACAATCGATTAAAAGGACTATGGATTAAAGCATTTAATGTCAATGGCCATTCTAAGCTGAATGTCCCTGCTCTCGTCAGATCGCAGAAGTTACACAGCTTAAGGCCTCGCTAGTACCAGTGTGGGAGACTGTCTGGGAATCCGTGGTGCGGTTGACTTTTTATTATGTCGTTAGATTTTGTTTCACAATCGATTAAAAAGGACTTTGGATTAAAGCATTTAACGTCAATGGCCATTCTAAGCTGAATGTGCCTGCTCTCGTCAGAACGCAGAAGTTACATAGCGTAAGTCCTCGCTAGTACCAGTGTGGGAGACTGTCTGGGAATCCGTGGTGCGGTTGACTTTTTATTATGTTGTTTAGATTTTGTTTCACAATAGATTAAATAGGACTATAGATTAAGGCTTTTAATGTCAATGGCCATTCTAAGCTGAATGTGCCTGCTCTCGTCCGAACGCAGAAGTTACACAGCTTAAGGCCTCGCTAGTACCAGTGTGGGAGTCTGTCTGGGAATCTGTGGTGCGGTTGAGTTTTTATTATGTCGTTTAGATTTTGTTTCACAATCGATTAAAAAGGACTATGGATTAAAGCCTTTAATGTCAATGGCTATTCTAAGCTGAATGTCCCTGCTCTCGTCAGATCGCAGAAGTTACACAGCTTAAGTCCTCGCTGGTACCCGTGTGGGAGACTGTCTGGGAATGCGTGGTGCGGTTGACTTTTTATTATGTTGTTTAGATTTTGTTTCACAATAGATTAAATAGGACTATGGATTAAGGCTTTTAATGTCAATGGCCATTCTAAGCGGAATGTCCCTGCTCTCGTCAGATCGCAGAAGTTACACAGCTTAAGGCCTCGCTAGTACCAGTGTGGGAGACTATCTGGGAATCCCGTGGTGCCTGTTGACTTTTTATTATGTCGTTTAGATTTTGTTTCACAATCGATTAAAAAGGACTATGGATTAAAGCATTTAATGTCAAGGCCATTCTAAGCTGAATGTGCCTGCTCTCGTCAGAACGCAGAAGTTACATAGCTTAAGTCCTCGCTAGTACTAGTGTGGGAGACTGTCTGGGAATCCGTGGTGCGGTTGAGTTTTTATTATGTTGTTTAGATTTTGTTTCACAATAGATTAAATAGGACTATGGATTAAAGCTTTTAATGTCAATGGCTTTTCTAAGCTGAATGTGCCTGCTCTTGTCAGATCGCAGAAGTTACACAGCTTAAGGCCTCGCTAGTACCAGTGTGGGAGACTGTCTGGGAATCCGTGGTGTGGTTGACTTTTTATTATGTCGTTTAGATTTTGTTTCACAATCGATTAAAAGGACTATGGGTTAAAGCATTTAAAGTCAATGACCATTCTAAGCTGAAATGTGCCTGCTCTCGTTAGAGTGCAGAAGTTACACAGCTTAAGGCCTCGCTAGTACCAGTGTGGGAGACTGTCTGGGAATCCGTGGTGCGGTTGACTTTTTATTATGTCGTTTAGATTTTGTTTCACAATCGATTAAAAAGGACTATGGATTAAAGCATTTAATGTCAATGGCCATTCTAAGCTGAATGTGCCTGCTCTCGTCAGATCGCAGAAGTTACACAGCTTAAGGCCTCGCTAGTACCAGTGTGGGAGACTGTCTGGGAATCCGTGGTGCGGTTGACTTTTTATTATGTCGTTTAGATTTTGTTTCACAATAGATTAAAATAGGACTATGGATTAAAGCATTTAACGTCAATGGCCATTCTAAGCTTAATGTGCCAGCTCTCGTCAGAACGCAGAAGTTACACAGCTTAAGGCCTCGCTAGTACCAGTGTGGGAGACTGTCTGGGAATCCGTGGTGCGGTTGCATTTTTATTATGTCGTTTAGATTTTGTTTCACAATCGATTAAAAAGAACTATGGATTAAAGCATTTAATGTCAATGGCCATTCTAAGCTGAATGTCCCTGCTCTCGTCAGATCGCAGAAGTTACACAGCTTAAGGCCTCGCTAGTACCAGTGTGGGAGACTGTCTGGAAATCCGTGTGCAGTTGACTTTTTATTATGTCGTTTAGATTTTGTTTCACAATCGATTAAAAAGGACTATGGATTAAAGCATTTAATGTCAATGGCCATTCTAAGCTGAATTTGCCTGCCCTCGTTAGATCGCAGAAGTTACACAGCTTAACGCCTCGCTAGTACCAGTGTGGGAGACTGTCTGGGAATCTGTGGTGCGGTTGACTTTTTATTATGTCGTTTAGATTTTGTTTCACAATAGATTAAATAGGACTATGGATTAAAGCGCTTAACGTCAATGGCCATTCTAAGCTGAATGTGCGTGCTCTCGTCAGATCGCAGAAGTTACACAGCTTAAGGCCTCGCTAGTACCAGTGGTGGAGACTGTCTGGGAATCCGTGGTGCGGTTGACTTTTTATTATGTCGTTTAGATTTTGTTTCACAATAGATTAAATAGGACTATGGATTAAAGCCTTTAACGTCAATGGCCATTCTAAGCTGAATGTGCCTGCTCTCGTCAGAACGCAGAAGTTACACAGCTTAAGGCCTCGCTAGTACCAGTGTGGAGACTGTCTGGAATCCGTGGTGCGGTTGACTTTTTATTATGTCGTTTAGATTTTGTTTCACAATCGATTAAAAAGGACTATGGATTAAAGCATTTAATGTCAATGGCCATTCTAAGCTGAATGTGCCTGCTCTCGTCAGAACGCAGAAGTTACATAGCTTAAGGCCTCGCTAGTATCAGTGTGGGAGACTGTCTGGGAATCCGTGGTGCGGTTGACTTTTTATTATGTTGTTTAGATTTTGTTTCACAATAGATTAAATAGGACTATGGATTAAGGCTTTAATGTCAATGGCCATCTAAGCTGAATGTGCCTGCTCTCGTCAGATCGCAGAAGTTACACAGCTTAAGGCCTCGCTAGTACCAGTGTGGGAGACTGTCTGGGAATCCGTGGTGCGGTTGACTTTTTATTATGTCGTTTAGATTTTGTTTCACAATCGATTAAAAAGGACTATGGATTAAAGCATTTAATGTCAATGGCCATTCTAAACTGAATGTCCCTGCTCTCGTCAGATCGCAGAAGTTACACAGCTTAGGGCCTTGCTAGTACCAGTGTGGGAGACTGTCTGGGAATCCGTGGAGCGGTTGACTTTTTATTATGTTGTTTAGATTTTGTTTCACAATAGATTAAATAGGACTATGGATTAAGACTTTTAATGTCAATGGCCATTCTAAGCTGAATGTGCCTGCTCTCGTCAGATCGCAGAAGTTGCACAGTTTAAGGCCTCGCTTGTACCAGTGTGGGAGACTGTCTGGGAATCCGTGGTGCGGTTGACTTTTTATTATGTCGTTTAGATTTTGTTTCACAATCGATTAAAAAGGACTATGGATTAAAGCATTTAATGTTAATGGCCATTTTAAGCTGAATGTGCCTGCTCTCGTTAGATCGCAGAAGTTACACAGCTTCACGCCTCCCTAGTACCAGTGTGGGAGACTGTCTGGGAATCCGTGGTGCGGTTGACTTTTTATTATGTCGTTTAGATTTTGTTTCACAATCGATTAAAAAGGACTATGGATTAAAGCATTTAATGTCAATGGCCATTCTAAGCTGAATGTCCCTGCTCTCGTCAGATCGCAGAAGTTACACAGCTTAAGGCCTCGCTAGTACAGTGTGGAGACTGTCTGGGAATCCGTGGTGCTGTTGACTTTTTATTATGTCGTTTAGATTTTGTTTCACAATCGATTAAAAAGGACTAT
Organism: Rhinoderma darwinii; assembly: GCF_050947455.1. Taxonomy (NCBI): domain Eukaryota; kingdom Metazoa; phylum Chordata; class Amphibia; order Anura; family Rhinodermatidae; genus Rhinoderma; species Rhinoderma darwinii. The sequence continues at coordinate 247,846,069 of NC_134687.1, read as the reverse complement.
GGATTAAAGCATTTAAAGTCAATGGCCATTCTAAGCTGAATGTGCCTGCTCTCGTTAGATCGCAGAAGTTACACAGCTTAACGCCTCGCTAGTACCAGTGTGGGAGACTGTCTGGGAATCCGTGGTGCGGTTGACTTTTTATTATGTCGTTTAGATTTTGTTTCACAATAGATTAAATAGGACTATGGATTAAAGCATTTAACGTCAATGGCCATTCTAAGCTGAATGTGCCTGCTCTCGTCCGAACGCAGAAGTTACACAGCTTAAGGCCTCGCTAGTACCAGTGTGGGAGACTGTCTGGGAATCTGTGTGCGGTTGAGTTTTATTATGTCGTTAGATTTGTTTCACAATAGAATAAATAGGACTATGGATTAAAGCATTTAACGTCAATGGCCATTCTAGCTGAATGTGCCTGCTCTCGTCAGAACGCAGAAGTTACACAGCTTAAGGCCTCGCTAGTACGAGTGTGGGAGACTGTCTGGAAATCCGTGGTGCGGTTGACTTTTTATTATGTCCTTTAGATTTTGTTTCACAATCGATTAAAAAGGACTATGGATTAAAGCATTTAATGTCAATGGCCATTCTAAGCTGAATGTACCTGCTCTCGTCAGATCGCAGAAGTTACACAGCTTAAGGCCTCGCTAGTACCAGTGTGGGAGACTGTCTGTGAATCCGTGGTGCGGTTGACTTTTTATTATGTTGTTTAGATTTTGTTTCACAATAGATTAAATAGGACTATGGATTAAGGCTTTTAATGTAAATGGCCATTCTAAGCTGAATGTGCCTGCTCTCGTCAGATCGCAGAAGTTACACAGCTTAAGGCCTCGCTAGTACCAGTGTGGGAGACTGTCTGGGAATCCGTGGTGCGGTTGACTTTTTATTATGTCGTTTAGATTTTGTTTCACAATCGATTAAAAAGGACTATGGATTAAAACATTTAATGTCAATGGCCATTCTAAGCTGAATGTGCCTGCCCTCGTTAGATCGCAGGAGTTACACAGCTTAACGCCTCGCTAGTACCAGTGTGGGAGACTGTCTGGGAATCGGTGGTGCGGTTGACTTTTTATTATGTCGTTTAGATTTTGTTTCACAATAGATTAAATAGGACTATGGATTAAAGCATTTAACGTCAATGGCCATTCTAAGCTGAATGTGCCTGCTCTCGTCAGATCGCAGAAGTTACACAGCTTAAGGCCTCGCTAGTACCAGTGTGGGAGACTGTCTGGGAATCCGTGGTGCGGTTGACTTTTTATTATGTCGTTTAGATTTTGTTTCACAATAGATTAAATAGGACTATGGATTAAAGCATTTAACGTCAATGGCCATTCTAAGCTGAATGTGCCTGCTCTAGTCAGAACGCAGAATTTACACAGCTTAAGGCCTCGCTAGTACCAGTGTGGAGACTGTCTGGAATCCGTGTTGCGGTTGACTTTTTATTATGTCGTTTAGATTTTGTTTCACAATCGATTAAAAAGGACTATGGATTAAAGAATTTAATGTCAATGGCCATTCTAAGCTGAATGTCCCTGCTCTCGTCAGATCACAGAAGTTACACAGCTTAAGGCCTCGCTAGTACCAGTGTGGGAGACTGTCTGGGAATCCGTGGTGCAGTTGACTTTTTATTATGTTGTTTAGATTTTGTTTCACAATAGATTAAATAGGACTATGGATTAAGGCTTTTAATGTCAATGGCCATTCTAAGCTGAATGTGCCTTCTCTCGTCAGATCGCAGAAGTTACACAGCTTAACCCCTCGCTAGTACCAATGTGAAAGACTGTCTGGGAATCCGTGGTGCGGTTGAATTTTTATTATGTCGTTTAGATTTTGTTTCACAATCGATTTAAAAGGACTATGGATTAAAGCATTTAATGTTAATGGCCATTCTAAGCTGAATGTCCCTGCTCTCGTCAGATCGCAGAAGTTACACAGCTTAAGGCCTCGCTAGTACCAGTGTGGGAGACTGTCTGGAATCCGTGGTGCGGTTGAATTTTTATTATGTCGTTTAGATTTTGTTTCACAATCGATTAAAAAGGACTATGGATTAAAGCATTTAATGTCAATGGCCATTCTAAACTGAATGTGCCTGCTCTCGTCAGATCGCAGAAGTTACACAGCTTAAGGCCTCGCTAGTACCAGTGTGGGAGACTGTCTGGGAATCCGTGGTGCGGTTGACTTTTTATTATGTCGTTTAGATTTTGTTTCACAATCGATTAAAAAGGACTATGGATTAAAGCATTTAATGTCAATGGCCATTCTAAGCTGAATGTGCCTGCTCTCGTCAGATCGCAGAAATTACACAGCTTAAGGCCTCGCTAGTACCAGTGTGGGAGACTGTCTGGGAATCCGTGGTGCGGTTGACTTTTTATTATGTCGTTTAGATTTTGTTTCACAATAGATTAAATAGGACTATGGATTAAAGCATTTAACGTCAATGGCCATTCTAAGCTGAATGTGCCTGCTCTCGTCAGAAGCAGAAAGTTACACAGCTTAAGGCCTCGCTAGTACCAGTGTGGGAGACTGTCTGGAAATCCGTGGTGCGGTTGCCTTTTATTATGTTGTTTAGATTTTGTTTCACAATCGATTAAAAAGGACTATGGATTAAAGCATTTAATGTCAATGGCCATTCTAAGCTGAATGTGCCTGCTCTCGTCAGATCGCAGAAGTTACACAGCTTAAGGCCTCGCTAGTACTAGTGTGGGAGACTGTCTGGCAATCCGTGGTGCAGTTGACTTTTTATTATGTCGTTTAGATTTTGTTTCACAATCGATTAAAAGGACTATGGATTAAAGCATTTAACGTCAATGGCCATTCTAAGCTGAATGTGCCTGCTCTCGTCAGATCGCAGAAGTTACACAGCTTAAGGCCTCGCTAGTACCAGTGTGGGAGACTGTCTGGGAATCCGTGGTGCGGTTGACTTTTTATTATGTCGTTTAGATTTTGTTTCACAATCGATTAAAAAGGACTATGGATTAAAGCCTTTAATGTCAATGGCCATTCTAAGCTGAATGTGCCTGCTCTCGTCAGATCGCAGAAGTTACACAGCTTAAGGCCTCGCTAGTACTAGTGTGGGAGACTGTCTGGGAATCCGTGGTGCGGTTGACTTTTTATTATGTCGTTTAGATTTTGTTTCACAATCGATTAAAAAGGACTGTGGATTAAAGCATTTAATGTCAATGGCCATTCTAAGCTGAATGTGCCTGCTCTCGTCAGATCGCAGAAGTTACCCAGCTTAAGGCCTCGCTAGTACCAGTGTGGGAGACTGTCTCGGAATCCGTTGTGCGGTTGAATTTTTATTATGTCGTTTAGATTTTGTTTCACAATCGATTAAAAAGGACTATGGATTAAAGCATTTAAAGTCAATGCTCATTCTAAGCTGAATGTGCCTGCTCTCGTTAGATCGCAGAAGTTACACAGCTTAACGCCTCGCTAGTACCAGTGTGGGAGACTGTCTGGGAATCCGCGGTGCGGTTGACTTTTTATTATGTCGTTTAGATTTTGTTTCACAATAGATTAAATAGGACTATGGATTAAAGCATTTAACGTCAATGGCCATTCTAAGCTGAATGTGCCTGCTCTCGTCCCAACGCAGAAGTTACACAGCTTAAGGCCTCGCTAGTTCCATTGTGGGAGACTGTCTGGGAATCCGTGGTGCGGTTGAGTTTTTATTATGTCGTTTAGATTTTGTTTCACAATCGATTAAAAAGGACTATGGATTAAAGCCTTTAACGTCAATGGCCATTCTAAGCTGAATGTCCCTGCTCTCGTCAGATCGCAGAAGTTACACAGCTTAAGGCCTCGCTGGTACCAGTGTGGGAGACTGTCTGGGAATGCATGGTGCGGTTGACTTTTTATTATGTTGTTTAGATTTTGTTTCACAATAGATTAAATAGGACTATGGATTAAGGCTTTTAATGTCAATGGCCATTCTAAGCTGAATATGCCTGCTCTCGTCAGATCGCAGAAGTTACACAGCTTAAGGCCTCGCTCCTACCAGTGTGGGAGACTGTCTGGGAATCCGTGGTGCGGTTGACTTTTTATTATGTCGTTTAGATTTTGTTTCACAATAGATTAAATAGGACTATGGATTAAAGCATTTAACATCAATGGCCATTCTAAGCTGAATGTGCCTGCTCTCGTCAGATCGCAGAAGTTACACAGCTTAAGGCCTCGCTAGTACCAGTGTGGGAGACTGTCTGGGAATCCGTGGTGCGGTTGACTTTTTATTATGTCGTTTAGATTTTGTTTCACAATAGATTAAAAAGGACTATGGATTAAAGCATTTAATGTCAATGGCCATTCTAAGCTGAATGTGCCTGCTCTCGTCAAAACGCAGAAGTTACACAGCTTAAGGCCTCGCTAGTACTAGTGTGGGAGACTGTCTGGGAATCCGTGGTGCGGTTGACTTTTTATTATGTCGTTTAGATTATGTTTCACAATAGATTAAATAGGACTATGGATTAAAGCATTTAACGTCAATAGCCGTTCTAAGCTGAATGTGCCTGCTCTCGTCAGAACGCAGAAGTTACACAGCTTAAGGCCTCGCTAGTACCAGTGTGGGAGACTGTCTGGGAATCCGTGGTGCGGTTGAATTTTTATTATGTCGTTTAGATTTTGTTTCACAATCGATTAAAAAGGACTATGGATTAAAGCATTTAATGTCAATGGCCATTCTAAGCTGAATGTCCCTGCTCTCGTTAGATCGCAGAAGTTACACAGCTTAAAGGGAATGTGTTGCCAGAAAAACATGTTTTTTTTTAAAAAATTAAACATTTAGTGTGTGGGTGATTAAACATTGTTCAAATTTTTTTTATTTTTTTGCACGAGTCCAGGAAATATTATAAATTATTTCTAATTTATAATACTACCCATTTTTGGTCACTAGATGGAGCTGTTCCCAAAATTGCAGCATTGCAACATTGGGTTAAAAGCCCTCGCTCTAGTGAGCTCTCAGCATCCCCCCCTCCTTTATCCTGGCTAGTGCCGGGATAAACGAGGGGTTTGAACGATGTAACCTCCTACACTGTGTGTCGCCATTTTTTGAGCTAACCCACAGTGTAGTAGGTTTACATACAGTAGTAAACACACACAAACACGAACATACATTGAAATCTCTTACCTGCTCCTGCCGCCGCGGCTCCCTCCGGCCCGTCCGCTCCATTTGCTGCCGCTGGTGCAAGTGCACAAATCCGGAAGCCGCGACCGGAAGTAGTAATATTACTGTCCGGCCGCGACTTCCGGTCCACAGGAAAATGGCGCCGGACGGCGCCAATTTCGAATAGGACTGTGTGGGAGCGGCGCATGCGCAGTTCCCACACAGACGCCGTACACTGCAGTCAATGGGACGGGAGCCGTTCGCAGTCCCTATGGGACTGTGGCTGCCGTATTCCATGTCTGTATGTGTCGTTAATCGACACACACAGAAATGGAACAAAAAATGGCAGCCCCCATAGGGAAGAAAAAGTGTAAAAATAAGAAAAAGTAAAACACAAACACACAAATGAATATAAACGTTTTTATTAAAGCACTAACATCTTTAACATATAAAAAAATAATTTGTGATGACACTGTTCCTTTAAGGCCTCGCTAGTACCAGTGTGGGAGACTGTCTGGGAATCCGTGGTGCTGTTGACTTTTTATTATGTCGTTTAGATTTTGTTTCACAATCGATTAAAAAGGACTATGGATTAAAGCATTTAATGTCAATGGCCATTCTAAGCTGAATGTCCCTGCCCTCGTCAGATCGCAGAAGTTACACAGCTTAATGCCTCGCTAGTACCAGTGTGGGAGACTGTCTGGGAATCCGTGGTGCGGTTGCCGTTTTATTATGTCGTTTAGATTTTTTTTCACAATCGATTAAAAAGGACTATGGATTAAAGCATTTCATGTCAATGGCCATTCTAAGCTGAATGTGCCTGCTCTCGTCAGATCGCAGAAGTTACACAGCTTAAGGCCTCGCTAGTACCAGTGTGGGAGACTGTCTGGGAATCCGTGGTGCGGTTGACTTTTTATTATGTCGTTTAGATTTTGTTTCACAATAGATTAAATAGGACTATGGATTAAAGCATTTAATGTCAATGGTCATTCTAAGCTGAGTGTGCCTGCTCTCGTCAGAACGCAGAAGTTACACAGCTTAAGGCCTCGCTAGTACCAGTGTGGGAGACTGTCTGGGAATCCGTGGTGCGGTTGAATTTTTATTATGTCGTTTAGATTTTGTTTCACAATAGATTAAAAAGGACTATGGATTAAAGCATTTAATGTCAATGGCCATTCTAAACTGAATGTCCCTGCTCTCGTCAGATCGCAGAAGTTACACAGCTTAGGGCCTCGCTAGTACCAGTGTGGGAGACTGTCTGGGAATCCGTGGTGCGGTTGACTTTTTATTATGTTGTTTAGATTTTGTTTCACAATAGATTAAATAGGACTATGGATTAAGGCTTTTAATGTCAATGGCCATTCTAAGCTGAATGTTCCTGCTCTCGTCAGATCGCAGAAGTTACACAGTTTAAGTCCTCGCTAGTACCAGTGTGGGAGACTGTCTGGGAATCCGTGGTGCGGTTGACTTTTTATTATGTCGTTTAGATTTTGTTTCACAATCGATTAAAAAGGACTATGGATTAAAGCATTTAATGTCAATGGCCATTCTAAGCTGAATGTGCCTGCTCTCGTCAGATCGCAGAAATTACACAGCTTAAGGCCTCGCTAGTACCAGTGTGGGAGACTGTCTGGGAATCCGTGGTGCGGTTGACTTTTTATTATGTCGTTTAGATTTTGTTTCACAATAGATTAAATAGGACTATGGATTAAAGCATTTAACGTCAATGGCCATTCTAAGCTGAATGTGCCTGCTCTCGTCAGAACGCAGAAGTTACACAGCTTAAGGCCTCGCTAGTACCAGTGTGGGAGACTGTCTGGGAATCCGTGGTGCGGTTGACTTTTTATTATGTCGTTTAGATTTTGTTTCACAATCGATTAAAAAGGACTATGGATTAAACCATTTAATGTCAATGGCCATTCTAAGCTGAATGTGCCTGCTCTCGTCAGATCGCAGAAGTTACACAGCTTAAGGCCTCACTAGTATCAGTGTGGGAGACTGTCTGGGAATCCGTGGTGAGGTTGACTTTTTATTATGTCGTTTAGATTTTGTTTCACAATCGATTAAAAAGGATTATGGATTAAAGCATTTAATGTCAATGGCCATTCTAAGCTGAATGTGCCTGCTCTCCTCAGATCGCAGAAATTACACAGCTTAAGGCCTCGCTAGTACCAGTGTGGGAGACTGTCTGGGAATCCGTGGTGCGGTTGACTTTTTATTATGTCGTTTAGATTTTGTTTCACAATAGATTAAATAGGACTATGGATTAAAGCATTTAACGTCAATGGCCATTCTAAGCTGAATGTGCCTGCTCTTGTAAGAACGCAGAAGTTACACAGCTTAAGGCCTCGCTAGTACCAGTGTGGGAGACTGTCTGGGAATCCGTGGTGCGGTTGACTTTTTATTATGTCGTTTAGATTTTGTTTCACAATCGATTAAAAAGGACTATGGATTAAAGCATTTGATGTCAATGGCCATTCTAAACTGAATGTCCCTGCTCTCGTCAGATCGCAGAAGTTACACAGCTTAAGGCCTCGCTAGTACCAGTGTGGGAGACTGTCTGGGAATCCGTGGTGCGGTTGACTTTTTATTATGTCGTTTAGATTTTGTTTCACAATAGATTAAAAAGGACTATGGATTAAAGCATTTAATGTCAATGGCAATTCTAAGCTGAATGTGCCTGCTCTCGTCAGATCGCAGAAGTTACACAGCTTAAGGCCTCGCTAGTACCAGTGTGGGAGACTGTCTGGGAATCCGTGGTGCGATTGACTTTTTTTTATGTCGTTTAGATTATGTTTCACAATAGATTAAATAGGACTATGGATTAAAGCATTTAACGTCAATAGCCATTCTAAGCTGAATGTGCCTGCTCTCGTCAAAACGCAGAAGTTACACAGCTTAAGGCCTCGCTAGTACCAGTGTGGGAGACTGTCTGGGAATCCGTGGTGTGGTTGAATTTTTATTATGTCGTTTAGATTTTGTTTCACAATCGATTAAAAAGGACTATGGATTAAAGCCTTTAATGTCAATGGCCATTCTAAGCTGAATGTCCCTGCTCTCGTCAGATCGCAGAAATTACACAGCTTAAGGCCTCGCTAGTACCAGTGTGGGAGACTGTCTGGGAATCCATGGTGCGGTTGACTTTTTATTATGTTGTTTAGATTTTGTTTCACAATAGATTAAATAGGACTATGGATTAAGGCTTTTAATGTCAATGGCCATTCTAAGCTGAATGTGCCTGCTCTCGTCAGATCGCAGAAGTTACACAGCTTAACGCCTCGTTAGTACCAGTGTGGGAGACTGTCTGGGAATCCGTGGTGCGGTTGACTTTTTATTATGTCGTTTAGATTTTGTTTCACAATAGATTAAATAGGACTATGGATTAAAGCATTTAACGTCAATGGCCATTCTAAGCTGAATGTGCCTGCTCTCGTCAGATCGCAGAAGTTACACAGCTTAAGGCCTCGCTAGTACCAGTGTGGGAGACTGTCTGGGAATCCGTGGTGCGGTTGAATTTTTATTATGTCGTTTAGATTTTGTTTCACAATCGATTAAAAAGGACTATGGATTAAAGCATTTAATGTCAATGGCCATTCTAAGATGAATGTCCCTGCTCTCGTCAGATCGCAGAAGTTACACAGCTTAAGGCCTCGCTAGTACCAGTGTGGGAGACTGTTTGGGAATCCGTGGTGCGGTTGCCTTTTTATTATGTCATTTAGATTTTGTTTCACAATCGATTAAAAAGGACTATGGATTAACGAATTTAATGTCAATGGCCATTCTAAGCTGAATGTGCCTGCTCTCGTCAGATCGCAGAAGTTACACAGCTTAAGGCCTCGCTAGTACCAGTGTGGGAGACTGTCTGGGAATCCGTGGTGCGGTTGACTTTTTATTATGTCGTTTAGATTTTGTTTCACAATTGATTAAAAAGGACTATGGATTAAAGCATTTAATGTCAATGGCCATTCTAAGCTGAATGTGCCTGCTCTCGTTAGATCGCAGAAGTCACACAGCTTAACGCCTCGCTAGTACCAGTGTGGGAGACTGTCTGGGAATACGTGGTGTGGTTGACTTTTTATTATGTCGTTTAGATTTTGTTTCACAATAGATTAAATAGGACTATGGATTAAAACATTTAACGTCAATGGCCATTCTAAGCTGAATGTGCCTGCTCTCGTCAGAACGCAGAAGTTACATAGCTTAAGTCCTCGCTAGTACCAGTGTGGGAGACTGTCTGGGAATCCGTGGTGCGGTTGACTTTTTATTATGTTGTTTAGATTTTGTTTCACAATAGATTAAATAGGACTATGGATTAAGGCTTTTAATGGCAATGGCCATTCTAAGCTGAATGTGCCTGCTCTCGTCAGATCGCAGAAGTTACACAGCTTAAGGCCTCGCTAGTACCAGTGTGGGAGACTGTCTGGGAATCCGTGGTGCGGTTGACTTTTTATTATGTCGTTTAGATTTTGTTTCACAATAGATTAAATAGGACTATGGATTAAAGCATTTAATGTCAATGGCCATTCTAAGCTGAATGTGCCTGCTCTCGTCAGATCGCAGAAATTACACAGCTTAAGGCCTCGCTAGTACCAGTGTGGGAGACTGTCTGGGAATCCGTGGTGCGGTTGACTTTTTATTATGTCGTTTAGATTTTGTTTCACAATAGATTAAATAGGACTATGGATTAAAGCATTTAACGTCAATGGCCATTCTAAGCTGAATGTGCCTGCTCTCGTCAGAACGCAGAAGTTACACAGCTTAAGGCCTCGCTAGTACCAGTGTGGGAGACTGTCTGGGAATCCGTGGTGCGGTTGACTTTTTATTATGTCGTTTAGATTTTGTTTCACAATCGATTAAAAAGGACTATGGATTAACCCATTTAATGTCAATGGCCATTCTAAGCTGAATGTGCCTGCTCTCGTCAGATCGCAGAAGTTACACAGCTTAAGGCCTCACTAGTATCAGTGTGGGAGACTGTCTGGGAATCCGTGGTGAGGTTGACTTTTTATTATGTCGTTTAGATTTTGTTTCACAATCGATTAAAAAGGATTATGGATTAAAGCATTTAATGTCAATGGCCATTCTAAGCTGAATGTGCCTGCTCTCTTCAGATCGCAGAAATTACACAGCTTAAGGCCTCGCTAGTACCAGTGTGGGAGACTGTCTGGGAATCCGTGGTGCGGTTGACTTTTTATTATGTCGTTTAGATTTTGTTTCACAATAGATTAAATAGGACTATGGATTAAAGCATTTAACGTCAATGGCCATTCTAAGCTGAATGTGCCTGCTCTTGTCAGAACGCAGAAGTTACACAGCTTAAGGCCTCGCTAGTACCAGTGTGGGAGACTGTCTGGGAATCCGTGGTGCGGTTGACTTTTTATTATGTCGTTTAGATTTTGTTTCACAATCGATTAAAAAGGACTATGGATTAAAGCATTTGATGTCAATGGCCATTCTAAACTGAATGTCCCTGCTCTCGTCAGATCGCAGAAGTTACACAGCTTAAGGCCTCGCTAGTACCAGTGTGGGAGACTGTCTGGGAATCCGTGGTGCGGTTGACTTTTTATTATGTCGTTTAGATTTTGTTTCACAATAGATTAAAAAGGACTATGGATTAAAGCATTTAATGTCAATGGCAATTCTAAGCTGAATGTGCCTGCTCTCGTCAGATCGCAGAAGTTACACAGCTTAAGGCCTCGCTAGTACCAGTGTGGGAGACTGTCTGGGAATCCGTGGTGCGATTGACTTTTTTTTATGTCGTTTAGATTATGTTTCACAATAGATTAAATAGGACTATGGATTAAAGCATTTAACGTCAATAGCCATTCTAAGCTGAATGTGCCTGCTCTCGTCAAAACGCAGAAGTTACACAGTTTAAGGCCTCGCTAGTACCAGTGTGGGAGACTGTCTGGGAATCCGTGGTGTGGTTGAATTTTTATTATGTCGTTTAGATTTTGTTTCACAATCGATTAAAAAGGACTATGGATTAAAGCCTTTAATGTCAATGGCCATTCTAAGCTGAATGTCCCTGCTCTCGTCAGATCGCAGAAATTACACAGCTTAAGGCCTCGCTAGTACCAGTGTGGGAGACTGTCTGGGAATCCATGGTGCGGTTGACTTTTTATTATGTTGTTTAGATTTTGTTTCACAATAGATTAAATAGGACTATGGATTAAGGCTTTTAATGTCAATGGCCATTCTAAGCTGAATGTGCCTGCTCTCGTCAGATCGCAGAAGTTACACAGCTTAACGCCTCGTTAGTACCATTGTGGGAGACTGTCTGGGAATCCGTGGTGCGGTTGACTTTTTATTATGTCGTTTAGATTTTGTTTCACAATAGATTAAATAGGACTATGGATTAAAGCATTTAACGTCAATGGCCATTCTAAGCTGAATGTGCCTGCTCTCGTCAGATCGCAGAAGTTACACAGCTTAAGGCCTCGCTAGTACCAGTGTGGGAGACTGTCTGGGAATCCGTGGTGCGGTTGAATTTTTATTATGTCGTTTAGATTTTGTTTCACAATCGATTAAAAAGGACTATGGATTAAAGCATTTAATGTCAATGGCCATTCTAAGATGAATGTCCCTGCTCTCGTCAGATCGCAGAAGTTACACAGCTTAAGGCCTCGCTAGTACCAGTGTGGGAGACTGTTTGGGAATCCGTGGTGCGGTTGCCTTTTTATTATGTCATTTAGATTTTGTTTCACAATCGATTAAAAAGGACTATGGATTAACGAATTTAATGTCAATGGCCATTCTAAGCTGAATGTGCCTGCTCTCGTCAGATCGCAGAAGTTACACAGCTTAAGGCCTCGCTAGTACCAGTGTGGGAGACTGTCTGGGAATCCGTGGTGCGGTTGACTTTTTATTATGTCGTTTAGATTTTGTTTCACAATTGATTAAAAAGGACTATGGATTAAAGCATTTAATGTCAATGGCCATTCTAAGCTGAATGTGCCTGCTCTCGTTAGATCGCAGAAGTCACACAGCTTAACGCCTCGCTAGTACCAGTGTGGGAGACTGTCTGGGAATACGTGGTGTGGTTGACTTTTTATTATGTCGTTTAGATTTTGTTTCACAATAGATTAAATAGGACTATGGATTAAAACATTTAACGTCAATGGCCATTCTAAGCTGAATGTGCCTGCTCTCATCAGAACGCAGAAGTTACATAGCTTAAGTCCTCGCTAGTACCAGTGTGGGAGACTGTCTGGGAATCCGTGGTGCGGTTGACTTTTTATTATGTTGTTTAGATTTTGTTTCACAATAGATTAAATAGGACTATGGATTAAGGCTTTTAATGGCAATGGCCATTCTAAGCTGAATGTGCCTGCTCTCGTCAGATCGCAGAAGTTACACAGCTTAAGGCCTCGCTAGTACCAGTGTGGGAGACTGTCTGGGAATCCGTGGTGCGGTTGACTTTTTATTATGTCGTTTAGATTTTGTTTCACAATAGATTAAATAGGACTATGGATTAAAGCATTTAACGTCAATGGCCATTCTAAGCTGAATGTGCCTGCTCTCGTCAGAACGCAGAAGTTACACAGCTTAAGGCCTCGCTAGTACCAGTGTGGGAGACTGTCTGGGAATCCGTGGTGCGGTTGAATTTTTATTATGTCGTTTAGATTTTGTTTCACAATCGATTAAAAAGGACTATGGATTAAAGCATTTAATGTCAATGGCCATTCTAAACTGAATGTCCCTGCTCTCGTCAGATCGCAGAAGTTACACAGCTTAGGGCCTCGCTAGTACCAGTGTGGGAGACTGTCTGGGAATCCGTGGTGCGGTTGACTTTTTATTATGTTGTTTAGATTTTGTTTCACAATAGATTAAATAGGACTATGGATTAAGGCTTTTAATGTCAATGGCTATTCTAAGCTGAATGTGCCTGCTCTCGTCAGATCGCAGAAGTTACACAGCTTAAGGCCTCGCTAGTACCAGTGTGGGAGACTGTCTGGGAATCCGTGGTGCGGTTGTCTTTTTATTATGTCGTTTAGATTTTGTTTCACAATCGATTAAAAAGGACTATGGATTAAAGCATTTAATGTTAATGGCCATTTTAAGCTGAATGTGCCTGCTCTCGTTAGATCGCAGAAGTTACACAGCTTAACGCCTCCCTAGTACCAGTGTGGGAGACTGTCTGGGAATCCGTGGTGCGGTTGACTTTTTATTATGTCGTTTAGATTTTGTTTCACAATCGATTAAAAAGGACTATGGATTAAAGCATTTAATGTCAATGGCCATTCTAAGCTGAATGTCCCTGCTCTCGTCAGATCACAGAAGTTACACAGCTTAAGGCCTCGCTAGTACCAGTGTGGGAGACTGTCTGGGAATCCGTGGTGCGGTTGACTTTTTATTATGTCGTTTAGATTTTGTTTCACAATCGATTAAAAAGGACTATGGATTAAAGCATTTAAAGTCAATGCTCATTCTAAGCTGAATGTCCCTGCTCTCATTAGATCGCAGAAGTTACACAGCTTAACGCCTCGCTAGTACCAGTGTGGGAGACTGTCTGGAAATCCGTGGTGCGGTTGACTTTTCATTATGTCGTTTAGATTTTGTTTCACAATAGATTAAATAGGACTATGGATTAAAGCATTTAACGTCAATGGCCATTCTAAGCTGAATGTGCCTGCTCTCGTCCCAACGCAGAAGTTACACAGCTTAAGGCCTCGCTAGTACCAGTGTGGGAGACTGTCTGGGAATCCGTGGTGCGGTTGACTTTTTATTATGTCGTTTAGATTTTGTTTCACAATCGATTAAAAAGGACTATGGATTAAAGCATTTAATGTCAATGGCCATTCTAAGCTGAATGTGCCTGCTCTCGTCAGATCGCAGAAGTTACAATGCTTAAGGCCTCGCTAGTACCAGTGTGGGAGACTGTCTAGGAATCCGTGGTGCGGTTGAATTTTTATTATGTCGTTTAGATTTTGTTTCACAATCGATTAAAAAGGACTATGGATTAAAGCATTTAACGTCAATGGCCATTCTAAGCTGAATGTGCCTGCTCTCGTCAGAACGCAGAAGTTACATAGCTTAAGTCCTCGCTAGTACCAGTGTGGGAGACTGTCTGGGAATCCGTGGTGCGGTTGACTTTTTATTATGTTGTTTAGATTTTGTTTCACAATAGATTAAATAGGACTATGGATTAAGACTTTTAATGTCAATGGCCATTCTAAGCTGAATGTGCCTGCTCTCGTCAGATCACAGAAGTTACACAGCTTAACGCCTCGCTAGTACCAGTGTGGGAGACTGTCTGGGAATCCGTGGTGCGGTTGAAATTTTATTATGTCGTTTAGATTTTGTTTCACAATCGATTAAAAAGGACTATGGATTAAAGCATTTAATGTCAATGGCCATTCTAAGCTGAATGTCCGTGCTCTCGTCAGATCGCAGAAGTTACACAGCTTAAGGCCTCGCTAGTACCAGTGTGGGAGACTGTCTGGGAATCCGTGGTGCGGTTTACTTTTTATTATGTCGTTTAGATTTTGTTTCACAATCGATTAAAAAGGACTATGGATTAAAGCATTTAATATCAATGGCCATTCTAAGCTGAATGTGCCTGCTCTCGTCAGATCGCATAAGTTACACAGCTTAAGGCCTCGCTAGTACCAGTGTGGGAGACTGTCTGGGAATCCGTGGTGCGGTTGACTTTTTATTATGTCGTTTAGATTTTGTTTCACAATCGATTAAAAAGGACTATGGATTAAAGCATTTAATGGCAATGGCCATTCTAAGCTGAATGTGCCTTCTCTCGTCAGATCGCAGAAATTACACAGCTTAAGGCCTCGCTAGTACCAGTGTGGGAGACTGTCTGGGAATCCGTGGTGCGGTTGACTTTTTATTATGTCGTTTAGATTTTGTTTCACAATAGATTAAATAGGACTATGGATTAAAGCATTTAACGTCAATGGCCATTCTAAGCTGAATGTGCCTGCTCTCGTCAGAACGCAGAAGTTACACAGCTTAAGGCCTCGCTAGTACCAGTGTGGGAGACTGTCTGGGAATCCGTGGTGCGGTTGACTTTTTATTATGTCGTTTAGATTTTGTTTCACAATCGATTAAAAAGGACTATGGATTAAACCATTTAATGTCAATGGCCATTCTAAGCTGAATGTGCCTGCTCTCGTCAGATCGCAGAAGTTACACAGCTTAAGGCCTCACTAGTACCAGTGTGGGAGACTGTCTGGGAATCCGTGGTGCGGTTGACTTTTTATTATGTCGTTTAGATTTTGTTTCACAATCGATTAAAAAGGATTATGGATTAAAGCATTTAATGTCAATGGCCATTCTAAGCTGAATGTGCCTGCTCTCTTCAGATCGCAGAAATTACACAGCTTAAGGCCTCGCTAGTACCAGTGTGGGAGACTGTCTGGGAATCCGTGGTGCGGTTGACTTTTTATTATGTCGTTTAGATTTTGTTTCACAATAGATTAAATAGGACTATGGATTAAAGCATTTAACGTCAATGGCCATTCTAAGCTGAATGTGCCTGCTCTCGTCAGAACGCAGAAGTTACACAGCTTAAGGCCTCGCTAGTACCAGTGTGGGAGACTGTCTGGGAATCCGTGGTGCGGTTGACTTTTTATTATGTCGTTTAGATTTTGTTTCACAATCGATTAAAAAGGACTATGGATTAAAGCATTTAATGTCAATGGCCATTCTAAGATGAATGTCCCTGCTCTCGTCAGATCGCAGAAGTTACACAGCTTAAGGCCTCGCTAGTACCAGTGTGGGAGACTGTTTGGGAATCCGTGGTGCGGTTGCCTTTTTATTATGTCATTTAGATTTTGTTTCACAATCGATTAAAAAGGACTATGGATTAACGAATTTAATGTCAATGGCCATTCTAAGCTGAATGTGCCTGCTCTCTTTCGATCGCAGAAGTTACACAGCTTAAGGCCTCGCTAGTACCAGTGTGGGAGACTGTCTGGGAATACGTGGTGTGGTTGACTTTTTATTATGTCGTTTAGATTTTGTTTCACAATAGATTAAATAGGACTATGGATTAAAACATTTAACATCAATGGCCATTCTAAGCTGAATGTGCCTGCTCTCGTCAGATCGCAGAAGTTACACAGCTTAAGGCCTCGCTAGTACCAGTGTGGGAGACTGTCTGGGAATCCGTGGTGCGGTTGAATTTTTATAATGTCGTTTAGATTTTGTTTCACAATCGATTAAAAAGGACTATGGATTAAAGCACTTAATGTCAATGGCCATTCTAAGCTGAATGTCCCTGCTCTCGTCAGATCGCAGAAGTTACACAGCTTAAGGCCTCGCTAGTACCAGTGTGGGAGACTGTCTGGGAATCCGTGGTGCGGTTGACTTTTTATTATGTTGTTTAGATTTTGTTTCACAATCGATTAAAAAGGACTATGGATTAAAGCATTTAATGTCAATGGCCATTCTAAGCTGAATGTGTCTGCTCTCGTCAGATCGCAGAAGTTACACAGCTTAAGGCCTCGCTAGTACCAGTGTGGGAGACTGTCTGGGAATCCGTGGTGCGGATGACTTTTTATTATGTTGTTTAGATTTTGTTTCACAATAGATTAAATAGGACTATGGATTAAGGCTTTTAATGTCAATGGCCATTCTAACCTGAATGTGCCTGCTCTCGTCAGATCGCAGAAGTTATACAGCTTAAGGCCTCGCTAGTACCAGTGTGGGAGACTGTCTGGGAATCCGTGGTGCGCTTGACTTTTTATTATGTCGTTTAGATTTTGTTTCACAATCGATTAAAAAGGACTATGGATTAAAGCATTTAATGTCAATGGCCATTCTAAGCTGAATGTGCCTGCTCTCGTTAGATCGCAGAAGTTACACAGCTTAACGCCTCGCTAGTACCAGTGTGGGAGACTGTCTGGGAATCCGTGGTGCGGTTGACTTTTTATTATGTCGTTTAGATTTTGTTTCACAATCGATTAAAAAGGACTATGGATTATAGCATTTAATGTCAATGGCCATTCTAAGCTGAATGTGCCTGCTCGTGTTAGATCGCAGAAGTTACACAGCTTAAGGCCTCGCTAGTACCAGTGTGGGAGACTGTCTGGGAATCCGTGGTGCGGATGACTTTTTATTATGTTGTTTAGATTTTGTTTCACAATAGATTAAATAGGACTATGGATTAAGACTGTTAATATCAATGGCCATTCTAAGCTGAATGTGCCTGCTCTCGTCAGATCGCAGAAGTTACACAGCTTAAGGCCTCGCTAGTACCAGTGTGGGAGACTGTCTGGAAATCCGTGGTGCGGTTGACTTTTTATTATGTCGTTTAGATTTTGTTTCACAATCGATTAAAAAGGACTATGGATTAAGGCTGTTAATAACAATGGCCATTCTAAGCTGAATGTGCCTGCTCTCGTCAGATCGCAGAAGTTACACAGCTTAAGGCCTCGCTAGTACCAGTGTGGGAGACTGTCTGGGAATCCGTGGTGTGGTTGACTTTTTATTATGTCGTTTAGATTTTGTTTCACAATCGATTAAAAAGGACTATGGATTAAGGCTTTTAATGTCAATGGCCATTCTAACCTGAATGTGCCTGCTCTCGTCAGATCGCAGAAGTTATACAGCTTAAGTCCTCGCTAGTACCAGTGTGGGAGACTGTCTGGGAATCCGTGGTGCGCTTGACTTTTTATTATGTCGTTTAGATTTTGGTTCACAATCGATTAAAAAGGACTATGGATTAAAGCATTTAATGTCAATGGCCATTCTAAGCTGAATGTGCCTGCTCTCGTTAGATCGCAGAAGTTACACAGCTTAAGGCCTCGCTAGTACCAGTGTGGGAGACTGTCTGGGAATCCGTGGTGCGGTTGACTTTGTATTATGTCGTTTAGATTTTGTTTCACAATAGATTAAATAGGACTATGGATTAAAGCATTTAACGTCAATGGCGATTCTAAGCTGAATGTGCCTGCTCTCGTCAGATCGCAGAAGTTACACAGCTTAAGGCCTCGCTAGTACCAGTGTGGGAGACTGTCTGGGAATCCGTGGTGCGGTTGACTTTTTATTATGTCGTTTAGATTTTGTTTCACAATCGATTAAAAAGGACTATGGATTAAAGCATTTAACCTCAAAGGCCATTCTAAGCTGAATTTGCCTGCTCTCGTCAGATCGCAGAAGTTACACAGCTTAAGGCCTCGCTAGTACCAGTGTGGGAGACTGTCTGGGAATCCGTGGTGCGGTTGAATTTTTATTATGTCGTTTAGATTTTGTTTCACAATTGATTAAAAAGGACTATGGATTAAAGCATTTAATGTCAATGGCCATTCTAAGCTGAATGTCCCTGCTCTCGTCAGATCGCAGAAGTTACACAGTTTAAGGCCTCGCTAGTACCAGTGTGGGAGACTATCTGGGAATCCGTGGTGCGGTTGACTTTTTATTATGTCATTTAGATTTTGTTTCACAATCGATTAAAAAGGACTATGGATTAACGCATTTAATGTCAATGGCCATTCTAAGCTGAATGTGCCTGCTCTCGTCAGATCGCAGAAGTTACACAGCTTAAGGCCTCGCTAGTACCAGTGTGGGAGACTGTCTGGGAATCCGTGGTGCGGTTGACTTTTTATTATGTCGTTTAGATTTTGTTTCACAATCGATTAAAAAGGACTATGGATTAAAGCATTTAATGTCAATGGCCATTCTAAGCTGAATGTGCCTGCTCTCGTTGGATCACAGAAGTTACACAGCTTAACGCCTCGCTAGTACCAGTGTGGGAGACTGTCTGGGAATCCGTGGTGCGGTTGACTTTTTATTATGTCGTTTAGATTTTGTTTCACAATAGATTAAATAGGACTATTGATTAAAGCATTTAACGTCAATGGCCATTCTAAGCTGAATGTGCCTGCTCTCGTCAGATCGCAGAAGTTACACAGTTTAAGGCCTCGCTAGTACCAGTGTGGGAGACTGTCTGGGAATCCGTGGTGCGGTTGAATTTTTATTATGTCGTTTAGATTTTGTTTCACAATCGATTAAAAAGGACTATGGATTAAAGCACTTAATGTCAATGGCCATTCTAAGCTGAATGTCCCTGCTCTCGTCAGATCGCAGAAGTTACACAGCTTAAGGCCTCGCTAGTACCAGTATGGGAGACTGTCTGAGAATACGTGGTGCGGTTGCCTTTTATTATGTCGTTTAGATTTTGTTTCACAATCGATTAAGAAGGACTATGGATTAAAGCATTTAATGTCAATGGCCATTCTAAGCTGAATGTCCCTGCTCTCGTCAGATCGCAGAAGTTACACAGCTTAAGGCCTCGCTAGTACCAGTGTGGGAGACTGTCTGGGAATCCGTGGTGCGGTTGACTTTTTATTATGTCGTTTAGATTTTGTTTCACAATCGATTAAAAAGGACTATGGATTAAAGGATTTAATGTCAATGGCCATTCTAAGCTGAATGTGTCTGCTCTCGTCAGATCGCAGAAGTTATACAGCTTAAGGCCTCGCTAGTACCAGTGTGGGAGACTGTCTGGGAATCCGTGGTGCGGTTGACTTTTTATTATGTTGTTTAGATTTTGTTTCACAATAGATTAAATAGGACTATGGATTAAGGCTTTTAATGTCAATGGCCATTCTAACCTGAATGTGCCTGCTCTCGTCAGATCGCAGAAGTTATACAGCTTAAGGCCTCGCTAGTACCAGTGTGGGAGACTGTCTTTGAATGAGTGGTGAGCTTGACTTTTTATTATGTCGTTTAGATTTTGTTTCACAATCGATTAAAAAGGACTATGGATTAAAGCATTTAACATCAATGGCCATTCTAAGCTGAATGTGCCTGCTCTCGTCAGAACACAGAAGTTACACAGCTTAAGGCCTCACTAGTAACAGTGTGGGAGACTGTCTGGGAATCCGTGGTGCTGTTGAATTTTTATTATGTCGTTTAGATTTTATTTCACAATCGATAAAAAAGGACTATAGATTAAAGCATTTAATGTCAATGGCCATTCTAAGCTGAATGTGCTTGCTCTCGTCAGATCACAGAAGTTACACAGCTTAAGGCCTCGCTAGTACCATTGTGGGAGACTGTCTGGGAATCCGTGGTGCGGTTGACTTTTTATTATGTCGTTTAGATTTTGTTTCACAATCGATTAAAAAGGACTATGGATTAAAGCATTTAATGTCAATGGCCATTCTAAGCTGAATGTGCCTGCTCTCGTCAGATCGCAGAAGTTACACAGCTTAAGGCCTCGCTAGTACCAGTGTGGGAGACTGTCTGTGAATCCGTGGTGCGGTTGACTTTTTATTATGTCGTTTAGATTTTGTTTCACAATCGATTAAAAAGGACTATGGATTAAAGCATTTAATGTCAATGGCCATTCTAAGCTGAATGTGCCTGCCCTCGTCAGATCGCAGAAGTTACACAGCTTAAGGCCTCGCTAGTACCAGTGTGGGAGACTGTCTGGGAATCCGTGGTGCAGTTGACTTTTTATTATGTCGTTTAGATTTTGTTTCACAATAGATTAAATAGGACTATGGATTAAAGCATTTAACGTCAATGGCCATTCTAAGCTGAATGTGCCTGCTCTCGTCAGAACGCAGAAGTTACACAGCTTAAGGCCTCGCTAGTACCAGTGTGGGAGACTGTCTGGGAATCCGTGGTGCGGTTGACTTTTTATTATGTCGTTTAGATTTTGTTTCACAATCGATTAAAAAGGACTATGGATTAAAGCATTTAATGTCAATGGCCATTCTAAGCTGAATGTCCCTGCTCTCGTCAGATCGCAGAAGTTACAAAGCTTAATGCCTCGCTAGTACCAGTGTGGGAGACTGTCTGGGAATCCGTGGTGCGGTTGCCTTTTTATTATGTCGTTTCGATTTTGTTTCACAATAGATTAAATAGGACTATGGATTAAAGCATTTAACGTCAATGGCCATTCTAAGCTGAATGTGCCTGCTCTCGTCAGATCGCAGAAGTTACCCAGCTTAAGGCCTCGCTAGTACCAGTGTGGGAGACTGTCTGGGAATCCGTGGTGCGGTTGACTTTTTATTATGTCGTTTAGATTTTGTTTCACAATCGATTAAAAAGGACTATGGATTAAAGCATTTAATGTCAAAGGCCATTCTAAGCTGAATGTGCCTGCTCTCGTCAGATCGCAGAAGTTACACAGCTTAAGGTCTCGCTAGTACCAGTGTGGTAGACTGTCTGGGAATCCGTGGTGCGGTTGACTTTTTATTATGTCGTTTAGATTTTGTTTCACAATCGATTAAAAAGGACTATGGATTAAAGCATTTAATGTCAATGGCCATTCTAAGCTGAATGTACCTGCTCTCGTCAGATCGGAGAAGTTACACAGCTTAAGGCCTTGCTAGTACCAGTGTGGGAGACTGTCTGGGAATCCGTGGTGCGGTTGACTTTTATTATGTCGTTTAGATTTTGTTTCACAATAGATTAAATAGGACTATGGATTAAAGCATTTAACGTCAATGGCCATTCTAAGCTGAATGTGCCTGCTCTCGTCAGAACGCAGAAGTTACACAGCTTAACGCCTCGCTAGTACCAGTGTGGGAGACTGTCTGGGAATCCGTGGTGCGGTTGACGTTTTATTATGTCGTTTAGATTTTGTTTCACAATAGATTAAATAGGACTATGGATTAAAGCATTTAACGTCAATGGCCATTCTAAGCTGAATGTGCCTGCTCTCGTCAGATCACAGAAGATACACAGCTTAAGGCCTCGCTAGTACCAGTATGGGAGACTGTCTGGGAATCCGTGGTGCGGTTGCCTTTTTATTATGTCGTTTAGATTTTGTTTCACAATCGATTAAAAAGGACTATGGATTAAAGCATTTACTGTCAATGGCCATTCTAAGCTGAATGTGCCTGCCCTCGTCAGATCGCAGAAGTTACACAGCTTAAGTCCTCGCTAGTACCAGTGTGGGAGACTGTCTGGGAATCCGTGGTGCGGTTGACTTTTTATTATGTCGTTTAGATTTTGTTTCACAATAGATTAAATAGGACTATGGATTAAAGCATTTAACGTCAATGGCCATTCTAAGCTGAATGTGCCTGCTCTCGTCAGAACGCAGAAGTTACACAGCTTAAGGCCTCGCTAGTACAAGTGTGGGAGACTGTCTGGGAATCCGTGGTGCGGTTGACTTTTTATTATGTCGTTTAGATTTTGTTTCACAATAGATTAAATAGGACTATGGATTAAGGCTTTTAATGTCAATGGCCATTCTAAGCTGAATGTGCCTGCTCTCGTCAGATCGCAGAAGTTACACAGCTTAAGGCCTCGCTAGTACCAGTGTGGGAGACTGTCTGGGAATCCGTGGTGCGGTTGACTTTTTATTATGTCGTTTAGATTTTGTTTCACAATCGATTAAAAAGGACTATGGATTAAAGCATTTAACGTCAATGGCCATTCTAAGCTGAATGTCCCTGCTCTCGTTAGATCGCAGAAGTTACACAGCTTAAGGCCCCGCTAGTACCAGTGTGGGAGACTTTTTATTATGTCGTTTAGATTTTGTTTCACAATCGATTAAAAAGGACTATGGATTAAAACATTTAATGTCAATGGCCATTCTAAGCTGAATGTGCCTGCTCTCGTCAGATCGCAGAAGTTACACAGCTTAAGGCCTTGCTAGTACCAGTGTGGGAGACTGTCTGGGAATCCGTGGTGCAGTTGAATTTTTATTATGTCGTTTAGATTTTGTTTCACAATCGATTAAAAAGGACTATGGATTAAAGCATTTAATGTCAAAGGCCATTCTAAGCTGAATGTGCCTGCTCTCGTCAGATCGCAGAAGTTATACAGCTTAAGGCCTCGCTAGTACCAGTGTGGGAGACTGTCTGGGAATGCGTGGTGCGCTTGACTTTTTATTATGTCGTTTAGATTTTGTTTCACAATCGATTAAAAAGGACTATGGATTAAAACATTTAATGTCAATGGCCATTCTAAGCTGAATGTGCCTGCTCTCGTTAGATCGCAGAAGTTACACAGCTTAAGGCCTCACTAGTAACAGTGTGGGAGACTGTCTGGGAATCCGTGGTGCTGTTGAATTTTTATTATGTCGTTTAGATTTTATTTCACAATCGATAAAAAAGGACTATGGATTAAAGCATTTAATGTCAATGGCCATTCTAAGCTGAATGTGCTTGCTCTCGTCAGATCACAGAAGTTACACAGCTTAAGGCCTCGCTAGTACCATTGTGGGAGACTGTCTGGGAATCCGTGGTGCGGTTGACTTTTTATTATGTCGTTTAGATTTTGTTTCACAATCGATTAAAAAGGACTATGGATTAAAGCATTTAATGTCAATGGCCATTCTAAGCTGAATGTGCCTGCTCTCGTCAGATCGCAGAAGTTACACAGCTTAAGGCCTCGCTAGTACCAGTGTGGGAGACTGTCTGTGAATCCGTGGTGCGGTTGACTTTTTATTATGTCGTTTAGATTTTGTTTCACAATCGATTAAAAAGGACTATGGATTAATGCATTTAATGTCAATGGCCATTCTAAGCTGGATGTGCCTGCTCTCGTCAGATCGCAGAAGTTACACAGCTTAAGTCCTCGCTAGTACCAGTGTGGGAGACTGTCTGGGAATCCGTGGTGCGGTTGACTTTTTATTATGTCGTTTAGATTTTGTTTCACAATAGATTAAATAGGACTATGGATTAAAGCATTTAACGTCAATGGCCATTCTAAGCTGAATGTCACTGCTCTCGTCAGAACGTAGAAATTACACAGCTTAAGGCCTCGCTAGTACCAGTGTGGGAGACTGTCTGGGAATCCGAGGTGCGGTTGACTTTTTATTATGTCGTTTAGATTTTTTTCACAATCAATTAAAAAGGACTATGGATTAAAGCATTTAATGTCAATGGCCATTCTAAGCTGAATGTGCCTGCTCTCGTCAGATCGCAGAAGTTACACAGCTTAAGGCCTTGCTAGTACCAGTGTGGGAGACTGTCTGGGAATCCGTGGTGCGGTTGACTTTTTATTATGTCGTTTAGATTTTGTTTCACAATCGATTAAAAAGGACTATGGATTAAAGCATTTAATGTCAATGGCCATTCTAAGCTGTATGTGCCTGCTCTTGTCAGATCACAGAAGATACACAGCTTAAGGCCTCGCTAGTACCAGTATGGGAGACTGTCTGAGAATCCGTGGTGCGGTTGCCTTTTATTATGTCGTTTAGATTTTGTTTCACAATCGATTAAGAAGGACTATGGATTAAAGCATTTAATGTCAATGGCCATTCTAAGCTGAATGTGCCTGCCCTCGTCAGATCGCAGAAGTTACACAGCTTAAGGCCTCGCTAGTACCAGTGTGGGAGACTGTCTGGGAATCCGTGGTGCAGTTGACTTTTTATTATGTCGTTTAGATTTTGTTTCACAATAGATTAAATAGGACTATGGATTAAAGCATTTAACGTCAATGGCCATTCTAAGCTGAATGTGCCTGCTCTCGTCAGACTGCAGAAGTTACACAGCTTAAGGCCTCGCTAGTACCAGTGTGGGAGACTGTATGGGAATCCGTGGTGCGGTTGAATTTTTATTATGTCGTTTAGATTTTGTTTCACAATCGATTAAAAAGGACTATGGATTAAGGCATTTAATGTCAATGGCCATTCTAAGCTGAATGTCCCTGCTCTCGTCAGATCGCAGAAGTTACAAAGCTTAATGCCTCGCTAGTACCAGTGTGGGAGACTGTCTGGGAATCCGTGGTGCGGTTGCCTTTTTATTATGTCGTTTCGATTTTGTTTCACAATAGATTAAATAGGACTATGGATTAAAGCATTTAATGTCAAAGGCCATTCTAAGCTGAATGTGCCTGCTCTCGTCAGATCGCAGAAGTTACACAGCTTAAGGCCTCGCTAGTACCAGTGTGGTAGACTGTCTGGGAATCCGTGGTGCGGTTGACTTTTTATTATGTCGTTTAGATTTTGTTTCACAATCGATTAAAAAGGACTATGGATTAAAGCATTTAATGTCAATGGCCATTCTAAGCTGAATGTACCTGCTCTCGTCAGATCGCAGAAGTTACACAGCTTAAGGCCTCGCTAGTACCAGTGTGGGAGACTGTCTGGGAATCCGTGGTGCGGTTGACGTTTTATTATGTCGTTTAGATTTTGTTTCACAATAGATTAAATAGGACTATGGATTAAAGCATTTAACGTCAATGGCCATTCTAAGCTGAATGTGCCTGCTCTCGTCAGATCACAGAAGATACACAGCTTAAGGCCTCGCTAGTACCAGTGTGGGAGACTGTCTGGGAATCCGTGGTGCGGTTGTCTTATTATTATGTCGTTTAGATTTTGTTTCACAATCGATTAAAAAGGACTATGGATTAAAGCATTTAATGTCAATGGCCATTCTAAGCTGAATGTGCCTGCTCTCGTCAGATCGCAGAACTTACACAGCTTAAGGCCTCGCTAGTACCAGTGTGGGAGACTGTCTGGGAATCCGTGGTGAGGTTGACTTTTTATTATGTCGTTTAGATTTTGTTTCACAATAGATTAAATAGGACTATGGATTAAAGCATTTAACGTCAATGGCCATTCTAAGCTGAATGTGCCTGCTCTCGTCAGAACGCAGAAGTTACACAGCTTAAGGCCTCGCTAGTACCAGTGTGGGAGACTGTCTGGGAATCCGTGGTGCGGTTGACTTTTTATTATGTCGTTTAGATTTTGTTTCACAATAGATTAAATAGGACTATGGATTAAGGCTTTTAATGTCAATGGCCATTCTAAGCTGAATGTGCCTGCTCTCGTCAGATCGCAGAAGTTACACAGCTTAAGGCCTCGCTAGTACCAGTGTGGGAGACTGTCTGGGAATCCGTGGTGCGGTTGACTTTTTATTATGTCGTTTAGATTTTGTTTCACAATCGATTAAAAAGGACTATGGATTAAAGCATTTAACGTCAATGGCCATTCTAAGCTGAATGTCCCTGCTCTCGTTAGATCGCAGAAGTTACACAGCTTAAGGCCCCGCTAGTACCAGTGTGGGAGACTGTCTGGGAATCCGTGGTGCGGTTGACTTTTTATTATGTCGTTTAGATTTTGTTTCACAATCGATTAAAAAGGACTATGGATTAAAGCATTTAATGTCAATGGCCATTCTAAGCTGAATGTGCCTGCTCTCGTCAGATCGCAGAAGTTACACAGCTTAAGGCCTCGCTAGTACCAGTGTGGGAGACTGTCTGGGAATCCGTGGTGCAGTTGAATTCTTATTATGTCGTTTAGATTTTGTTTCACAATCGATTAAAAAGGACTATGGATTAAAGCATTTAATGTCAATGGCCATTCTAAGCTGAATGTCCCTGCTCTCGTCAGATCGCAGAAGTTACAAAGCTTAATGCCTCGCTAGTACCAGTGTGGGAGACTGTCTGGGAATCCGTGGTGCGGTTGCCTTTTTATTATGTCGTTTCGATTTTGTTTCACAATAGATTAAATAGGACTATGGATTAAAGCATTTAACGTCAATGGCCATTCTAAGCTGAATGTGCCTGCTCTCGTCAGATCGCAGAAGTTACCCAGCTTAAGGCCTCGCTAGTACCAGTGTGGGAGACTGTCTGGGAATCCGTGGTGCGGTTGACTTTTTATTATGTCGTTTAGATTTTGTTTCACAATCGATTAAAAAGGACTATGGATTAAAGCATTTAATGTCAAAGGCCATTCTAAGCTGAATGTGCCTGCTCTCGTCAGATCGCAGAAGTTACACAGCTTAACGCCTCGCTAGTACCAGTGTGGGAGACTGTCTGGGAATCCGTGGTGCGGTTGAATTTTTATTATGTCGTTTTGATTTTGTTTCACAATCGATTAAAAAGGACTATGGATTAAAGCATTTAATGTCAATGGCCATTCTAAGCTGAATGTCCCTGCTCTCGTCAGATCGCAGAAGTTACACAGCTTAAGGCCTTGCTAGTACCAGTGTGGGAGACTGTCTGGGAATCCGTGGTGCGGTTGACTTTTTATTATGTTGTTTAGATTTTGTTTCACAATCGATTAAAAAGGACTATGGATTAAAGCATTTAATGTCAATGGCCATTCTAAGCTGAATGTGCCTGCTCTCGTCAGACTGCAGAAGTTACACAGCTTAAGGCCTCGCTAGTACCAGTGTGGGAGACTGTCTGGGAATCCGTGGTGCGGTTGACTTTTTATTATGTCGTTTAGATTTTGTTTCACAATCGATTAAAAAGGACTATGGATTAAAGCATTTAATGTCAATGGCCATTCTAAGCTGAATGTGCCTGCTCTCGTCAGATCGCAGAAGTTACACAGCTTAAGGCCTCGCTAGTACCAGTGTGGGAGACTGTCTGGGAATCCGTGGTGCAGTTGAATTCTTATTATGTCGTTTAGATTTTGTTTCACAATCGATTAAAAAGGACTATGGATTAAAGCATTTAATGTCAATGGCCATTCTAAGCTGAATGTCCCTGCTCTCGTCAGATCGCAGAAGTTACAAAGCTTAATCCCTCGCTAGTACCAGTGTGGGAGACTGTCTGGGAATCCGTGGTGCGGTTGCCTTTTTATTATGTCGTTTCGATTTTGTTTCACAATAGATTAAATAGGACTATGGATTAAAGCATTTAACGTCAATGGCCATTCTAAGCTGAATGTGCCTGCTCTCGTCAGATCGCAGAAGTTACCCAGCTTAAGGCCTCGCTAGTACCAGTGTGGGAGACTGTCTGGGAATCCGTGGTGCGGTTGACTTTTTATTATGTCGTTTAGATTTTGTTTCACAATCGATTAAAAAGGACTATGGATTAAAGCATTTAATGTCAAAGGCCATTCTAAGCTGAATGTGCCTGCTCTCGTCAGATCGCAGAAGTTACACAGCTTAACGCCTCGCTAGTACCAGTGTGGGAGACTGTCTGGGAATCCGTGGTGCGGTTGAATTTTTATTATGTCGTTTTGATTTTGTTTCACAATCGATTAAAAAGGACTATGGATTAAAGCATTTAATGTCAATGGCCATTCTAAGCTGAATGTCCCTGCTCTCGTCAGATCGCCGAAGTTACACAGCTTAAGGCCTTGCTAGTACCAGTGTGGGAGACTGTCTGGGAATCCGTGGTGCGGTTGACTTTTTATTATGTTGTTTAGATTTTGTTTCACAATCGATTAAAAAGGACTATGGATTAAAGCATTTAATGTCAATGGCCATTCTAAGCTGAATGTGCCTGCTCTCGTCAGTACCAGTGTGGGAGACTGTCTGGGAATCCGTGGTGCGGTTGACTTTTTATTATGTCGTTTAGATTTTGTTTCACAATCGATTAAAAAGGACTATGGATTAAAGCATTTAATGTCAATGGCCATTCTAAGCTGAATGTGTCTGCTCTCGTCATATCGCAGAAGTTACACAGCTTAAGGCTTTGCTAGTACCAGTGTGGGAGACTGTCTGGGAATCCGTGGTGCGGATGACTTTTTATTATGTCGTTTAGATTTTGTTTCACAATAGATTAAATAGGACTATGGATTAAAGCATTAAACGTCAATGGCCATTCTAAGCTGAATGTGCCTGCTCTCGTCAGAACGCAGAAGTTACACAGCTTAAGGCCTCGCTAGTACCAGTGTGGGAAACTGTCTGGGAATCCGTGGTGCGGTTGAATTTTTATTATGTCGTTTAGATTTTGTTTCACAATCGATTAAATAGGACTATGGATTAAGGCTTTTAATGTCAATGGCCATTCTAAGCTGAATGTCCATGCTCTCGTCAGATCGCAGAAGTTACACAGCTTAAGGCCTCGCTAGTACCAGTGTGGGAGACTGTCTGGGAATCCATGGTGCGGTTGACTTTTTATTATGTCGTTTAGATGTTGTTTCACAATCGATTAAAAAGGACTATGGATTAAAGCATTTAATGTCAATGGCCATTCTAAGCTGAATGTGCCTGCTCTCGTTAGATCGCAGAAGTTACACAGCTTAACGCCTCGGCTAGTACCAGTGTGGGAGACTGTCTGGGAATCCGTGGTGCGGTTGACTTTTTATTATGTCGTTTAGATTTTGTTTCACAATAGATTAAATAGGACTATGGATTAAAACATTTAACTTCAATGGCCATTCTAAGCTGAATGTGTCTGCTCTCGTCAGATCGCAGAAGTTACACAGCTTAAGGATTCGCTCGTACCAGTGTGGGAGACTGTCTGGGAATCCGTGGTGCGGTTGAATTTTTATTATGTCGTTTAGATTTTGTTTCACAATCGATTAAAAAGGACTATGGATTAAAGCATTTAATGTCAATGGCCATTCTAAGCTGAATGTCCCTGCTCTCGTCAGATCGCAGAAGTTACACAGCTTAAGGCCTCGCTAGTACCAGTGTGGGAGACTGTCTGGGAATCCGTGGTGCGGTTGACTTTTTATTATGTCG
The DNA here is from genome assembly GCF_050947455.1 of Rhinoderma darwinii. NCBI lineage: Eukaryota > Metazoa > Chordata > Amphibia > Anura > Rhinodermatidae > Rhinoderma > Rhinoderma darwinii. The sequence continues at coordinate 247,816,681 of NC_134687.1, read as the reverse complement.
TTTAGATTTTGTTTCACAATCGATTAAAAAGGACTATGGATTAAAGCATTTAATGTCAATGGCCATTCTAAGCTGAATGTGCCTGCTCTCGTCAGATCGCAGAAGTTACACAGCTTAAGGCCTCGCTAGTACCAGTGTGGGAGACTGTCTGGGAATCCGTGGTGCGGTTGACTTTTTATTATGTCGATTAGATTTTGTTTCACAATAGATTAAATAGGACTATGGATTAAAGCATTTAACGTCAATGGCCATTCTAAGCTGAATGTTCCTGCTCTCGTCAGAACGCAGAAGTTACACAGCTTAAGGCCTCGCTAGTACCAGTGTGGGAGACTGTCTGGGAATCCGTGGTGCGGTAGACTTTTTATTATGTCGTTTAGATTTTGTTTCACAATCGATTAAAAAGGACTATGGATTAAAGCATTCAATGTCAATGGCAATTCTAAGCTGAATGTGCCTGCTCTCGTTAGATCGCAGAAGTTACACAGCTTAAGCCCTCGCTAGTACCAGTGTGGGAGAGTGTCTGGGAATCCGTGGTGCGGTTGACTTTTTATTATGTTGTTTAGATTTTGTTTCACAATCGATTAAAAAGGACTATGGATTAAAGCATTTAATGTCAGTGGCCATTCTAAGCTGAATGTGCCTGCTCTAGTTAGATCGCAGAAGTTACACAGCTTAACGCCTCGCTAGTACCAGTGTGGGAGACTGTCTGGGAATCCGTGGTGCGGTTGACTTTTTATTATGTCGTTTAGATTTTGTTTCACAATCGATTAAAAAGGACTATGGATTAAGGCATTTAATGTCAATGGCCATTCTAAGCTGAATGTCCCTGCTCTCGTCAGATCGCAGAAGTTACACAGCTTAAGGCCTTGCTAGTACCAGTGAGGGAGACTGTCTGGGAATCCGTGGTGCGGTTGACTTTTTATTATGTTGTTTAGATTTTGTTTCACAATCGATTAAAAAGGACTATGGATTAAAGCATTTAATGTCAATGGCCATTCTAAGCTGAATGTGCCTGCTCTCGTCAGACCGCAGAAGTTACACAGCTTAAGGCCTCGCTAGTACCAGTGTGGGAGACTGTCTTGGAATCCGTGGTGCGGTTGACTTTTTATTATGTCGTTTAGATTTTGTTTCACAATCGATTAAAAAGGACTATGGATTAAAGCATTTAATGTCAATGGCCATTCTAAGCTGAATGTGCCTGCTCTAGTCAGAACGCAGAAGTTACACAGCTTAAGGCCTCGCTAGTACCAGTGTGGGAAACTGTCTGGGAATCCGTGGTGCGGTTGAATTTTTATTATGTCGTTTAAATTTTGTTTCACAATCGATTAAAAAGGACTATGGATTAAAGCATTTACTGTCAATGGCCATTCTAAGCTGAATGTGCCTGCCCTCGTCAGATCGCAGAAGTTACACAGCTTAAGTCCTCGCTAGTACCAGTGTGGGAGACTGTCTGGGAATCCGTGGTGCGGTTGACTTTTTATTATGTCGTTTAGATTTTGTTTCACAATAGATTAAATAGGACTATGGATTAAAGCATTTAACGTCAATGGCCATTCTAAGCTGAATGTGCCTGCTCTCGTCAGAACGCAGAAGTTACACAGCTTAAGGCCTCGCTAGTACAAGTGTGGGAGACTGTCTGGGAATCCGTGGTGCGGTTGACTTTTTATTAGGTCGTTTAGATTTTGTTTCACAATAGATTAAATAGGACTATGGATTAAGGCTTTTAATGTCAATGGCCATTCTAAGCTGAATGTGCCTGCTCTCGTCAGATCGCAGAAGTTACACAGCTTAAGGCCTCGCTAGTACCAGTGTGGGAGACTGTCTGGGAATCCGTGGTGCGGTTGACTTTTTATTATGTCGTTTAGATTTTGTTTCACAATCGATTAAAAAGGACTATGGATTAACGCATTTAACGTCAATGGCCATTCTAAGCTGAATGTCCCTGCTCTCGTTAGATCGCAGAAGTTACACAGCTTAAGGCCCCGCTAGTACCAGTGTGGGAGACTGTCTGGGAATCCGTGGTGCGGTTGACTTTTTATTATGTCGTTTAGATTTTGTTTCACAATCGATTAAAAAGGACTATGGATTAAAGCATTTAATGTCAATGGCCATTCTAAGCTGAATGTGCCTGCTCTCGTCAGATCGCAGAAGTTACACAGCTTAAGGCCTTGCTAGTACCAGTGTGGGAGACTGTCTGGGAATCCGTGGTGCAGTTGAATTTTTATTATGTCGTTTAGATTTTGTTTCACAATCGATTAAAAAGGACTATGGATTAAAGCATTTAATGTCAATGGCCATTCTAAGCTGAATGTCCCTGCTCTCGTCAGATCGCAGAAGTTACAAAGCTTAATGCCTCGCTAGTAACAGTGTGGGAGACTGTCTGGGAATCCGTGGTGCGGTTGCCTTTTTATTATGTCGTTTCGATTTTGTTTCACAATAGATTAACCCCTTCCCGACATTTGCCGTACATGTACGTCATGGAAAGTACTGACTTCCCGCATCTTGCCGTACATGTACGCCAAATGTTTGGGACCGGCTCAGAAGCTGAGCCGGTCCCATCATCACCGGATCTCAGCTGTATCTTACAGCTGACATCCGGCTGTAACGGCGGGGACCGAAATTAGCTTCGATCCCCGCCATTAACCCCTTAAGTGCAGCGCTCAAACGCGATCGCTGCACTTAAGGTGTTTGCAGCTCATCGGAACCCCAGTAATGAAATTGCCGGGGTTCCGGTGGCTGCAATGGCAACCGGAGGCCTAATACTGGCCTCCCGGTCTGCCTAGCACCGAAGCCGGTCAAGATCCGCCCGGCGGCGGAGCCTGATCGGCTTCCGTAGCTGTCGGCAAGATGGCGCCGGGTCAGGAGCTGATCCGGCGTCATCAGCGGTGGAAGTCAGCTGTACTGTACAGCTGACATCCACCTGTAACGGCAGGAACCGGAGCTAGCTCCGATCCCTGCCATTAACCCCTTCGATGCAGCAATCGAAAGCGATTGCTGCATCGTAGCGGTTACTAGCAGATCGCCAGCCCTGACAGGCAATCGGGACTGGCGACTGCTGTTATGGCAACAGGAGACACAATGGTCTCCTGCTCTGCCATTACGGAAGCCGATTTAGGCCCCGCCGGGAGGCGAAGCCTAATCGGCTTGCTGTCAGTGAATGACTGACAGATCTAATACATTGCACTACATAGGTAGTGCAATGTATTAGAAAAAAAAAAATCTGACCGTTGGAACTTCAAGTCCCCTAGTGGGACTTGAGAAAAAGTGTAAAAAAAGTATAAAAAAGTGTAAAAAAAAGTGCACAAAATAAAAGTTTGAAAACAGTAAAAGTTTCAAGTAATCAAATAAAACACAATCCCCCTTTTACTCTTATCAAGTCCTTTATTATTGAAAAATAATAATAAACCATATGTATTTGGTATCGCCACGACCGTAACGACCGGAGGTATCAAAATATTATATTATTTATTGCATGCGGTGAACAGCGTAAAAAAAAACGTAAAAAACGTTACCAGAGTTTCTGTTTTTTGGTCACTTTGCCCTACAAATATTAGAATAAAAAGTGATCAAAAAGTCGCACGTATCCAAAAATGGTACCTATAAAAACTATAGCTCGTCCCGCAAAAAACAAGCCCTCATACACCTCCGTCGACAAAAAAAATAAAAAGTTATGGTTCTCACAACTTGGCGACAGAAAAAATACATTCTTTTTACAAAAGTAATTTTATTGTGCAAAAAGTTGGAAAACATAAAAAAGTGCTATAAATTAGGTATCACCGGAATCGTACTGACCCGCAGAATAAAGTTAACATGTAATTTATAACGCATGGTGAACGCTGTATAAAAAAAAAAACGAAAAAAGCTGTGCCAGAATTGCGTTTTTTTGTTTACCTGGCATCCCAAAAAATAGGATAAAAGGTGATCAAAAAGTCGCATGTACCCCAAAATGGTACCAATAATAACTACAGCTCGTCCCGCAACAAACCAGCCCTCATACCGCTACGTCTATGAAAAATAAAATTAGTTATGGCTCCAATAAGTCAGGAAATAAAAAAATATGCAGTTGTGCCCGAGGGGAACATTTCTTCTGTTTGAAGAGGCGATTTTTCAAGGACCTAAAATTAGGGAATCAGGAAAGGGAGGGCCCAAACATATCCGCTGGAAGCGACGATGCCCGTATTATACCAGGACAACACTTTCCCAGCAAAATTCCCCAAACTACAAAGGCGCGGAGTGTGGACCAAAAGGGGGATAAGAAATGACACCATTTATCAGTGCGACACTGGCCTGTGCGGAAAGGATTGCTTCACAGCGTAACACACATCTATGGATTATTTTATTGTTTTTTTTTACCCCATTATTATACCACCTGACTATGCCCCTTATATACTCCGCCCGGCTTACATATGCCCTACATTATAAACGGAAACACCAGTAAGACTCCAAACAAAACTACTACCAAGCAAAATCCACGCTCCAAAAGCCAAATGGCATTTCCTCCCATCTGAACCCTACAGCGTGCCCAAACAGCAGTTTCCTTCCACATATATGGCATCGTCATACCCGGGAGAACCCTTTTAGCAATTTTTGGGGTGTGTGTCTCCAGTGGCATAAGCTGGGCACGACATATTTGCCACTGAATGGCATATCTAGGGAAAAATATAAATTTTTAATTTGCACCATCCACAGCGCATTCATTTATGGAAAAGATCTGTGGGGTGAAAATGCTCACTACACCCCTTAATAAATGCCTTGAGGGGTGCAGTTTCGATAGTGGGGTCACTTCCCAGGGGTTTATTTTTATTATTTCACATCTGAGCCTCTGCAGTTGTGAACCAATACTTTGTAAATCGCCAAATTAGGCCTCAATTTTACATGGTACCCTTTCACTCCTGAGCCTGGTCGACTGTCCAGGCAAGAGATTAGGGCCACATGTACGGTGTTTCTAAAACCAGGAAACCCAGCATAATAATTAGAGAGCTGTCTTGTTATGGTGGCACAAGCCGGGCACCACATATTGTCCACATATCTGTGGAAAAAATCCCATTTTCACTCTGCAACATCGAGTTCACACTAATTTCTACAAAACACCTGCAGGGTTAACATGCTCACTACACCCGTAGGTAAAAGCATTGAGGGGTGTAGTTTCCAAAATGGGGTCACTTCTGGGGGGTTTCCACTGTTTTGGGCCCACAGGCGCCCAGAAACCAATCCAGAAACATCTGCACTCCAAATGGCGGTCCTTCCCTTCTGAGCCCTGCCGTGTGCCCAAACAGCAGTTTATGACCACATATGGGGTATTGCCGTACTCGGTCGAAATTGCTTTACAAATGTTGGGTTCTTTTTTTCCATTATTTGTTGCGAAAATGAAAAAATTTGCGCTAAAGCTACGTCTTATTGAAGAAAAAGGATTGTTTTTATTTTCACTGCCCAATTCTAATAAATTCTATGAAACATCTGTGGGGTAAAAATGCTCACTACGCCCCTAGATGAATTCCTCAAGAGGTGTAGTTTCCTAAATGGTGTCACTTTTTGGGCGTTTTCATTGTTTTTTCCCCTCAGGGGCTTTGCAAATGTGACATGGCCGCCGCAAACCATTCCTGCTCAATGTGATCTCCAAAACCCAAATAGCGCTCTTTCCCTTCTAAGCCAAGCCGTGTCTCCAAACAGCCGTTTATTACCACATGTGGGGCATTGTTTTACTCGGGAGAAATTGCTTTACAAATTTTGTGGTGCTTTTTCTCCTTCAGTCCTTGTGGAAATGAGTAAAAATAAGCTAAACCTACATTTTCTTTGAAAAAATGTTGATTTTTATTTTCAGGGCCTACTTCCAATAATTTCTGCAAAAAACCTGTGGTGTCAAAGAGCTCACTATACCCCTAGATAATTTCCTCAATGGGTGTAGTCTCCAAAATGGGGTCACTTGTGGGGGGTTTCCACTGTTTTGTCTCCTCAGGGACTTCGTAAATGTGACCTGGCCTCCGCAAACCATTCCTGCTAAACTTGAGCTCCAAAAGCCAAATAGCGCTCTTTCCCTTCTCAGCCCTGCCGTGTCTCCAAACAACCGTTTATTACCACATGTGGGGCATTGTTTTACTCGGGAGAGATTGGTTTACAAATTTTACGTGCTTTTTCTCCTTCAGTCCTTGTGGAAATGAGAAAAAATTAGCTAAACCTACATTTTCTTTGAAAAAATTTAGATTCTCATTTTCAGGGCCTATTTTCCAATAATTTATGCCAAAAACCTGTTGGGTCAAAACGCTCACTATACCCCTAGATAATTTCCTCAATGGGCGTAGTTTCCTAAATGGGGTCACTTGTGGGGGGTTTCCACTGTTTTGTCCCCTCAGGGGCTTTGTAAATGCGACATGGCCTCCGCAAACCATTCCTGCTAAACTTGAGCTCCAAAAGCCAAATAGCGCTCTTTCCCTTCTCAGCCTCGCCGTGTCTCCAAACAACCGTTTATTACCACATGTGGGGTATTGTTTTACTCGGGAGAAATTGCTTTACAAATTTTACGGTGCTTTTTCTCCTTTAGTCTTTGTGAAAATGAGAAAAAAAATCGCTAAACCTACATTTTCTTTGAAGAAATGTTGATTTTAATTTTCACGGCCTACTTCTAATAATTTCTGTAAAAAAGCTGTGCGGTCAAAATGCTCACTGTACCCCTAGATAATTTCCTTGAGGTGTGTAGTTTCCCAGATGGGGTCACTTTTGGGGGATTTTGACTGTTTTGGCACCGCAAGAGCCCTTCAAACCTGACATGGAGCCTAAAATTTATTCTAACAAAAATAAGGCCCCAAAATCCACCAGGTGCTCCTTTGCTTCTGAGGTCTGTGCTTCAGTCCAGTAGCACGCTACGGCCACATGTGGGATATTTCCTAAAACTGCAGAAACTGGGCAACAAATATTGAGTTGCATTTCTCTGGTAAAACCTTCTGTGTTATAAAAAAAATTGTACTAAAAATTTATTTCTGCAAAAAAATATGAAATTTGTAAAATTCACCTCTACATTGCTTTAATTCCTGTGACATGTGTAAAGGGTTAAGACATTTTCTAAATGCTGTTTTGAATACTTTGAGGGGTGAAGTTTTTAAAATGGGGTGACTTTTTTGGGGTTTCTAATATATAAGGCCCTCAAAGCCACTTCACAACTGAACTGGCCCCTGTAAAAATGGCCTTTTGAAATTTTCTTGAAATGTGAGAAATTGCTGCTAAAGTTCTAAGCCTTGTGAGGTCATAGAAAAATAAAAGGATGTTCAAAAAACGATGCCAATCTAAAGTAGACATATGGGTGATGTTAATTAGAAACAATTTTGGGTGGTATAACTGCCTGTCTTACAAGCAGATACATTTAAATTGAGAAAAATGCTAATTTTTGCAATTTTTCGCTAAATTTTGGTGTTTTTCACAATTAAATACTGAACATATCGAGCAAATTTTGCCAGTAACATAAAGTCCAATGTGTCACGAGAAAACAATCTCAGAATCGCTTGGATAGGTGAAAGCATTCCGGAGTTATTACCACATAAAGTGACACATGTCAGATTTGAAAAATGAGGCTCGGTCAGGAAGGTCAAAAGTGGCTAAAGAGGGAAGGGGTTAAATAGGACTATGGATTAAAGCATTTAACGTCAATGGCCATTCTAAGCTGAATGTGCCTGCTCTCGTCAGATCGCAGAAGTTACCCAGCTTAAGTCCTCGCTAGTACCAGTGTGGGAGACTGTCTGGGAATCCGTGGTGCGGTTGACTTTTTATTATGTCGTTTAGATTTTGTTTCACAATCGATTAAAAAGGACTATGGATTAAAGCATTTAATGTCAAAGGCCATTCTAAGCTGAATGTGCCTGCTCTCGTCAGATCGCAGAAGTTATACAGCTTAAGGCCTCGCTAGTACCAGTGTGGGAGACTGTCTGGGAATGCGTGGTGCGCTTGACTTTTTATTATGTCGTTTAGATTTTGTTTCACAATCGATTAAAAAGGACTATGGATTAAAGCATTTAATGTTAATGGCCATTCTAAGCTGAATGTGCCTGCTCTCGTTAGATCGCAGAAGTTACACAGCTTAAGGCCTCACTAGTAACAGTGTGGGAGACTGTCTGGGAATCCGTGGTGCTGTTGAATTTTTATTATGTCGTTTAGATTTTATTTCACAATCGATAAAAAAGGACTATGGATTAAAGCATTTAATGTCAATGGCCATTCTAAGCTGAATGTGCTTGCTCTCGTCAGATCACAGAAGTTACACAGCTTAAGGCCTCGCTAGTACCATTGTGGGAGACTGTCTGGGAATCCGTGGTGCGGTTGACTTTTTATTATGTCGTTTAGATTTTGTTTCACAATCGATTAAAAAGGACTATGGATTAAAGCATTTAATGTCAATGGCCATTCTAAGCTGAATGTGCCTGCTCTCGTCAGATCGCAGAAGTTACACAGCTTAAGGCCTCGCTAGTACCAGTGTGGGAGACTGTCTGTGAATCCGTGGTGCGGTTGACTTTTTATTATGTCGTTTAGATTATGTTTCACAATCGATTAAAAAGGACTATGGATTAACGCATTTAATGTCAATGGCCATTCTAAGCTGGATGTGCCTGCTCTCGTCAGATCGCAGAAGTTACACAGCTTAAGTCCTCGCTAGTACCAGTGTGGGAGACTGTCTGGGAATCCGTGGTGCGGTTGACTTTTTATTATGTCGTTTAGATTTTGTTTCACAATAGATTAAATAGGACTATGGATTAAAGCATTTAACGTCAATGGCCATTCTAAGCTGAATGTCACTGCTCTCGTCAGAACGTAGAAATTACACAGCTTAAGGCCTCGCTAGTACCAGTGTGGGAGACTGTCTGGGAATCCGAGGTGCGGTTGACTTTTTATTATGTCGTTTAGATTTTTTTCACAATCAATTAAAAAGGACTATGGATTAAAGCATTTAATGTCAATGGCCATTCTAAGCTGAATGTGCCTGCTCTCGTCAGATCGCAGAAGTTACACAGCTTAAGGCCTTGCTAGTACCAGTGTGGGAGACTGTCTGGGAATCCGTGGTGCGGTTGACTTTTTATTATGTCGTTTAGATTTTGTTTCACAATCGATTAAAAAGGACTATGGATTAAAGCATTTAATGTCAATGGCCATTCTAAGCTGTATGTGCCTGCTCTTGTCAGATCACAGAAGATACACAGCTTAAGGCCTCGCTAGTACCAGTATGGGAGACTGTCTGAGAATCCGTGGTGCGGTTGCCTTTTATTATGTCGTTTAGATTTTATTTCACAATCGATTAAGAAGGACTATGGATTAAAGCATTTAATGTCAATGGCCATTCTAAGCTGAATGTCCCTGCTCTCGTCAGATCGCAGAAGTTACAAAGCTTAATGCCTCGCTAGTACCAGTGTGGGAGACTGTCTGGGAATCCGTGGTGCGGTTGCCTTTTTATTATGTCGTTTCGATTTTGTTTCACAATAGATTAAATAGGACTATGGATTAAAGCATTTAATGTCAAAGGCCATTCTAAGCTGAATGTGTCTGCTCTCGTCAGATCGCAGAAGTTACACAGCTTAAGGCCTCGCTAGTACCAGTGTGGTAGACTGTCTGGGAATCCGTGGTGCGGTTGACTTTTTATTATGTCGTTTAGATTTTGTTTCACAATCGATTAAAAAGGACTATGGATTAAAGCATTTAATGTCAATGGCCATTCTAAGCTGAATGTAACTGCTCTCGTCAGATCGCAGAAGTTACACAGCTTAAGGCCTCGCTAGTACCAGTGTGGGAGACTGTCTGGGAATCCGTGGTGCGGTTGACGTTTTATTATGTCGTTTAGATTTTGTTTCACAATAGATTAAATAGGACTATGGATTAAAGCATTTAACGTCAATGGCCATTCTAAGCTGAATGTGCCTGCTCTCGTCAGATCACAGAAGATACACAGCTTAAGGCCTCGCTAGTACCAGTGTGGGAGACTGTCTGGGAATCCGTGGTGCGGTTGTCTTATTATTATGTCGTTTAGATTTTGTTTCACAATCGATTAAAAAGGACTATGGATTAAAGCATTTAATGTCAATGGCCATTCTAAGCTGAATGTGCCTGCTCTCGTCAGATCGCAGAACTTACACAGCTTAAGGCCTCGCTAGTACCAGTGTGGGAGACTGTCTGGGAATCCGTGGTGAGGTTGACTTTTTATTCTGTCGTTTAGATTATGTTTCACAATCGATTAAAAAGGACTATGGATTAAAGCATTTAATGTCAATGGCCATTCTAAGCTGTATGTGCCTGCTCTTGTCCGATCACAGAAGATACACAGCTTAAGGCCTCGCTAGTACCAGTATGGGAGACTGTCTGGGAATCCGTGGTGCGGTTGCCTTTTTATTATGTCGTTTAGATTTTGTTTCACAATCGATTAAAAAGGACTATGGATTAAAGCATTTAATGTCAATGGCCATTCTAAGCTGAATGTGCCTGCCCTCGTCAGATCGCAGAAGTTACACAGCTTAAGGCCTCGCTAGTACCAGTGTGGGAGACTGTCTGGGAATCCGTGGTGCGGTTGACTTTTTATTATGTCGTTTAGATTTTGTTTCACAATAGATTAAATAGGACTATGGATTAAAGCATTTAACGTCAATGGCCATTCTAAGCTGAATGTGCCTGCTCTCGTCAGAACGCAGAAGTTACACAGCTTAAGGCCTCGCTAGTACCAGTGTGGGAGACTGTCTGGGAATCCGTGGTGCGGTTGACTTTTTATTATGTCGTTTAGATTTTGTTTCACAATAGATTAAATAGGACTATGGATTAAGGCTTTTAATGTCAATGGCCATTCTAAGCTGAATGTGCCTGCTCTCGTCAGATCGCAGAAGTTACACAGCTTAAGGCCTCGCTAGTACCAGTGTGGGAGACTGTCTGGGAATCCGTGGTGCGGTTGACTTTTTATTATGTCGTTTAGATTTTGTTTCACAATCGATTAAAAAGGACTATGGATTAAAGCATTTAACGTCAATGGCCATTCTAAGCTGAATGTCCCTGCTCTCGTTAGATCGCAGAAGTTACACAGCTTAAGGCCTCGCTAGTACCAGTGTGGGAGACTGTCTGGGAATCCGTGGTGCAGTTGAATTCTTATTATGTCGTTTAGATTTTGTTTCACAATCGATTAAAAAGGACTATGGATTAAAGCATTTAATGTCAATGGCCATTCTAAGCTGAATGTCCCTGCTCTCGCCAGATCGCAGAAGTTACAAAGCTTAATGCCTCGCTAGTACCAGTGTGGGAGACTGTCTGGGAATCCGTGGTGCGGTTGCCTTTTTATTATGTCGTTTCGATTTTGTTTCACAATAGATTAAATAGGACTATGGATTAAAGCATTTAACGTCAATGGCCATTCTAAGCTGAATGTGCCTGCTCTCGTCAGATCGCAGAAGTTACCCAGCTTAAGGCCTCGCTAGTACCAGTGTGGGAGACTGTCTGGGAATCCGTGGTGCGGTTGACTTTTTATTATGTCGTTTAGATTTTGTTTCACAATCGATTAAAAAGGACTATGGATTAAAGCATTTAATGTCAAAGGCCATTCTAAGCTGAATGTGCCTGCTCTCGTCAGATCGCAGAAGTTACACAGCTTAACGCCTCGCTAGTACCAGTGTGGGAGACTGTCTGGGAATCCGTGGTGCGGTTGAATTTTTATTATGTCGTTTTGATTTTGTTTCACAATCGATTAAAAAGGACTATGGATTAAAGCATTTAATGTCAATGGCCATTCTAAGCTGAATGTCCCTGCTCTCGTCAGATCGCAGAAGTTACACAGCTTAAGGCCTTGCTAGTACCAGTGTGGGAGACTGTCTGGGAATCCGTGGTGCGGTTCACTTTTTATTATGTTGTTTAGATTTTGTTTCACAATCGATTAAAAAGGACTATGGATTAAAGCATTTAATGTCAATGGCCATTCTAAGCTGAATGTGCCTGCTCTCGTCAGACTGCAGAAGTTACACAGCTTAAGGCCTCGCTAGTACCAGTGTGGGAGACTGTCTGGGAATCCGTGGTGCGGTTGACTTTTTATTATGTCGTTTAGATTTTGTTTCACAATCGATTAAAAAGGACTATGGATTAAAGCATTTAATGTCAATGGCCATTCTAAGCTGAATGTGCCTGCTCTCGTCAGATCGCAGAAGTTACACAGCTTAAGGCCTCGCTAGTACCAGTGTGGGAGACTGTCTGGGAATCCGTGGTGCAGTTGAATTCTTATTATGTCGTTTAGATTTTGTTTCACAATCGATTAAAAAGGACTATGGATTAAAGCATTTAATGTCAATGGCCATTCTAAGCTGAATGTCCCTGCTCTCGTCAGATCGCAGAAGTTACAAAGCTTAATGCCTCGCTAGTACCAGTGTGGGAGACTGTCTGGGAATCCGTGGTGCGGTTGCCTTTTTATTATGTCGTTTCGATTTTGTTTCACAATAGATTAAATAGGACTATGGATTAAAGCATTTAACGTCAATGGCCATTCTAAGCTGAATGTGCCTGCTCTCGTCAGATCGCAGCAGTTACCCAGCTTAACGCCTCGCTAGTACCAGTGTGGGAGACTGTCTGGGAATCCGTGGTGCGGTTGAATTTTTATTATGTCGTTTTGATTTTGTTTCACAATCGATTAAAAAGGACTATGGATTAAAGCATTTAATGTCAATGGCCATTCTAAGCTGAATGTCCCTGCTCTCGTCAGATCGCAGAAGTTACACAGCTTAAGGCCTTGCTAGTACCAGTGTGGGAGACTGTCTGGGAATCCGTGGTGCGGTTGACTTTTTATTATGTTGTTTAGATTTTGTTTCACAATCGATTAAAAAGGACTATGGATTAAAGCATTTAATGTCAATGGCCATTCTAAGCTGAATGTGTCTGCTCTCGTCATATCGCAGAAGTTACACAGCTTAAGGCTTTGCTAGTACCAGTGTGGGAGACTGTCTGGGAATCCGTGGTGCGGATGACTTTTTATTATGTCGTTTAGATTTTGTTTCACAATAGATTAAATAGGACTATGGATTAAAGCATTAAACGTCAATGGCCATTCTAAGCTGAATGTGCCTGCTCTCGTCAGAACGCAGAAGTTACACAGCTTAAGGCCTCGCTAGTACCAGTGTGGGAAACTGTCTGGGAATCCGTGGTGCGGTTGAATTTTTATTATGTCGTTTAGATTTTGTTTCACAATCGATTAAATAGGACTATGGATTAAGGCTTTTAATGTCAATGGCCATTCTAAGCTGAATGTGCCTGCTCTCGTTAGATCGCAGAAGTTACACAGCTTAACGCCTCGGCTAGTACCAGTGTGGGAGACTGTCTGGGAATCCGTGGTGCGGTTGACTTTTTATTATGTCGTTTAGATTTTGTATCACAATAGATTAAATAGGACTATGGATTAAAACATTTAACTTCAATGGCCATTCTAAGCTGAATGTGCCTGCTCTCGTCAGATCGCAGAAGTTACACAGCTTAAGGATTCGCTCGTACCAGTGTGGGAGACTGTCTGGGAATCCGTGGTGCGGTTGAATTTTTATTATGTCGTTTAGATTTTGTTTCACAATCGATTAAAAAGGACTATGGATTAAAGCATTTAATGTCAATGGCCATTCTAAGCTGAATGTCCCTGCTCTCGTCAGATCGCAGAAGTTACACAGCTTAAGGCCTCGCTAGTACCAGTGTGGGAGACTGTCTGGGAATCCGTGATGCGGTTGACTTTTTATTATGTCGTTTAGATTTTGTTTCACAATCGATTAAAAAGGACTATGGATTAAAGCATTTAATGTCAATGGCCATTCTAAGCTGAATGTGCCTGCTCTCGTCAGATCGCAGAAGTTACACAGCTTAAGGCCTCGCTAGTACCAGTGTGGGAGACTGTCTGGGAGTCCGTGGTGCGGTTGACTTTTTATTATGTCGATTAGATTTTGTTTCACAATAGATTAAATAGGACTATGGATTAAAGCATGTAACGTCAATGGCCATTCTAAGCTGAATGTTCCTGCTCTCGTCAGAACGCAGAAGTTACACAGCTTAAGGCCTCGCTAGTACCAGTGTGGGAGACTGTCTGGGAATCCGTGGTGCGGTAGACTTTTTATTATGTCGTTTAGATTTTGTTTCACAATCGATTAAAAAGGACTATGGATTAAAGCATCCAATGTCAATGGCAATTCTAAGCTGAATGTGCCTGCTCTCGTTAGATCGCAGAAGTTACACAGCTTAAGCCCTCGCTAGTACCAGTGTGGGAGAGTGTCTGGGAATCCGTGGTGCGGTTGACTTTTTATTATGTTGTTTAGATTTTGTTTCACAATCGATTAAAAAGGACTATGGATTAAAGCATTTAATGTCAGTGGCCATTCTAAGCTGAATGTGCCTGCTCTCGTTAGATCGCAGAAGTTACACAGCTTAACGCCTCGCTAGTACCAGTGTGGGAGACTGTCTGGGAATCCGTGGTGCGGTTGACTTTTTATTATGTCGTTTAGATTTTGTTTCACAATAGATTAAATAGGACTATGGATTAAACAATTTAACGTCAATGGCCATTCTAAACTGAATGTGCCTGCTCTCGTCAGATCGCAGAAGTTACACAGCTTAAGGCCTCGCTAGTACCAGTGTGGGAGACTGTCTGGGAATCTGTGGTGCGGTTGAATTTTTATTATGTCGTTTAGATTTTGTTTCACAATCGATTAAAAAGGACTATGGATTAAGGCATTTAATGTCAATGGCCATTCTAAGCTGAATGTCCCTGCTCTCGTCAGATCGCAGAAGTTACACAGCTTAAGGCCTTGCTAGTACAAGTGAGGGAGACTGTCTGGGAATCCGTGGTGTGGTTGACTTTTTATTATGTTGTTTAGATTTTGTTTCACAATCGATTAAAAAGGACTATGGATTAAAGCATTTAATGTCAATGGCCATTCTAAGCTGAATGTGCCTGCTCTCGTCAGACCGCAGAAGTTACACAGCTTAAGGCCTCGCTAGTACCAGTGTGGGAGACTGTCTTGGAATCCGTGGTGCGGTTGACTTTTTATTATGTCGTTTAGATTTTGTTTCACAATCGATTAAAAAGGACTATGGATTAAAGCATTTAATGTCAATGGCCATTCTAAGCTGAATGTGCCTGCTCTAGTCAGAACGCAGAAGTTACACAGCTTAAGGCCTCGCTAGTACCAGTGTGGGAAACTGTCTGGGAATCCGTGGTGCGGTTGAATTTTTATTATGTCGTTTAGATTTTGTTTCACAATCGATTAAAAAGGACTATGTATTAAAGCATTTAATGTCAATGGCCATTCTAAGCTGAATGTCCCTGCTCTCGTCAGATCGCAGAAGTTACACAGCTTAAGGCCTCGCTAGTACCAGTGTGAGAGACTGCCTGGGAATCCGTGGTGCGGTTGACTTTTTATTATGTTGTTTAGATTTTGTTTCACAATAAATTAAATAGGACTATGGATTAAGGCTTTTAATGTCAATGGCCATTCTAAGCTGAATGTGCCTGCTCTCATCAGATCGCAGAAGTTACACAGCTTAAGGCCTCGCTAGTACCAGTGTGGGAGACTGTCTGGGAATCCGTGGTGCGGTTGACTTTTTATTATGTCGTTTACATTTTGTTTCACAATAGATTAAATAGGACTATGGATTAAAGCATTTAACGTCAATGGCCATTCTAAGCTGAATGTGCCTGCTCTCGTCAGATCGCAGAAGTTACACAGCTTAAGGCCTCGCTAGTACCAGTGTGGGAGACTGTCTGGGAATCCGTGGTGCGGTTGAATTTTTATTATGTCGTTTAGATTTTGTTTCACAATCGATTAAAAAGGACTATGGATTAAAGTATTTGATGTCAATGGCCATTCTAAGCTGAATGTCCCTGCCCTCGTCAGATCGCAGAAGTTACACAGCTTAAGGCCTCGCTAGTACCAGTGTGGGAGACTGTCTGGGAATCTGTGGTGCGGTTGACTTTTTATTATGTCGTTTAGATTTTGTTTCACAATCGATTAAAAAGGACTATGGATTAAAGCATTTAATGTCTATGGCCATTCTAAGCTGAATGTGCCTGCTCTCGTCAGATCGCAGAAGTTACACAGCTTAAGGCCTCGCTAGTACCAGTGTGGGAGACTGTCTGGGAATCCGTGGTGCGGTTGACTTCTTATTATGTCGTTTAGATTTTGTTTCACAATAGATTAAATAGGACTATGGATTAAAGCATTTAACGTCAATGGCCATTCTAAGCTGAATGTGCCTGCTCTCGTCAGATCGCAGAAGTTACACAGCTTAAGGCCTCGCTAGTACCAGTGTGGGAGACTGTCTGGGAATCCGTGGTGCGGTTGTCTTTTTATTATGTCGTTTAGATTTTGTTTCACAATCGATTAAAAAGGACTATGGATTAAAGCATTTAATGTCAATGGCCATTCTAAGCTGAATGTGCCTGCCCTCGTCAGATCGCAGAAGTTACACAGCTTAAGGCCTCGCTAGTACCAGTGTGGGAGACTGTCTGGGAATCTGTGGTGCGGTTGACTTTTTATTATGTCGTTTAGATTTTGTTTCACAATCGATTAAAAAGGACTATGGATTAAAGCATTTAATGTCTATGGCCATTCTAAGCTGAATGTGCCTGCTCTCGTCAGATCGCAGAAGTTACACAGCTTAAGGCCTCGCTAGTACCAGTGTGGGAGACTGTCTGGGAATCCGTGGTGCGGTTGACTTCTTATTATGTCGTTTAGATTTTGTTTCACAATAGATTAAATAGGACTATGGATTAAAGCATTTAACGTCAATGGCCATTCTAAGCTGAATGTGCCTGCTCTCGTCAGATCGCAGAAGTTACACAGCTTAAGGCCTCGCTAGTACCAGTGTGGGAGACTGTCTGGGAATCCGTGGTGCGGTTGTCTTTTTATTATGTCGTTTAGATTTTGTTTCACAATCGATTAAAAAGGACTATGGATTAAAGCATTTAATGTCAATGGCCATTCTAAGCTGAATGTGCCTGCTCTAGTCAGAAGGCAGAAGTTACACAGCTTAAGGCCTCGCTAGTACCAGTGTGGGAAACTGTCTGGGAATCCGTGGTGCGGTTGACTTTTTATTATGTTGTTTAGATTTTGTTTCACAATAAATTAAATAGGACTATGGATTAAGGCTTTTAATGTCAATGGCCATTCTAAGCTGAATGTGCCTGCTCTCGTCAGATCGCAGAAGTTACACAGCTTAAGGCCTCGCTAGTACCAGTGTGGGAGACTGTCTGGGAATCCGTGGTGCGGTTGACTTTTTATTATGTCGTTTAGATTTTGTTTCACAATCGATTAAAAAGGACTATGGATTAAAGCATTTAATGTCAATGGCCATTCTAAGCTGAATGTGCCTGCTCTCGTTAGATCGCAGAAATTACACAGCTTAACGCCTCGCTAGTACCAGTGTGGGAGACTGTCTAGGAATCCGTGGTGCGGTTGACTTTTTATTATGTCGTTTACATTTTGTTTCACAATAGATTAAATAGGACTATGGATTAAAGCATTTAACGTCAATGGCCATTCTAAGCTGAATGTGCCTGCTCTCGTCAGATCGCAGAAGTTACACAGCTTAAGGCCTCGCTAGTACCAGTGTGGGAGACTGTCTGGGAATCCGTGGTGCGGTTGAATTTTTATTATGTCGTTTAGATTTTGTTTCACAATCGATTAAAAAGGACTATGGATTAAAGCATTTGATGTCAATGGCCATTCTAAGCTGAATGTCCCTGCCCTCGTCAGATCGCAGAAGTTACACAGCTTAAGGCCTCGCTAGTACCAGTGTGTGAGACTGTCTGGGAATCTGTGGTGCGGTTGCCTTTTTATTATGTCGTTTAGATTTTGTTTCACAATCGATTAAAAAGGACTATGGATTAAAGCATTTAATGTCTATGGCCATTCTAAGCTGAATGTGCCTGCTCTCGTCAGATCGCAGAAGTTACACAGCTTAAGGCCTCGCTAGTACCAGTGTGGGAGACTGTCTGGGAATCCGTGGTGCGGTTGACTTCTTATTATGTCGTTTAGATTTTGTTTCACAATAGATTAAATAGGACTATGGATTAAAGCATATAACGTCAATGGCCATTCTAAGCTGAATGTGCCTGCTCTCGTCAGATCGCAGAAGTTACACAGCTTAAGGCCTCGCTAGTACCAGTGTGGGAGACTGTCTGGGAATCCGTGGTGCGTTTGTCTTTTTATTATGTCGTTTAGATTTTGTTTCACAATCGATTAAAAAGGACTATGGATTAAAGCATTTAATGTCAATGGCCATTCTAAGCTGAATGTCCCTGCTCTCGTCAGATTGCAGAAGTTACACAGCTTAAGGCCTCGCTAGTACCAGTGTGGGAGACTGTCTGGGAATCCGTGGTGCGGTTGACTTTTTATTATGTCGTTTAGATTTTGTTTTACAATCGATTAAAAAGGACTATGGATTAACCCCTTAAGGACGCAGCCTAGTTTGGGCCTTAAGGCTCAGAGCCCATTTTTCAAATCTGACATATTTCACTTTATGTGGTAATAACGTCGGAATGCTTAAACCTATGCAAGCGATTCCGAGATTGTTTTCTCGTGACACTTTGGGCTTCATGTTCGTGGTAAAATTTGGTCGATATATTCAGTCTTTATTTGAGAAAAATTGCAAAATTTAGAGAAAATTTAGAAAAAATAGCATTTTTCAGAATTTAAATGCATCTGCTTGAAAAACAGACGGTTATACCACCCAAAATAGTTACTAGTTCACATTTCCCATATGTCTACTTTAGATTAGCATCGTTTTTAGAACATTATTTTATTTTTCTTGGACGTTACAAGGCTTAGAACATAAACAGCAATTTCTCATATTTTTAAGAAAATTTCAAAAGCCTTTTTTTTAAGGTACCTGTTCAGTTCTGAAGTGGCTTTGAGGGGCCTATGTATTAGAAACCCCCATAAAGCACCCCATTTTAAAAACTAGACCCTTCAAAGTATTCAAAACAGCATTTAGAAAGTTTTTTAACCCTTCAGGAATTTCACAGGAATTAAAGCAAAGTGGAGGTGAAATTTGCAAATTTCGTTTTTATTTCTGAATTTCAATTTTATTCTATTTTTTTTCTGTAACAAAGAAGGTTTTACCAGAGAAACACAACTAAATATGTATTGTCCAGATTCTTCAGTTTTTAGAAATGTCCCACATGTGGCTCTAGTGCGCTCGTGGAATAAAACACAAGCCCCAGAAGCAAAGAAGCACCTAGTGCATTTTGGTGGTGCTTTTTTATTAGCATATATTTTAGGCAGCATGCCAGGTTTGGAGAGGTGTTGAGGTGCCAAAACAGTAGGAATCCCCCAAAACTGACCCCATTTTGGAAACTGCACCCCTCAAGGAATTAATTTATGGTTATTGTTACCATTTTGACCCCGTAGTTTTTTCACAGCGCGTATTTGAATTGGGCTGTGAAATTAAAAGAATGACAATTTTTCCAATAAGATGTCATTTTTGATCAGAATTTCTTATTTTCACAGGGAACAAAATGCCCCATTTTGTTGCCCAATTTGTCCTGAGTGCGGCAATACCCCATTTGTGGTGATAAACTGCCGTTTGGGCCCATGGGAGGGCTCAGAAGGAAAGGAGCGCTATGTGTTTGTTGGAGTCCAGATTTTGCTGTATTGGTTTTCGGGTGCCATGTTGCATTTGCAGAGCCTCAGAGGTATCAAAGCAATGGAAACCCACCAAAAGTGACCCCATTTTGGAAACAAAACCCCTCAAGGAATTTATTTATGGGTGTTGTGACCATTTAGACCCCACAGTTTTTTCACAGAACTTATTTGAATTGGGCTGTGAATTTAAAAAGAAAAACTTTTTTCCAATAAGATGTAGTTTTGGCTCAAAATGTCTTATTTTCACAACGAATAAAATACCCCATTTTGTTGCCAAATTTGTCCTGAGTGCGGCAATACCCTATTTGTGCCCATAAACTGCCGTTTGGGCCCATGGGAGGTATTAGAAGGAAAGGAGCGCTATGTGTTCTTTGGAGCAGAGATTTTGCTGGATTGGTTTTCGGGTGCCATGTCGCATTTGCAGAGCCCCAAAGGTATCAAAGCAATGGAAACCCACCAGAAGTGACCCCATTTTGGAAACTACACCCCTCAAGGAATTCATTTATGGGTGTTGTGACCATTTAGACTCCACAGTTTTTTCACAGAATTTATTTGAATTGGGCTGTGAATTCAAAAAAATTACATTTTTTCCAATAAGAGGTAGTTTTGGCTCAAAATTTCTTATTTTCACAAGGAATAAAATACCCCAATTTGTTGCCCAATTTGTCCTGAGTGCGGCAATACCCCATTTGTGGTGATAAACTGCCGTTTGGGCCCATGGGAGGCCTCAGAAGGAAAGGAGCGCTATGTGTTCTTTGGAGCCCAGATTTTGCTGGATTGGTTTTTGGGTGCCATGTCGCATTTGCAGAGCCCCAAAGGTATCAAAGCAATGGAAACCCACCAGAAGTCACCCCATTTTGGAAACTACACCCCTCAAAGAATTTATTTATGGGTGTTGTGACCATTTAGACCCCACAGTTTTTTCACAGAATTTATTTGAATTGGACTGTGAATTAAAAAAAAAATTATTTTTTCCAATAAGAGGTAGTTTTGGCTCAAAATTTCTTATTTTCACAAGGAATAAAATACCGCATTTTGTTGCCCAATTTGTCCTGAGTGTGGCAATACCCTATTTGTGGTGATAAACTGCCGTTTGGGCCCATGGGAGGGCTCAGAAGGAAAGGACCACCATGTGGCCTACTGGGAATTTTCTGGTGCTAAGTCGTGTGTGCAGAAGCCCCTGAGGTATCAGTACAGTTGAAACCCCCGAGAAGTGACCCCGTTTTAAAAACGACACCCCTTAAGGAATTCATCTAGAGGTGTAGTGAGCATTTTGACCCCACAGGTATTGTGTAAAAGATAATGCGCAGCAGATGGTGCAGAGTGAGATTTGCAATTTTCTATATATATGCCATGTCAGTGTCCGATATATTGTGCCCAGCATGTGCCACCGGAGACCTACACCCCATAAACTGTAATGTTGGCTCTCCCGGGTACGGCAATACCCTACATGTGGCTGTTATCAGCTGCCTGGGCATACAGCAGGGCTCAGAGGGGAAAGATGAGGATGGGTAAGCTGTGCGAAGTGGATCAGAGCGAGTAAAACTGGGGTAAATTAAAAATAAAGGGATGGATGATAAATTTGAAAACACTCTTTCATACAGAGCTCTGGTTTTTCGGGACACGTGTCACATTGATATATTGTGTCCTTCCTTATCCCCCTCTTATAGCAGACTCTGCACCTCTTTTGACTTTTTCCCTTCTTGCCAGTTTGGGGAACTTCTCCTAAAAAGTGTTGCCCTGGTACGATGCCTGTGGCCCCGCTTCCAGAAGTACTGTAAGGCTTCAGGACTTGATCTGACAAGTCCACCCCTCCCATGTACCTATTGTAGTCCAGGATGCAGTCTAGTTTGGGGGTCCCTGTACTGGTACCTCGTACAGGTACATGGGTACTGGTGTGGCATCTCCCTGGTCTTGTACTTGACACACAATATGTTGCTGCTAGATTGTGCCCTGCTCTCACCCCTTCTGAGTGTTTGCCCAAGCAGAGTCTTAGGGAGGCCTCTCAGATTTCTTCTAGCAGTGGCGCATGCCGCAGGACTTCTGGAAGCGAGGCAGTTGAAGAGTGGGACGCTGGTATAAAAATTATCCAGGTAGAGGTGGTAACCCTGGTCCAGCAGTGGGTGCACCAAATCCCACACAATTTTTGTATTAACTCCCAGTAAGGGGGGGCATTCTGGGGGCTGAGAACTGGTGTCCTTCCCTTCATATATCCTAAATTTGTAGGTATACCCTGATGCACTCTCGCAGCTTATACATCTTCACGCCATACCTTGCCCTCTTACACGGCAGGTACTCGCGGAATTGAAGCCTCCCTTTCAAATGTACCAGGGATTCATCTATAGAAATACACTTCTCGGGGGTGAATGCTGGGAAAACCGGGCACTGAAACGGTCTAATAGGGGTCTCCGTTTATACAAACGGTCAAAACTGGGGTCATCTCGGGGTGGGCACGGCTCATTATCAGTATAATGTAAGAAGCGAAGTATTGCCTCATTTTTATTTTATTTTTTAGTTTCCAGCTCAGTTCTGAAGTTGCTTTGAGGGGCCCATATATTAGACACCCTTATCAAACACCCCATTTCAGAAACTAGACCCCTCAAAGTATTCACAACAGCATTTAAAAAGTTTATTAACCCTTTAGGCGTTTCACAGGAATTTAGAGCAAAGTAGAGGTGACATTTAATTAATTTAATTTAATTTATTAGGCACCATGTCCGGTTTGAAGAGGTCTTGTGGTGCTAAAACAGTGGAAACCCCCCAAAAGTGACCCCTTTTTGGAAACTAGACCCCTTGAGGAATCCATTGTAGTTTTCATGGGGTGCATGCGGCTTTTTGATCAGTTTTTATTCTATTTTTAGGTGGCGTGGTGACTAAAAAAACAGCAATTTTACTATTGTTTTTTATTCCATTTTTTTTACAGCGTTCACCGTGCGCTATAAATGACATATTCACTTTATTCTGCGGGGCGATACGATTACGGCGATACCAGATGTTTATAGTTTTTTTTTATGTCTTATGTCGTTTGCACAATAAAATACATTTTGTAAAATATAATTTATTTTTTCTGTTCCCTTATTCTAAGAGCCATAACTGTTTTATTTTTCCATCAGGAAAGCCGTGCGAGGACTTATTTTTTGCGTAACGAACTGTAGTTTCGATCAGTACAATTTTTAGGTACATTCGACTTTTTGATCTCTTTTTATTCCATTTTTTGGGAGGTGAAGTGACCAAAGAATTGTGATTGTGGTACGGTTTA
Organism: Rhinoderma darwinii; assembly: GCF_050947455.1. Taxonomy (NCBI): domain Eukaryota; kingdom Metazoa; phylum Chordata; class Amphibia; order Anura; family Rhinodermatidae; genus Rhinoderma; species Rhinoderma darwinii. The sequence goes on along the minus strand of NC_134687.1, from coordinate 247,793,815 downwards.
TTATTATTTTCTCTTACGGCGTTCACCGCGCGGGATAAATAATGACATCGTTTTGTAGTTCAGGACGTTACGGACGCGGCGATACCAATTATGTATAGTTTATTTGTTTATTTATATATTTTTATTAATAATAAAGAACTGATAAGGGAAAAAGGGGGACTTTTACTTTTATTACTTTTAAATCTTTTATTTTCTTATTTTTACACAACTTTTTTTTACTTTTTCACACTTTTTTTACTTTGTCCCACTAGGGGACATGAGAGCAGGAGGCTCTGATCGCTATTCTAATACACTGCACTACATGCGTAGTGCAGTGTATTAGAGCTGTCAGCTGTTCGCTGACAGCAAGCATAGTGGGTCCTGATTTTGTCGGGACCCACTAGGCTTCCGTCGATGGCGTAGCCAGAGTCCATTGTTAGGATTCTGGTTGCCATAGTAGCCATCACGGCCCGCTATCGTGTAGCAGGCCGGCGATGGCAGCTTAACCCCTAAGAAGCCGCGATCGCTATTGAACGCGGCTTCTAAGGGGTTAATCGGCGGGGACCACCGCGATCGGTCCCTGCACACTAAGCTGTGATAGCCTGCTGTCGGAAACAGCAGGTATCACAGCTCAGACACGCGCCGGGGAAAGATGGCGCCGTGTTTACTCAGGTCAGTAATAGTACTGACCTGAGCGCGAACGTTCTACTTAGCAGGACGTACTATTACTGACCTGAGCGCGAAGGGGTTAAAGCATTTAATGTCAATGGCCATTCTAAGCTGAATGTGCCTGCTCTCGTCAGATCGCAGAAGTTACACAGCTTAAGGCCTCGCTAGTACCAGTGTGGGAGACTGTCTGGGAATCCGTGGTGCGGTTGACTTTTTATTATGTCGTTTAGATTTTGTTTCACAATAGATTAAATAGGACTATGGATTAAAGCATTTAACGTCAATGGCCATTCTAAGCTGAATGTTCCTGCTCTCGTCCGAACGCAGAAGTTACACAGCTTAAGGCCTCGCTAGTACCAGTGTGGGAGACTGTCTGGGAATCCGTGGTGCGGTAGACTTTTTATTATGTCGTTTAGATTTTGTTTCACAATCGATTAAAAAGGACTATGGATTAATGCATTTAATGTCAATGGCAATTCTAAGCTGAATGTGCCTGCTCTCGTTAGATCGCAGAAGTTACACAGCTTAAGCCCTCGCTAGTACCAGTGTGGGAGAGTGTCTGGGAATCCGTGGTGCGGTTGACTTTTTATTATGTTGTTTAGATTTTGTTTCACAATCGATTAAAAAGGACTATGGATTAAAGCATTTAATGTCAGTGGCCATTCTAAGCTGAATGTGCCTGCTCTCGTTAGATCGCAGAAGTTACACAGCTTAACGCCTTGCTAGTACCAGTGTGGGAGACTGTCTGGGAATCCGTGGTGCGGTTGACTTTTTATTATGTCGTTTAGATTTTGTTTCACAATAGATTAAATAGGACTATGGATTAAAGCATTTAACGTCAATGGCCATTCTAAACTGAATGTGCCTGCTCTCGTCAGATCGCAGAAGTTACACAGCTTAAGGCCTCGCTAGTACCAGTGTGGGAGACTGTCTGGGAATCTATGGTGCGGTTGAATTTTTATTATGTCGTTTAGATTTTGTTTCACAATCGATTAAAAAGGACTATGGATTAAAGCATTTAATGTCCATGGCCATTCTAAGCTGAATGTCCCTGCTCTCGTCAGATCGCAGAAGTTACACAGCTTAAGGCCTTGCTAGTACCAGTGAGGGAGACTGTCTGGGAATCCGTGGTGCGGTTGACTTTTTATTATGTTGTTTAGATTTTGTTTCACAATCGATTAAAAAGGACTATGGATTAAAGCATTTAATGCCAATGGCCATTCTAAGCTGAATGTGCCTGCTCTCGTCAGACTGCAGAAGTTACACAGCTTAAGGCCTCGCTAGTACCAGTGTGGGAGACTGTCTTGGAATCCGTGGTGCGGTTGACTTTTTATTATGTCGTTTAGATTTTGTTTCACAATCGATTAAAAAGGACTATGGATTAAAGCATTTAATGTCAATGGCCATTCTAAGCTGAATGTGCCTGCTCTAGTCAGAACGCAGAAGTTACACAGCTTAAGGCCTCGCTAGTACCAGTGTGGGAAACTGTCTGGGAATCCGTGGTGCGGTTGAATTTTTATTATGTCGTTTAGATTTTGTTTCACAATCGATTAAAAAGGACTATGTATTAAAGCATTGAATGTCAATGGCCATTCTAAGCTGAATGTCCCTGCTCTCGTCAGATCGCAGAAGTTACACAGCTTAAGGCCTCGCTAGTACCAGTGTGAGAGACTGTCTGGGAATCCGTGGTGCGGTTGACTTTTTATTATGTTGTTTAGATTTTGTTTCACAATAAATTAAATAGGACTATGGATTAAGGCTTTTAATGTCAATGGCCATTCTAAGCTGAATGTGCCTGCTCTCGTCAGATCGCAGAAGTTACACAGCTTAAGGCCTCGCTAGTACCAGTGTGGGAGACTGTCTGGGAATCCGTGGTGCGGTTGACTTCTTATTATGTCGTTTAGATTTTGTTTCACAATAGATTAAATAGGACTATGGATTAAAGCATTTAACGTCAATGGCCATTCTAAGCTGAATGTGCCTGCTCTCGTCAGATCGCAGAAGTTACACAGCTTAAGGCCTCGCTAGTACCAGTGTGGGAGACTGTCTGGGAATCCGTGGTGCGGTTGTCTTTTTATTATGTCGTTTAGATTTTGTTTCACAATCGATTAAAAAGGACTATGGATTAAAGCATTTAATGTCAATGGCCATTCTAAGCTGAATGTGCCTGCTCTAGTCAGAAGGCAGAAGTTACACAGCTTAAGGCCTCGCTAGTACCAGTGTGGGAAACTGTCTGGGAATCCGTGGTGCGGTTGACTTTTTATTATGTTGTTTAGATTTTGTTTCACAATAAATTAAATAGGACTATGGATTAAGGCTTTTAATGTCAATGGCCATTCTAAGCTGAATGTGCCTGCTCTCGTCAGATCGCAGAAGTTACACAGCTTAAGGCCTCGCTAGTACCAGTGTGGGAGACTGTCTGGGAATCCGTGGTGCGGTTGACTTTTTATTATGTCGTTTAGATTTTGTTTCACAATCGATTAAAAAGGACTATGGATTAAAGCATTTAATGTCAATGGCCATTCTAAGCTGAATGTGCCTGCTCTCGTTAGATCGCAGAAGTTACACAGCTTAACGCCTCGCTAGTACCAGTGTGGGAGACTGTCTGGGAATCCGTGGTGCGGTTGACTTTTTTATTATGTCGTTTACATTTTGTTTCACAATAGATTAAATAGGACTATGGATTAAAGCATTTAACGTCAATGGCCATTCTAAGCTGAATGTGCCTGCTCTCGTCAAATCGCAGAAGTTACACAGCTTAAGGCCTCGCTAGTACCAGTGTGGGAGACTGTCTGGGAATCCGTGGTGCGGTTGAATTTTTATTATGTCGTTTAGATTTTGTTTCACAATCGATTAAAAAGGACTATGGATTAAAGCATTTGATGTCAATGGCCATTCTAAGCTGAATGTCCCTGCCCTCGTCAGATCGCAGAAGTTACACAGCTTAAGGCCTCGCTAGTACTAGTGTGTGAGACTGTCTGGGAATCTGTGGTGCGGTTGACTTTTTATTATGTCGTTTAGATTTTGTTTCACAATCGATTAAAAAGGACTATGGATTAAAGCATTTAATGTCTATGGCCATTCTAAGCTGAATGTGCCTGCTCTCGTCAGATCGCAGAAGTTACACAGCTTAAGGCCTCGCTAGTACCAGTGTGGGAGACTGTCTGGGAATCCGTGGTGCGGATGACTTCTTATTATGTCGTTTAGATTTTGTTTCACAATAGATTAAATAGGACTATGGATTAAAGCATATAACGTCAATGGCCATTCTAAGCTGAATGTGCCTGCTCTCGTCAGATCGCAGAAGTTACACAGCTTAAGGCCTCGCTAGTACCAGTGTGGGAGACTGTCTGGGAATCCGTGGTGCGGTTGTCTTTTTATTATGTCGTTTAGATTTTGTTTCACAATCGATTAAAAAGGACTATGGATTAAATCATTTAATGTCAATGGCAATTCTAAGCTGAATGTGCCTGCTCTCGTTAGATCGCAGAAGTTACACAGCTTAACGCCTCACTAGTACCAGTGTGGGAGACTGTCTGGGAATCCGTGGTGTGGTTGACTTTTTATTATGTCGTTAAGATTTAGTTTCACAATAGATTAAATAGGACTATGGATTAAAGCATTTAACGTCAATGGACATTCTAAGCTGAATGTGCCTGCTCTAGTCAGATCGCAGAAGTTACACAGCTTAAGGCCTCGCTAGTATCAGTGTGGGAGACTGTCTGGGAATCCGTGGTGCGGTTGAATTTTTATTATGTCGTTTAGATTTTGTTTCACAATCGATTAAAAAGGACTATGGATTAAAGCATTTAATGTCAATGGCCATTCTAAGCTGAATGTCCCTGCTCTCGTCAGATCGCAGAAATTACACAGCTTAAGGCCTCGCTAGTACCAGTGTGGGAGACTGTCTGGGAATCCGTGGTGCGGTTGACTTTTTATTATGTCGTTTAGATTTTGTTTCACAATCGATTAAAAAGGACTATGGATTAAGCATTTAATGTCAATGGCCATTCTAAGCTGAATGTGCCTGCTCTCGTCAGATCGCAGAAGTTACACAGCTTAAGGCCTCGCTAGTACTAGTGTGGGAGACTGTCTGGGAATCCGTGGTGCGGTTGACTTTTTATTATGTTGTTTAGATTTTGTTTCACAATAGATTAAATAGGACTATGGATTAAGGCTTTTAATGGCAATGGCCATTCTAAGCTCAATGTGCCTGCTCTCGTCATATCGCAGAAGTTACACAGCCTAAGGCCTCGTTAGTACCAGTGTGGGAGACTGTCTGGGAATCCGTGGTGCGGTTGACTTTTTATTATGTCGTTTAGATTATGTTTCACAATCGATTAAAAAGGACTATGGATTAAAGCATTTAATGTCAATGGCCATTCTAAGCTGAATGTGCCTGCTCTCGTCAGATCGCAGAAGTTACACAGCTTAAGGCCTCGCTAGTACCAGTGTGGGAGACTGTCTGGGAATCCGTGGTGCGGTTGACTTTTTATTATGTTGTTTAGATTTTGTTTCACAATAGATTAAATAGGACTATGGATTAAGGCTTTTAATGGCAATGGCCATTCTAAGCTGAATGTGCCTCCTCTCGTCAGATCGCAGAAGTTACACAGCTTGAGGCCTCGTTAGTACTAGTGTGGGAGACTGTCTTGGAATCCGTGGTGCGGTTGACTTTTTATTATGTCGTTTAGATTTTGTTTCACAATCGATTAAAAAGGACTATGGATTAAAGCATTTAATGTCAATGGCCATTCTAAGCTGAATGTGCCTGTTCTCGTTAGATCGCAGAAGTTACACAGCTTAACGCCTCGCTAGTACCAGTGTGGGAGACTGTCTGGGAATCCGTGGTGTGGTTGACTTTTTATTATGTCGTTTAGATTTTGTTTCACAATAGATTAAATAGGACTATGGATTAAAGCATTTAACGTCAATGGCCATTCTAAGCTGAATGTGCCTGCTCTCGTCAGATCGCAGAAGTTACACAGCTTAAGGCCTCGCTAGTACCAGTGTGGGAGACTGTCTGGGAATCCGTGGTGCGGTTGAATTTTTATTATGTCGTTTAGATTTTGTTTCACAATCGATTAAAAAGGACTATGGATTAAAGCATTTAATGTCAATGGCCATTCTAAGCTGAATGTGCCTGCTCTCGTCAGATCGCAGAAGTTACACAGCTTAAGGCCTCGCTATTACCAGTGTGGGAGACTGTCTGGGAATCCGTGGTGCGGTTGACTTTTTATTATGTTGTTTAGATTTTGTTTCACAATAGATTAAATAGGACTATGGATTAAGGCTTTTAATGGCAATGGCCATTCTAAGCTGAATGTGCCTGCTCTCGTCAGAGCGCAGAAGTTACACAGCTTAAGGCCTCGTTAGTACCAGTGTGGGAAACTGTCTGGGAATCCGTGGTGCGGTTGACTTTTTATTATGTTGTTTAGATTTTGTTTCACAATCGATTAAAAAGGACTATGGATTAAAGCATTTAATGTCAATGGCCATTCTAAGCTGAATGTGCCTGCTCTCGTCAGATCGCAGAAGTTACACAGCTTAACGCCTCGCTAGTACCAGTGTGGGAGACTGTCTGGGAATCCGTGGTGTGGTTGACTTCTTATTATGTCGTTTAGATTTTGTTTCACAATAGATTAAATAGGACTATGGATTAAAGCATTTAACGTCAATGGCCATTCTAAGCTGAATGTGCCTGCTCTCGTCAGATCGCAGAAGTTACATAGCTTAAGGCCTCGCTAGTACCAGTGTGGGAGACTGTCTGGGAATCCGTGGTGCGGTTGAATTTTTATTATGTCGTTTAGATTTTGTTTCACAATCGATTAAAAAGGACTATGGATTAAAGCATTTAATGTCAATGGCCATTCTAAGCTGAATGTCCCTGCTCTCGTCAGATCGCAGAAGTTACACAGCTTAAGGCCTTGCTAGTACCAGTGAGGGAGACTGTCTGGGAATCCGTGGTGCGGTTGACTTTTTATTATGTTGTTTAGATTTTGTTTCACAATCGATTAAAAAGGACTATGGATTAAAGCATTTAATGCCAATGGCCATTCTAAGCTGAATGTGCCTGCTCTCGTCAGACTGCAGAAGTTACACAGCTTAAGGCCTCGCTAGTACCAGTGTGGGAGACTGTCTTGGAATCCGTGGTGCGGTTGACTTTTTATTATGTCGTTTAGATTTTGTTTCACAATCGATTAAAAAGGACTATGGATTAAAGCATTTAATGTCAATGGCCATTCTAAGCTGAATGTGCCTGCTCTAGTCAGAACGCAGAAGTTACACAGCTTAAGGCCTCGCTAGTACCAGTGTGGGAAACTGTCTGGGAATCCGTGGTGCGGTTGAATTTTTATTATGTCGTTTAGATTTTGTTTCACAATCGATTAAAAAGGACTATGTATTAAAGCATTGAATGTCAATGGCCATTCTAAGCTGAATGTCCCTGCTCTCGTCAGATCGCAGAAGTTACACAGCTTAAGGCCTCGCTAGTACCAGTGTGAGAGACTGTCTGGGAATCCGTGGTGCGGTTGACTTTTTATTATGTTGTTTAGATTTTGTTTCACAATAAATTAAATAGGACTATGGATTAAGGCTTTTAATGTCAATGGCCATTCTAAGCTGAATGTGCCTGCTCTCGTCAGATCGCAGAAGTTACACAGCTTAAGGCCTCGCTAGTACCAGTGTGGGAGACTGTCTGGGAATCCGTGGTGCGGTTGACTTCTTATTATGTCGTTTAGATTTTGTTTCACAATAGATTAAATAGGACTATGGATTAAAGCATTTAACGTCAATGGCCATTCTAAGCTGAATGTGCCTGCTCTCGTCAGATCGCAGAAGTTACACAGCTTAAGGCCTCGCTAGTACCAGTGTGGGAGACTGTCTGGGAATCCGTGGTGCGGTTGTCTTTTTATTATGTCGTTTAGATTTTGTTTCACAATCGATTAAAAAGGACTATGGATTAAAGCATTTAATGTCAATGGCCATTCTAAGCTGAATGTGCCTGCTCTAGTCAGAAGGCAGAAGTTACACAGCTTAAGGCCTCGCTAGTACCAGTGTGGGAAACTGTCTGGGAATCCGTGGTGCGGTTGACTTTTTATTATGTTGTTTAGATTTTGTTTCACAATAAATTAAATAGGACTATGGATTAAGGCTTTTAATGTCAATGGCCATTCTAAGCTGAATGTGCCTGCTCTCGTCAGATCGCAGAAGTTACACAGCTTAAGGCCTCGCTAGTACCAGTGTGGGAGACTGTCTGGGAATCCGTGGTGCGGTTGACTTTTTATTATGTCGTTTAGATTTTGTTTCACAATCGATTAAAAAGGACTATGGATTAAAGCATTTAATGTCAATGGCCATTCTAAGCTGAATGTGCCTGCTCTCGTTAGATCGCAGAAGTTACACAGCTTAACGCCTCGCTAGTACCAGTGTGGGAGACTGTCTGGGAATCCGTGGTGCGGTTGACTTTTTATTATGTCGTTTACATTTTGTTTCACAATAGATTAAATAGGACTATGGATTAAAGCATTTAACGTCAATGGCCATTCTAAGCTGAATGTGCCTGCTCTCGTCAGATCGCAGAAGTTACACAGCTTAAGGCCTCGCTAGTACCAGTGTGGGAGACTGTCTGGGAATCCGTGGTGCGGTTGAATTTTTATTATGTCGTTTAGATTTTGTTTCACAATCGATTAAAAAGGACTATGGATTAAAGCATTTGATGTCAATGGCCATTCTAAGCTGAATGTCCCTGCCCTCGTCAGATCGCAGAAGTTACACAGCTTAAGGCCTCGCTAGTACTAGTGTGTGAGACTGTCTGGGAATCTGTGGTGCGGTTGACTTTTTATTATGTCGTTTAGATTTTGTTTCACAATCGATTAAAAAGGACTATGGATTAAAGCATTTAATGTCTATGGCCATTCTAAGCTGAATGTGCCTGCTCTCGTCAGATCGCAGAAGTTACACAGCTTAAGGCCTCGCTAGTACCAGTGTGGGAGACTGTCTGGGAATCCGTGGTGCGGATGACTTCTTATTATGTCGTTTAGATTTTGTTTCACAATAGATTAAATAGGACTATGGATTAAAGCATATAACGTCAATGGCCATTCTAAGCTGAATGTGCCTGCTCTCGTCAGATCGCAGAAGTTACACAGCTTAAGGCCTCGCTAGTACCAGTGTGGGAGACTGTCTGGGAATCCGTGGTGCGGTTGTCTTTTTATTATGTCGTTTAGATTTTGTTTCACAATCGATTAAAAAGGACTATGGATTAAATCATTTAATGTCAATGGCAATTCTAAGCTGAATGTGCCTGCTCTCGTTAGATCGCAGAAGTTACACAGCTTAACGCCTCACTAGTACCAGTGTGGGAGACTGTCTGGGAATCCGTGGTGTGGTTGACTTTTTATTATGTCGTTAAGATTTAGTTTCACAATAGATTAAATAGGACTATGGATTAAAGCATTTAACGTCAATGGCCATTCTAAGCTGAATGTGCCTGCTCTAGTCAGATCGCAGAAGTTACACAGCTTAAGGCCTCGCTAGTATCAGTGTGGGAGACTGTCTGGGAATCCGTGGTGCGGTTGAATTTTTATTATGTCGTTTAGATTTTGTTTCACAATCGATTAAAAAGGACTATGGATTAAAGCATTTAATGTCAATGGCCATTCTAAGCTGAATGTCCCTGCTCTCGTCAGATCGCAGAAATTACACAGCTTAAGGCCTCGCTAGTACCAGTGTGGGAGACTGTCTGGGAATCCGTGGTGCGGTTGACTTTTTATTATGTCGTTTAGATTTTGTTTCACAATCGATTAAAAAGGACTATGGATTAAGCATTTAATGTCAATGGCCATTCTAAGCTGAATGTGCCTGCTCTCGTCAGATCGCAGAAGTTACACAGCTTAAGGCCTCGCTAGTACTAGTGTGGGAGACTGTCTGGGAATCCGTGGTGCGGTTGACTTTTTATTATGTTGTTTAGATTTTGTTTCACAATAGATTAAATAGGACTATGGATTAAGGCTTTTAATGGCAATGGCCATTCTAAGCTCAATGTGCCTGCTCTCGTCAGATCGCAGAAGTTACACAGCCTAAGGCCTCGTTAGTACCAGTGTGGGAGACTGTCTGGGAATCCGTGGTGCGGTTGACTTTTTATTATGTCGTTTAGATTATGTTTCACAATCGATTAAAAAGGACTATGGATTAAAGCATTTAATGTCAATGGCCATTCTAAGCTGAATGTGCCTGCTCTCGTCAGATCGCAGAAGTTACACAGCTTAAGGCCTCGCTAGTACCAGTGTGGGAGACTGTCTGGGAATCCGTGGTGCGGTTGACTTTTTATTATGTTGTTTAGATTTTGTTTCACAATAGATTAAATAGGACTATGGATTAAGGCTTTTAATGGGAATGGCCATTCTAAGCTGAATGTGCCTCCTCTCGTCAGATCGCAGAAGTTACACAGCTTGAGGCCTCGTTAGTACTAGTGTGGGAGACTGTCTTGGAATCCGTGGTGCGGTTGACTTTTTATTATGTCGTTTAGATTTTGTTTCACAATCGATTAAAAAGGACTATGGATTAAAGCATTTAATGTCAATGGCCATTCTAAGCTGAATGTGCCTGTTCTCGTTAGATCGCAGAAGTTACACAGCTTAACGCCTCGCTAGTACCAGTGTGGGAGACTGTCTGGGAATCCGTGGTGTGGTGGACTTTTTATTATGTCGTTTAGATTTTGTTTCACAATAGATTAAATAGGACTATGGATTAAAGCATTTAACGTCAATGGCCATTCTAAGCTGAATGTGCCTGCTCTCGTCAGATCGCAGAAGTTACACAGCTTAAGGCCTCGCTAGTACCAGTGTGGGAGACTGTCTGGGAATCCGTGGTGCGGTTGAATTTTTATTATGTCGTTTAGATTTTGTTTCACAATCGATTAAAAAGGACTATGGATTAAAGCATTTAATGTCAATGGCCATTCTAAGCTGAATGTGCCTGCTCTCGTCAGATCGCAGAAGTTACACAGCTTAAGGCCTCGCTATTACCAGTGTGGGAGACTGTCTGGGAATCCGTGGTGCGGTTGAATTTTTATTATGTCGTTTAGATTTTGTTTCACAATCGATTAAAAAGGACTATGGATTAAAGCATTTGATGTCAATGGCCATTCTAAGCTGAATGTCCCTGCCCTCGTCAGATCGCAGAAGTTACACAGCTTAAGGCCTCGCTAGTACTAGTGTGTGAGACTGTCTGGGAATCTGTGGTGCGGTTGACTTTTTATTATGTCGTTTAGATTTTGTTTCACAATCGATTAAAAAGGACTATGGATTAAAGCATTTAATGTCTATGGCCATTCTAAGCTGAATGTGCCTGCTCTCGTCAGATCGCAGAAGTTACACAGCTTAAGGCCTCGCTAGTACCAGTGTGGGAGACTGTCTGGGAATCCGTGGTGCGGATGACTTCTTATTATGTCGTTTAGATTTTGTTTCACAATAGATTAAATAGGACTATGGATTAAAGCATATAACGTCAATGGCCATTCTAAGCTGAATGTGCCTGCTCTCGTCAGATCGCAGAAGTTACACAGCTTAAGGCCTCGCTAGTACCAGTGTGGGAGACTGTCTGGGAATCCGTGGTGCGGTTGTCTTTTTATTATGTCGTTTAGATTTTGTTTCACAATCGATTAAAAAGGACTATGGATTAAATCATTTAATGTCAATGGCAATTCTAAGCTGAATGTGCCTGCTCTCGTTAGATCGCAGAAGTTACACAGCTTAACGCCTCACTAGTACCAGTGTGGGAGACTGTCTGGGAATCCGTGGTGTGGTTGACTTTTTATTATGTCGTTAAGATTTAGTTTCACAATAGATTAAATAGGACTATGGATTAAAGCATTTAACGTCAATGGACATTCTAAGCTGAATGTGCCTGCTCTAGTCAGATCGCAGAAGTTACACAGCTTAAGGCCTCGCTAGTATCAGTGTGGGAGACTGTCTGGGAATCCGTGGTGCGGTTGAATTTTTATTATGTCGTTTAGATTTTGTTTCACAATCGATTAAAAAGGACTATGGATTAAAGCATTTAATGTCAATGGCCATTCTAAGCTGAATGTCCCTGCTCTCGTCAGATCGCAGAAATTACACAGCTTAAGGCCTCGCTAGTACCAGTGTGGGAGACTGTCTGGGAATCCGTGGTGCGGTTGACTTTTTATTATGTCGTTTAGATTTTGTTTCACAATCGATTAAAAAGGACTATGGATTAAGCATTTAATGTCAATGGCCATTCTAAGCTGAATGTGCCTGCTCTCGTCAGATCGCAGAAGTTACACAGCTTAAGGCCTCGCTAGTACTAGTGTGGGAGACTGTCTGGGAATCCGTGGTGCGGTTGACTTTTTATTATGTTGTTTAGATTTTGTTTCACAATAGATTAAATAGGACTATGGATTAAGGCTTTTAATGGCAATGGCCATTCTAAGCTCAATGTGCCTGCTCTCGTCATATCGCAGAAGTTACACAGCCTAAGGCCTCGTTAGTACCAGTGTGGGAGACTGTCTGGGAATCCGTGGTGCGGTTGACTTTTTATTATGTCGTTTAGATTATGTTTCACAATCGATTAAAAAGGACTATGGATTAAAGCATTTAATGTCAATGGCCATTCTAAGCTGAATGTGCCTGCTCTCGTCAGATCGCAGAAGTTACACAGCTTAAGGCCTCGCTAGTACCAGTGTGGGAGACTGTCTGGGAATCCGTGGTGCGGTTGACTTTTTATTATGTTGTTTAGATTTTGTTTCACAATAGATTAAATAGGACTATGGATTAAGGCTTTTAATGGCAATGGCCATTCTAAGCTGAATGTGCCTCCTCTCGTCAGATCGCAGAAGTTACACAGCTTGAGGCCTCGTTAGTACTAGTGTGGGAGACTGTCTTGGAATCCGTGGTGCGGTTGACTTTTTATTATGTCGTTTAGATTTTGTTTCACAATCGATTAAAAAGGACTATGGATTAAAGCATTTAATGTCAATGGCCATTCTAAGCTGAATGTGCCTGTTCTCGTTAGATCGCAGAAGTTACACAGCTTAACGCCTCGCTAGTACCAGTGTGGGAGACTGTCTGGGAATCCGTGGTGTGGTTGACTTTTTATTATGTCGTTTAGATTTTGTTTCACAATAGATTAAATAGGACTATGGATTAAAGCATTTAACGTCAATGGCCATTCTAAGCTGAATGTGCCTGCTCTCGTCAGATCGCAGAAGTTACACAGCTTAAGGCCTCGCTAGTACCAGTGTGGGAGACTGTCTGGGAATCCGTGGTGCGGTTGAATTTTTATTATGTCGTTTAGATTTTGTTTCACAATCGATTAAAAAGGACTATGGATTAAAGCATTTAATGTCAATGGCCATTCTAAGCTGAATGTGCCTGCTCTCGTCAGATCGCAGAAGTTACACAGCTTAAGGCCTCGCTATTACCAGTGTGGGAGACTGTCTGGGAATCCGTGGTGCGGTTGACTTTTTATTATGTTGTTTAGATTTTGTTTCACAATAGATTAAATAGGACTATGGATTAAGGCTTTTAATGGCAATGGCCATTCTAAGCTGAATGTGCCTGCTCTCGTTAGAGCGCAGAAGTTACACAGCTTAAGGCCTCGTTAGTACCAGTGTGGGAAACTGTCTGGGAATCCGTGGTGCGGTTGACTTTTTATTATGTTGTTTAGATTTTGTTTCACAATCGATTAAAAAGGACTATGGATTAAAGCATTTAATGTCAATGGCCATTCTAAGCTGAATGTGCCTGCTCTCGTCAGATCGCAGAAGTTACACAGCTTAACGCCTCGCTAGTACCAGTGTGGGAGACTGTCTGGGAATCCGTGGTGTGGTTGACTTCTTATTATGTCGTTTAGATTTTGTTTCACAATAGATTAAATAGGACTATGGATTAAAGCATTTAACGTCAATGGCCATTCTAAGCTGAATGTGCCTGCTCTCGTCAGATCGCAGAAGTTACATAGCTTAAGGCCTCGCTAGTACCAGTGTGGGAGACTGTCTGGGAATCCGTGGTGCGGTTGAATTTTTATTATGTCGTTTAGATTTTGTTTCACAATCGATTAAAAAGGACTATGGATTAAAGCATTTAATGTCAATGGCCATTCTAAGCTGAATGTCCCTGCTCTCGTCAGATCGCAGAAGTTACACAGCTTAAGGCCTTGCTAGTACCAGTGAGGGAGACTGTCTGGGAATCCGTGGTGCGGTTGACTTTTTATTATGTTGTTTAGATTTTGTTTCACAATCGATTAAAAAGGACTATGGATTAAAGCATTTAATGCCAATGGCCATTCTAAGCTGAATGTGCCTGCTCTCGTCAGACTGCAGAAGTTACACAGCTTAAGGCCTCGCTAGTACCAGTGTGGGAGACTGTCTTGGAATCCGTGGTGCGGTTGACTTTTTATTATGTCGTTTAGATTTTGTTTCACAATCGATTAAAAAGGACTATGGATTAAAGCATTTAATGTCAATGGCCATTCTAAGCTGAATGTGCCTGCTCTAGTCAGAACGCAGAAGTTACACAGCTTAAGGCCTCGCTAGTACCAGTGTGGGAAACTGTCTGGGAATCCGTGGTGCGGTTGAATTTTTATTATGTCGTTTAGATTTTGTTTCACAATCGATTAAAAAGGACTATGTATTAAAGCATTGAATGTCAATGGCCATTCTAAGCTGAATGTCCCTGCTCTCGTCAGATCGCAGAAGTTACACAGCTTAAGGCCTCGCTAGTACCAGTGTGAGAGACTGTCTGGGAATCCGTGGTGCGGTTGACTTTTTATTATGTTGTTTAGATTTTGTTTCACAATAAATTAAATAGGACTATGGATTAAGGCTTTTAATGTCAATGGCCATTCTAAGCTGAATGTGCCTGCTCTCGTCAGATCGCAGAAGTTACACAGCTTAAGGCCTCGCTAGTACCAGTGTGGGAGACTGTCTGGGAATCCGTGGTGCGGTTGACTTCTTATTATGTCGTTTAGATTTTGTTTCACAATAGATTAAATAGGACTATGGATTAAAGCATTTAACGTCAATGGCCATTCTAAGCTGAATGTGCCTGCTCTCGTCAGATCGCAGAAGTTACACAGCTTAAGGCCTCGCTAGTACCAGTGTGGGAGACTGTCTGGGAATCCGTGGTGCGGTTGTCTTTTTATTATGTCGTTTAGATTTTGTTTCACAATCGATTAAAAAGGACTATGGATTAAAGCATTTAATGTCAATGGCCATTCTAAGCTGAATGTGCCTGCTCTAGTCAGAAGGCAGAAGTTACACAGCTTAAGGCCTCGCTAGTACCAGTGTGGGAAACTGTCTGGGAATCCGTGGTGCGGTTGACTTTTTATTATGTTGTTTAGATTTTGTTTCACAATAAATTAAATAGGACTATGGATTAAGGCTTTTAATGTCAATGGCCATTCTAAGCTGAATGTGCCTGCTCTCGTCAGATCGCAGAAGTTACACAGCTTAAGGCCTCGCTAGTACCAGTGTGGGAGACTGTCTGGGAATCCGTGGTGCGGTTGACTTTTTATTATGTCGTTTAGATTTTGTTTCACAATCGATTAAAAAGGACTATGGATTAAAGCATTTAATGTCAATGGCCATTCTAAGCTGAATGTGCCTGCTCTCGTTAGATCGCAGAAGTTACACAGCTTAACGCCTCGCTAGTACCAGTGTGGGAGACTGTCTGGGAATCCGTGGTGCGGTTGACTTTTTATTATGTCGTTTACATTTTGTTTCACAATAGATTAAATAGGACTATGGATTAAAGCATTTAACGTCAATGGCCATTCTAAGCTGAATGTGCCTGCTCTCGTCAGATCGCAGAAGTTACACAGCTTAAGGCCTCGCTAGTACCAGTGTGGGAGACTGTCTGGGAATCCGTGGTGCGGTTGAATTTTTATTATGTCGTTTAGATTTTGTTTCACAATCGATTAAAAAGGACTATGGATTAAAGCATTTGATGTCAATGGCCATTCTAAGCTGAATGTCCCTGCCCTCGTCAGATCGCAGAAGTTACACAGCTTAAGGCCTCGCTAGTACTAGTGTGTGAGACTGTCTGGGAATCTGTGGTGCGGTTGACTTTTTATTATGTCGTTTAGATTTTGTTTCACAATCGATTAAAAAGGACTATGGATTAAAGCATTTAATGTCTATGGCCATTCTAAGCTGAATGTGCCTGCTCTCGTCAGATCGCAGAAGTTACACAGCTTAAGGCCTCGCTAGTACCAGTGTGGGAGACTGTCTGGGAATCCGTGGTGCGGATGACTTCTTATTATGTCGTTTAGATTTTGTTTCACAATAGATTAAATAGGACTATGGATTAAAGCATATAACGTCAATGGCCATTCTAAGCTGAATGTGCCTGCTCTCGTCAGATCGCAGAAGTTACACAGCTTAAGGCCTCGCTAGTACCAGTGTGGGAGACTGTCTGGGAATCCGTGGTGCGGTTGTCTTTTTATTATGTCGTTTAGATTTTGTTTCACAATCGATTAAAAAGGACTATGGATTAAATCATTTAATGTCAATGGCAATTCTAAGCTGAATGTGCCTGCTCTCGTTAGATCGCAGAAGTTACACAGCTTAACGCCTCACTAGTACCAGTGTGGGAGACTGTCTGGGAATCCGTGGTGTGGTTGACTTTTCATTATGTCGTTAAGATTTAGTTTCACAATAGATTAAATAGGACTATGGATTAAAGCATTTAACGTCAATGGCCATTCTAAGCTGAATGTGCCTGCTCTAGTCAGATCGCAGAAGTTACACAGCTTAAGGCCTCGCTAGTATCAGTGTGGGAGACTGTCTGGGAATCCGTGGTGCGGTTGAATTTTTATTATGTCGTTTAGATTTTGTTTCACAATCGATTAAAAAGGACTATGGATTAAAGCATTTAATGTCAATGGCCATTCTAAGCTGAATGTCCCTGCTCTCGTCAGATCGCAGAAATTACACAGCTTAAGGCCTCGCTAGTACCAGTGTGGGAGACTGTCTGGGAATCCGTGGTGCGGTTGACTTTTTATTATGTCGTTTAGATTTTGTTTCACAATCGATTAAAAAGGACTATGGATTAAGCATTTAATGTCAATGGCCATTCTAAGCTGAATGTGCCTGCTCTCGTCAGATCGCAGAAGTTACACAGCTTAAGGCCTCGCTAGTACTAGTGTGGGAGACTGTCTGGGAATCCGTGGTGCGGTTGACTTTTTATTATGTTGTTTAGATTTTGTTTCACAATAGATTAAATAGGACTATGGATTAAGGCTTTTAATGGCAATGGCCATTCTAAGCTCAATGTGCCTGCTCTCGTCAGATCGCAGAAGTTACACAGCCTAAGGCCTCGTTAGTACCAGTGTGGGAGACTGTCTGGGAATCCGTGGTGCGGTTGACTTTTTATTATGTCGTTTAGATTATGTTTCACAATCGATTAAAAAGGACTATGGATTAAAGCATTTAATGTCAATGGCCATTCTAAGCTGAATGTGCCTGCTCTCGTCAGATCGCAGAAGTTACACAGCTTAAGGCCTCGCTAGTACCAGTGTGGGAGACTGTCTGGGAATCCGTGGTGCGGTTGACTTTTTATTATGTTGTTTAGATTTTGTTTCACAATAGATTAAATAGGACTATGGATTAAGGCTTTTAATGGGAATGGCCATTCTAAGCTGAATGTGCCTCCTCTCGTCAGATCGCAGAAGTTACACAGCTTGAGGCCTCGTTAGTACTAGTGTGGGAGACTGTCTTGGAATCCGTGGTGCGGTTGACTTTTTATTATGTCGTTTAGATTTTGTTTCACAATCGATTAAAAAGGACTATGGATTAAAGCATTTAATGTCAATGGCCATTCTAAGCTGAATGTGCCTGTTCTCGTTAGATCGCAGAAGTTACACAGCTTAACGCCTCGCTAGTACCAGTGTGGGAGACTGTCTGGGAATCCGTGGTGTGGTGGACTTTTTATTATGTCGTTTAGATTTTGTTTCACAATAGATTAAATAGGACTATGGATTAAAGCATTTAACGTCAATGGCCATTCTAAGCTGAATGTGCCTGCTCTCGTCAGATCGCAGAAGTTACACAGCTTAAGGCCTCGCTAGTACCAGTGTGGGAGACTGTCTGGGAATCCGTGGTGCGGTTGAATTTTTATTATGTCGTTTAGATTTTGTTTCACAATCGATTAAAAAGGACTATGGATTAAAGCATTTAATGTCAATGGCCATTCTAAGCTGAATGTGCCTGCTCTCGTCAGATCGCAGAAGTTACACAGCTTAAGGCCTCGCTATTACCAGTGTGGGAGACTGTCTGGGAATCCGTGGTGCGGTTGACTTTTTATTATGTTGTTTAGATTTTGTTTCACAATAGATTAAATAGGACTATGGATTAAGGCTTTTAATGGCAATGGCCATTCTAAGCTGAATGTGCCTGCTCTCGTCAGAGCGCAGAAGTTACACAGCTTAAGGCCTCGTTAGTACCAGTGTGGGAAACTGTCTGGGAATCCGTGGTGCGGTTGACTTTTTATTATGTTGTTTAGATTTTGTTTCACAATCGATTAAAAAGGACTATGGATTAAAGCATTTAATGTCAATGGCCATTCTAAGCTGAATGTGCCTGCTCTCGTCAGATCGCAGAAGTTACACAGCTTAACGCCTCGCTAGTACCAGTGTGGGAGACTGTCTGGGAATCCGTGGTGTGGTTGACTTCTTATTATGTCGTTTAGATTTTGTTTCACAATAGATTAAATAGGACTATGGATTAAAGCATTTAACGTCAATGGCCATTCTAAGCTGAATGTGCCTGCTCTCGTCAGATCGCAGAAGTTACATAGCTTAAGGCCTCGCTAGTACCAGTGTGGGAGACTGTCTGGGAATCCGTGGTGCGGTTGAATTTTTATTATGTCGTTTAGATTTTGTTTCACAATCGATTAAAAAGGACTATGGATTAAAGCATTTAATGTCAATGGCCATTCTAAGCTGAATGTCCCTGCTCTCGTCAGATCGCAGAAGTTACACAGCTTAAGGCTCCGCTAGTACCAGTGTGGGAGACTGTCTGGGAATCCGTGGTGCGGTTGACATTTTTTTATGTTGTTTAGATTTTGTTTCACAATAGATGAAATAGGACTATGGATTAAGGCTTTTAATGTCAATGGCCATTCTAAGCTGAATGTACCTTCTCTCGTCAGATCGCAGAAGTTACACAGCTTAAGGCCTCGCTAGTACTAGTGTGGGAGACTGTCTGGGAATCCGTGGTGCGGTTGACTTTTTATTATGTCGTTTAGATTTTGTTTCACAATCGATTAAAAAGGACTATGGATTAAAGCATTTAATGTCAATGGCCATTCTAAGCTGAATGTCCCTGCTCTCGTCAGATCGCAGAAGTTACACAGCTTAAGGCCTCGCTATTACCAGTGTGGGAGACTGTCTGGGAATCCGTGGTGCGTTTGTCTTTTTATTATGTCGTTTAGATTTTGTTTCACAATCGATTAAAAAGGACTATGGATTAAAGCATTTAATGTCAATGGCCATTCTAAGCTGAATGTGCCTGCTCTCGTCAGACCGCAGAAGTTACACAGCTTAAGGTCTCGCTAGTACCAGTGTGGGAGACTGTCTGGGAATCTGTGGTGCGGTTGACTTTTTATTATGTCGTTTAGATTTTGTTTCACAATCGATTAAAAAGGACTATGGATTAAAGCATTTAATGTCTATGGCCATTCTAAGCTGAATGTGCCTGCTCTCGTCAGATCGCAGAAGTTACACAGCTTAAGGCCTCGCTAGTACCAGTGTGGGAGACTGTCTGGGAGTCCGTGGAGCGGCTGACTTTTTATTATGTCGCTTAGATTTTGTTTCACAATAGATTAAATAGGACTATGGATTAAAGCATTTAACGTCAATGGCCATTCTATGCTGAATGTGCCTGCTCTCGTCAGAACGCAGCAGTTACACAGCTTAAGGCCTCGCTAGTACCAGTGTGGGAGACTGTCTGGGAATCCGTGGTGCGGTTGAATTTTTATTATGTCGTTTAGATTTTGTTTCACAATCGATTAAAAAGGACTATGGATTAAAGCATTTAATGTCAATGGCCATTCTAAGCTGAATGTCCCTGCTTTCGTCAGATCGCAGAAGTTACACAGCTTAAGGCCTTGCTAGTACCAGTGTGGGAGACTGTCTGGGAATCCGTGGTGCGGTTGACTTTTTTTTATGTTGTTTAGATTTTGTTTCACAATAGATTAAATAGGACTATGGATTAAAGCATTTAACGTCAATGGCCATTCTAAGCTGAATGTGCCTGCTCTCGTCAGATCGCAGAAGTTACACAGCTTAAGGCCTCGCTAGTACCAGTGTGGGAGACTGTCTGGGAATCCGTGGTGCGGTTGAATTTTTATTATGTCGTTTAGATTTTGTTTCACAATCGATTAAAAAGGACTATGAATTAAAGCATTTAATGTCAATGGCCATTCTAAGCTGAATGTCCCTGCTCTCGTCAGATCGCAGAAGTTACACAGCTTAAGGCCTCGCTAGTACCAGTGTGGGAGACTGTCTGGGAATCCGTGGTGCGGTAGACTTTTTATTATGTCGTTTAGATTTTGTTTCACAATCGATTAAAAAGGACTATGGATTAAAGCATTTATTGTCAATGGCCATTCTAAGCTGAATGTGCCTGCTCTCGTCAGATCGCAGAAGTTACACAGCTTAAGGCCTCGCTAGTACCAGTGTTGGAGACTGTCTGGGAATCCGTGGTGCGGTTGACTTTTTATTATGTCGTTTAGATTTTGTTTCACAATCAATTAAAAAGGACTATGGATTAAAGCATTTAATGTCAATGGCCATTCTAAGCTGAATGTGCCTGCTCTCGTCAGATCGCAGAAGTTACACAGCTTAAGGCCTTGCTAGTACCAGTGTGGGAGACTGTCTGGGAATCCGTGGTGCGGTAGAATTTTTATTATGTCGTTTAGATTTTGTTTCACAATCGATTAAAAAGGACTATGGATTAAGCATTTAATGTCAATGGCCATTCTAAGCTGAATGTCCCTGCTCTCGTCAGATCGCAGAAGTTACACAGCTTAAGGCCTCGCTAGTACCAGTGTGGGAGACTGTCTGGGAATCCGTGGTGCGGTTGACTTTTTATTATGTTGTTTAGATTTTGTTTCACAATAGATTAAATAGGACTATGGATTAAAGCATTTATTGTCAATGGCCATTCTAAGCTGAATGTGCCTGCTCTCGTCAGATCGCAGAAGTTACACAGCTTAAGGCCTCGCTAGTACCAGTGTGGGAGACTGTCTGGGAATCCGTGGTGCGGTTGACTGTTTATTATGTTGTTTAGATTTTGTTTCACAATAGATTAAATAGGACTATGGATTAAGGCTTTTAATGGCAATGGCCATTCTAAGCTGAATGTGCCTGCTCTCGTTAGATCGCAGAAGTTACACAGCTTAAGGCCTCGCTAGTACCAGTGTGGGAGACTGTCTGGGAATCCGTGGTGCGGTTGACTTTTTATTATGTTGTTTAGATTTTGTTTCACAATAGATTAAATAGGACTATGGATTAAGGCTTTAAATGGCAATGGCCATTCTAAGCTGAATGTGCCTGCTCTCGTCAGATCGCAGAAGTTACACAGCTTAAGGCCTCGTTAGTACCAGTGTGGGAGACTGTCTGGGAATCCGTGGTGCGGTCGACTTTTTATTATGTCGTTTAGATTTTGTTTCACAATCGATTAAAAAGGACTATGGATTAAAGCATTTAATGTAAATGGCCATTCTAAGCTGAATGTGCCTGCTCTCGTCAGATCGCAGAAGTTACACAGCTTAAGGCCTCGCTATTACTAGTGTGGGAGACTGTCTGGGAATCCGTGGTGCGGTTGACTTTTTATTATGTTGTTTAGATTTTGTTTCACAATAGATTAAATAGGACTATGGATTAAGGCTTTTAATGGCAATGGCCATTCTAAGCTGAATGTGCCTGCTCTCGTCAGATCGCAGAAGTTACACAGCTTAAGGCCTCGTTAGTACCAGTGTGGGAGACTGTCTGGGAATCCGTGGTGCGGTTGACTTTTTATTATGTCGTTTAGATTTTGTTTCACAATCGATTAAAAAGGACTATGGATTAAAGCATTTAATGTCAATGGCCATTCTAAGCTGAATGTGCCTGCTCTCGTTAGATCGCAGAAGTTACACAGCTTAACGCCTCGCTAGTACCAGTGTGGGAGACTGTCTGGGAATCCGTGGTGTGGTTGACTTTTTATTATGTCGTTTAGATTTTGTTTCACAATAGATTAAATAGGACTATGGATTAAAGCATTTAACGTCAATGGCCATTCTAAGCTGAATGTGCCTGCCCTCGTCAGATCGCAGAAGTTACACAGCTTAAGGCCTCGCTAGTACCAGTGTGGGAGACTGTCTGGGAATCCGTGGTGCGGTTGAATTTTTATTATGTCGTTTAGATTTTGTTTCACAATCGATTAAAAAGGACTATGGATTAAAGCATTTAATGTCAATGGCCATTCTAAGCTGAATGTGCCTGCTCTCGTTAGATCGCAGAAGTTACACAGCTTAACGCCTCGCTAGTACCAGTGTGGGAGACTGTCTGGGAATCCGTGGTGTGGTTGACTTTTTATTATGTCGTTTAGATTTTGTTTCACAATAGATTAAATAGGACTATGGATTAAAGCATTTAACGTCAATGGCCATTCTAAGCTGAATGTGCCTGCTCTCGTCAGATCGCAGAAGTTACACAGCTTAAGGCCTCGTTAGTACCAGTGTGGGAGACTGTCTGGGAATCCGTGGTGTGGTTGACTTTTTATTATGTCGTTTAGATTTTGTTTCACAATAGATTAAATAGGACTATGGATTAAAGCATTTAACGTCAATGGCCATTCTAAGCTGAATGTGCCTGCCCTCGTCAGATCGCAGAAGTTACACAGCTTAAGGCCTCGCTAGTACCAGTGTGGGAGACTGTCTGGGAATCCGTGGTGCGGTTGAATTTTTATTATGTCGTTTAGATTTTGTTTCACAATCGATTAAAAAGGACTATGGATTAAAGCATTTAATGTCAATGGCCATTCTAAGCTGAATGTGCCTGCTCTCGTTAGATCGCAGAAGTTACACAGCTTAACGCCTCGCTAGTACCAGTGTGGGAGACTGTCTGGGAATCCGTGGTGTGGTTGACTTTTTATTATGTCGTTTAGATTTTGTTTCACAATAGATTAAATAGGACTATGGATTAAAGCATTTAACGTCAATGGCCATTCTAAGCTGAATGTGCCTGCTCTCGTCAGATCGCAGAAGTTACACAGCTTAAGGCCTCGCTAGTACCAGTGTGGGAGACTGTCTGGGAATCCGTGGTGCGGTTGAATTTTTATTATGTCGTTTAGATTTTGTTTCACAATCGATTAAAAAGGACTATGGATTAAAGCATTTAATGTCAATGGCCATTCTAAGCTGAATGTCCCTGCTCTCGTCAGATCGCAGAAGTTACACAGCTTAAGGCCTCGCTAGTACCAGTGTTGGAGACTGTCTGGGAATCCGTGGTGCGGTTGACTTTTTATTATGTCGTTTAGATTTTGTTTCACAATCAATTAAAAAGGACTATGGATTAAAGCATTTAATGTCAATGGCCATTCTAAGCTGAATGTGCCTGCTCTCGTCAGATCGCAGAAGTTACACAGCTTAAGGCCTTGCTAGTACCAGTGTGGGAGACTGTCTGGGAATCCGTGGTGCGGTTGACTTTTTATTATGTCGTTTAGATTTTGTTTCACAATCGATTAAAAAGGACTATGGATTAAAGCATTTATTGTCAATGGCCATTCTAAGCTGAATGTACCTGCTCTCGTCAGATCGCAGAAGTTACACAGCTTAAGGCCTCGCTAGTACCAGTGTTGGAGACTGTCTGGGAATCCGTGGTGCGGTTGACTTTTTATTATGTCGTTTAGATTTTGTTTCACAATCAATTAAAAAGGACTATGGATTAAAGCATTTAATGTCAATGGCCATTCCAAGCTGAATGTGCCTGCTCTCGTCAGATCGCAGAAGTTACACAGCTTAAGGCCTTGCTAGTACCAGTGTGGGAGACTGTCTGGGAATCCGTGGTGCGGTTGACTTTTTATTATGTCGTTTAGATTTTGTTTCACAATAGATTAAATAGGACTATGGATTAAAGCATTTAACGTCAATGGCCATTCTAAGCTGAATGTGCCTGCTCTCGTCAGAACGCAGAAGTTACACAGCTTAAGGCCTCGCTAGTACCAGTGTTGGAGACTGTCTGGGAATCCGTGGTGCGGTAGAATTTTCATTATGTCGTTTAGATTTTGTTTCACAATCGATTAAAAAGGACTATGGATTAAGCATTTAATGTCAATGGCCATTCTAAGCTGAATGTCCCTGCTCTCGTCAGATCGCAGAAGTTACACAGCTTAAGGTCTCGCTAGTACCAGTGTGGGAGACTGTCTGGGAATCCGTGGTGCGGTTGACTTTTTATTATGTTGTTTAGATTTTGTTTCACAATAGATTAAATAGGACTATGGATTAAAGCATTTATTGTCAATGGCCATTCTAAGCTGAATGTGCCTGCTCTCGTCAGATCGCAGAAGTTACACAGCTTAAGGCCTCGCTAGTACCAGTGTGGGAGACTGTCTGGGAATCCGTGGTGCGGTTGTCTTTTTATTATGTTGTTTAGATTTTGTTTCACAATAGATTAAATAGGACTATGGATTAAGGCTTTTAATGGCAATGGCCATTCTAAGCTGAATGTGCCTGCTCTCGTCAGATCGCAGAAGTTACACAGCTTAAGGCCTCGTTAGTACCAGTGTGGGAGACTGTCTGGGAATCCGTGGTGTGGTTGACTTTTTATTATGTCGTTTAGATTTTGTTTCACAATAGATTAAATAGGACTATGGATTAAAGCATTTAACGTCAATGGCCATTCTAAGCTGAATGTGCCTGCTCTCGTCAGATCGCAGAAGTTACACAGCTTAAGGCCTCGCTAGTACCAGTGTGGGAGACTGTCTGGGAATACGTGGTGCGGTTGAAATTTTATTATGTAGTTTAGATTTTGTTTCACAATCGATTAAAAAGGACTATGGATTAAAGCATTTTATGTCAATGGCCATTCTAAGCTGAATGTCCCTGCTCTCGTCAGATCGCAGAAGTTACACAGATTAAGGCCTCGCTAGTACCAGTGTGGGAGACTGTCTGGGAATCCGTGGTGCGGTTGACTTTTTATTATGTCGTTTAGATTTTGTTTCACAATCGATTAAAGAGGACTATGGATTAAAGCATTTATTGTCAATGGCCATTCTAAGCTGAATGTGCCTGCTCTCGTCAGATCGCAGAAGTTACACAGCTTAAGGCATCGCTAGTACCAGTGTGGGAGACTGTCTGGGAATCCGTGGTGCGGTTAACTTCTTATTATGTTGTTTAGATTTTGTTTCACAATAGATTAAATAGGACTATGGATTAATGCTTTTTAATGTCAATGGCCATTCTAAGCTCAATGTACCTGCTCTCGTCAGATCGCAGAAGTTACACAGCTTAAGCCCTCGCTAGTACCAGTGTGGGAGACTGTCTGGGAATCCGTGGTGCGGTAGACTTTTTATTATGTCGTTTAGATTTTGTTTCACAATCGATTAAAAAGGACTATGGATTAAAGCATTTAATGTCAATTTCAATTCTAAGCTGAATGTGCCAGCTCTCGTTAGATCGCAGAAGTTACACAGCTTAAGCCCTCGCTAGTACCAGTGTGGGAGAGTGTCTGGGAATCCGTGGTGCGGTTGACTTTTTATTATGTCGTTTAGATTTTGTTTCACAATCGATTAAAAAGGACTATGGATTAAAGCATTTAATGTCAATGGCCATTCTAAGCTGAATGTGCCTGCACTCGTTAGATCGCAGAAGTTACACAGCTTAACGCCTCGCTAGTACCAGTGTGGGAGACTGTCTGGGAATCCGTGGTGCGGTTGACTTTTTATTATGTCGTTTAGATTTTGTTTCACAATAGATTAAATAGGACTATGGATTAAAGCATTTAACGTCAATGGCCATTCTAAGCTGAATGTGCCTGCTCTCGTCAGAACGCAGCAGTTACACAGCTTAAGCCCTCGCTAGTACCAGTGTGGGAGACTGTCTGGGAATCCGTGGTGCGGTAGACTTTTTATTATGTCGTTTAGATTTTGTTTCACAATCGATTAAAAAGGACTATGGATTAAAGCATTTAATGTCAATTTCAATTCTAAGCTGAATGTGCCAGCTCTCGTTAGATCGCAGAAGTTACACAGCTTAAGCCCTCGCTAGTACCAGTGTGGGAGAGTGTCTGGGAATCCGTGGTGCGGTTGACTTTTTATTATGTCGTTTAGATTTTGTTTCACAATCGATTAAAAAGGACTATGGATTAAAGCATTTAATGTCAATGGCCATTCTAAGCTGAATGTGCCTGCACTCGTTAGATCGCAGAAGTTACACAGCTTAACGCCTCGCTAGTACCAGTGTGGGAGACTGTCTGGGAATCCGTGGTGCGGTTGACTTTTTATTATGTCGTTTAGATTTTGTTTCACAATAGATTAAATAGGACTATGGATTAAAGCATTTAACGTCAATGGCCATTCTAAGCTGAATGTGCCTGCTCTCGTCAGAACGCAGCAGTTACACAGCTTAAGGCCTCGCTAGTACCAGTGTGGGAGACTGTCTGGGAATCCGTGGTGCGGTTGAATTGTTATTATGTCGTTTAGATTTTGTTTCACAATCGATTAAAAAGGACTATGGATTAAAGCATTTAATGTCAATGGCCATTCTAAGCTGAATGTCCCTGCTCTCGTCAGATCGCAGAAGTTACACAGCTTAAGGCCTTGCTAGTACCAGTGTGGGAGACTGTCTGGGAATCCGTGGTGCGGTTGACTTTTTTTTATGTTGTTTAGATTTTGTTTCACAATAGATTAAATAGGACTATGGATTAAAGCATTTAACGGCAATGGCCATTCTAAGCTGAATGTGCCTGCTCTCGTCAGATCGCAGAAGTTACACGGCTTAAGGCCTCGCTAGTACCAGTGTGGGAGACTGTCTGGGAATCCGTGGTGCGGTTGAATTTTTATTATGTCGTTTAGATTTTGTTTCACAATCGATTAAAAAGGACTATGGATTAAAGCATTTAATGTCAATGGCCATTCTAAGCTGAATGTCCCTGCTCTCGTCAGATCGCAGAAGTTACACAGCTTAAGGCCTCGCTAGTACCAGTGTGGGAGACTGTCTGGGAATCCGTGGTGCGGTTGACTTTTTATTATGTCGTTTAGATTTTGTTTCACGATCGATTAAAAAGGACTATGGATTAAAGCATTTATTGTCAATGGCCATTCTAAGCTGAATGTGCCTGCTCTCGTCAGTTCGCAGAAGTTACACAGCTTAAGGCCTCGCTAGTACCAGTGTGGGAGACTGTCTGGGAATCCGTGGTGCGGTTGACTTTTTATTATGTCGTTTAGATTTTGTTTCACAATCGATTAAAGAGGACTATGGATTAAAGCATTTATTGTCAATGGCCATTCTAAGCTGAATGTGCCTGCTCTCGTCAGATCGCAGAAGTTACACAGCTTAAGGCATCGCTAGTACCAGTGTGGGAGACTGGCTGGGAATCCGTGGTGCGGTTGACTTTTTATTATGTCGTTTAGATTTTGTTTCACAATAGATTAAATAGGACTATGGATTAAAGCATTTAACGTCAATGGCCATTCTAAGCTGAATGTGCCTGCTCTCGTCAGAACGCAGAAGTTACACAGCTTAAGGCCTCGCTAGTACCAGCGTTGGAGACTGTCTGGGAATCCGTGGTGCGGTTGAATTTTTATTATGTCGTTTAGATTTTGTTTCACAATCGATTAAAAAGGACTATGGATTAAAGCATTTAATGTCAATGGCCATTCTAAGCTGAATGTCCCTGCTCTCGTCAGATCGCAGAAGTTACACAGCTTAAGGCCTCGCTAGTACCATTTTTCGAGACTGTCTGGGAATCCGTGGTGCGGTTAACTTTTTATTATGTTGTTTAGATTTTGTTTCACAATAGATTAAATAGGACTATGGATTAATGCTTTTAATGTCAATGGCCATTCTAAGCTCAATGTACCTGCTCTCGTCAGATCGCAGAAGTTACACAGCTTAAGCCCTCGCTAGTACCAGTGTGGGAGACTGTCTGGGAATCCGTGGTGCGGTAGACTTTTTATTATGTCGTTTAGATTTTGTTTCACAATCGATTAAAAAGGACTATGGATTAAAGCATTTAATGTCAATTTCAATTCTAAGCTGAATGTGCCAGCTCTCGTTAGATCGCAGAAGTTACACAGCTTAAGCCCTCGCTAGTACCAGTGTGGGAGAGTGTCTGGGAATTCGTGGTGCGGTTGACTTTTTATTATGTCGTTTAGATTTTGTTTCACAATCGATTAAAAAGGACTATGGATTAAAGCATTTAATGTCAATGGCCATTCTAAGCTGAATGTGCCTGCACTCGTTAGATCGCAGAAGTTACACAGCTTAACGCCTCGCTAGTACCAGTGTGGGAGACTGTCTGGGAATCCGTGGTGCGGTTGACTTTTTATTATGTCGTTTAGATTTTGTTTCACAATAGATTAAATAGGACTATGGATTAAAGCATTTAACGTCAATGGCCATTCTAAGCTGAATGTGCCTGCTCTCGTCAGAACGCAGCAGTTACACAGCTTAAGGCCTCGCGAGTACCAGTGTGGGAGACTGTCTGGGAATCCGTGGTGCGGTTGAATTTTTATTATGTCGTTTAGATTTTGTTTCACAATCGATTAAAAAGGACTATGGATTAAAGCATTTAATGTCAATGGCCATTCTAAGCTGAATGTCCCTGCTCTCGTCAGATCGCAGAAGTTACACAGCTTAAGGCCTTGCTAGTACCAGTGTGGGAGACTGTCTGGGAATCCGTGGTGCGGTTGACTTTTTTTTATGTTGTTTAGATTTTTTTTCACAATAGATTAAATAGGACTATGGATTAAAGCATTTAACGGCAATGGCCATTCTAAGCTGAATGTGCCTGCTCTCGTCAGATCGCAGAAGTTACACGGCTTAAGGCCTCGCTAGTACCAGTGTGGGAGACTGTCTGGGAATCCGTGGTGCGGTTGAATTTTTATTATGTCGTTTAGATTTTGTTTCACAATCGATTTAAATGGACTATGGATTAAAGCATTTAATGTCAATGGCCATTCTAAGCTGAATGTCCCTGCTCTCGTCAGATCGCAGAAGTTACACAGCTTAAGGCCTCGCTAGTACCAGTGTGGGAGACTGTCTGGGAATCCGTGGTGCGGTTGACTTTTTATTATGTCGTTTAGATTTTGTTTCACAATCGATTAAAAAGGACTATGGATTAAAGCATTTATTGTCAATGGCCATTCTAAGCTGAATGTGCCTGCTCTCGTCAGATCGCAGAAGTTACACAGCTTAAGGCCTCGCTAGTACCAGTGTTGGAGACTGTCTGGGAATCCGTGGTGCGGTTGACTTTTTATTATGTCGTTTAGATTTTGTTTCACAATCCATTAAAAAGGACTATGGATTAAAGCATTTAATGTCAATGGCCATTCTAAGCTGAATGTGCCTGCTCTCGTCAGATCGCAGAAGTTACACAGCTTAAGGCCTTGCTAGTACCAGTGTGGGAGACTGTCTGGGAATCCGTGGTGCGGTTGACTTTTTATTATGTCGTTTAGATTTTGTTTCACAATCGATTAAAAAGGACTATGGATTAAGCATTTAATGTCAATGGCCATTCTAAGCTGAATGTCCCTGCTCTCGTCAGATCGCAGAAGTTACACAGCTTAAGGCCTCGCTAGTACCAGTGTGGGAGACTGTCTGGGAATCCGTGGTGCGGTTGACTTTTTATTATGTTGTTTAGATTTTGTTTCACAATAGATTAAATAGGACTATGGATTAAAGCATTTATTGTCAATGGCCATTCTAAGCTGAATGTGCCTGCTCTCGTCAGATCGCAGAAGTTACACAGCTTAAGGCCTCGCTAGTACCAGTGTGGGAGACTGTCTGGGAATCCGTGGTGCGGTTGACTTTTTATTATGTTGTTTAGATTTTGTTTCACAATAGATTAAATAGGACTATGGATTAAGGCTTTTAATGGCAATGGCCATTCTAAGCTGAATGTGCCTGCTCTCGTCAGATCGCAGAAGTTACACAGCTTAAGGCCTCGTTAGTACCAGTGTGGGAGACTGTCTGGGAATCCGTGGTGCGGTTGACTTTTTATTATGTCGTTTAGATTTTGTTTCACAATCGATTAAACAGGACTATGGATTAAAGCATTTAATGTCAATGGCCATTCTAAGCTGAATGTGCCTGCTCTCGTTAGATCGCAGAAGTTACACAGCTTAAGGCCTCGCTAGTACCAGTGTGGGAGACTGTCTGGGAATCCGTGGTGCGGTTGACTTTTTATTATGTCGTTTAGATTTTGTTTCACGATCGATTAAAAAGGACTATGGATTAAAGCATTTATTGTCAATGGCCATTCGAAGCTGAATGTGCCTGCTCTCGTCAGATCGCAGAAGTTACACAGCTTAAGGCCTCGCTAGTACCAGTGTGGGAGACTGTCTGGGAATCCGTGGTGCGGTTAACTTTTTATTATGTCGTTTAGATTTTGTTTCACAATCGATTAAAGAGGACTATGGATTAAAGCATTTAATGTCAATGGCCATTCTAAGCTGAATGTGCCTGCTCTCGTCAGATCGCAGAAGTTACACAGCTTAAGGCATCGCTAGTACCAGTGTGGGAGACTGTCTGGGAATCCGTGGTGCGGTTGACTTTTTATTATGTCGTTTAGATTTTGTTTCACAATAGATTAAATAGGACTATGGATTAAAGCATTTAACATCAATGGCCATTCTAAGCTGAATGTGCCTGCTCTCGTCAGAGCGCAGAAGTTACACAGCTTAAGGCCTCGCTAGTACCAGCGTTGGCGACTGTCTGGGAATCCGTGGTGCGGTTGAATTTTTATTATGTCGTTTAGATTTTGTTTCACAATCGATTAAAAAGGACTATGGATTAAAGCATTCAATGTCAATGTCCATTCTAAGCTGAATGTCCCTGCTCTCGTCAGATCGCAGAAGTTACACAGCTTAAGGCCTCGCTAGTACCAGTGTGGGAGACTGTCTGGGAATCCGTGGTGCGGTAGACTTTTTATTATGTCGTTTAGATTTTGTTTCACAATCGATTAAAAAGGACTATGGATTAAAGCATTTAATGTCAATTTCAATTCTAAGCTGAATGTGCCAGCTCTCGTTAGATCGCAGAAGTTACACAGCTTAAGCCCTCGCTAGTACCAGTGTGGGAGAGTGTCTGGGAATCCGTGGTGCGGTTGACTTTTTATTATGTCGTTTAGATTTTGTTTCACAATCGATTAAAAAGGACTATGGATTAAAGCATTTAATGTCAATGGCCATTCTAAGCTGAATGTGCCTGCACTCGTTAGATCGCAGAAGTTACACAGCTTAACGCCTCGCTAGTACCAGTGTGGGAGACTGTCTGGGAATCCGTGGTGCGGTTGACTTTTTATTATGTCGTTTAGATTTTGTTTCACAATAGATTAAATAGGACTATGGATTAAAGCATTTAACGTCAATGGCCATTCTAAGCTGTATGTGCCTGCTCTCGTCAAATCGCAGAAGTTACACAGCTTAAGGCCTCGCTAGTACCAGTGTGGGAGATTGTCTGGGAATCTGTGGTGCGTTTGAATTTTTATTATGTCGTTTAGATTTTGTTTCACAATCGATTAAAAAGGACTATGGATTAAAGCATTTAATGTCAATGGCCATTCTAAGCTGGATGTCCCTGCTCTCGTCAGATCGCAGAAGTTACACAGCTTAAGGCCTTGCTAGTACCAGTGTGGGAGACTGTCTGGGGATCCGTGGTGCGGTTGACTTTTTATTATGTCGTTTAGATTTTGTTTCACAATAGATTAAATAGGACTATGGATTAAAGCATTTAACGTCAATGGCCATTCTAAGCTGAATGTGCCTGCTCTCGTCAGAACGCAGAAGTTACACAGCTTAAGGCCTCGCTAGTACCAGTGTGGGAAACTGTCTGGGAATCCGTGGTGCGGTTGAATTTTTATTATGTCGTTTAGATTTTGTTTCACAATCGATTAAAAAGGACTATGTATTAAAGCATTTAATGTCAATGGCCATTCTAAGCTGAATGTCCCTGCTCTCGTCAGATTGCAGAAGTTACACAGCTTAAGGCCTCGTTAGTACCAGTGTGGGAGACTGTCTGGGAATCCGTGGTGCGGTTTACTTTTTATTATGTTGTTTAGATTTTGTTTCACAATAAATTAAATAGGACTATGGATTTAGGATTTTAATGTCAATGGCCATTCTAAGCTGAATGTGCCTGCTCTCGTCAGATCGCAGAAGTTACACAGCTTAACGCCTCGCTAGTACCAGTGTGGGAGACTGTCTGGGAATCCGTGGTGCGGTTGACTTTTTATTATGTCGTTTACATTGTGTTTCACAATAGATTAAATAGGACTATGGATTAAAGCATTTAACGTCAATGGCCATTCTAAGCTGAATGTGCCTGCTCTCGTCAGATCGCAGAAGTTACACAGCTTAAGGCCTCGCTAGTACCAGTGTGGGAGACTGTCTGGGAATCCGTGGTGCGGTTGAATTTTTATTATGTCGTTTAGATTTTGTTTCACAATCGATTAAAAAGGACTATGGATTAAAGCATTTGATGTCAATGGCCATTCTAAGCTGAATGTCCCTGCTCTCGTCAGATCGCAGAAGTTACACAGCTTAAGGCCTCGCTAGTACCAGTGTGGGAGACTGTCTGGGAATCCGTGGTGCGGTTGACTTTTTATTATGTCGTTTAGATTTTGGTTCACAATCGATTAAAAAGTACTATGGATTAAAGCATTTAATGTCTATGGCCATTCTAAGCTGAATGTGCCTGCTCTCGTCTGATCGCAGAAGTTACACACCTTAAGGCCTCGCTAGTACCAGTGTGGGAGACTGTCTGGGAATCCGTGGTGCGGCTGACTTTTTATTATGTCGTTTAGATTTTGTTTCACAATCGATTAAAAAGGACTATGGATTAAAGCATTTAATGTTAATGGCCATTCTAAGCTGGATGTGCCTGCTCTCGTCAGATCGCAGAAGTTACACAGCTTAAGGCCTCGCTAGTACCAGTGTGGGAGACTGTCTGGGAATCCGTGGTGCGGTTGACTTTTTATTATGTCGTTTAGATTTTGTTTCACAATCGATTAAAAAGGACTATGGATTAAAGCATTTAATGTCAATGGCCATTCTAAGCTGAATGTGCCTGCTCTCGTCAGATCGCAGAAGTTACACAGCTTAAGGCCTCGCTAGTACCAGTGTGGGAGACTGTCTGGGAATCCGTGGTGCGGTTGACTTTTTATTATGTCGTTTAGATTTTGTTTCACAATCGATTAAAAAGGACTATGGATTAAAGCATTTAATGTCAATGGCCATTCTAAGCTGAAAGTCCCTGCTCTCGTCAGATCGCAGAAGTTACTCAGCTTAAGTCCTCGCTAGTACTAGTGTGGGAGACTGTCTGGGAATCCGTGGTGCGGTTGCCTTTTTATTATGTTGTTTAGATTTTGTTTCACAATAGATTAAATAGGACTATGGATTAAGGCTTTTAATGTCAATGGCTATTCTAAGCTGAATGTGCCTGCTCTCGTCAGATCGCAGAAGTTACACAGCTTAAGGCCTCGCTAGTACCAGTGTGGGAGACTGTCTGGGAATCCGTGGTGCGGTTGACTTTTTATTATGTCGTTTAGATTTTGTTTCACAATCGATTAAAAAGGACTATGGATAAAAGCATTTAATGTCAATGGCCATTCTAAGCTGAATGTCCCTGCTCTCGTCAGATCACAGCAGTTACACAGCTTAAGACCTCGCTAGTACCAGTGTGGGAGACTGTCTGGGAATCCGTGGTGCGGTTGACTTTTTATTATGTCGTTTAGATTTTGTTTCACAATCGATTAAAAAGGACTATGGATTAAAGCATTCAATGTCAATGGCCATTCTAAGCTGAATGTGCCTGCTCTCGTCAGATCGCAGAAGTTACACAGCTTAAGGCCTCGCTAGTACCAGTGTGGGAGACTGTCTGGGAATCCGTGGTGCGGTTGACTTTTTATTATGTCGTTTAGATTTTGTTTCACATTCGATTAAAAAGGACTATGGATTAAAGCATTTAATGTCAATGGCCATTCTAAGCTGAATGTGCCTGCTCTCGTCAGATCGCCGAAGTTACACAGCTTAACGCCTCGCTAGTACCAGTGTGGGAGACTGTCTGGGAATCCGTGGTGCGGTTGACTTTTTATTATGTCGTTTAGATTTTGTTTCACATTAGATTAAATAGGACTATGGATTAAAGCATTTAACGTCAATGGCCATTCTAAGCTGAATGTGCCTGCTCTCGTCAGAACGCAGAAGTTACACAGCTTAAGGCCTCGCTAGTACCAGTGTGGTAGACTGTCTGGGAATCCGTGGTGCGGTTGACTTTTTATTATGTCGTTTAGATTTTGTTTCACAATCGATTAAAAAGGACTATGGATTAAAGCATTTAATGTCAATGGCCATTCTAAGCTGGATGTGCCTGCTCTCGTCAGATCGCAGAAGTTACACAGCTTAAGCCCTCGCTAGTACCAGTGTGGGAGACTGTCTGGGAATCCGTGGTGCGGTTGACTTTTTATTATGTCGTTTAGATTTTGTTTCACAATCGATTAAAAAGGACTATGGATTAAAGCATTCAATGTCAATGGCCATTCTAAGCTGAATGTCCCTGCTCTCGTCAGATCGCAGAAGTTACACAGCTTAAGGCCTCGCTAGTACCAGTGTGGGAGACTGTCTGGGAATCCGTGGTGCGGTTGACTTTTAATTATGTCGTTTAGATTTTGTTTCACAATCGATTAAAAAGGACTATGGATTAAAGCATTAAATGTCAATGGCCATTCTAAGCTGAATGTGCCTGCGCTCGTCAGATCGCAGAAGTTACACAGCTTAAGGCCTCGCTAGTACCAGTGTGGGAGACTGTCTGGGAATCCGTGGTGCTGTTGACTTTTTATTATGTCGTTTAGATTTTGTTTCACAATCGATTAAAAATGACTATGGATTAAAGCATTTAATGTCAATGGCCATTCTAAGCTGAATGTGCCTGCTTTCGTCAGATCGCAGAAGTTATACAGCTTAAGGCCTCGCTAGTACCAGTGTGGGAGACTGTCTGGGAATCCGTGGTGCGGTTGCCTTTTTATTATGGCGTTTAGATTTTGTTTCACAACAGATTAAATAGGACTATGGATTAAAGCATTTAACGTCAATGGCCATTCTAAGCTGAATGTGCCTGCTCTCGTCAGAACGCAGAAGTTACACAGCTTAAGGCCTCGCTAGTACCAGTGTGGTAGACTGTCTGGGAATCCGTGGTGCGGTTGACTTTTTATTATGTCGTTTAGATTTTGTTTCACAATCGATTAAAAAGGACTATGGATTAAAGCATTTAATGTCA
Organism: Rhinoderma darwinii; assembly: GCF_050947455.1. NCBI lineage: Eukaryota > Metazoa > Chordata > Amphibia > Anura > Rhinodermatidae > Rhinoderma > Rhinoderma darwinii. Next base: position 247,758,665 of record NC_134687.1, on the reverse strand, counting down.
ATGGCCATTCTAAGCTGAATGTCCCTGCTCTCGTCAGATCGCAGACGTTACACAGCTTAAGGCCTCGCTAGTACCAGTGTGGGAGACTGTCTGGGAATCCGTGGTGCGGTTGACTTTTTATTACGTCGTTTAGATTTTGTTTCACAATCGATTAAAAAGGACTATGGATTAAAGCATTTAATGTCAATGGCCATTCTAAGCTGGATGTGCCTGCTGTCGTCAGATCGCAGAAGTTACACAGCTTAAGGCCTCGCTAGTACCAGTGTGGGAGACTGTCTGGGAATCCGTGGTGCGGTTGACTTTTTATTATGTCGTTTAGATTTTGTTTCACAATCGATTAAAAGGACTATGGATTAAAGCATTTAATGTCAATGGCCATTCTAAGCTGAATGTGCCTGCTCTCGTCAGATCGCAGAAGTTACACAGCTTAAGGCCTCGCTAGTACCAGTGTGGGAGACTGTCTGGGAATCAGTGGTGCAGTTGACTTTTTATTATGTCATTTAGATTTTGTTTCACAATCGATTAAAAAGGACTATGGATTAAAGCATTTAATGTCAATGGCCATTCTAAGCTGAATGTGCCTGCTCTCGTCAGATCGCAGAAGTTACACAGCTTAAGGCCTCGCTAGTACCAGTGTGGGAGAATGTCTGGGAATCCGTGGTGAAGTTGACTTTTTATTATGTCGTTTAGATTTTGTTTCACAATAGATTAAATAGGACTATGGATTAAAGCATTTAACGTCAATGGCCATTCTAAGCTGAATGTGCCTGCTCTCGTCAGAACGCAGAAGTTACACAGCTTAAGGCCTCGCTAGTACCAGTGTGGGAGACTGTCTGGGAATCCGTGGTGCGGTTGAATTTTTATTATGTCGTTTAGATTTTGTTTCACAATCGATTAAAAAGGACTATGGATTAAAGCATTTAATGTCAATGGCCATTCTAAGCTGAATGTGCCTGCTCTCGTCAGATCGCAGAAGTTACACAGCTTAAGGCCTCGCTAGTACCAGTGTGGGAGACTGTCTGGGAATCCGTGGTGCGGTTGACTTTTTATTATGTCGTTTAGATTTTGTTTCACAATCGATTAAAAAGGACTATGGATTAAAGCATTTAATGTCAATGGCCATTCTAAGCTGGATGTGCCTGCTCTCGTTAGATCGCAGAAGTTACACAGCTTAACGCCTCGATAGTACCAGTGTGGGAGACTGTCTGGGAATCCGTGGTGCGGTTGACTTTTTATTATGTCGTTTAGATTTTGTTTCACAATAGATTAAATAGGACTATGGATTAATTTTTTTAACGTCAATGGCCATTCTAAGCTGAATGTGCCTGCTCTCGTCAGATCGCAGAAGTTACACAGCTTAAGGCCTCGCTAGTACCATTGTGGGAGACTGTCTGGGAATCCGTGGTGCGGTTGAATTTTTATTATGTCGTTTAGATTTTGTTTCACAATCGATTAAAAAGGACTATGGATTAAAGCATTTAATGTCAATGGCCATTCTAAGCTGAATGTCCCTGCTCTCGTCAGATCGCAGAAGTTACACAGCTTAAGGCCTCGCTAGTATCAGTGTGGGAGACTGTCTGGGAATCCGTGGTGCGGTTGACTTTTTACTATGTTGTTTAGATTTTGTTTCACAATGGATTAAATAGGACTATGGATTAAGGCTTTTAATGTCAATGGCCATGCTAAGCTGAATGTGCCTGCTCTCGTCAGATCGCAGAAGTTACACAGGTTAAGGCCTCGCTAGTACCAGTGTGGGAGACTGTCTGGGAATCCGTGGTGCGGTTGAATTTTTATTATGTCGTTTAGATTTTGTTTCACAATCGATTAAAAAGGACTATGGATTAAAGCATTTAATGTCAATGGCCATTCTAAGCTGAATGTCCCTTCTCTCGTCAGATCGCAGAAGTTACACAGCTTAAGGCCTCGCTAGTACCAGTGTGGGAGACTGTCTGGGAATCCGTGGTGCGGTTGACTTTTTATTATGTCGTTTAGATTTTGTTTCACAATCGATTAAACAGGACAATGGATTAAAGCATTTAATGTCAATGGCCATTCTAAGCTGAATGTGCCTGCTCTCGTTAGATCGCAGAAGTTACACAGCTTAAGGCCTCGCTAGTACCAGTGTGGGAGACTGTCTGGGAATCCGTGGTGCGGTTGACTTTTTATTATGTCGTTTAGATTTTGTTTCACGATCGATTAAAAAGGACTATGGATTAAAGCATTTATTGTCAATGGCCATTCGAAGCTGAATGTGCCTGCTCTCGTCAGATCGCAGAAGTTACACAGCTTAAGGCCTCGCTAGTACCAGTGTGGGAGACTGTCTGGGAATCCGTGGTGCGGTTAACTTTTTATTATGTCGTTTAGATTTTGTTTCACAATCGATTAAAGAGGACTATGGATTAAAGCATTTAATGTCAATGGCCATTCTAAGCTGAATGTGCCTGCTCTCGTCAGATCGCAGAAGTTACACAGCTTAAGGCATCGCTAGTACCAGTGTGGGAGACTGTCTGGGAATCCGTGGTGCGGTTGACTTTTTATTATGTCGTTTAGATTTTGTTTCACAATAGATTAAATAGGACTATGGATTAAAGCATTTAACATCAATGGCCATTCTAAGCTGAATGTGCCTGCTCTCGTCAGAACGCAGAAGTTACACAGCTTAAGGCCTCGCTAGTACCAGCGTTGGAGACTGTCTGGGAATCCGTGGTGCGGTTGAATTTTTATTATGTCGTTTAGATTTTGTTTCACAATCGATTAAAAAGGACTATGGATTAAAGCATTCAATGTCAATGTCCATTCTAAGCTGAATGTCCCTGCTCTCGTCAGATCGCAGAAGTTACACAGCTTAAGGCCTCGCTAGTACCAGTGTGGGAGACTGTCTGGGAATCCGTGGTGCGGTAGACTTTTTATTATGTCGTTTAGATTTTGTTTCACAATCGATTAAAAAGGACTATGGATTAAAGCATTTAATGTCAATTTCAATTCTAAGCTGAATGTGCCAGCTCTCGTTAGATCGCAGAAGTTACACAGCTTAAGCCCTCGCTAGTACCAGTGTGGGAGAGTGTCTGGGAATCCGTGGTGCGGTTGACTTTTTATTATGTCGTTTAGATTTTGTTTCACAATCGATTAAAAAGGACTATGGATTAAAGCATTTAATGTCAATGGCCATTCTAAGCTGAATGTGCCTGCACTCGTTAGATCGCAGAAGTTACACAGCTTAACGCCTCGCTAGTACCAGTGTGGGAGACTGTCTGGGAATCCGTGGTGCGGTTGACTTTTTATTATGTCGTTTAGATTTTGTTTCACAATAGATTAAATAGGACTATGGATTAAAGCATTTAACGTCAATGGCCATTCTAAGCTGTATGTGCCTGCTCTCGTCAAATCGCAGAAGTTACACAGCTTAAGGCCTCGCTAGTACCAGTGTGGGAGACTGTCTGGGAATCTGTGGTGCGTTTGAATTTTTATTATGTCGTTTAGATTTTGTTTCACAATCGATTAAAAAGGACTATGGATTAAAGCATTTAATGTCAATGGCCATTCTAAGCTGGATGTCCCTGCTCTCGTCAGATCGCAGAAGTTACACAGCTTAAGGCCTTGCTAGTACCAGTGTGGGAGACTGTCTTGGGATCCGTGGTGCGGTTGACTTTTTATTATGTCGTTTAGATTTTGTTTCACAATAGATTAAATAGGACTATGGATTAAAGCATTTAACGTCAATGGCCATTCTAAGCTGAATGTGCCTGCTCTCGTCAGAACGCAGAAGTTACACAGCTTAAGGCCTCGCTAGTACCAGTGTGGGAAACTGTCTGGGAATCCGTGGTGCGGTTGAATTTTCATTATGTCGTTTAGATTTTGTTTCACAATCGATTCAAAAGGACTATGTATTAAAGCATTTAATGTCAATGGCCATTCTAAGCTGAATGTCCCTGCTCTCGTCAGATTGCAGAAGTTACACAGCTTAAGGCCTCGTTAGTACCAGTGTGGGAGACTGTCTGGGAATCCGTGGTGCGGTTTACTTTTTATTATGTTGTTTAGATTTTGTTTCACAATAAATTAAATAGGACTATGGATTTAGGATTTTAATGTCAATGGCCATTCTAAGCTGAATGTGCCTGCTCTCGTCAGATCGCAGAAGTTACACAGCTTAACGCCTCGCTAGTACCAGTGTGGGAGACTGTCTGGGAATCCGTGGTGCGGTTGACTTTTTATTATGTCGTTTACATTGTGTTTCACAATAGATTAAATAGGACTATGGATTAAAGCATTTAACGTCAATGGCCATTCTAAGCTGAATGTGCCTGCTCTCGTCAGATCGCAGAAGTTACACAGCTTAAGGCCTCGCTAGTACCATTGTGGGAGACTGTCTGGGAATCCGTGGTGCGGTTGAATTTTTATTATGTCGTTTAGATTTTGTTTCACAATCGATTAAAAAGGACTATGGATTAAAGCATTTGATGTCAATGGCCATTCTAAGCTGAATGTCCCTGCTTTCGTCAGATCGCAGAAGTTACACAGCTTAAGGCCTCGCTAGTACCAGTGTGGGAGACTGTCTGGGAATCCGTGGTGCGGTTGACTTTTTATTATGTCGTTTAGATTTTGGTTCACAATCGATTAAAAAGTACTATGGATTAAAGCATTTAATGTCTATGGCCATTCTAAGCTGAATGTGCCTGCTCTCGTCTGATCGCAGAAGTTACACACCTTAAGGCCTCGCTAGTACCAGTGTGGGAGACTGTCTGGGAATCCGTGGTGCGGCTGACTTTTTATTATGTCGTTTAGATTTTGTTTCACAATCGATTAAAAAGGACTATGGATTAAAGCATTTAATGTTAATGGCCATTCTAAGCTGGATGTGCCTGCTCTCGTCAGATCGCAGAAGTTACACAGCTTAAGGCCTCGCTAGTACCAGTGTGGGAGACTGTCTGGGAATCCGTGGTGCGGTTGACTTTTTATTATGTCGTTTAGATTTTGTTTCACAATCGATTAAAAAGGACTATGGATTAAAGCATTTAATGTCAATGGCCATTCTAAGCTGAATGTGCCTGCTCTCGTCAGATCGCAGAAGTTACACAGCTTAAGGCCTCGCTAGTACCAGTGTGGGAGACTGTCTGGGAATCCGTGGTGCGGTTGAATTTTTATTATGTCGTTTAGATTTTGTTTCACAATCGATTAAAAAGGACTATGGATTAAAGCATTTAATGTCAATGGCCATTCTAAGCTGAAAGTCCCTGCTCTCGTCAGATCGCAGAAGTTACTCAGCTTAAGTCCTCGCTAGTACTAGTGTGGGAGACTGTCTGGGAATCCGTGGTGCGGTTGCCTTATTATTATGTTGTTTAGATTTTGTTTCACAATAGATTAAATAGGACTATGGATTAAGGCTTTTAATGTCAATGGCCATTCTAAGCTGAATGTGCCTGCTCTCGTCAGATCGCAGAAGTTACACAGCTTAAGGCCTCGCTAGTACCAGTGTGGGAGACTGTCTGGGAATCCGTGGTGCGGTTGACTTTTTATTATGTCGTTTAGATTTTGTTTCACAATCGATTAAAAAGGACTATGGATAAAAGCATTTAATGTCAATGGCCATTCTAAGCTGAATGTCCCTGCTCTCGTCAGATCACAGCAGTTACACAGCTTAAGACCTCGCTAGTACCAGTGTGGGAGACTGTCTGGGAATCCGTGGTGCGGTTGACTTTTTATTATGTCGTTTAGATTTTGTTTCACAATCGATTAAAAAGGACTATGGATTAAAGCATTCAATGTCAATGGCCATTCTAAGCTGAATGTGCCTGCTCTCGTCAGATCGCAGAAGTTACACAGCTTAAGGCCTCGCTAGTACCAGTGTGGGAGACTGTCTGGGAATCCGTGGTGCGGTTGACTTTTTATTATGTCGTTTAGATTTTGTTTCACATTCGATTAAAAAGGACTATGGATTAAAGCATTTAATGTCAATGGCCATTCTAAGCTGAATGTGCCTGCTCTCGTCAGATCGCCGAAGTTACACAGCTTAACGCCTCGCTAGTACCAGTGTGGGAGACTGTCTGGGTATCCGTGGTGCGGTTGCCTTTTTATTATGTCGTTTAGATTTTGTTTCACATTAGATTAAATAGGACTATGGATTAAAGCATTTAACGTCAATGGCCATTCTAAGCTGAATGTGCCTGCTCTCGTCAGAACGCAGAAGTTACACAGCTTAAGGCCTCGCTAGTACCAGTGTGGTAGACTGTCTGGGAATCCGTGGTGCGGTTGACTTTTTATTATGTCGTTTAGATTTTGTTTCACAATCGATTAAAAAGGACTATGGATTAAAGCATTTAATGTCAATGGCCATTCTAAGCTGGATGTGCCTGCTCTCGTCAGATCGCAGAAGTTACACAGCTTAAGCCCTCGCTAGTACCAGTGTGGGAGACTGTCTGGGAATCCGTGGTGCGGTTGACTTTTTATTATGTCGTTTAGATTTTGTTTCACAATCGATTAAAAAGGACTATGGATTAAAGCATTCAATGTCAATGGCCATTCTAAGCTGAATGTCCCTGCTCTCGTCAGATCGCAGAAGTTACACAGCTTAAGGCCTCGCTAGTACCAGTGTGGGAGACTGTCTGGGAATCCGTGGTGCGGTTGACTTTTAATTATGTCGTTTAGATTTTGTTTCACAATCGATTAAAAAGGACTATGGATTAAAGCATTAAATGTCAATGGCCATTCTAAGCTGAATGTGCCTGCGCTCGTCAGATCGCAGAAGTTACACAGCTTAAGGCCTCGCTAGTACCAGTGTGGGAGACTGTCTGGGAATCCGTGGTGCTGTTGACTTTTTATTATGTCGTTTAGATTTTGTTTCACAATCGATTAAAAATGACTATGGATTAAAGCATTTAATGTCAATGGCCATTCTAAGCTGAATGTGCCTGCTTTCGTCAGATCGCAGAAGTTATACAGCTTAAGGCCTCGCTAGTACCAGTGTGGGAGACTGTCTGGGAATCCGTGGTGCGGTTGACTTTTTATTATGGCGTTTAGATTTTGTTTCACAACAGATTAAATAGGACTATGGATTAAAGCATTTAACGTCAATGGCCATTCTAAGCTGAATGTGCCTGCTCTCGTCAGAACGCAGAAGTTACACAGCTTAAGGCCTCGCTAGTACCAGTGTGGTAGACTGTCTGGGAATCCGTGGTGCGGTTGACTTTTTATTATGTCGTTTAGATTTTGTTTCACAATCGATTAAAAAGGACTATGGATTAAAGCATTTAATGTCAATGGCCATTCTAAGCTGAATGTCCCTGCTCTCGTCAGATCGCAGACGTTACACAGCTTAAGGCCTCGCTAGTACCAGTGTGGGAGACTGTCTGGGAATCCGTGGTGCGGTTGACTTTTTATTACGTCGTTTAGATTTTGTTTCACAATCGATTAAAAAGGACTATGGATTAAAGCATTTAATGTCAATGGCCATTCTAAGCTGGATGTGCCTGCTGTCGTCAGATCGCAGAAGTTACACAGCTTAAGGCCTCGCTAGTACCAGTGTGGGAGACTGTCTGGGAATCCGTGGTGCGGTTGACTTTTTATTATGTCGTTTAGATTTTGTTTCACAATCGATTAAAAGGACTATGGATTAAAGCATTTAATGTCAATGGCCATTCTAAGCTGAATGTGCCTGCTCTCGTCAGATCGCAGAAGTTACACAGCTTAAGGCCTCGCTAGTACCAGTGTGGGAGACTGTCTGGGAATCAGTGGTGCAGTTGACTTTTTATTATGTCATTTAGATTTTGTTTCACAATCGATTAAAAAGGACTATGGATTAAAGCATTTAATGTCAATGGCCATTCTAAGCTGAATGTGCCTGCTCTCGTCAGATCGCAGAAGTTACACAGCTTAAGGCCTCGCTAGTACCAGTGTGGGAGACTGTCTGGGAATCCGTGGTGAAGTTGACTTTTTATTATGTCGTTTAGATTTTGTTTCACAATAGATTAAATAGGACTATGGATTAAAGCATTTAACGTCAATGGCCATTCTAAGCTGAATGTGCCTGCTCTCGTCAGAACGCAGAAGTTACACAGCTTAAGGCCTCGCTAGTACCAGTGTGGGAGACTGTCTGGGAATCCGTGGTGCGGTTGAATTTTTATTATGTCGTTTAGATTTTGTTTCACAATCGATTAAAAAGGACTATGGATTAAAGCATTTAATGTCAATGGCCATTCTAAGCTGAATGTGCCTGCTCTCGTCAGATCGCAGAAGTTACACAGCTTAAGGCCTCGCTAGTACCAGTGTGGGAGACTGTCTGGGAATCCGTGGTGCGGTTGACTTTTTATTATGTCGTTTAGATTTTGTTTCACAATCGATTAAAAAGGACTATGGATTAAAGCATTTAATGTCAATGGCCATTCTAAGCTGGATGTGCCTGCTCTCGTTAGATCGCAGAAGTTACACAGCTTAACGCCTCGATAGTACCAGTGTGGGAGACTGTCTGGGAATCCGTGGTGCGGTTGACTTTTTATTATGTCGTTTAGATTTTGTTTCACAATAGATTAAATAGGACTATGGATTAATTTTTTTAACGTCAATGGCCATTCTAAGCTGAATGTGCCTGCTCTCGTCAGATCGCAGAAGTTACACAGCTTAAGGCCTCGCTAGTACCATTGTGGGAGACTGTCTGGGAATCCGTGGTGCGGTTGAATTTTTATTATGTCGTTTAGATTTTGTTTCACAATCGATTAAAAAGGACTATGGATTAAAGCATTTAATGTCAATGGCCATTCTAAGCTGAATGTCCCTGCTCTCGTCAGATCGCAGAAGTTACACAGCTTAAGGCCTCGCTAGTATCAGTGTGGGAGACTGTCTGGGAATCCGTGGTGCGGTTGACTTTTTACTATGTTGTTTAGATTTTGTTTCACAATGGATTAAATAGGACTATGGATTAAGGCTTTTAATGTCAATGGCCATGCTAAGCTGAATGTGCCTGCTCTCGTCAGATCGCAGAAGTTACACAGGTTAAGGCCTCGCTAGTACCAGTGTGGGAGACTGTCTGGGAATCCGTGGTGCGGTTGAATTTTTATTATGTCGTTTAGATTTTGTTTCACAATCGATTAAAAAGGACTATGGATTAAAGCATTTAATGTCAATGGCCATTCTAAGCTGAATGTCCCTTCTCTCGTCAGATCGCAGAAGTTACACAGCTTAAGGCCTCGCTAGTACCAGTGTGGGAGACTGTCTGGGAATCCGTGGTGCGGTTGACTTTTTATTATGTCGTTTAGATTTTGTTTCACAATCGATTAAAAAGGACTATGGATTAAAGCATTTAATGTCAATGGCCATTCTAAGCTGAATGTGCCTGCTTTCGTCAGATCGCAGAAGTTACACAGCTTAAGGCCTCGCTAGTACCAGTGTGGGAGACTGTCTGGGAATCAGTGGTGCGGTTGACTTTTTATTATGTCGTTTAGATTTTGTTTCACAATAGATTAAATAGGACTATGGATTAAAGCATTTAACGTCAATGGCCATTCTAAGCTGAATGTGCCTGCTCTCGTCAGAACGCAGAAGTTACACAGCTTAAGGCCTCGCTAGTACCAGTGTGGGAGACTGTCTGGGAATCCGTGGTGCGGTTGAATTTTTATTATGTCGTTTAGATTTTGTTTCACAATCGATTAAAAAGGACTATGGATTAAAGCATTTAATGTCAATGGCCATTCTAAGCTGAATGTGCCTGCTCTCGTCAGACCGCAGAAGTTACACAGCTTAAGGCCTCGCTAGTACCAGTGTGGGAGACTGTCTGGGAATCTGTGGTGCGGTTGACTTTTTATTATGTCGTTTAGATTTTGTTTCACAATCGATTAAAAAGGACTATGGATTAAATCATTTAATGTCAATGGCCATTCTAAGCTGAATGTGCCTGCTCTCGTCAGACCGCAGAAGTTACACAGCTTAAGGCTTTGCTAGTACCAGTGTGGGAGACTGTCTGGGTATCCGTGGTGCAGTTGACTTTTTATTATGTCGTTTAGATTTTGTTTCACAATAGATTAAATAGGACTATGGATTAAAGCATTTAACGTCAATGGCCATTCTAAGCTGAATGTGCCTGCTCTCGTCAGAACGCAGAAGTTACACAGCTTAAGGCCTCGCTAGTACCAGTGTGGGAAACTGTCTGGGAGTCCGTGGTGCGGTTGAATTTTTATTATGTCGTTTAGATTTTGTTTCACAATCGATTAAAAAGGACTATGTATTAAAGCATTTAATGTCAATGGCCATTCTAAGCTGAATGTCCCTGCTCTCGTCAGATTGCAGAAGTTACACAGCTTAAGGCCTCGTTAGTACCAGTGTGGGAGACTGTCTGGGAATCCGTGGTGCGGTTTACTTTTTATTATGTTGTTTAGATTTTGTTTCACAATAAATTAAATAGGACTATGGATTTTTAATGTCAATGGCCATTCTAAGCTGAATGTGCCTGCTCTCGTCAGATCGCAGAAGTTACACAGCTTAACGCCTCGCTAGTACCAGTGTGGGAGACTGTCTGGGAATCCGTGGTGCGGTTGACTTTTTATTATGTCGTTTACATTGTGTTTCACAATAGATTAAATAGGACTATGGATTAAAGCATTTAACGTCAATGGCCATTCTAAGCTGAATGTGCCTGCTCTCGTCAGATCGCAGAAGTTACACAGCTTAAGGCCTCGCTAGTACCAGAGTGGGAGACTGTCTGGGAATCCGTGGTGCGGTTGAATTTTTATTATGTCGTTTAGATTTTGTTTCACAATCGATTAAAAAGGACTATGGATTAAAGCATTTGATGTCAATGGCCATTCTAAGCTGAATGTCCCTGCTCTCGTCAGATCGCAGAAGTTACACAGCTTAAGGCCTCGCTAGTACCAGTGTGGGAGACTGTCTGGGAATCCGTGGTGCGGTTGACTTTTTATTATGTCGTTTAGATTTTGGTTCACAATCGATTAAAAAGTACTATGGATTAAAGCATTTAATGTCTATGGCCATTCTAAGCTGAATGTGCCTGCTCTCGTCTGATCGCAGAAGTTACACAGCTTAAGGCCTCGCTAGTACCAGTGTGGGAGACTGTCTGGGAATCCGTGGTGCGGCTGACTTTTTATTATGTCGTTTAGATTTTGTTTCACAATCGATTAAAAAGGACTATGGATTAAAGCATTTAATGTTAATGGCCATTCTAAGCTGGATGTGCCTGCTCTCGTCAGATCGCAGAAGTTACACAGCTTAAGGCCTCGCTAGTACCAGTGTGGGAGACTGTCTGGGAATCCGTGGTGCGGTTGAATTTTTATTATGTCGTTTAGATTTTGTTTCACAATCGATTAAAAAGGACTATGGATTAAAGCATTTAATGTCAATGGCCATTCTAAGCTGAATGTCCCTTCTCTCGTCAGATCGCAGAAGTTACACAGCTTAAGGCCTCGCTAGTACCAGTGTGGGAGACTGTCTGGGAATCCGTGGTGCGGTTGACTTTTTATTATGTCGTTTAGATTTTGTTTCACAATCGATTAAAAAGGACTATGGATTAAAGCATTTAATGTCAATGGCCATTCTAAGCTGAATGTGCCTGCTCTCGTCAGATCGCAGAAGTTACACAGCTTAAGGCCTCGCTAGTACCAGTGTGGGAGACTGTCTGGGAATCAGTGGTGCGGTTGACTTTTTATTATGTCGTTTAGATTTTGTTTCACAATAGATTAAATAGGACTATGGATTAAAGCTTTTAACGTCAATGGCCATTCTAAGCTGAATGTGCCTGCTCTCGTCAGATCGTAGAAGTTACACAGCTTAAGGCCTCGCTAGTACTAGTGTGGGAGACTGTCTGGGAATCCGTGGTGCGGTTGACTTTTTATTATGTCGTTTAGATTTTGTTTCACAATCGATTAAAAAGGACTATAAATTAAAGCATTTAATGTCAATGGCCATTCTAAGCTGAATGTGCCTGCTCTCGTCAGATCGCAGAAGTAACACAGCTTAAGGCCTCGCTAGTATCAGTGTGGGAGACTGTCTGGGAATCCGTGGTGCGGTTGACTTTTTACTATGTTGTTTAGATTTTGTTTCACAATGGATTAAATAGGACTATGGATTAAAGCATTTAATGTCAATGGCCATTCTAAGCTGAATGTGCCTGCACTTGTCAGATCGCAGAAGTTACACAGCTTAAGCCCTCGCTAGTACCAGTGTGGGAGACTGTCTGGGAATCCGTGGTGCGGTTGACTTTTTATTATGTCGTTTAGATTTTGTTTCACAATCGATTAAAAAGGACTATGGATTAAAGCATTTAATGTCAATGCCCATTCTAAGCTGAATGTGCCTGCTCTCGTCAGATCGCAGAAGTTACACAGCTTAAGGCCTCGCTAGTACCAGTGTGGGAGACTGTCTGGGAATCCGTGGTGCGGTTGACTTTTTATTATGTCGTTTAGATTTTGTTTCACAATAGATTAAATAGGACTATGGATTAAAGCTTTTAACGTCAATGGCCATTCTAAGCTGAATGTGCCTGCTCTCGTCAGATCGCAGAAGTAACACAGCTTAAGGCCTCGCTAGTACCAGTGTGGGAGACTGTCTGGGAATCCGTGGTGCGGTTGAATTTTTATTATGTCGTTTAGATTTTGTTTCACAATCGATTAAAAAGGACTATGGATTAAAGCATTTAATGTCAATGGCCATTCTAAGCTGAATGTCCCTGCTCTCGTCAGATCGTAGAAGTTACACAGCTTAAGGCCTCGCTAGTACTAGTGTGGGAGACTGTCTGGGAATCCGTGGTGCGGTTGACTTTTTATTATGTCGTTTAGATTTTGTTTCACAATCGATTAAAAAGGACTATAAATTAAAGCATTTAATGTCAATGGCCATTCTAAGCTGAATGTGCCTGCTCTCGTCAGATCGCAGAAGTAACACAGCTTAAGGCCTCGCTAGTATCAGTGTGGGAGACTGTCTGGGAATCCGTGGTGCGGTTGACTTTTTACTATGTTGTTTAGATTTTGTTTCACAATGGATTAAATAGGACTATGGAATAAGGCTTTTAATGTCAATGGCCATTCTAAGCTGAATGTGCCTGCTCTCGTCAGATCGCAGAAGTTACACAGCTTAAGGCCTCGCTAGTACCAGTGTGGGAGACTGTCTGGGAATCCGTGGTGCGGTTGAATTTTTATTATGTCGTTTAGATTTTGTTTCACAATCGATTAAAAAGGACTATGGATTAAAGCATTTAATGTCAATGGCCATTCTAAGCTGAATGTCCCTGCTCTCGTCAGATCGCAGAAGTTACACAGCTTAAGGCCTCGCTAGTACCAGTGTGGGAGACTGTCTGGGAATCAGTGGTGCGGTTGACTTAATATTATGTCGTTTAGATTTTGTTTCACAATAGATTAAATAGGACTATGGATTAAAGCATTTAACGTCAATGGCCATTCTAAGCTGAATGTGCCTGCTCTCGTCAGAACGCAGAAGTTACACAGCTTAAGGCCTCGCTAGTACCAGTGTGGGAGACTGTCTGGGAATCCGTGGTGCGGTTGAATTTTTATTATGTCGTTTAGATTTTGTTTCACAATCGATTAAAAAGGACTATGGATTAAAGCATTTAATGTCAATGGCCATTCTAAGCCGAATGTGCCTGCTCTCGTCAGATCGCAGAAGTTACACAGCTTAAGCCCTCGCTAGTACCAGTGTGGGAGACTGTCTGGGAATCCGTGGTGCAGTTGACTTTTTATTATGTCGTTTAGATTTTGTTTCACAATCGATTAAAAAGGACTATGGATTAAAGCATTTAATGTCAATGGCCATTCTAAGCTGAATGTGCCTGCTCTCGTCAGATCGCAGAAGTTACACAGCTTAAGGCCTCGCTAGTACCAGTGTGGGAGACTGTCTGGGGGTGCGGTTGACTTTTTATTATGTCGTTTAGATTTTGTTTCACAATCGATTAAAAAGGACTATGGATTAAAGCATTTAATGTCAATGGCCATTCTAAGATGAATGTGCCTGCTCTCGTCAGATCGCAGAAGTTACACAGCTTAAGCCCTCGCTAGTACCAGTGTGGGAGACTGTCTGGGAATCCGTGGTGCGGTTGACTTTTTATTATGTCGTTTAGATTTTGTTTCACAATCGATTAAAAAGGACTATGGATTAAAGCATTTAATGTCAATGGCCATTCTAAGCTGAATGTGCCTGCTCTCGTCAGATCGCAGAAGTTACACAGCTTAAGGCCTCGCTAGTACCAGTGTGGGAGACTGTCTGGGAATCCGTGGTGCGGTTGACTTTATATTATGTCGTTTAGATTTTGTTTCACAATGGATTAAATAGGACTATGGATTAAGGCTTTTAATGTCAATGGCCATTCTAAGCTGAATGTGCCTGCTCTCGTCAAATCGCAGAAGTTACACAGCTTAAGGCCTCGCTTGTACCAGTGTGGGAGACTGTCTGGGAATCCGTGGTGCGGTTGACTTTTTATTATGTTGTTTAGATTTTGTTTCACAATAGATTAAATAGGACTATGGATTAAGGCTTTAAATGTCAATGGCCATTCTAAGCTGAATGTGCCTGCTCTCGTCAGATCGCAGAAGTTACACAGCTTAAGGCCTCACTAGTACCAGTGTGGGAGACTGTCTGGGAATCCGTGGTGCGGTTGACTTTTTATTATGTCGTTTAGATTTTGTTTCACAATAGATTAAATAGGACTATGGATTAAAGCATTTAACGTCAATGACCATTCTAAGCTGAATGTGCCTGCTCTCGTCAGATCGCAGAAGTTACACAGCTTAAGGCCTCGCTAGTACCAGTGTGGGAGACTGTCTGGGAATCAGTGGTGCGGTTGAACTTTTATTATGTCGTTTAGATTTTGTTTCACAATCGATTAAAAAGGACTATGGATTAAAGTATTTAATGTCAATGGCCATTCTAAGCTGAAAGTCCCTGCTCTCGTCAGATCGCAGAAGTTACACAGCTTAAGGCCTCGCTAGTACCAGTGTGGGAGACTGTCTGGGAATCCGTGGTGCGGTTGACTTTTTATTATGTTGTTTAGATTTTGTTTCACAATAGATTAAATAGGACTATGGATTAAGGCTTTTAATGTCAATGGCCATTCTAAGCTGAATGTGCCTGCTCTCGTCAGATCGCAGAAGTTACACAGCTTAAGGCCTCGCTTGTGCCAGTGTGGGAGACTGTCTGGGAATCCGTGGTGCGGTTGACTTTTTATTATGTCGTTTAGATTTTGTTTCACAATCGATTAAAAAGGACTATGGATTAAAGCATTTAATGTCAATGGCCATTCTAAGCTGAATGTGCCTGCTCTCGTCAGATCGCAGAAGTTACACAGCTTAAGGCCTCGCTAGTACCAGTGTGGGAGACTGTCTGGGAATCCGTGGTGCGGTTGACTTTTTATTATGTCGTTTAGATTTTGTTTCACAATAGATTAAATAGGACTATGGATTAAAGCATTTAACATCAATGGCCATTCTAAGCTGAATGTGCCTGCTCTCGTCAGATCGCAGAAGTTACACAGCTTAAGGCCTCGCTAGTACCAGTGTGGGAGACTGTCTGGGAATCCGGGGTGCGGTTGACTTTTTATTATGTCGTTTAGATTTTGTTTCACAATAGATTAAATAGGACTATGGATTAAAGCTTTTCACGTCAATGGCCATTCTAAGCTGAATGTGCCTGCTCTCGTCAGAACGCAGAAGGTACACAGCTTAAAGCCTCGCTAGTACCAGTGTGGGAGACTGTCTGGGAATCCGTGGTGCGGTTGCATTTTTATTATGTCGTTTAGATTTTGTTTCACAATCGATTAAAAAGGACTATGGATTAAAGCATTTAATGGCAATTGCCATTCTAAGCTGAAAGTCCCTGCTCTCGTCAGATCGCAGAAATTACACAGCTTAAGGCCTCGCTAGTACCAATGTGGGAGACTGTCTGGGAATCCGTGGTGCGGTTGACTTTTTATTATGTTGTTTAGATTTTGTTTCACAATAGATTAAATAGGACTATGGATTAAGGCTTTTAATGTCAATGGCCATTCTAAGCTGAATGTGCCTGCTCTCGTCAGATCGCCGAAGTTACACAGCTTAAGGCCTCGCTAGTACCAGTGTGGGAGACTGTCTGGGAATCCGTGGTGCGGTTGACTTTTTATTATGTCGTTTAGATTTTGTTTCACAATCGATTAAAAAGGACTATGGATTAAAGCATTTAATGTCAATGGCCATTCTAAGCTGGATGTGCCTGCTCTCGTTAGATCGCAGCAGTTACACAGCTTAACGCCTCGCTAGTACCAGTGTGGGAGACTGTCTGGGAATCCGTGGTGCGGTTGACTTTTTATTATGTCGTTTAGATTTTGTTTCACAATAGATTAAATAGGACTATGGATTAAAGCATTTAACGTCAATGGCCATTCTAAGCTGAATGTGCCTGCTCTAGTCAGATCGCAGAAGTTACACAGCTTAAGGCCTCGCTAGTACCAGTGTGGGAGACTGTCTGGGAATCCGTGGTGCGGTTGACTTTTTATTATGTCGTTTAGATTTTGTTTCACAATCGATTAAAAAGGACTATGGATTAAAGCATTTAATGTCAATGGCCATTCTAAGCTGAAAGTCCCTGCTCTCGTCAGATCGCAGAAGTTACACAGCTTAAGGCCTCGCTAGTACCAGTGTGGGAGAATGTCTGGGAATACGTGGTGCGGTTGACTTTTTATTATGTTGTTTAGATTTTGTTTCACAATAGATTAAATAGGACTATGGATTAAAGCATTTAACATCAATGGCCATTCTAAGCTGAATGTGCCTGCTCTCGTCAGATCGCAGAAGTTACACAGCTTAAGGCCTCGCTAGTACCAGTGTGGGAGACTGTCTGGGAATCCGTGGTGCGGTCTAATTTTTATTATGTCGTTTAGATTTTGTTTCACAATCGATTAAAAAGGACTATGGATTAAAGCATTTGATGTCAATGGCCATTCTAAGCTGAATGTCCCTGCTCTCGTCAGATCGCAGAAGTTACACAGCTTAAGGCCTCGCTTGTGCCAGTGTGGGAGACTGTCTGGGAATCCGTGGTGCGGTTGACTTTTTATTATGTCGTTTAGATTTTGTTTCACAATCGATTAAAAAGGACTATGGATTAAAGCATTTAATGTCAATGGCCATTCTAAGCTGAATGTGCCTGCTCTCGTCAGATCGCAGAAGTTACACAGCTTAAGGCCTCGCTAGTACCAGTGTGGGAGACTGTCTGGGAATCCGTGGTGCGGTTGACTTTTTATTATGTCGTTTAGATTTTGTTTCACAATCGATTAAATAGGACTATGGATTAAAGCATTTAATGTCAATGGCCATTCTAAGCTGAATGTCCCTGCTCTCGTCAGATCGCAGAAGTTACACAGCTTAAGGCCTCGCTTGTACCAGTGTGGGAGACTGTCTGGGAATCCGTGGTGCGGTTGACTTTTTATTATGTCGTTTAGATTTTGTTTCACAATCGATTAAAAAGGACTATGGATTAAAGCATTTAATGTCAATGGCCATTCTAAGCTGAATGTCCCTTCTCTCGTCAGATCGCAGGAGTTACACAGCTTAAGGCCTCGCTAGTACCAGAGTGGGAGACTGTCTGGGAATCCGTGGTGCGGTTGACTTTTTATTATGTCGTTTAGATTTTGTTTCACAATCGATTAAAAAGGACTATGGATTAAAGCATTTAATGTCGATGGCCATTCTAAGCTGAATGTGCCTGCTCTCGTCAGATCGCAGAAGTTACACAGCTTAAGGCCTCGCTAGTACCAGTGTGGGAGACTGTCTGGGAATCCGTGGTGCGGTTGACTTTTTATTATGTCGTTTAGATTTTGTTTCACAATAGATTAAATAGGACTATGGATTAAAGCATTTAACATCAATGGCCATTCTAAGCTGAATTTGCCTGCTCTCGTCAGATCGCAGAAGTTACACAGCTTAAGGCCTCGCTAGTACCAGTGTGGGAGACTGTCTGGGAATCCGTGGTGCGGTCTAATTTTTATTATGTCGTTTAGATTTTGTTTCACAATCGATTAAAAAGGACTATGGATTAAAGCATTTAATGTCAATGGCCATTCTAAGCTGAATGTCCCTGTTCTCGTCAGATCGCAGAAGTTACACAGCTTAAGGCCTCGCTTGTACCAGTGTGGGAGACTGTCTGGGAATCCGTGGTGCGGTTGACTTTTTATTATGTCGTTTAGATTTTGTTTCACAATCGATTAAAAAGGACTATGGATTAAAGCATTTAATGTCAATGGCCATTCTAAGCTGAATGTGCCTGCTCTCGTCAGATCGCAGAAGTTACACAGCTTAAGGCCTCGCTAGTACCAGTGTGGGAGACTGTCTGGGAATCCGTGGTGCGGTTGACTTTTTATTATGTCGTTTAGATTTTGTGTCACAATCGATTAAAAAGGACTATGGATTAAAGCATTTAATGTCAATGGCCATTCTAAGCTGAATGTGCCTGCTCTCGTCAGATCGCAGAAGTTACACAGCTTAAGGCCTCGCTAGTACCAGTGTGGGAGACTGTCTGGGAATCCGGGGTGCGGTTGACTTTTTATTATGTCGTTTAGATTTTGTTTCACAATAGATTAAATAGGACTATGGATTAAAGCATTTCACGTCAATGGCCATTCTAAGCTGAATGTGCCTGCTCTCGTCAGAACGCAGAAGGTACACAGCTTAAAGCCTCGCTAGTACCAGTGTGGGAGACTGTCTGGGAATCCGTGGTGCGGTTGCATTTTTATTATGTCGTTTAGATTTTGTTTCACAATCGATTAAAAAGGACTATGGATTAAAGCATTTAATGGCAATTGCCATTCTAAGCTGAAAGTCCCTGCTCTCGTCAGATCGCAGAAGTTACACAGCTTAAGGCCTCGCTAGTACCAGTGTGGGAGACTGTCTGGGAATCCGTGGTGCGGTTGACTTTTTATTATGTCGTTTAGATTTTGTTTCACAATAGATTAAATAGGACTATGGATTAAAGCATTTAACGTCAATGGCCATTCTAAGCTGAATGTGCCTGCTCTCGTCAGATCGCAGAAGTTACACAGCTTAAGGCCTCGCCAGTACCAGTGTGGGAGACGGTCTGGGAATCCGTGGTGCGGTTGACTTTTTATTATGTTGTTTAGATTTTGTTTCACAATAGATTAAATAGGACTATGGATTAAGGCTTTTAATGTCAATGGCCATTCTAAGCTGAATGTGCCTGCTCTCGTCAGATCGCAGAAGTTACACAGCTTAAGGCCTCGCTTGTACCAGTGTGGGAGACTGTCTGGGAATCCGTGGTGCGGTTGACTTTATATTATGTCGTTTAGATTTTGTTTCACAATGGATTAAATAGGACTATGGATTAAGGCTTTTAATGTCAATGGCCATTCTAAGCTGAATGTGCCTGCTCTCGTCAGATCGCAGAAGTTACACAGCTTAAGGCCTCGCTTGTACCAGTGTGGGAGACTGTCTGGGAATCCGTGGTGCGGTTGACTTTTTATTATGTTGTTTAGATTTTGTTTCACAATAGATTAAATAGGACTATGGATTAAGGCTTTTAATGTCAATGGCCATTCTAAGCTGAATGTGCCTGCTCTCGTCAGATCGCAGAAGTTACACAGCTTAAGGCCTCACTAGTACCAGTGTGGGAGACTGTCTGGGAATCCGTGGTGCGGTTGACTTTTTATTATGTCGTTTAGATTTTGTTTCACAATAGATTAAATAGGACTATGGATTAAAGCATTTAACGTCAATGACCATTCTAAGCTGAATGTGCCTGCTCTAGTCAGATCGCAGAAGTTACACAGCTTAAGGCCTCGCTAGTACCAGTGTGGCAGACTGTCTGGGAATCCGTGGTGCGGTTGAATTTTTATTATGTCGTTTAGATTTTGTTTCACAATCGATTAAAAAGGACTATGGATTAAAGTATTTAATGTCAATGGCCATTCTAAGCTGAAAGTCCCTGCTCTCGTCAGATCGCAGAAGTTACACAGCTTAAGGCCTCGCTAGTACCAGTGTGGGAGACTGTCTGGGAATCCGTGGTGCGGTTGACTTTTTATTATGTTGTTTAGATTTTGTTTCACAATAGATTAAATAGGACTATGGATTAAGGCTTTTAATGTCAATGGCCATTCTAAGCTGAATGTGCCTGCTCTCGTCAGATCGCAGAAGTTACACAGCTTAAGGCCTCGCTAGTACCAGTGTGGGAGACTGTCTGGGAATCCGTGGTGCGGTTGACTTTTTATTATGTCGTTTAGATTTTGTTTCACAATCGATTAAAAAGGACTATGGATTAAAGCATTTAATGTCAATGGCCATTCTAAGCTGGATGTGCCTGCTCTCGTTAGATCGCAGAAGTTACACAGCTTAACGCCTCGCTAGTACCAGTGTGGGAGACTGTCTGGGAATCCGTGGTTCGGTTGACTTTTATTATGTCGTTTAGATTTTGTTTCACAATAGATTAAATAGGACTATGGATTAAAGCATTTAACGTCAATGGCCATTCTAAGCTGAATGTGCCTGCTCTAGTCAGATCGCAGAAGTTACACAGCTTAAGGCCTCGCTAGTACCAGTGTGGGAGACTGTCTGGGAATCCGTGGTGCGGTTGACTTTTTATTATGTCGTTTAGATTTTGTTTCACAATCGATTAAAAAGGACTATGGATTAAAGCATTTAATGTCAATGGCCATTCTAAGCTGAAAGTCCCTGCTCTCGTCAGATCGCAGAAGTTACACAGCTTAAGGCCTCGCTAGTACCAGTGTGGGAGAATGTCTGGGAATCCGTGGTGCGGTTGACTTTTTATTATGTTGTTTAGATTTTGTTTCACAATAGATTAAATAGGACTATGGATTAAAGCATTTAACATCAATGGCCATTCTAAGCTGAATGTGCCTGTTCTCGTCAGATCGCAGAAGTTACACAGCTTAAGGCCTCGCTAGTACCAGTGTGGGAGACTGTCTGGGAATCCGTGGTGCGGTCTAATTTTTATTATGTCGTTTAGATTTTGTTTCACAATCGATTAAAAAGGACTATGGATTAAAGCATTTAATGTCAATGGCCATTCTAAGCTGAATGTGCCTGCTCTCGTCAGATCGCAGAAGTTACACAGCTTAAGGCCTCGCTAGTACCAGTGTGGGAGACTGTCTGGGAATCCGTGGTGCGGTTGACTTTTTATTATGTCGTTTAGATTTTGTTTCACAATCGATTAAATAGGACTATGGATTAAAGCATTTAATGTCAATGGCCATTCTAAGCTGAATGTCCCTGCTCTCGTCAGATCGCAGAAGTTACACAGCTTAAGGCCTCGCTTGTACCAGTGTGGGAGACTGTCTGGGAATCCGTGGTGCGGTTGACTTTTTATTATGTCGTTTAGATT